>NC_066315.1:146924040-147653860 GCF_022539315.1 Serinus canaria
AGGAGACAGTGAGGTGATACTAAACCTCCTCTCCTCCTGCCTCCTCTCCACTGCACCAAGGCCACCAGAACCAGTCTTACCTGTGTAACAGCAGTGGGCAAGAGTGTTGTGGACTAACTCAACCAAACGTGCCAGGTGTGAAGGGAGAGCCCAGACAGGCAGGAGTCACCCTGTTCTCTCAGTGCCTGACCTTGGAATCAGGCAGGCAGCAGAGCAAGGCAGGAGCTGGACAAGCCATGAGATGCACTTGAACACAGAGAGGGAAGACTCCATCCAGGGCACAGGATGATGGACTCTCTCTGAGCATTTCAAACACAGAAACCCATGGCTTGAATGAACAGGAAAAATTATATGGTCTTCAGAAAAGAGACACTGAGAACAGCGAGGGGCTATGAAATAAATCTGATGTCAGAAAAAAATATTATGAAGCTAAAAATCTAGAGAAACTAGGGGAAAAAGAGGTTTGGAAGTGAGCAAGAGAGCAGCAAGCAAGACTGGTGCAGGGGCTTTTTTTGGCATTGAAAGCTACATCTGCCTTGTCTTTGGTCTGTCCCCAGCATTGCTGCCCTTTGCATTGCCACCAAAACAACCAGCCAATGTCCCCAGCACAACGAGCAGAGACAAACTGACCCCAGTGATGGTGATGGGTGGCACATGTCCATTAGTGTCCTGCATGTGCAAACAGATAGAGCATCACCTCCCAGCTGCCAAAACACTGCTGCCTTATCTGCAGCACAGCCAGGGGTGCAGGGAACAGAGAGAGGGAAAATATGACCATGCTCATTCAGGAACAGCTCAAAAAGCCTCTCAGCTGAAGGTCTCATCAGGGAGGTTTGCACAAAGCTGAGATAAAGCTTTGTGCAAAGTTTTTCCTCTTCCCCTGGACATTCCACATGGGTGCTCCCCAGGAGAGCTGCATTTCCCCATCATGTGGCTCCTTGCTGACAGGCTGCCTGGTGCCCTGCTGGCCCAGAAGGTCACCCTGCACCTGGCCCATGGTGGGTGTAGTGAAAAGGAAAAGTACTGGGAATGAGACAGTCCCCATGTTTGTACCACAGCACCTGAGTACAAACCTGAGCCCCATGGAACTGCATCCTGGATGGGGAGAGAGAGGGCTTTGCTCTGTCTGATCTGCAAAGAAATGAGGCTCCTGTGCACAGAGCTGGGGTCCAGAGGTGTGACCCTGGGTCCTTTGAAACTTTTAAACACGTTTGCTAACTTCATTCATGTCTGATGGGACAGGACATGGGGATTTATAGGACAAGGGGAAATGGTTTTAACTGACAGAAGAAAGGTTTAGATTGTTCATTAGGAAAAAAAATCTTTACTGTGAGCGTGGGGAGGCTCTGGCAGAGGTTGCCCAGGGAAGCTGTGGATGCTCTATCCCTGGAAATGTTGAAGGCCAGGCTGGATGGGGCTTTGAGCAACCTGGTCTAGTGAAAGGTGTCACCCCCCTGGCAGGGGGTTTGGAACAAGATCCTTAAGGTTCCTTCCAACCCAGATCATTCTCTGGTTCTGATTTATCTCATCTGAATACACTGGTTGGATAAGTGGATGTGTCCATGTCAGTTTACTTCCCTGGCCTCTCTTTCCAGCCACTGGCAAAAACCAGGCACTTCAGGTTGGAAACTTTTCTGATGCAGGGTGGTGTCTCCTTACAGAGCCTCCTTGCCCGGTGGAGTTTTTGGGAAACACACATCCTGTGACTCCTATTCATATCCAGTGTTTTTTAATTAAGAGGTTTTGTTAAGAACATCACTGATCCCTCCTGTTGTTTCTCTCAACAGAGCTTTTGTGACCCCGAGCCCCCAGCATGGACAAGCTTTAGAGGATGTGATTTTATATAGAAACCAACAGCAGCAACATTTGGAGAGCTACACAAAAGGGAAAATCTGGTAGAGTTACCCAATACCGGTGATGAAAATAACATTCCAAAGCATTTGCACCTATTTTGTCTTAATTTTGTGTGACATTTAAATGCACATTATCCATGGGCTTTGTTCTGACATCCCATGCAAGTGGCTAATATTGATAACTCAAACACCACAGAGCTGGGCAAGGTCCCAGTGCCCTCCTCAAGAGACTTGGGAGGGCTCAGCCCTGACAAGGACTTCAGACAGGGAAAGACAGGAGCATCTTCTTTCTCTTCCATTGTGAAAGGAGTCTTGTGAGCTCTGCAGAGGAATGAGAGATGGGATGGGATGGGATGGGATGGGATGGGATGGGATGGATGGGATGGGATGGGATGGGATGGGATGGGATGGGATGGGATGGGATGGGATGGGATGGGATGGGATGGGATGGGATGGGATGGGATGGGATGGATGGGATGGGATGGGATGGGATGGGATGGGATGGGATGGGATGGGATGGGATGGGATGGGATGGGATGGGATGGGATGGGATGGGATGGGATGGGATGGGATGGGATGGGATGGGATGGGATGGGATGGGATGGGATGGGATGGGATGGGAGGGGCAAGCTTTATGCCTTCCTCCAGGGTTATGGAGGAAGCCATGCTAGGGAAGGGCAATTCTTACCTGGCCTGCCTTGTGTTGAGGGTCTGCAATGCTAGCATCTTCTCTGGTGAGATCTTCCATATAAGCAAAAGGCCAGAGCTGGATGTAGGGTTCATTTGATTGAATTAAATTATCACATTCAAGTCTTATTTCATGGCTCTTCTGTTCTTCTCTTTACTTAGTTTACATTCACATTACTTCTGCACTTGTGTTTTCTCCAGGGATCTGCAGGCACCCTGGCTGGCAAGGTGACATCCTGCTGGGGTGACATCCTTCTGCATCCCTGGAGTCCATACCCCCAAAACACACTATACTCATTTGCAGCAGATGGGAGCACACCCAAATACTGCATGTCTTCCATAAAACCTTTTAATTCTCAGGAGCCTGTGGCCTTTCTCAAGCCAGAGGTGAGGAAAACCAATCATTATTAAACTGGTGAATTGAGAGTTGGGGGTGGGGGAATTGGTGTTGCTGTTTTGTTTGTTCGGGGTTTTTTAGGAACAAAAAAAAAGGATGGAAGGGGCAAAAGTTCCCTGTTTCACAGTTCCTAATGCCACACTTCGTATTAAGGCTCCATTTACAAAGAGCACATCATTCCTTGATACATGTTGAGGTGATTGATGAATCATTTATGGTGTATTGCTATTGAACTGCTGGTCCCCAGAGCTGTGATTTAACCATCTATAACACCTGCAGCTGCCGCGGACACCGCCATCGATAATGCTGGAGCACAAAGTATTTGTGTGCAGAACGTGCTTGCCACATCTAACATTTATGAATGCTTTATAAACAATTTATAAATGAAATCTTAATATACAGCATAACCTATTTTTAATGTTGTGGCAGTTACATAACCCGTTTCACCTTGATTCATCTCAGTTAACTTTGGGCACTTGTGGAGGTGTCGCTCTTTGTAGCCCTGTACCATTTCCCTCTGCATTTTTTTCCCTCCCTTCCTCCCACTGCTCATTTACCCCTGTTCTGCCCCAAAAGTTCTGGTCTGGGATGCTGCAACCTCACAGGCTCCTGTGTGATGATGCAGCTTCTCATCAGCAACTCGCTCACGTGTGCACACACTAAAGGAAAACATTCCTCTGCCTTTTCTTTGCCCTTTTCAACCCAAACCCGTTGCATGGGTTCTGCCTTGTGTGGCCACACAAAGAGGTGAATCAGGCAAAGGAATGGGGAGGGAATGGCATCTCTGCTCTGGATCTGGATTGCTGGGAAGGAGGTGGAAAGCCTGAATCAGACCATGGCATCACTTCAGCCACCAGCCTGGACCAGTTTGTAAGAACATGGGCAGACTTTGGAGAGCAGAAGGGCCCAATTTCTGACACAGATTAGTGATGACATCCTCATAGTCATTAACAAGATGCTCATTGTTAAACTGTTTCAAAAGCTGACCTGATTTCCCTCTGGCAGTGTCTACATTGTTTATTTCAAGCTGAACCCAGGCTGAAGAGGGGCTGCAGTCACCCTTCTCCAGCCACAGCACCAGAGAACTCTGGGCTGTAACAAATTCTCTGCAAAGGATCCATCCCAGAAATGGTGCTGAGCTGCCTCATTGTTAACAGGTGCCTTCCCTTATGCCATGTGATTCCTGAGCAGCTCCTGAGGAGTTTTCTTGTGGCTGTGAAGATGGAGAGGCTGGGAGGATGTGCAGGCACCAGCCCTTTGGGGAGAAACACTTGGAAGAGCAACTGCAAGCAGGAGGTGGCTGAGCCCTGCTTTTCCTGGTGCACAGTTCTGGGGACAATGTGGCTCCCCAGGCAAGTCTGTGCATCTGGTTTACACCTCCAGGGTGCATTGCTGGGGTTGGTACAGCCACACACTGAGCACATCTTGGCCTGGAAGGATCTTCTGCACTGCCAGACTTGTATAAATGCAGTGCCAGATTTTGATGAGATGCCTTCTCCCCTGTGCCAGGGCTCCAGGGAGCCAGTGGTGATGGTCCAAGCAACACAATGGCATGTGGGCCTCCATATCAAGTTTGCAGGTTCAGGTGAAGATTTGCTAACCCTGGGCACAGGGTTAGCAAATTTCCCAGGTAGTAACTGAATTACCTGTCAAAAGCGGGCCTATTAAAGTGTTACTGATGTGTTTTTATTGATGTGTTTAACATTAGGCACATGCTTGGATATCTGCTGAATGAGGAACACAGGGACAGGAAGTGAGCAGTGTACGATAAATGAGATGTCACCTACACACAAAGTCTCACTGGTGTTATGGAATGGATGCACTGTGAACACAATGGTCTAAAGTATCCTTCCAACAAGAAACATAAGATTGTAACACAACAGACAAGATCCTGTTCAACTGAAATATCTCAAGACGCTTTAAGGAGAGCATCAAACCCCAGTTTAGCACCTGAAATTGGGTTTGAAGCATTTTTTCTCCAACATGAACGAAGTGTTTGGAGGGGTCCAACATAGATGCAGAGGAAGGAAAAAAAAGAATGGGAAAATTGATCCTCTCTGTAGGGACCAAACAAAGAAAAGCAGAAAAGTGCAGTGAGTGGAAGAGTCAGTGGGAAGGATGAGTTGAGAAAGAGGATGATGAGAAACTGAGAGCTAAGGAGATGCTGAACAACCCAAGAACCCTGACCTAACCCCAGAAGGAAACAGCTGTCATGGAACACTTGACACAAAAATTTTGTTCAGATCTTTTGTGTCTTCTGCATCAAGAAAAGAGCACGAGTGTTTGCAGAGCTCTGCAAAGCAGCCACCTGTAGGAAAGCCTTCCAATCCCCCCCTGTGCCCACACAGCTGAGCTGCACACCCAGAGCTGCAGAAGGCTTGGCTCCATCCCAGGAGCTGGCAGCCAGCACTGCTCTGGGGTGTGCAGTGCAAGCAGGAGGGAGGCACAGCCCCATTCCAGGGACAAACAAAGTGCCCACACCCAGGAAGAGAGCCAGAGGACTCAAGGAAGGGAAGGTGCAGCTGGCCCTCGCTGAGGAAACCGTAACAGCTTCTAGATTGGGAATCCAAACACAGGAGCCCCAGGACTGACAGAAGGAATCACAGAACCACAGAATAATGAGGTTGGAAGAGACCTCTAAGATCATCGAGTCCAACCTATGCCCTAACACCTCAACTAGACTAGAGCACCAAGTGCCATGTCCAGTCTTTGTTTAAACACATCCAGAGATGGTTTTTCTACCACCTCCCTGGGAAGAGCATTCCAGTGCTTTATTATTCTTTTGGTGGAAAATTTCTTCCCAATATCCAGCCTGTACCTTCCCTGACATAGCTTGAGACTGTACCCTCTTGTTCTGTCAGTGCTGCCCATGGAAGAGACCCCACCTGTCTGCAACCTCCCTTCAGGAAGGTGTAGAGAGCAATAAGGTCACCTCTAAGCCTCCTCTTCTCCAGGCTAAACAGCCCCGGCTCCTTCAAACATTCCTCACAGGGCTTGTGTTCCAAGCCCCTCACAAGCCTTGCTGCCTCCTCTGGACGCGCTCGAGGAACTCAGACAAGGCTGGGCATCAAATGTTTTTTAGTGCTTGGAGTCAGTCTTCCAAGGTGGTTCTTCCAGCCTTTGAGCTGCTTCTTAAAGGATGGAAAGGGTGATAGAACAATGGAATGCTTCGGGTTGCAAGGAACATTTACAGGTCTAGTTCCAATCCTCCAGCCCTGAGCAGGGATTATCTTCAGCTGGATCAGGTTGTTCAGAGCCCTGTCCAACCCATCCTTGAATGTTTCCAGGGGTGGGGCAGCCATCTGGGCACCTGTGCCAGGGCCTCACCAGCCCCAACATCAGTATTGGGACACTGAGGCATTTCACAGAGTCACACATTAAGCCAAGTTGGAAGGGATCCATAAGAATCATCAAATCCAACTCCCACCCCTTCCCAGGACCATCCCCAAGAGTCCCACCCTGTGCCTGAGAGCACTGTCCAAACACTTCTTGAGCTCTGTCAGGCTCTGGGCTGTGACCCCTTCCCTGGGGAGCCTGTTCCAGCACCCAATCACCCTCTGGGTGAAGAACCTTTTCCTAATATCCAACCTATACCTCCCTGGACACAACTTCTGGCCATTTGTTGCCTTTCATGTGAATGCCTCTCCCTCTCCTCAGCTGACAGTGAATAGGCACTGACACAGGAGCCACTCTACAGAGCAGACAGGGTTCACCACCTCTGAGTTCATCTAGGAAGAGAAAGTCTGAGTGAAGCTGAATTTTCAGTTCTAGGGTCCAACACATTCTTTCAGAGACACAACACAGAATCAAGAGATACACATTATTATCAGCAAAAACACCCAACACAACCAAGAGCTACAGACCAAAGAGACTGGCAGAGGTGTAAATAACAAGCCACAAGCATTTATTCAGTTAAAGTTACATAACTTATGCTTCTCCAGTGAATTCATATATGAGATCAACATCTGCTCTCAGCAATGGCCATTTAAATTAGGAATAATTTATTGCAACCACTGGTTCGTATCAGATTTACAATGAACAGTTCAGCTCATCATGTTCAAAATAATTGCCAGGTGTTTCACAGAAAGAAAAAGAAGTTTTCAGCACCAAGAAAGGAAAGCAAATAAGAAAAGTATCATCCTCCTTTCAAGCAGTACAAGGACCAATCATGTTAGCAACCCCAGGGATTTTAAGCACCTTTCCCTCAACCTCTCCCCAAATTACACTAACACTTAAATATCGTCATTCTGGACAAGTTAAAAATGACCCCCAGAAGGAAAAACTTCTTGTGTTTCATTTCTTTCACCAAGACAAGTAGAAGTCTGAGAAAATTGGGGAAGATATCATAAATGCCAAAAGCAACTAAGTGTCCAAGTTGACAAGGGACAGAGTAGTCTGCTATATAATGACCAGATAGACCTTTAAGGGTCAGCTCACACATAAGAACTTATATTTATGTGCTCATATGGCAGATTTATAATGGCATATTGGATACCTAGAAAATATACAGCCAGCTTTTGCTATAACAAAACCTGTTCCCATTCCAACAGCTTCAGTGGGCTGTAGATCAGGATCCTTTATAAGTAAAAGGCACAGGAATGTTGCATCCCAGGACAGGCTCCACAGAACAAGACCCTCCCTTCTCAGAGAAAGATGTTGAAAAATAATTAGAGAACAGTCCCTTAGCTGGATAAATTGGAGCATCCTGGCTACAACAGCATCTACCTTACCATATTTTTATTTCAGTGTGGTCCTTACAAAGCCTTAGCTGTATTCCTAGAATCTGCAAATTATCTTCTGGGAACACTGAATAAAACCCAATTTGGATTTTACTGCAACAGTGTTGTGCAACATAGTCCAGACACCCATGTCAAAACCAAGCTTTTAGAGAAGATGTACTGGTTCAGTTCCTGCTCTCCTTGGATCTTATTGTCCTGTGCGTTGCCTATCCTGTGACAGAGGATTCAGCCTCATGGCACAGTCTGGTCAGCCCAGCTCCACCAACAGAGGAAAGCAGGCCCAACTTTGCTGTTGGACCCTCTTTCCAGGGGTGTCTCAGGCCCAGAGCCAGTCTAAGGAACAGTTTTGTTACTGGACCTCACTGGCACCTCACAGAGCAGGGAATCATTGCAAATAAATCCTCAGCAGGGCTCAGATTTTCATCAGATCAGGACTGAAAACTTCCACCTTCAAGGCTGAGTCCAGAGCCACAGCTGAAGCACAAACATTGATAACACTGCCACAACACGGGTTTTTAGAGATAATACCCTGCATACTCTGGAAATGCAGCTGCCATTCCACAGCCACAGTTCCCTCAGGTTGGGAATATATTTAGGATGAACAGTCACTGGCAAACATGCAATGAATAGGGTTTGGAGCACTATGGGAAACACCAATCACATCTAAAAGTACCCCTGGGCATGGTGCAGAGAGCCAGAGCTGAGCAGGAAGGGTCAGGCCAGGCATTCAGGGGTGCCCATGTTTGCATGAATTCTAGAGAAACACAGGATCTGCAAAGAGGTTGTGCATGTAGATTTAAACCATGTAGAGCTAGCTGGAGTGTCCCTGCCACATCTTGGTGTATCCACCCCCAAAGCATACTACCACCAAATTTAACTGTGCATTTAAGAAAAGACTGAGATAGTTTTTAAACATATGGTCCACGAAATAATGTATTAATCATACAGCTAAAACATCTCCCTGCTTTACATGGGGTAAAAACATGTCTAACTATACAAAAACATTATTCTGGAAAAATAGGCTAAATTATCAGTACATTCAACAACTACTCTCACACTCAGGAATTCCATGGCCTTAACTGCCTAATAATTAAACTTAAAAAAACCCCAAACTTTAGCAAAAAAACACTCAAAAAAAAAAAAAAAAGAAAAATCCAGACACATTTAAAATCAGTATATTAGTATGAAAAATCTGGTGAGAAGAGTTTGCAAAAGCTCATGAAAAGTTATAATAATGATCATGTGATTAATTCTGGTGGATCTTTAAGAGTCTGCAAATGTTCCAAGTGACTGTGACTGTGTAGAAGAGAACTGTGAAAGCCTAAATTCACAGCTAAGCCTTAGGCAGCCCAAAAGTTGGCTTATTTATTCTCTCAAGGACAAAATTCTTTTGCTCTTCCTCACCCTCTCTCCTTTCTAGTTCATAGATCTGCCAAACTAAAGGCAGTGACTTTACCAGGAGCAAGTGGCACTGGGCTCAGGGGAGGGAGAGAATAACTGGAGGCTATTCTTACTTCCAGCAGCACACTGAAAAGCACCACTACTGCTATTTGCAACCAAAGACACCAAATTCTCAGCAAACAAATAAACAAGAGCAAGCCAGTGAACAAATCTAACAGAGATCTATATCCCAAGGGAATATGCCATGGGTCCAGCATAAACCAGGAGGAATTTCATACAGATACACAAATCTCACTGAAAAAATGATCAAACAGGATTATTCAAACAGGATTTAAGACCTTCAAACACATTGCAAAATTCAGCCCTCAAGACTTTCAAACCACTGATATCAATAGAGCATATTGAAGTATAATGCAAATAGTTTCAAAGGCTTTCTGAAAACAGAGGAAACCTTCAGCACTGTTATAATCTCTCTCTCTCTCTCTATCTCCCTCTGAAATTAGCTAAAGCAGCTGTCCAAATGACTGTCAGCCAATTCAGAAAGGGTTCAGCTGTTCCTCCAAAGTAGAGGCTGTGTCCTGGGGTTGGACAGAAACAAGCTGGGGTCAAGCAGAGGATGTGCCAAGCCTTGCTGTGTGCTGTGGGTGATCAAGCAGCACCAGTGCATTCACAGCTTAGCTGGGGCCTCGGGCTCTGTGGCACGGATGTGGACACTGGGAAGGCAGAGCCAGGACAGAGGCAGCTCCCTGCTGCTGTTGTCTTCATGGAATTTGATATTCAGGTAGAAATCGCCCGTGTAGAGGAAGAGAAGTGCTCCAAAGTACACAGAGTCTTTGGTTGGCTTTACCTGGCAAGGAGAATACAAAAATCAGTACAAATAAACCATCAACAAAGCAAATTAATTGCAGTTTGCAATTCATTAGCTCCTTCAAAGGGTCTCAGAGTACTCCAGATTCACATCTGAATAATGCTTTCATACAAAAAGGTAAACGTCTCGTCCCCATCCTAGTAAAAATGTTACTTTAAAAATTTTATCCTGTTATTCACTCATGCAGTAAATCTGTGCCACAGCTCAAAACAGAATATGAACATTTAGGAGTAACTGATTCCAAAACAGAATTTGTTTAAACTAGAGATCACCCTAAATCTCTCCTTAGACTGTATTTACCAACATTTCTATTAAAGTTCTAAATCACATCTCTGAATTAATGTTAAATACATGGTTTAAACACCATTTAACAGCTTAGCAATAAGTAAATTCATTCTCCCTTACTGAGACACAATCTAACTGCAAATTCTAATCAGGAACTTAGATGACTATCATTGAAATAATGAAGTTTAGAAAGAAACTTCCCAAAAACAGTAGCCATCCTGATTTACTTGTCCAAATTAAATATACATAGTTCACACTGTTTTTACATTTATGTATCTTCCTTCATCACAAATCCATCTACAATCTGTATCTTCACAACAAATAATATATCTCAGTCCATCATTTCAGCAAGACACTTCAGTAATTTCTAACTTTAACACTCCCACCACTGTTCAGCATGTGATAATGTTTGAATTAGTATCTGCTTCCACAAGATGTTAAATCCAGTTTCAGGATGCCTAGAACTGAGTTACAGCAAATGCAAAACACCAAATCAACACAGAGCCATTCCACTGGACAGAATTTTTCCAAAAATTGTGAAAAGGCAGCTTCATCCCAGCAGAAGAGTCCCAATAAAGGCTGAGGCCCTGAGACGGGAGATCAGGGCTGTTCCCACTACGAAAAATTTCATTACATGGAAAACTGGGCCATGAACAATGGGTGTGAACTGGGGAAATGCTCATGGACACCCTTTGCTGAAGGACAACTTGCCACTGCTTGGGAAGACCAGAACAGGGATGAGGGGAAGGTCATGGTGGGGAAGAGGGGGAAGGCAAATGATCAACAGAAGATTTCAGGGGTGCAGGAAACTCAAGAATATTCCAGAGAGCTAAAAACTTCCAGCCACCACCTTCCACGAGGCAGATTCTCTGTAGCTTCCAGAAGTGAAGGGAATGAGCTGTTTGCATTTTCACCCATTCTAGCTTTTCTTTTGGACTTTCACTGCTGGGTTCTTTAGCCAGGAGACGTCATCCTGCATAGTCCCCTGGGCTATCAGTCTGCTTTGTTGCACCTCCCTAAACTGGAAGAAGTCCAGAGAGGGGCCACAAAGTTGCTGAAGGTACTGGAGCAGCCTTTCTATGAAGACAGTCTGAGAAAGCTGGGGTTGTTCAGCCTGGAGAAGAGAAGGTTGAGTGGAGGCCTCACAGCACCTTCCACTATTTGAAGGAGTTAGAGAGAAGCTGGAAAAGGCTCTCCATCAGGATCTGTAGTGGTAGGACAAAGAGTAAGGGGATCAAATTTAAAGAGGGGAAATTTAGGATGTATATGGAGAAAAGTCTCACCCACTGTGAGGGTGGTGAGGCCCTGGCACAGGCTGCCCAGGGAATCTCTGGATGCCCCATCCCTGGAAGTGTTCAAGGCCAGGCTGGGTGGGACTTGGAGCAACCTGGGATAGGGGAAGGTGTCCCTGCTGGAATGAGAGGAGCTTTAAGTTCCCTTCCAACCCAAACCATTCTGTGCTTCTATGACTCTAAATTGCAGCTCCTGCACAAGGGGCTCTCTGTTCACATCCTCAGAGCTGGAGAGCCCAGGCTCCCTTTGGTTTTGGTGCTGAGCACTTCTGCTGACCTACAGCAAACTTGTACCAGCATCGTGTCATCCATGTGAGGGATCAGAGCAGCCACAGCTGTTCTCCTGACCCTGTCCTTGGCATCTCCCCTCCTGGCTGGGTACAAGTTCCTGCCCTCTGGCACTGCATCTGGACATGCAGAACAACATCCAAACATGTCCCCTCTTGCTCCCCTGCCCTTCTCCCAGGGCTGCCTGCCTGATTTCGGCCTCGCTGGAGCTGATGTGGACTTTCCTCCAGAGGAGGGCAGAGGCAGGACTAATGCCAGCAGTGGGTGCAGGCAAGCAGCAAACAAAGCCTCCTCAGCACCCTGATCTGCTCCAAGCTCCTGGTCCATTTCTCCTGGTTTGGCTGCACCATGAAGGAAGGAATGTGTGTGACAGCACAGCTCAGAGCCCTTGGCAGGCAGGATGGTGCTCCAGGCTCACCAGCATCAACACCAGACATCACAGTCATGGCTTGGGCTCTACCCACGCCTGCTGTGCCACCACCACCGTATCAACACTTGTGGTTTGGAGAAGAAACAGGGAAGCAAAATGAGCTTGAAACCTTCGCCTTGCTCAAGTGCAGGTGGCTCTGCTGAAGCTACAAGATGTTTCCTTCAAAACAGGAACCAACTTTGAAATGTAAGGCTGAGTCTCCAGTGGGGCTGCCAACAAAGATTCCCAAATGATCAGAAATCCAGCTGCAGCAGTCAGGTCAGTAGAGGGTCACATCCAGCCCAGCTGCTACACCAGGCACAGGACTAATTTTGAGGCTGAACTTACATTTAGGAGTCCAGGGTACCCAAGCTCCTGCTACAAAAGGAGGACACCCAGTCAATGAGACAGTGGAGCAGACACAGAATGGTCTCCCCAGGCAGCCTGCAGAGCCAGAACAGAGTTGCCTAAACACAGGTAACGGGGTGGGCTAAGGCACTGAGGCACCTGCACCGGAGTGGGAAGATGCCCAGGATGTCTTATAGGAGTTCTGGCAGCATCTGGTGGTTTGGATACCCACAGCCCCTGTATGATGGCAAACATCTACTTTTAGGCAAATGGGTCTCAGCCCTGTGTTAATGAGCCAGGTCCTACTTGCTGCAGACCACACCTCCATGGCCTCATGGGGGCTTAGTGGGCCAGCACCCCTGGTACCCCCTCCTCATCCAGGTGTCTCAGCCTGGAACTGAACCCACCCAAATGTTTGGCAAGTGGATGTCCACATCTAAACCAGCTGTTCAACACAAGGATTCACCTGATCAAACACAGAACGAGGCAAAATGTTCCCTAAACTGCCTAAGTCTGAGGACTTGCTCAGCCACTCAAAATGGCCTGTTCAGGTGGTCACCTCCATGGCTGGCAGGACACAGCACCCCACAGCCTGCAGTGCCTGACCCAGACCAAATTCATGTTGTCCTCCAGCCCAGCAGCACACAGCTCTGGTGGTGCCACAGCCCAGATCTGTGCCTGTGTGTGTCTGTTGAATCTTTCATCAGGATGCTGACATTCCTGAGCCGGGGCAGAGTTAAAACAGGTTTTATTAAAATTCCATCATTCATGAAAACAAAGATGAGCAGCTTGTACCTCAGAAATTAATGATTGAAAATCAAGGGAAAAAAGTCCACATTGCTCCTTTGTTCCACCAAGACAGAAGAAAAATTAAGTTTCTAGCTGCATCCTAATCCTTCCCTGATTTAGGCTACCATGTGGGACTGTGATTGCTTAGAACTAATTACTACTTATTTATACTGCTGTAGTACTTAGGGAGCTCAGTTGGAGATTAGGGCTGGTGCCAGCTACTGCTCGCTGCCCCAAAGAGTTTACAGTGTGAATAAAACAGTGCCAAGAAAAATAATTTGTTCCAGATGGGCCACAGAGGACCTGCCAGAAGTGAGCAAATGTTCACCATGGCTTCTGAGCTGATTCAAAATGACCATCTTCTAATGAATTTCTCCTCATCTCCCACTATCAATCGCTTGAGCTTGGGTGTGATAACACACAGAGGAAAAAATCCTGCTTGAAGATAAGTGATGGCACAAGCAGGGACAAGAAGAGAGGATGAGTTGCTGGGAGTTACAGGATTCTCCACAGAAAGCAACATTTTTGGTTTTAATTTGACAAAAAAGCAACTCTCTCTGATCAACTAATTATTCAACAAAAAACCAGAGGTAAGAACTAAGAAAATTCAATAATAGGGCAAAAGAAAAACTTTATGTTGTGAAGCAGCATTAAAAAATTAAAAAATCCACTGTATTTTAATGGAGAAGTTCCACCATGTTAGCTCATGTTTCAAAATCACCCACTGAATAAAAAATGTTAAATATTTAAGTCATAATGGAGAAAGTCACTTTTTCTGTCAAATACAGAGAAAAGTAAGGTTAGCCAAATTAGAAGTTGTGCTTAAAAATGCAGACTTTACTTAATTTAAAATGCATGGAAATAACTCAATATCCTTCAAAAATTTTCCAGAAAAGACTTTGCTTTTTGAAGTATCATATCCAGCAGAGACTTTGTGACACAAACTCAGGCTGCTGCATTGAACTGAGGTAAAAGCACAAAGAGGTGAATAAGCATCACTACATTACTTCCAAGATAAATCTTCTAACTTGGACTTCAAGCCACAAGAAAGGGAAATACAAAATTGTGTGACTTTTACCCTTTCAACAATTTATATTCACACTGCAAAGCAGCACGTGCATCCTGAAAATTCTCATATATGTCCCCTGTCTTCCAGGTAGCAGAAGAAACTGCTTTGAGACTTTTTAATCTGGAATCAAAAATAACAGTGAATTTTTGAGCATGAGAGTTAACATTTAGGAAGGCAGAGGGATCTCTTGGAGGGTTTTTTGTACCAATAATGAAGTTTCTGCACGACAACAGAGTGACTTTTTAGGATGTGAGGAGTATCTGCCCTTGCTGCAATACCTGATGCTCCCACTCCTCCTTGACCACGCACCAGTGATACACCAAACCAGATTTGATTCTCCATCCTCCCTCCCACCCAGCTCAGCCCTGCAATAAATCATGTCAGCATCCCTGTGCCAGTGTCAGTGTGAAGTCAGCCCAATTAACTTAAACTGCTGACCAATGTGGTTTTTGTTAAACTGGACAACTTTGCACAAAAACAAGTTCTCTCAGTGTCTGTGCTGATGGGCCTGCACGGGGAGAGGGGAGCATCTTTCACAAGCAGCTGGGAAAGGGCAGCACCTCAAGCTACTTCCACTAAACAAGAAAAATACTCAAGTGCCCAGGACCTCAGGTTAAAAAAACGATGGGGACATTTTTAACAGCTTCCATACAGCAGCACTGAGTTGAAAACCAGCAGGAAATCTGGTCCAGTATCTCAACTTTTGTTTATAAAAATAAAAAACTCTGTTTGTCTTTCATCCCACACAGCCATGAGCTTCTTTGGTTTTCTAACCAGTGCCTGTCTGACTTTTGGCCAAACTCAGAGCATAAGCACAATTCTGAGCATGGTGGTTCTTCCCCAAAACATCAAATGCACAAACCAGGGCTTCCCCTCATCCCCCCCAAACAGGTGGAACTTTCTGAATCTATTTTCTAGTCCTAAATTAGTTATTATGAGGGAAAAAAGGGCCTCTGGCAGACATAAAGGATTTTCTTCCACAATCAGGCCTCTACACCCCAAAGAAGGTGACCAAGCACTTTCCCTAGGAGCCTGTGTGGTGTCAACACCACACACAGTGAAATGTAACCCTTCTTGTCCAAGAGTCGACTTTTTGCTCATTTCACCTTTTTGTATGGAAAGGAGGGCGAGCAGCAGAAAACAATTCTATTTTTAACTTCTTGGGGATTGTGTTTACAGGAGAAATGTCAAACTCCTGAGCAATGGGGCAAAGGCAGGGACCGTAACTATGAGAAGGCTGCCTGGGCAGGCACCAGAGATGTGACCTCCTGACTTTTTGCCCCGTAGGAGACTCAGTCAGAAGGTAAGAATACATCACACTGACATCTCCCTTTTCCCTCATTAGCCTGCAGGGTCAGGCCCTTTGGCAGCTGGGCATCCAAACACCAGCACTCTGATTAAAAACTCCACATTGTCAGAACCAGAGTCAAAGAAAGCCATCCCTGGATGATTTCTGTTGGCATATTTAAATTATTCAGCTACAAGAACACAGTGAGCCCCCATTAAAAATCGAGCTGATGGTACATTTCATGCTCATTAGCTTTTAGAAATATTTTCTTCTGTGATGCGTAATTGAAAAATATGCATGGTGACTATCTCTGTGATTAACCTTTCATTTCTTTCTAACTAAAGTTCACTTATACATTTAATTTTGACAGGTACATTTTATTACCAATCTGAAGAGCTGACCTAAACAAAGATCCTAAGCACAATTCCAAACACTCACCCCATTCTTCATGTTTATTTCATGAGTTACCAGAAATGCTGCTCATTCCACTCTGCAGCATTGCCTGTGAATTTTCATTCCAGGTATTTTTTTGTTGTATTTTTGGGAGGGAAGGATGTGAGAGTGAGTAGTGTTATCTGTATTTTCAGTGTCTTGCCTTAGAAGCAAAAAGCTCCTAGACTTGAATTTAGTTCTAGAGAAATTGAGAGAAAAATCATAATCTCAATTGTTTTAAAAAGGGGCTCTTTTTTTTTTTGCCTCATTTTATGCATTTTCTTATGGTTTTATAACAGTATGCTAAGCACCCAGGAAATGAACCAGCTCATCAGATTGGCCATTAATGCTTAGCATTTTCTTTTTGCAGTCTGTTGTGTTTCCTCAGGACCTGACTAAAACTGATTTGCTGAGTTCCTTGGCTCAGCCTGGGGAATATTTCTTATGGACTGAAAAAAGAAAAAAAAAGTTATTTAAAATCTATTACTGCAGGCTGTGCTGGGAGACTCAAGGGACTGGCAATATGGTATTGAACATTCAATCTAGGGTTACCCAGTCACATTGGAGGTGAAGCAGTGGTTATAATGGTATCCCATTATCAGCCAGATCTGGAGTGACCAGAAATTGCTGCCTCTGATAATTTACTAGTGGTTTACATGGTAGGAAATTGCAGTATTAAACTATTTCTGAGAGACTATTCCAGATGAATGCAGGAGCACTGTCAGCAATAGCTACCATAATCATGGGGCTTTCCAAAAATTAATCTGCTTTCAAATGCACAATAGAGTAATGGAGCCCCTTTCAAATGCACATTATTCAAAATGCTGATACTTGTGACCAAAGAACTCACGGTGTCGATGTGGAAGGTGTTGGAGCCCACGAAGGTGATGGCATCCTGCAGCTCGTAGTTATGCACCCCATTCTGGTAATCCTGGTAGGGCATCATGGTCAGAGCAAAGGGCCCCACGCTGTGCTTGCTCCAGTTGGTCAACTTCACCTGCAAGGGGACAGGGTCCCCCACCTGGCAGGTCACCACGACGTCGCAGTCACAGATCTTGCCATCAACCAGGATGTCTGCAAACCAAGGAAACAAATCCTCGTTAGGCTGGACACCTGCTTCAGAAACAGCATTAGCCTTGACAGGAGGTTCAACAAGAAACAAGGAACCTCAATGAAACCAGGAGTGTGGGACAGTTAATTCTGTGAGAGAAAACTCAGCGCTCTGCTGTTGTGCAGGGCACCTGCTGGAGAAAAGCCAGCTCATGAGGGCCTGATATCTGTCCTCAGCCATTGAAAGAACTATGAAAAAACCACAATTATGATATATACACAAGCACCAGAAGATATTTTTTAACATCCTCCCTCGAAGGCCAAAGCCACAGACCATTGCTCATGGTTCTGCAAATCAACAGCACGAGGTGAAGGGAAATACAAACAGGAACCATCAATACAAACAACAGCTAGAGAGATCCAGGGCTGGAGGCTCATGTTCATGTGTTACAGCCAGAATAAATCCTTCTGTGTGGAGGTGAGCTTTTTGGAGCAGGACAGACATTGGCAGAATTTGCAATGTAATACATAAATTAAAATACTGATTATAAGGGAAAGAGGGATTTTAAAATTATACTGGAGTACTACAAGCTTGTTCACTCTTTGCACTTTAAATCACTCTGGGATTTCTATTTTTAATTTTCTACTTTTCTTTCCCTTACTGGGACAGCAGAAAATATAAAGCCTCTAAATTGGTTACTGCTGGGACAATGACAGCCAGAGTAATGTGTCCATTAACCTTGCCCATTTGCTTATACAGAACCAAAATGTTTCATTACCAACACACTATGAAATTGCCAGTCCAATTCCCTGCTCTGAAAGGGTTCCCAGTTGTGCAGTATTACTGTATTTTTCAGATGAGGGTTATCTCCAATGCACTATTAATACAGGAACATTTCTATTTCACTATGGGTTCATGTTCAGAGATAAGAGAAAGCCCTGGGCACATGTAAGAAAGCATCCTTTGTGTGAATACCTATCCCCACAATCTCATATGCCCATGAGGCATTTCCATCACTCCTGCTCCTCCTTGGATGCTTGCCTTTTGACATACATCATATTATTCCTCTGCATTGGATTTACATTAGTAATATCCCCTCTACAAGGAAAGACACTATTTTTATGCTTCAGGAGTTTTCACAGAAAAAAAAAAATACAACAAAGGGATTTTTTTAACTTAGTTTTGTTTTGTTGCCTTGGACAAAAAGTGCAAAATGATGCATGTTCTTGTGATGCCCTTTAGCCTGGCAAACTGAACAAGCCTCAACACAGCCACTGGATAAAAAACAAACTAAAGTTATTGCCAGAGAAGAAAAAAGTTCAGAAAGGAATATTTATTCCAGAGGTCAGGCCAGGAAAGCTGAGGCACCCAGATGAACACCTCTCCTCGACCAAAGCTGCCCAAATCCAGCAGTATCAGATTTAAGAGGTTTGGCAAAAAGAGCACCAAAAAACCAAAAAACTGGAGTGCTGTGTCCAATTCTGGCTCCTCATTACAAGAGTGACAGAGACACACTGGAGAGACTCCAGTGCAGGGTCATGAGGAGGATTAAGGGACTGGAGCATCCCTCCCATGAGGACAGGATGTGAGCCCTGGCACTGCTCAGGCTGGGGAAGACTCCAGGGGAGCTCAGCACCGTAGATGAACACCTGGAGGGAGGGTGCAAAGAGGACAGAGCCAGGCTCTTTGGCTCAGTGCTGCCCAGTGGCAGGTCCATGTGCACACACTAAAACACAGGAGCTTCCCTCTGACCATCAGGAAACAATTTCTTTCCTGTGAAGGTGGCCCAGCACTGGCACAGGCTGCCCTGGGAGGTTGTGGAGTCTCCATCCCTGGAGATACTCAAAGCCATCTGCACGTGTTCCATGGCAAGTGGCTTCAGGTGGCCCTGCTTGAACAGGGACAGGACCACAGTGATTTCCAGAGCTCCCTGCCCATCTCTGTGATTCTCTGAAAGGAAGTGATAATCACCACTGCATTCTAGGGAAGGGCTGGAAAACCTTTATGGCATTGGATTTCTCCTGCAGCAGCACACTCTAATGCCATGGCTGTCCTGCCCAACATGATCAATCTCTTCTTGCAGTATTGCCCTAAGATCATGGAGGTGAAGCAGTGGTTATAATGGTATCCCATTATCAGGGATTAACTCACTTGGGTTTCCCAAAACACAAAGAATGTGTGTCTGTGGATAATCTTGATGTTTCCCTGTCTCCTAGCACAGAGCTGAAGTCCAGTTGCTTCCTTCAAAACCAGCACATTTATATCAATTCTTTACTTTTATCAGTTCATGTTTCCAAGCTTCTCCCTGCCAGGTGACTCCTTTCATTAACTAAAAAAAACCCAAAACAACCCACTTGTTTTCTGTTTCCTCCACCCAGTGGGTTTTACTGCTGTACAAAGGGTTAGATCCCCAGAGCAGCAGAAACCTTTGGAAATACTCCCTAAGCTTAGTGGATGAATCCATATTTTCAAGCTGCTCATCAACTGCCTTTTAGCTTCAATGGTCTGCTGCAAGAATTGTAAATGAACCCTTTGCCCTCTGTCTCTACCTTTGTATCTAATAATAGCTCAGAGCATTTCTTTCTAATATCTTCATGAGAAAATAGAAAATCCAAACAAAAGGGAAGCATTTAAGTCTGGTTCAACCAGATTAATTTTTTCTTTCTCATTCCTAAAAAAAAATAAAATAAAAAAATTCAATTCTTTTCGATTGATTTAAAAGTGTGTGTGTGCACACTGTGTGTTTGTGTACATATTGAGAGATAATTTCCTTCCTTCCCAGAACACACTCCCCTCCTGCAGTACCAGAGCCAAGGATCTCAATGAGATGTCAGATGAGAGAGCACACATGGCTGGCGTTGAAAATACTATGGAAAGGAGTGTTTAAAAACAGCCCCCTTTCATCAGGGAGAACAGCTTGGTTTGACAGGCAGCTTTACTCCCTTCCTGACACAGAAAACATCTCATGGACCATACGGATTTGCTTTAATATTTTCATCCATGAGCAGAGGAGAAGCCATGTGCACAGGGTCCCGTTTCTGCAGATTCAGCTCCCTCACACAGATGGCATATAAAAGCTGAGACTGCTCACACCACTGCTGTGAGAGTGAATCATTACTGGCTTCAGAGTGCAGGAGCTCTGAATCAGAAGATGCAGTCACTAGCACAGAAATCAGTCGTGGCTGTATCTCCATCCTACTAAGACTCAGAAACGAGAGAAACAGCACTTGAGAAAATTGGAAGGACCAAGTTTAATTCCAACTGCATATAAAAATTGCATTTTAAAAGTGGCAGCATAAAATCTGGATGACAGAAGGGGGGCGGGGGGGGAAGCATAAAGACCTAGCAATCTCCCAAACTCCTTTAATTAAAAGTTAAATCATTTTTGAAGTAATGCAATAAACCAAGAGAAGGCTGTCCTCCCCACCCCTCTTCCTGTTCATTTACCTACAATGCCCAGTTGTGTTGGCATCCTTGGGTGCCAAAATTACCCTGCAAGGCCTGACAGCCATGAGCAAAAGACAGGCATTGTCTGTGCCACACATTAATGAACAGGCACAGGGCCATTCTCTTTTCCCTCCAGCATTTCCCCAAGTGATTATTGTATCCAGGGAGAAGATGTTATCCAACACATTTTGGAAGGTGGAGGATGAGGCTGCTACAGCCACTGAGAAGGGTGATTGGAAAGCCTTGCTTTTTCATGGACAGCCTCTGCCAAGCCTTTTAGGATCTCCATGAATTAATCTTTAAGATGGAAAAACTGCTTCATGGCCCAGCTGATGGGTGATGCTTATTGCCACCACAGGAAGTCTGTGAGAGACCATTATGTAAAAATAATACATCAGTATTCTTATAATGTCTTTCTTTCAGGACCTTAGAACTCTCAAGAAAAGGGAATGAATGTTACTATCAGGAAGACAGTGACTATTCCACAAGGAAAACTTCCTTTACCATCACCTGCCAGGTGCAGTTCTCTCTACATCACCCAAAGGAGCTGCTTGGAACTGAACACCAAACATTAATAACACTTTGTGTTATTTACTCTGCTCATATCAACTCACAGTAAGTTGTTCTTGCCACTTTGTCAAGTTCCCATGCAAGAACTCATTGGTCCCCCTGTATATCAAGAGTCCTGAGTCATGGCTAATTGCATTTTCACACCCAAGTCCCTCTTTGCCTCTGTCCAAATTTAATTTTGGAAAGCCACATACAAATACATTTAATCCCAGTGGAAATGCATATTCCAGCAATGTTTTCTCTCCTCACTCACTTTTGAGCTGGTTTAAAAAATAAAAAAAAACAGCTGCAGAGAAAGGCAGAGTGGTTTTGCTGATCTTTACAGGGTAGGGATGGAGAAGTTTCCTTTGGATATTTCCCTTTAAACTGGATGTGGAATCCCCAGCTGATGCACTTGCACTGGCCTCTGCCATTCTCTGCAGCTGGGAACTTGGCCCAGGACTGAGCAAACACCTCACAGAGGAATGGCTTTGCACAAACAAGTTGGCCAACAAAACTCAAGGCATGAGATGCCCAGATGAGTAAATACTGCTCACAAAAAAAGAAAAACCAGAAAATCAAGAAAAATAAGTCTTGTCTAGCTTTGCTGTTATAATTGGGGTACTCTGTCAATCAACCATTGCAATTGTTAATTAAAAAATACTGATTTTATTCATCTTGGTCTGTGAACCAGGAGAGCCATGGCCTGGGGAGGGGAGAGGAGCAGCAGCATCACTGACATCTCTGGATAATGTCCATCAGGTACTTTGATGGAGGAAAGCCAAAGACCCAGAGCCCATGCTAGAGTTGCTGCAATGAAGATCTCATGGAATGATTCCATTTTTCTGCGCTCAAAAAATCTAAAATGCTGATTGAAATGTTTGCCCAGGCCAGCTTTCCCTCTAATTGCCTTAAAGAACACAGAAAGGGCCAGCCATGTCTGGAACAACTTCTGTACATTTCTTTTTTTTTTTTTCCTTAACCTTTTTTTGCAAGAGCACTTGTTCAGGACTTTGCAAGGAACTTAACAATGAAAGGGAATTCTTTTTTGAAATCATTTATTCAGAAATAGGTTTAATCAATTCTCTCAATTTCTGATCTTACATTGTATGCAGGTGCAAGAAAAGATCAGAAAGGAGGAAAAAACCTGTACTACAGGCAAACTCTGTGCAGAGCAGTCTTCACACAAGCAAGTTTCCCATCCCTCCCCTCATGCTCTGTGTCAAGTAGTCAACAGATTTATCAGCCTGGTTTTTGGTGGAGCTCAGAGGAGCAGGTGACATGTGACATTCTATTGAGACAACAGGACCCTTGGATTTTCCTGTGCTCCTCTAAAGTATGAACCTAAACTCTGTTTCTCTTTCCCCTCTTTGCACTTGTTCTGCCTAATGTAGACCAGCTTCCTTTCAGTTTCCAAACCATTCCTGCAAATTATTTGCACAGAGAGAGGCAGATTTGGTTACATTCATTTGTGCATGATGAGGTCCTGCAGCCCTTTCAGAGCTGAATACATCCATACAAAAGATAATTCCATGAATATAGAAACTGTATTCCCTGTCACTTTCATCAGGAAAATGCTGAATGGTTATTTAATAACACAAGACCCTCTTAGCTACTTGCATTAAACCTTCTGTCTATGATTTGGACCTGCTCTCTGCACCATACCTGAACATCTTAATTTGGAATAACATCCTCACATTCATTTATTGTTATACTGACATAATAGTGAGGCAAATCCAGCCCCTGCTGAATTTCCCTGCAGTCAGCAGTGCCAGAGTACAGAGGTATACAGATGTTTGTGTTGTAACAGCTTCCAACTACACAGATATCTCACCTTGTCAACCACTGCTAGTCCTGTCCTAAAAACTGCCCTTATACTCCGAGCCTGCTTCTCCAAACCCCCTGTGGACCTGAAGAGTTCAGCTCCTCTTTGGGTCAAGGCCCCTGGACAGTGGTGAATGAAAAATACAGAAAAGGATATGAACAAACTATTGCAGCTTCCTGCAAGTACCAACAACCCAGAGACCTTCAGCCAACATCAGGGCATGAACCAGAAAACAGGAAAGCTGGCAAAGGATGGGATAACTGAACATGAATGTAGGCTGGTGAAAGAGGCAATTGCTTTCACAAGACCTCTGAGCTGCCCTGTTCCTGGCAGACTTCCCATTCCCAAAGATTTTAGAATTAAATTAAGGACACTTTTTTTTTTTGCTCCAAAAGCAATTAAAAAGAAAAACACATTTAAAATCTAGTTCTAGCAACAATAAGCAATTAGTGTTTGATAATTGTCTGTGTCTTCCTATTTAATCACTCTTTTGCAGTGCCCAGTATGCTGATGACAGATCCCAACTGGTCCCATTATCTTTCTTGCCAAATTGTTCCCAGTTTGTGTCTGCTCTTAACTCTGTGGTGGCAATGGGCTGAGGATGCTGCAGCATCCCCTGGGACTCGCTTGCAAAAGGATTCCTCAACCTTGTCCTTTGCCCTGAATAAGATTTCTTCCTCCAAATCAGTGCAATTTTTATGTCCAATTTTAAACTCCAAGACATGTGACCAGCATTCAGTTTTAGCACTACTTGATCTTGGCTATGAACATTTAAATGTGGTACAACCTTCTTCCATTAACTCCAAAAAACAGGGTCACTCTGGCTGAGGAGGGAAGCATGAACGTGACTTGTGCTCTGGGGTTTGACTGCCTCCACCTTCTGCTTGGGTTCTTAAAACCTGAATGCACATTAACCACAGATTTATTTCAGAAATGTGTCAGTGCAGTTTAACCTCCCTGGTTTTGGTGGGAGTTATTTTGCTTCACACATGCCTTTTATGACAGACATTTCTCCTTCCCTAAGAAACTGCTGGCACATGGATGGCACCTGCTTGTCTCATCCTCTGGCAGCCAAGATAACCTGTGATTTGGTGCTTTGCCCAATTTGCTATCAAGTGAAAAATCACATCTAGAGTTTATTCTGCTTGTGCCCAGTCCTAATCTAAATGCACAAGGGCAGATCCCTGAGATTTTAAGATGCTCAAAGCTCTGTGTTTTCCAGTAAGCCTGAGCTCCTTTTGACTTATTTTAAAATATTCCATGACATGGCCCCAGCTTGCTGAAATACTCTCATTTATGAACATGGGCCAACCCTTTTTTGTCTGTTAATCACAAGCAGGTTTGACAAAATTTCTTTTTATTATCTGCTACACAGCCTGGAGGTCAGGCTGGCATACGGTGTGTGCCTTATGTTTGAAATTTCACAAGCCTGGGATCTGCATGTTATTTTAAGTTATTGAGAACTTTATTTCTATACTTGTCTGTGTCAGGACTACTTTCAGAGCATTCTAATCCAGCCCTGTGGGGGGAAAAAAAGGAGGGGAAAAAAGTCCTATAATGCATTTAAACAAAACTAAAACCTATTAGGAAGTTTCATATAACACTGGTTTTGGTATATTGGCAGCTTTGTGCAAAACCTCTGCAGGAACTGAACTGAATCATATAAAACCCTGAATTAGAAGGGAACACACAAGGATCATTGAGTCCAACTTCTGGGTCTGCACAGGACAAACCTAAAAATCACACCGTGACACAACCTATAGTTCACTGAAAGCAAATCACCTCTTTCCTCACTGGATGCTTAACGAGACTTTAAATTTTCTCCTTTTTTTCCTGCCATTCTGCAGTGATGGATGTTGGACAAACCTCTCCCTCTGTAGAAGAGATTTTGAAAAGCCTCATGCCAACTTTGTCTGACTTCTGGCTGAAAAGTTAATGGTAAAAAAGGAGCCTATAGCACTTTGTGCTGTTTTGGGAGCATGTCTCAACCTCAGAGCAGGTTTAGTCTAGACACTGGATGGATTGCAGACCTCCAGGGTCTGTTACCTGCTCGACAAATCAGTGACAAAGGTGGTGATTGTGGCAAGGAGATGGCATTGAACTACAACTGCTCACAGGAGAAGTAATGCCTGTTTAACAACAGAGACACAAAACTAGGCTGCTGTACTCAATTTTGTGCATTCAAAGTCAGATATGTGAGTCCAGCCATACAGTTTACTCACCCAAAATATCATGGAATTAGGCAATATGGAAGTGGATTTATTTCCTGTATTTTCTATCATTTCAAGTGGAAACAGTATTTTCTACATTACCCATTCAACAAGCACAGAGTGGTGCTCTGGATTCTTACAGAGGTAACACCTAATAGGAAGTTGCTGGTTTGGTTTTTTTTTTAAGTTGCTGGTTAAACTAACCCTATGTGTAGTATAATTGTCTTTTTTAAGGCCTGTAGGAAAAGCCCTGTGAGGCAATGTCTCCAAACAGAAGGAACTCGAATGCAGGTGAGAAGAGAGATGAGACAGCAGTATCTCCATGCCCAGATGTACAGAGACAGTGGTGCAAGATGCTTTAAGTAAAGAAGTTATACTGACCATTTGAAGAAAAAGTTGTGGGTCTGTGACTCATTTTTCGTACTTATCTTAAAGAAACCCATGAGACACTGCATGAGATATCCAGGCCCATAAGAATTTTTATCTTTGTAGATCAGCCACAGCCTGGTACGAGATAATGGATAACCCCCATTAACAGGCAGGTAGATGATTTACCACATTTCAGTGGCTGTGTAAACATGAGCAGGAGGACACTGAGCCTCACAGGCCTCCTTTAGCCCAGCCACGACTGAAATGCACCCAGCTGAGCTAAATGAGGGCATCAAACAGGGCCAGGCACAGACACTGCCATCGTGGAGCTCTGGGCAGGGCAGGGGTGACCTGTGGGTACCAAGCCACCTGTGCCCAGTGTCCACACATTGGGGTGCCCACTAAATGAACATATTCTCCATGAAGTTTCTCTGAATTTCACTCACAGCATATTTCAGTCTGATGACTCTTAATTGTTTTAATTTTTTCTCATTTTCCTTATGTATGCTTAGTTCACTTTTGTATTAAAGCATGAGACAATAATCCAGGCAGGTGCAGGCTGGAAACTCTCAAACCTTACTATGACTTCTTTATTCTGATTGCATCCTGCTTCTATATCATGACCTGTCTCAAAATCCAATTTGAATGCACAAAAGTACTGCAGTAATAGATACGTATAGATGGAAGTTTCCAGTCATTCTCTGTGACAGAAATCTATATTTTTCCTTGCTAGATTGGATATGAACACTCAAATAACAATCAAACTTAGAGAACACAAGAAATCTTTAAGCCTAGAGTCATCAAACCAAACTACTTTTGGCCTTTCTCGGAAAAATTTCTGTTAATAATTTACTACTTCTAAAACTGAACATGCTCAAAACCTAGCTTCTGAATTTTTCATGAAGTCCTTTTCTCCCCATACCTGTCTTAATTTCAGAAATAAAATCAGATTCCTTCCTGCCAATCTCATCTTTCACTTTGACTTGATATCCTCTCATGACTCATATCTCCACAGCCTGTGATTAAATCCTGATGCCACTTTCTAGAGAACTTCTCCAAAACTGACCTTTTTGCTCTGCCAAGCCCTCCTCTGAGATCTAACTGGATTATACACCTTAAAAATTAAAGTCGCTTCATCTCTGCTTTTGAGACCTTCAAACTTTCTATTCTCCTGAAGCCCTTGCACATGACCTGGCTCTGTGCACCTGGCACCTTGCATGGATCTCATTCCCAGCTTTCTAGATATGGCAGTAAAGCTCAGCCCAGGCTAAATTCCCACACAATGACCCATCTTATCCTGAGGTCACACAGCAATAACCACAGAAACCTGGTGATTGCTGCAGAGGGGGCAAATTGTGCTCTCTGCTACCTGTGGGTTACAACCTGTGTGCAAAACTACTTCTTTCTCATTACTCCGTTTTATTATTTTTCCTATTCCTCCTCCCTGCTCACTTTTTTTTTACATATACCATATATATATATATATTTATAGCATACAACACAGACAAATATATTTACATGGATGTGTATGTATCTATATCTACATTTATATAGATAGATGATAGAGATATAGATAAATATAGAGAGATATAGATTAGATATAGATATAAAATGCAGGACTATAAGCACTCAGAGACAAAGACTATAACCTCTTAGGGACCACAATACTCATGCTCCTAAGAGCTTAGCAGAACAATTTCTGTGGCACCTATAACTACACAGACCATTTCCCTGGGATGTGAAGATGGCACTGCCCGAGAATCAGAAACAAATTTTAAAAAAAATTCCAAACCTAGCCCTAAATAAATAAAAAAAATCTTTATTTATGTATCTCAGAGCTTAAATCTGGTGGGGCAAGGAAGTGAGCATTGCTTCAGCTTTCCACGTGGGGATTCTGAAACATTTTAGGGAGGATTTGACCTGTCCTGGGAAGTGAAGTAAGGAGCTGTCACTAAGAAGAAATGAACTAATAAGCTACCAAAAAGAACTAAGAGATGAAGGTGACTTCCAGAAGATAGAGAAAAGCATCCTAATTGTAAGTTTTCAAAA
This sequence comes from Serinus canaria, assembly GCF_022539315.1. Taxonomy (NCBI): domain Eukaryota; kingdom Metazoa; phylum Chordata; class Aves; order Passeriformes; family Fringillidae; genus Serinus; species Serinus canaria. Next base: position 146,951,686 of record NC_066315.1, read on the forward strand.
TCCCCATGCTGGCTCATTGAGGTACCAGCTTCTTACAGGAATAACTCTTACACTAAACCAAAGGTAAAGCCTGAGGATTTACAGGACATGCAGGAAGAGTGTAGAGGGGATAAAAGAAAACCCAACCACAAGGAAAAGTAAATTGAAATAAAAATAATGCTGTTTAAAGGAGAATTCTCTGAGAAAAGACTTAAAGTAAGAGCCTAGAAATCCTTTCTTTCCCATCACTGCATTTTGAGGGAAAGGAAACCTCAAATAACAGCACAACAGAGTGCACAGAGGATGAAAATTTTGTGTTTAAATAAAACTGCAAATATGACATTATGGGAAGAGAAGAAAAGAAACACTGAGTTCAGCTAGACAGAGTAAAAAATTAAATCCTCTTCATACCCAAGACTGCAAGGCATGCCTTGGGCTTCATCTGTCAAGTGCTGCAAAGCATTCCTGCAAACCCCTCTCCTTTCCATTGACAACCCGGGTGCCAAAAGCTTTTTCCTCGCTCAAACCCTGCAACTGTGCTCCAGCCTGGAGAGCTGCTGGGGAAATGAGCAATGAGCAGGTGTCAAATTCTGTCCTTTTATCTCTGGCTTTAAAAGACAGACACAATTGTGTGCAAATCAGCCTAGTGTGGCAGCTGATTAAGTCCCTTTTCTAAGAATTATTTTCCCAAGGCTCTGTGCTCAGGCCAGCCAGAGTTATCAGCTCATCTGCAGACACAGTATGGTGGCTGCTCCACCTTCTAGAGACCCACAGACATAGAAACAGAGATGAGAAATTATTAATTCCTCACCCTCCACATCAGGCAAAGAGCCCTGCACTGTCTGAAAAGGCCTCTCTGACACAGTCTTTCCCTTATTTATGTATTTTGAGATCATGTGGGTACATTTGATACACATTAGTAGAATGCCTGGGAAATGAAATGAGATTGTAAAGTACAGGAAGTTGAGAAAGTTGAAAAAACTAAAGGTGAAAGTCTTCAAAATTCAGTGTATGGAGAGACTTTATGGCTCCTTCAGTCTCCCTCTGAAGTAACGTATCGTTCTGTGATTTTACACGTGAAGTGCAAAGAAGTGCATCGTGTTTCAACCTACAAAACAGGAACACAAAATCCTCCCAAGCCCTATCACCTGCTGAGACCAGATTTTTAACTTTATAAAAAATCCATGGATTTACATTACTTAGGGGTCTGGCAAATGGTTTTTACTTAGCCATGCTGGAAAATAGAGTTGGAGGGTTTTAAATTAAAAAAAAAGGATAAAAAAACCCCAGCTTTTGATGGTTTGAACTGACCTAAGAAAGGAAGTTACCCATATCATACCAAAGGGAAATTTTCCTTGCAGTCTTAATACAAAGCCTGAGTGCATTTCCAGGGATCCTGGTTGCCAGCCCAGCCCCAGAAGCTGTGCCCCTTGGAGGGCAGTACTAAATAAAGCTCCTGATGCCATCTCCATCAGTGCTGCTGTTTGCATAAGCACAGCTCCAAACTGTGCATGTGGGATGTGCCCCTCAGTGCTAACTTATCATCCTTACATCCCAACCAAGAGAGGCTTTACATGCATCCTCAGTATGCAAAGAGGAAAGGAGAGAGGATCATTTTGTCCTGATCCTTTCTAAACAAAAGAAATAGAAGTTTTCAGTGCCAGAGAAATTTTTTCCAGATTTTTTCAGGTCTCTTGCAACAGTTTAGCCTATGCTTTTCCAAAAATATCTTTGAAGTAAGAGAGTGGAGAAAAGCTCATGAGTTGCTTGGAAAGTATATAAAGCAAACAGTGACATATAATGGAAACTGCTCCCAAGAGCATTTGGCTTTCAGCAAGCAAACGGCGCTGGGAGTTAACCACTCTATTATGTGGGTTGTCTTTTCCAGCATTAATTTGTGAAAAAGTCCATCTTTTACACACTTGCAATCCAAACAAAAGAACAAATTAAGAGAACCAAGCACAGAAACCATGCTGGGCAATGGAGCACTGCAGACAAATGCTGCCAGTAATCTATATTCACATTGGATTGCATGAACTGACCCAGAATTAAGTATGGCTGCCCTCTCCTGGAAAACTCTCTGGAACAAATGAAGTTCTCTCATCCATTTCCATTAATGGCATTAGCATGCTTGGTGGCAAGACCACAGCAGAACAACTGGATAAACACCTACAAGGAAGCAGAAACAAGCGACAGTAGAATGGAACTATTTTTCCATAGTAGTCCTGAATATTCCAGATATTCCAGTCCCTCTTGCAAACCAGGGATACAACTGAGCTCACCCAGAGAAAGCAAACTTTGCTTCCTGGATTTAAGTTTTAAAATGGATGTCAAATGTCAGGATGGGAGTAGGAAGAAAACAACTTGCAGTCAAGTCATAGAAGTTCTTCACATTCAGATACCTGAGAGCTTTAGGAAACACCTTTGGAAATCTTGATCTCCTTGACGTTCACTGATCAAATACAACATGAGCTCCAAGGGACTAAATGCTGGCTCCAGGCTCAGCAGATCATCCTGCTGGTTTGTCTTTGTCCACATCTAGAGAGCTCTTTCTTCACTCTTCAAATAGAGATGGGATTTCCAGAACAAATGAGGATGGGCAAGGATGTTACTATGAGTCAGCAAAATGTCCTGACCCATACATAGCCTCAATGATTTTGCTAGAATGCAGGAAGGGTGCAGGTGGTTTCAGCCTCCTACCCACAGCTACATAATCAGCAGTTAGGAAACCATTCCTAGACCTTTCCTCTGAAGGCATTTTTTGGTTGACCTCATTCAGAAAGAATCTCTTAAAATCCTTTCTTGAGAAACAACAGCATAAGATGATAATTTTGGAAGATCACTGGCCAAATCCAAGTTATTACTTCTTCCATAAAGGTATCACTGAGTCATATCTCATGATAACAGCACAGAATTACATGCTAATATTGTAGAAACACTGTGAGATTTCATTAGATTTAGTTATCAAATTGATAATAAAGCATCCCTGATCAAAACAAATGAAAGGAAAAACAGAGGTAAAGAATTAATCACCTTCATGAGAGGTTTGAATTTGAAAGCGTTTTAAAAATTGCATCAATCTTAAACATCCATCAGAGAAGAATAATCTGTTAAATGAAGCATTTCATTCAGTACTACAAAGTTCAGTTCAAGCATTTTAGAAGCTCAGTAGTAAATATCTACAAATGTAGGGTTTTGCTAAAATTTCTTCATTGTTCTCCTCTTTATCCATGTTGTTCCTGACCATTTTTTAATGTCTCCAGTATTTGCCTCTGACAGCATCTACAGTGCAGCAGGTCCTACATGAAAACAGGCAAAATATGTGCCTTTAAATAATCACTTTGTCACATAATGACCAGAGAAATCTCCATGCATGCAATGAGCCCTTTCAAATGCCACATTCAATCTGCCTCAATGAAAAGCAGCTGTAATAGGAGGCAGATGCTCCCCAACAAGTCTGCCAGCTGTTGAAGCCATATCCAGATGTTGTGCTCACTGAGCTCCAAACACACAACCTTTCAGAAAAACAGGAACTGGTTCTCTGTCTTAAAAATGCTGAGCCAAGATCTTTATCACTATAAAATGCAATAAAGTAACTCTACTCCTGGGATTCCTTCACAAGTACAGAACAACAAACCCACAAAACTAAGCACCAAAAAATTACAGAAAAATAGAGGAGAATTGTGTTTGACAGGAAAGATCAATTCCAGTTGTCTTTAATGACCTGAATGATATAAAACTCAACTTTAGAACCCACCCTCTTGTTTTCCCAATTCTATTTGTTGCTGGGCTCCATTTTTACCTTCCAGAGCATGGCAGCCTCAAGGAGAAAAATGCTTTGTATGAGCAAAGGTTTATTTCCTCTGACACTTTTCTTTGAAATCTAATACAAATAAATATCACTGTCTTTTCTGTATAAAAGACTAATAAAATTGTTAAATTGCTTGAAAACCAGGCAAGCTTGAGCTTCTCTTAAACTAATCTAAGTGTTTCTCTAAGAGAAGAAACCCATTTCTGTCACAATGTGCCAATGCTTGTTATTAACGAGAATCTGAAAATCAATTTTTCTTGAAGGTGTGTCACTAACAGGAACTGAATATTCTCTCACATCAAAGAACAACTACCAGTAAAGACCAGCAGGAGTCTGTTGGTATTTAGAAGTTTTATTTAATTTTTAACACCCCAAAGTCATTCAGCAGAATGGATTGCTGTCTTTATCATCCCAAAGCACCTCGTTAAACAAGTGAGTTAATAAAGTATATTCTGCTAACAAGAAAACATGATTTTAAAAGTTCAGAGAAGTGGGAATGAGGAACAAAATTCACAAGCAGAAAACATCCTTTCAACCCAGAAACATGCCCGTGGTTCATAAAATGTAAGCTGCAGTTTGGTTAACAAAATATAAGTGATAATTATGTCTTCTGTGAATAAACAGTATATAACCTGGTCAAAAATACATGGGGATACTTTCTGATAGGAGTCATGGGGATAATTTCTGTCCTGCCCATGGTTTGATGGTGAAGAAAGGAAGAGTCTTCCAGCTTTATGACAAGATTTTGTAATTAATAAACAGGACTGTATACCCTGTATGGCTTTGGCATTTAATATCAATTTATAGAAAATTGGTATTAGGACCTTGCTGAACTCCTGATAGATATAATTATCCATGTATGCACCCACTAGGCTTACAGAGAAATACAGGTAATCACACATTCCAGGTATCAGGTTCATTTTTAAGATAGCTAATTGATTAACAATTAATAATAGTTAATAATTGATTAACAGCTGGGAGCTGTCCATACATAGCAGCTACATCAGACACATTTAACCATGGCAACCTCCTTTGCCCTTTGACTGCACATTTGAGTCACTGCAGCATTTCAGATCTTGGGAGTTCTCATACATTCCTTACCCATCCCTGTCCATAGTTCACTAAATATAGAATTTTCTTCTGAATTATGCCTGTCCAGAAGGACTCCTTCCTATTCCAGTAACAGCTTTCCTATGCCTAAAAGTACAAGGTCTGGTAACACCTGGAATATTTCTACCTGATACCAAGATGGAAACAGGGCTTCATTTGCTCAGTCAGCCTTTCCCTGCAAATGCAGGAGTATTTTGTGCACATATTTATTCCTGCATTGTGAATTCATTGACTTACAATAACCCCAGCAATATATCTAAATATTTGAAAGCAACTGTGGCAGAATCACTTTGGAAAATCCTTCTGAGAACGGCGTGATGTTCATTTTCTTGCAGCCTGCTGAAATATTTACACAAATCTTTGTTCTGTGATGCCATTTGCCTGTTAATAATACTGAGCAGCAATCTACCTTGCCTAGACTTATCAAAACAGTCCTAAATACTTGAATCCTGTAATGAGAATAGGCATTGTCTGAAACTTTGGGCTGTAATGTTCTCTTGGATCATTTGCAAGTGTGGCTCTTTATTGCTTGGCCATGGCATGAAATGCCATCAAAGCCAGCAAACACCATTTCCCTGACTGCCCACTCACCAAGTCCTGGGTAGAACAAAAATGTGACACAGGCTGTACTGAGAGCCCTGGAAAACCACCTGCCAGCTTTGGCTCTGAGAAATTTGTCCTTTGCAGTCACAGGAATGGCCTTTCTGTTGAGATTTCCAGTAGAGAAAAATACAGCTGTTAATTAATAAAACAGCCAAAATTTATCTGCAGGTTGCTTCACTAATAAGCAGAGCCACTATTATGACTGCAGCTTTTCCAGCTTCTCTGCTGCCTTGCAGAAAGAGACCTGGAGCAATGAAGGTAACAGTGATTACATGAAGTGTGTCCTAATACTCCTGAAAGAGGTATTATTCAGAAATATCACTCAGGTGAAGGGGAGATAAAAATTCCTTTCTTCTCCAAAGACTAAAAATTTGTTTGGTGTCTGCTTGCTTTCTCTTACATTTCTCTCCTTTGTCTTCACTGCATTGCTGCCATGGGTCTGTTAAATTGGCAGCACTCAAAAGATGCTTCAGGAATGAATGAGTTCCTACTGAAAGCTGGTATCACATGTCTAACACACCAAAAAGTGGTGATCATGATACAAGACTCTTGATGGGTTCAAAGGAAAAGACTCAAAAGTGGCAAAATAGCCTGGCTTTATGTCCTGGCCCTGACTGCCTATGTTTCACTGCAAAAAAAAAGTCACAGTTGCTGCTCAAAATCACAGAATTGTTTTGGTCTGTAATGCTGTGCCCCCATCTCCATCCATGACCATGGCTTTGCCTTTCCTCACACTCTGCCCTGCCACCAATTAGTCTCAAATGCTCTCCAGCTTCTCCTGTTATCAAACCCAGCTCTTCAGAAAGGCACAAACCTCAAATGAAGAATCAAAATTCAATTTTATCATATAAGTGCTGTCAACAGAGCCATGCAAAGAAATCTCTTATTCTGCATTCTGCATGTTTTGTCTCAGAAAATTTTGTTAACAATGGAAACACCTGATCTTCTTAGTTCTTTAGGGAGCAAGGCAGGGAACAGGCATGGATAGCACTGCTCTGCCCAGCAGGTAAAACTGGAGGAAAATCAGAGCTCTGGTGCTTCTCAAATCTACTGGAAAAAGCTACAGATGTCTTTTGCAGTGCAGCTTTCTTAGGTAATCCTCTACACAAACACTTAGAGCAAACTCTCTTCTCTGTAAATTCTTTCCAGTCCCACAGAATGAGCTTGATAGAGCAAAAGAGGAGAAACAGCCAAATTGGAGATTGAAAAGACAGGTAATCTCCAACTGCAAGAAGACTATGATTGCTCCATGTACTTCAGTAATTGAGAAGAATTACTATTCTTCTGAATTATCCAGCCTAGTTTCAACTTAAAAAATTATGAGACTTCCCCCATATCCTGCAGGAAATACCTCCACAGTTCAATAGCTCTTACTGTCAAGGCTCCTTCAGTCTCAGTTTAAATGTTCCCATTCTAATTTTACCCCATTACTCTTAGTTATTGCTCATATTCTGGCCTCAGAGTAATTCCACTCTCACATGGTGTTGGTATCCTAATATTTCTGTCCTCCTCTACCCTTTGGCAAAGGAAGACATTAGAAATACACTAGAATAAATTAAAATTGTCAGAAAAGCCAATGAATGCCAGATAATTTTAAGATAAATACAATTACAGCAGTTAAAAATGGAGAAGGACTATTAGATTACCAAATGCATCCCTGAATACAGAATACCTTAAATTAATCCAATATTAAATGTGATCTAAGACAAAAGGTCAAGAAGAATATCTTGCATATTCTTTAATTTAGAACTTCCTGGCCTTTATACAATAACTAAAAATGCCATACAGCAGCACCCAAAGGCGTGTTAATTTATTTCACAGAATCCTACTTAATTTCTTTTTAAAAAATGATGCACTTTGTCTTTCAGCAAACTCATCTCCAGTGGGAAGACCTTGGACAGGACAGAAGTTGCCTGTCAAGCCTGTGCCTTCTCCAAGCTGAGTGGGAAATATTTCTGTGCCTGTCTGCAGTCAGGTACAACTGCTGCATCCAACCTCATTTCAGCTGCAGTTTCAACAAACACACATGGGAATGCAGTACTGGAAGAATATTTGATTGTGTTTGTTTACCAACAGTGTTGATGCCAAGCAGCTCTGCCTGGCAAAAAAAGAAAAAAAATTAAAAAAAAAGAATTAAATTTGATTTTTAATAATTCCACAACTCTGATAGGAACTGTGCTACAAGAAATACCATTTCATCATCAGAAGACAGATGGTCTTAATGAAACAGCAATACATCAAAATATCAAACCTGTAATTCTTGTGAAAGTTATTTTAAAGGGAATAATAAATTTCAATACATATTCCTAAAGTCAGACCATGTACCATGACTGTGATCAGCAGCAGTCTCACTTCGGTTTGGTTTGAGGTTTTTCTGTTTAGTTTTCTTTGTGGTTTTACCTGGATTAATTCAAGATACAAGGAATTTCACTTTTTCCCAACATAGCACCCTCAGGGAAGAACAGTCAAGTTGTTCCTAAACTTTTTAAACTAATAAATCCCAGTCAATTTCCAAAATATCTAGCAGGCTTCAGTGTGTTGCAGTCTGCATTTACTTTTAAACATTTTTCTGAAGAACTGAAAAATTGCTTTGAAAACATCAGGCAGCTCAGTCCAGAATGAACTCTGTTCCTTTGAATGACACTGATTCAGATATCTGGGCTCAAGAAAGCATTTTCATGTAACAAAACTCTTCATTTTGGGGTCAATTAAAAATAGATTCAGGAGCAAATGAGGTTCCTTAGCAACTTTAGCAAAGCAGGAAAAACCAGCCATTGCCAACCACGAGGGAAAACCAAAGTGTCTCATCTCTTTGCTAAATTACCTTCCTTTATTTCATTAGCAGCCTCTTCAGGCCTGCTGTTTGAGGGACATTTGCTGCCATGTGTAATGACTTCAGAAAGGACATTTTCACTCTGCTAACCAGGCACAAGGAAGCCAGGCTGTGCTCAGGTGTCCCCATCTTTGTCCTTGGGGTGACTCTGCCCTTTGCTCTCGTGAGACCCCACCTGGAGCTCGGGGGTTCCCAGCACAGGAAGGACCTTGCTGGAATCAGCCACCAGGCTGAGGTGGGGATGGTCACCTCTGCTATGAGGAAAGGATGAGATAATTGGGATTGTTTAGCCTGGAAAAAAGAAGGCTCTGGAGTGAGCTGAAAGTGCCCTTTTAGTATCTGTGAGACAAATGGAAACTTTTCCCAAGGTGATGGAGTGACAGGACATGAGGGGATAGCTTCAAACTGAAGGAAAGTAGGTTTAGATTAGATATAGGAAGAAATTCTTTCCTGTGAGGGTGGTGAGGCCCTGGCTCAGGCTGTCCATATAAAAATGCCCCATCCTGGGAAGTGTTCAAGGCTCTGAGCAATCTGGTCTAGTGAAAGGCGTCCCTGCCAATGTCAGGGGATTGGAATGAGGTGAACTTTGAGGTCCCTTCCAATTCAAACCATTCTGTGATTCTGTGTTTTGCTTTGTGCTTCTTTGGCATCTCATTTAAGAGGTCTTTGCTTTGCTATTTTGATTTTCAGGCACTGTGAACAGCAAGCACTTCAATAACAATACTCTGGTTTGTGTGGGAAAAGTAGTGTATACAGCAACAATAATGACACCTTCTACTTGGAAACTGCAGGAAAAGAGATCTGATAGAACTTGAATAAATGAAAAAAAAGCTTTTATTCATAATGATAAAAGCCTGCAGAGTCCAGAATATCTTTTTCAAAAATTTCTTTTTTCTCAAGATCAGTCTGGCAGACTCTAGCTGGAACCATATGCCCCAAACACTATTTGGATTCTCACCAGTCTTTGGAAGGTCAAAGGGATCAATTAAGATTTTCAGAATTTTCATCCAGGGCCAATTAGTTTTGCAACAAACTCTTAAACCAGGTCTGACCAGCATAATTTGGATATCAATTACAACTCTTTTGATTTGGATTTTGCAAACAGCCTCCTGAGTCACGGGCTGTGTTTAAGAAGCTGCACTCACTGCGTTGCCACACACTGCAGGAAAACATAAGACTTTTTTGGTTATTAATTACTAGCTAAGTGATTGCTATTTCATATCAAAGTGAGAATTTAAAAGCCTCTAGTATGTGTATGACCTTACAGACTTAGACTTTAAGGAGAATAACTGGCAAAACCAGATGAGAATGGCAAAGAGAACACAAAGCACTGGGAAGAAACCAGCCACAACTCCATATTTATGACAATTTATTTTAGAATCTTGCAAATATTTATTTTCCCTTCAGCTGGAAAGCCAGGATGAATCAGGTCAAGGCTTTATTATTTATGTTAATAATATGAAAAAAAAGCCCTGCTAATACACCTCAGCTCTTCCATCCCATATATTACAGTCACTTCTGTCTTGAGAAGGAGAAATTTCCTTGAATTTCTTCCTGATCTTTCTTAAGAGAGAAAGGTTCCTGAGCCACTGCCAGCAGACCAGAGCAGAGCTGTGCTGCTGATGTTTGCCTCTTCCTCAAGCAGCGTGCACCAGCTTCCCTCCACTCCTGTCTTGCACACAGGCTGAGATTTTGGTGAGCAGAGCAAATCCACTGAGCCCTGGAAATGACAACGTTTTCCATCACCTGCTGGATCAAGGAAAGGCTGCTTTGCCTTGGTGTCCTTCTGCAGCATTTTGTATCATTAAATGTTAGACCACAAGGACTGGTAAGAGAGAAGCAGATGCCTCATGCCCTTCTCTTGTCTTTTTACCTGTTTTCCAGGGGATGGTTGCCTTTTATCCTACTCCTTAGCAAAATAACTGTGTTCTGTCTGTGCCTTAGGATTCAAGTATTTTTAGATGCTACATCAAGGCACTTACACTAAGTGGCTCATCAAATAAAGGGTTTAATACCTGGTATGAAAAAGGTACCTAAGTATCACTCCAGACTTAGAAGACCAGACTTTGTTTGGTTTTTTGTCATCATAGCAGAACAGTATCATCTGCTATAATAACAAATATTATTATTAAGCACAGCTATTAACATAAAACTAAATTATTTCCTTTGCCTGAAGAAAATAACCTAACCTATGTCTTCCTTTTCTCCAGCATTTTAACTGCCAACACAAAAAGACCACACACACTTCACAATCCTTTTTAAATTGAGACTTTCAATTCTTTGCAGTATTTAAAGGATCAAATTAATTTTTAGCCATGTAAAGGTGACAGCTCAATAAAAGCCCTAAGCCAAGTTGCACAGGGTCTGACCATGACATAATGGGGGGATCTCAGGGAAACACTGTGCTGCAAAAATGTGTCCTTTTTGTCCAAAAAAAGGCCTGGGCACTGTTGTTGCAGGTTTTACATGGAAGACATGAAGCCCAAAATCTGCAACTGTTTTTAGAAAATCATAGAATATCCTGACTTGGAAGAGACCCACCAGGATTACAGAGTTCAACTCCTGGCCCTGAACAAGGCAGCCCCAAGAACCACTAAGAATCTACAATAAAAATTACAATTTTCAAGGGAGCAACAGAGTTGGGGATGGAAGAAACCCCATTAATTAACCTCAACTTCAAGCTGGATAAAGCAAGCTTTTCCTCCCTCCTAATCTGTTTTGTAATGATGCTTGAACAGTGCAGAGAATTATTTAATCCTGCCCCAGAAGCCACAGTGCTGACTGGCACAGGAAATGCACATCAGTGGCCAAAGGGAGGATCAGATCACAGCCCCCAGGTGCCTGGGGATCTATCCCTGGAAAAGCTCCCCAATTCCTACTTCCACATAAACATCCCATCCCTATCCATTAAACAATAAATTAGAAGGGAGGTGCTCCTAACACAAATTGCAGGGCTAAGGCAATATTCCCCTCTACCACAGTGTTAGATGAAGGGCAATTTTCCCATTTCTCCCATTGCTTCCAACATTTGCCACAAGCACTAATCCTGAGGGTGGAACATCCTAGCTCTTAGGGCTCTCCAATGCTGACTACCCTGCTCATTTTGACTAATAAAAATGAAAGCAAGCAGCACATTGAATGTATCCAGCCATTCTATATTGCTCACAAATTCCCCTGTATTAACATCTCATCTACAGTGCAATGATCTACAATTTTACAGCTTTCCAGCAGCAAAATAAGGCACTATTTGGAACATTCTGTAGAGTTATTTCACATCAAAATAATGGCACATTTGCAAACGGTTTTTCAATCCCTGGATAAGTTTTATCCATCTGCCCCTGAAACCAATCTGTCTTCAATTTTTTAGCTGATCCTCACCTATACAGCAGTATAACAAGCTCCAGTCTTCTACCTGCAAAATGAGCCTGTGATGAGGCAAAAAGTTACAAAGGTACAGAGGAGATTTCCACACCGTAGCTTATATAAAGAACAGGGAGGAAAAAAAATCCCATTGCTTCTCATATTAAGCTTTTTTTCTCTTTCTCTTAAAATATCCCCTGATGTGCCTCAGGAGTTGCAGGGAGAAACTCAGGTTGCACAAGCATGGGCTGTACAACTCAATTACCAAGATGTGAAGGAAACTCGTGTCCTCAGACAGCATCTCTGAGGTTTCACCATGAACACTGCCTGATCTAATTAGGAAACACTCAGCATCTTTGTGGCAATTACTAAAGAAAATAATTATGACATGATATGACCACTGTCTTCTTTCAGCTGGAAAAGCAGCATAAAATGACAGGAAATGGAAGTCAGACAGGAATTAATAAAACAGCCTTGGGCAGGAGAGCAGAGAAGAGATGATTCCATGAGAAGGTACAGGGTTTTTGACTGGAAAATGAGGAAAAAGTAGCACATTGCAAGCTAAGGACCAACAGAAAAAGAGTCCATTTAGTCATAAATGAGCCACAGACTGACCATAATAAAACAGGTTATGCTTGCAGACAGATGCCTATCACAGCTTATTATAAGGAAAGAGCTTTTATGGTGCCACAGCTCAGTTCTTGGCTGTCCTACTGTCACATGCTTGCCCTCAAGAGATACCAGGTGACAATGAATTGACAATCCTACAACCATTAATGGCATGAATTAAATCTCTCCCAACACAGAAACTGATCTGAATCACTGCAAATACTTTGAAGTCCCCAGAGGAGTTAATCTGGTGGTTACAACAGAGAACTGGAAAACAAGTGCAGCCCCAACCTTAACCACTGATCTGCAGGAATTTAATCATGTGAACCTAACTGCCCTGTCTCAGTTTACTGACAAATACAGTATTAACAGGTGGCTCTGGAGTAATCAAAATATGGCAGACACTTTCCAAAACAATGCAGGTGATCAGTGCAGTGCTCATGCAATGCAGAGGTGTGAGTCTTAATTAATGTTTATAAAGTGCCTGAAGAACCTGAGAGAGCTGGCGCCGAGGGAATAGAAAGTATCATTACACTTATTTTGCAAAGAGGCATGAATATGTGATTATAATTTTATTACCCACGCAGATTTATAAGGAGGGTTTGAGCACAAAAGAAATTAAACTTTTTTGACACTTTCTCTGCAGCGCAGGTTCATTATCAGAGCCGTGTATCAAATGAAAAATGTAAATTTAACAACTCACTCTTAAGATCAACTATGAAATCATACCCAAACCCTCACTATCTTCAAGCAATGTGTAAGCAAAACACTGTGTGACAAGAGTGTTTTAAAAGTCAGGATTGTTATGTGGTTACAGCATGACACAATCTCAGTTCTTTCAGAGCATTCATTTACTGTAGCAGCTGTATTTTCCCCTATATTTTGATTATCTTGACATTTTCTAATCATGAGAGTTATAAAATTTAAAATTATATGGCAGGCTTGATAGGCTGCAGATTCACCACCTCAAGTGAAGTTACTTTTTTTATTAAATGTTAAATTGCTTTTCTACAGAAGGAGAGTTGCATTTTGGTTGATTTTTGCTTTTTGAATGCTACCACAAATTTCTTCTGATAATACAGTAGTCTGAGTGACAGCAAAGAGATTTTTCTTTTCAATAATCCTTGTTAAATATTGACCAAAGATGCCAGTTCTGTCTTCCACCACTGAGATTAATTCATTTTGGCACAATAACAGCAGGGGTTTTTTAGTATGGTTCTTAGGATGACTCAAAAGTTTCTAATCTGTTCTTAGAATTTGCACAGATTTCTTTTTCCTCAGCAGCTTTATCAGTTTCAGGCATTTAGGCAGGGTCTGAAATTTGACTGGGGAGGTACAGCTGCTTTTCCTCCTCAGCCCAAATTTCTATAAATAATACTTTCTGTAAAATACTGTCCTCTGCATTTGTAATCAAGAATTTTTATCCAGATGTCCTCCATGCTCCCTTTACTGAGCAGTCCCATTTCCAGTACCAGGTTTCTCTCCCAAGCTCTGTGTCCAGCCCAATTCTAAAAGCTGTAAATCAGCTTAGAGGCAGCTCTACAATTTCTTTGCTTTCAGACAGATTTATGGCACAACCAAAACCAATTCTTTAGCATGACCAGATTACCTATTTCCTACCCTCTGTTCCTTTTCAGAAATTATTTGGCTAATAATAATGCTCTATCACATGGTTTCAGTTAAGAATTTAAACTTTTAGTTTAACTTTTGAAGAGAGAACCTTTTATCAAGCCTCACTTCTTTACAGATACCATTTGAAATAGTCTCAATTTTTTCATATTTATATTTAACTGCTTAAGAAATAGACACAAAGGATTAAAAAATAAAATTAAAAAAAAATACTGCATGTCCTGGCAAAGAAACATCCCAATATGGGATTACAGTCCTCTGTCCTGAATCTACAGCTCACACATTGGACAATGTGGCAAAAGAGTTCTGTGTTTTGACAGATGAAATGTAAAGAATGAAACATATTCCAATGCAGAAGGATTTGTAGGTTTTCAAACTGTAAATGAGTTTTGGTTTTGAACCCCCCAACATCACCAGCAGGAATGTGGCCACTATTAGTCCTAGAATCAGGACATGAATTTGGATCTGAAGCTCAGCTCTCAAGAGGGGGTGTTTGTATACAATGAAATCTTCCCTCTGCTTAAACAGCAAATAAAGTAGGTGCAGACATCAGGTGGATAAAAGGACTGAGATCTTCAACCATTTCTCAGAAGACAACTCTTAGCAAAAAGGCACTGAATACCAAAAGAGAGCTTAAGCTGAGATTAACACACTGATTTCAGTGCTGAGAGTCATGCCAACCCTTGCAGCAAACACATCTGAAATCTTATTCCTTAGTCACATTTTTCAAGAGATCACAGGTTTAGTCAGGCTGACCTAAAGCCCCTCCAGAAAGTCAGTGTACTGAGAAGTCTATTACTTTTACTCATCCACATCTCTCCCCATGGATCAGCTCAGAAAAAGAGGCCACAACACAAAGTCTGCCTTGTTTGCAGAACTCATTCTTCCTGCATATATTTACAGTGACCAAGCTCTTTGTTTAGACATGGAGTTTCACTCAAAATACAGCTATCTCAGAAGGCAAACAGCAAGGCAGAAAGGGAAAGCAGATTATCAATGCTGTCTCTGCAGCAGAGCCAAATGAACTCCCTAAAATACTTAACCCATGAACAAAATTTCTGATGGAAACATCATTACCCAAGACCTTCAGGGAGACCAACGTGGGATGACCAAATGGTTACAGACACAAGGAGCTCAAAGTTAGATTGCCTTTGAAGTAATCAGATCACATCACTCTGTACTGTAATAAAAATACAATGCCTTGGAGAAATAAAGGAAGAAAAGGACTATTTTTCATTCTTTTTTGGTAGATCCTGTGGTGTCCTAGTAACAAAACCATATCCCTTAAACTAACTGTAAAGCTTATGGTGCTGAAGCCTCTCAAAGCCACTGCAACTACACATGTTTTATAGCATAGCAGAAATAACCTCATTTTACATTCTGTAAGGAGAGGAAGGTGGTTTAGAAATACATCCATTTATGCACTCATTTCTATTCTTGGAAATTTAAAAAGATCTAAACAGTCAAAAGAGCATGGTGGGTAATAGAAGAAATATCCTCTTCTACATATGAACAACCAGCCACATGCAGCATAAAAATGTGGATTGGGCACCAACTCCTGTTTATTTGGATTCTTATGTCTTAATATTCCAGCTGCAACGCTTCAGCCTGACTTTGGATATACATAGATGTGTCCTCTCTTAAATTTTAAAAGAAGCATTCAAAATACTTTGCTGTGTAATAGCAGCAGGATGTGTACATTTCATAGCTTGGATCTCCAATCAGACTGAAAAAGCTTTATGAAGGAAGGATCTTTAGCCCTACTGGATCATGAGAAACAGATACAGAGGGGGAAAACAACTTGCTTACAGTCACACCACCACCAAATCCATGGGTGGGAATAGGACCCCAAACTCCTCAGCTCTGTCCCCTCTGATACTGCCCCTTATGTTTGTTTTTAACACACATAAGAAACAATTGCTCCAAACTTCAAAAAAGCAAAGAACTTAAAGCTAGGTAAAAATAATTTTATTCCATTTTCTGCAGAAGAATGTCACCTTTTGAGGTTTGTTTTTATTTCATTTGTAGTTTATTCCCTTTCAGCACAGCAACCAACAGACTCATCACTGCTTTGAAGTCATTTTCTTTTTCCAACACTGGCATTAGCTCCACACACAATTCTTTTCTCCCCTTCAGCAGGGAAGGGTGAGCTGTAGTAGAGCTGTCTGACATAGAATTAGGATATTATTTGCTCTGTCTCTGTAAATACTGTAGTGTATCTACTTTCACAGCTAACTTTTAAAGGAACACAATGATAACTAATAATGGATTTTCTAGGAATCATCAAAGTGGAGACAAGGAAGTACAGCCCTGCACAAAGCAGACTTCTTAAATGAAGCTGACAAGAAAAAAAGTAGAAATAAGTAAAATTTTGAGAGAAGTAACAGAGAGGGTTCAAGAGTGGAGACCCTGAAAAGATCTCCCAGTTGAAGGCCAAAGAGGCAGTTCCAGAGGGAAAGTGGTCAGTCTCTGTCAGCAACAGAGTAATGGGACAATGAAAAACCAACAAGGTAAGAAGGAAACCTTGCTGGTCATCACATCAACATTGGCCAGATGTTGCAACTGGAGATACCAGAGGTAGGAGAGAGGCTGTGGGGATGAGCCACCATTCACCCTTGAGGCATTTGCACTCTGTGCAGGAAGAGGGAACAGACCAGACCTTCCCTGGGTGTGTGGCTGTAGCTTTGCAGCAAACTGGCAGAACATAAATGGCACCTGCCAAAACCCAGCACACAATTTCTTATCATTCCATCACTGGTGGTCCTGCACCCCAGAGCACATCCTGTGCAGCAGGAAAGAACCGATCCCATTTCTCTGCAAGGCAGCTCTGCAGCACTTGGCCAATGCTTCTGCTCATTACAGCTGCTCTGGTCAGGTCTCTGGCCATCTCATCTACCATCCAATGTGCTCTGACTCACTGCTGGTAACTTGGATGAATTTTCAAACCTTGTTTCTGCAGCTGCCTCCAGTCCAAAAAATGATTAAAATAAACTTGTTTAATCTTTCTTCAGTTAAATAAGTTTACCATGACACTGACTTTCCCTTTGCTACCATTTCTGATTTAACCAAGCAGCTTATTTTCCTCTGTTACTTGAATGGTCCTTAAAACATTCCCACAGGTGTTAAACCTACCTCTCCTAAAATATGTTTAATTGAATACAATGTATGAATGACTGGAATTGAGCACTTAGAAAATGACCTACATTGAACACAATTTGCTACTGAAATACATTAATTTGTTACTCATTGCTGCTCTTTTCAGAATAAATGTTACAGATCTTTTCAAAATATTGGTTTAAGAATAAAATCAGCCATTGCCTGACTATGAGCCTATGTGAAGTCTTTTCTTTAGCCCAGTTTGAGCTGAAATCCAGATATTTACCATCCAGCATCTGCCTGGTCATTCTCTTCTTTTCCTTCCTCCACCTGCAAGGGCATCACATCACTTAATCTCTACCAACTGTACCAAAATGCTGTGGCCTAATCTGTCTCTGGAAGACTTCCAATACTTTCAGAAAGCAGATTGCAGTGTACCAGTAATTGCAGTTAAAAAGAGTACATAGCTCCAGTAGCTGTTATTTATTCATCTGACATTCTTAAACATACACTTGGAATACCTACAGAGTTTCAACAACTTCAGTGAAGTCTACACCTGCACTTAGTTTTTCATCCCTGTAATTTGCAGGTTGGTCTTGTGGTTTCTTTTATTGCCAATAATTAAGTGATTCAAGGTAGATTATTTCACTCATGAAAATTTACATTTTGCTCCAAGAAAACATGCCCTGGGAAAGTTGTGCTGCAAATCCTTTCCATTTGTTGTCTCTACCAGGAAACTCCAAGCACATCCCCAGAAATCAAGTACTTTGCTCCTCACAGCTGTGTGCTGCTTCACAGGAAGGAAAAAGGAAAGGAAAAGAAGGAATGTGGTTTTTCACAGAAGAAGGAATGTGTTTTTTCACAGAGCCATGGAGTCACTGAGGCTGGTAGGACCTCTGAGCATCATCCAGTCCAACCTGTGCTCAAAGCAGGGTCAGCCACAGCAGTTTCCCAGGTTCAGACAGCTGCAAGGATGGAAAGTCCACAACCTCTCTGGGCAGCCAGTGTCATCTTTCAGACACTCTCATTTAAAAAAAAAAAGGGTTCTTATGTTTAAATGGCACTTCCTGAATTTCAATGTGTGCCCATCACCTCTTGTCTTTTTACTGGATGCCACTGAGAACCTGGCTCTGTCTCTGCATCCTCCCATCAGATATTTATACACAAGAATAAAATTCCCTTCTCTGGGGTGACTTCTTCCTGCTGTCCAAAGAAGGTCTCATCTCCTTCTTCCTTCACTGTCAGTCAGTGCTAAATGTTCACCACTGCACTGCTCTGCTCTCTGAGAGTGACCCAACAGCTCCCAGCTGATCCATCATCCATCTCAAGGCAGAGTTCCATCAATTCTCCCTCCACTCTCATGCCAAATGCAAAACGTGCTGTGGATCCTCACTACCCTCCCCTGTCATTCCTGTTGCTATTTTTTGCCCCACTTGGCTGTGCAGATCCTATCTCTCTGTAGCCACCTTTGATTCCCAAAGAAGATTCCATTGTCATGGAAGCTGGATCCTCATTGCTGACAACAGTGCTGGCCTCCAGAATCTGTCCACTCCTTCTCTGGTCCTCCCCACTTAGGGAGAAAACAGAAAAGAAAAATCTGGGCTGCACATGCTCAATCACAACCTGCGAAACCATCTGGAAATACCTGCTATGCTCCAGGTTTCCTTGATTGGATCACTGGTGCCCACTTGGAAGGGGACAATTGCCCAGTGGCTGGACAGGCCTCAGCAGTCTCCAGCACCCTGGAACTGAGCCCCTGGTCAGCAGAAAACATCCCAGGAGTGGTCAGGCTGAGAGCTGGGGGTTACAGCCCCGAGGGAGGGAGTCACCTGCTGCTATCAGCCACCCTGCTCTGGCTCAGATGCTTCACTGGACAGAGCTCCCAGCCCCTCATCCACACCCAGAAGCTGCTCTGGAGCTGCAGAGCTGCAGGTGGAGCAGGAGCCTTCCTCCAGAGGCCAGCAGCCACAAGTTTCTGAGTTTGCCATCACAGAAATCTTCGTTTCCCACTCTGATTAGCACAGACACCCAGCACATCCTTCAGGATTGTTGGGAGCTCAAGTCTTTTGTATCTCCAGCATCTTGGAGAAGAATCAGTCACTCTCACTTCTGAGCCAGCTGCTGCATCAGGCACCTGTGCTTTAAGGCCTGCAGCTTCTCCATAGTGTCACCGTCATATTTTCTGAAAAATCTCCTTGCCCAGAATTATTTTCTTGGGAAGCTGAGAAGCCTCAGAGAAAAAGGAAAACAATATTATCTCATTTGCTTCTCCTGTGCTTTGCTGCTTTGGAACGTGGCTGGAGATTGTTTATCCAACATGTGAATTGTTTGGACTTAATGACCAATCATGGTCAGGCTGTCAGACTCTGAGGAGAGTCACGAGTTTTTCTTTAGTATCTTTTAGCCTTCTGTCTGAATCCTTTCTCTATTCTTTAGTATGGTTTTAGAATAGCATTATATCATATCATATCATATCATATCATATCATATCATAATAAATTAGCATTTCCTTAATAAGAACATGGAGTCAGATTCATCATTCCTCCCTTTGTCAGAGACCCTGAAAATACCACATCCATAGCACCTGCTGAAAGGGTGCTTGACTTTCTCCAATTCTGATCAGGAATGGCTGGAAAAAGCTGTTAGAGCCTGCTGGAAATTATCCTTTCCAACCAAAGCCAGCACCACAAAAATCCTTGAAGAGCTCCCAGGAGACCTCTGACAGCCCTAGAGGTTCCCAGGAGACCTCAAAGGAAAGCACAGAAACTGTTCATCTGTTGGCTGCCTCTTCCAGCTGCACTCACCTCCTGAATTTACTGCTGAAAGCATCTTTTTTATTTGGAAATAGAGGGAAGAGTACAACTTTAAGGACAAACAATACAGAAGTCATCAAGTGGAACCTTCTTAGTTTACTAGAAGGTTTACTTTTACTAAATTCTATCCCATCACTGGCCCAGACAGGGAAAATTGACGTTTAATCAGAAATACTGCAAATTTCTACATTGCTTTGACATTATCCATTTTTCTTGGTACCTTTATTTTCCTGTGCAACCAACAGCTGTTACAAATCTCCATGTAAAAAAAAAATAATGAAAATACTTTAATGATTTTTTAAAAGTGCTGGGGGAAACAGAGAAACAATTAAGTTTGCAATGTTTCTATTATTTAAAACCCCTGTACCAAAACTCAAATTTCCAAACATCAGGGGGCCACTGTGGTAGATGAATGAGGCATTACATAAACTCTACAAATGAGGTGCTGATTAGAAACTGCACTAGAGAGAACAGTATCTGAACTTCCCTGGAAGAGACAACATTGGCAGACAGATGACTGATTTCTGCTCTATAATGCTGACATCACTAGTCCAGAAGGAAAGCATTTGTAGCTGTCCTTGCAGCAGTGGTTGTTACTCTTCTAGGACTACAGGTAAAAGTGAAGATCAATGCATTGCAGGGCTGTATTTATGCATTTTTATAGTGGGTGAAGAAATATCTTATTCTCATCCTTCTGTCTTTTGCATTTATAAAAGAAAAGTAATTCCAAGGGTACTGATAACCTACAGCTCCTTCTTCTTAGGGTTGGTTGACTCAACATCAGCTTCCTTTGTGAAGAGCAGGCTAAGGGGGCCATAATCTCACCCTACCACTATTCCAAGGGGATTGTAAAGATGATGGAGACAAGGGGTTCTCAGTCATGAGTAGAAGATCACAATGTGGAGGTTCAGACTGGATATCAGGAAATTATTCTTCACTTGCAGAGTAGTGAAGTGCTGGAAATGGTCACTGAGGGACCAGATCTCTGCTCCCTGGTCAAATCTCCAGCCTTAGAGGTATTTGAGACTCGTTACAGGCAAAGCTGACCTGATACACTTTGGACTGCAGGACTTCCAGCAGCCTTGTCCATGTGACATTTTCACCTCCTGTGACAGGGGCTTTGTGGTGCCTGCAAAGGGTTTTGCCCAAATTGCAACCTGCTCACTAGTGCCTTTCCCTCATTTTCTCAAGTCTGTCTCCTTTCCTCCAGACTTCACAAATTTTCAGGAGTTTCATTGTCACTGAACTCTCTGCCTCTCTATCAAATTGCATAAAAAATCGGTAAGCAAATTCAAAAGACATTTGGGGAGAACGAAGGAGAAAACAAATTCAGAAATGCAAGCACACTTTCTCGTCTTTTGCAGACAGGAATGATCATGCATTTAGTTTTTGTTTTGCTCCAACAAAATGGTTCCAAGGGCCAGTGCCTGTGGTAATTCCTGTCCTTTCCAGGATGTCCTGAAAACAGATGTATGAAGGCACAGAACCACCATTCATCTTCCCAACACATGTACAGACAGTCCAACTCTCCAGAACACTTCTTTTTCTGAGACCTATGGTGCCAACTCTGCCAGACAGGACCCCAGACAGGGCAGACAACTGCTCTGACCTGCTCTTGTAATTCCTATGTTCTGGCTCCCATGTAACATTTATTTCCATCACCTGCTCTGCAAATCCAGATGAGGATACAGGGCAGGACAGAGCAGATGGAACAGCACGTTATGACCTGCTGATGGTATTTCTCCTCATGTAATGACTGAGTGAGAAAAAAAGTTACAGTGTCAGACTCTCCAAAATGCTAAAGCTGAGATCAAAGTTAGCAAATAAAAATGTCAAGTGAAAGATGTTCCTGTGCATCACAAATAGCAGCACTGTCAGGCAGTGAGTCCAGTGGGACAGATCTAGCTGCCCATGTTGGGAAGTGGTGAGGACAGAGGCTGGAACACTTAATGCTTCATGTATTTACCTGGTCATTTCCACACATGATGATTAACACAATGTGCACCCACACAGTGCATAAATGATGCCTGAAATACCAGCTATTACCTAAACTGGGTTGAGAAAAGACAATTTTGGCTTGCTTGGAAGAGATTAATGGTCCATTATACGCTCCCAGGCAGAGCTGCTGGCCCAATTGCTATGGGAAGGAAGACAGACAGAACTCCAGTGAGTTTTTTGAGCTCTGACTCCATCATAAAATGTCTTTTATTTACCACCACCTTTCTCCAAAACCTCCTCAAACCTTCCATGTAAAAAAAACTCACCAAAAGTCCTTTGGGTTTCTTGACAGCAACCTCTGTCTTGATAACAACCCTACATGAGAGAGAACTGTTTGATCTTTCTTTTGTTTCACTATTTGACAAGGTTGGCTTCTGCCTGGCAAGTGAGAGCAGCAGCCTTGTGAATGCCATTCATTAATTTCCTCTTTTGGAAAGAAGCTCAGGCCAATTTCTGAGTGATGGTCAAGGCTTGTATGGGCACCATCTGTCCACAGGCATATCCCAGAGGCAGATCTCCATCGTCACAAATTCCTCACCTACACCTGAACATGTCCCGAGCTTTCTGTCCCACCTTACTCCTTCCACTTCCAGAGGGGGAAATCAGAAATCTCATTATGTTGAACCATTCAAAACCAGGCAGATCTTTTTGTGCCCATCTGAGCCAAAGGAGTTTCGAGAGACTGACAGCATCCATCTGCTTCACCTCAGGGGTCCTGCTACAAAAAATATCTGAGGAGGTTTCCCCCTGGATTTGGGACTGTGTATTGCACATCACTTGTTTTTTCTGTGACTTATTCCTCTCTCATTTTCATTGTTATAATTATTCCTGGGGTTTTTTGGTGGGATTGCTATTTTTATTATCATATTTTACTTTATTTCAATTATTAAACTGCTTTTAACTCAACCCATTGATCTCACCTTTCCCTACTCTCCTCCCCATCCCCCTGGGAGTGGGGAGTGAGCGAGTGCTACACAGTTAAACTGCAACAGAGATAACAACAGTACTTTGCTCATATTCTTTAAGACTCAGAGTATTAGTCAGCTAAAACCCATTAGAAAACCACCCACAAACTTCCAATTCTTTTTTCTTTTTTTTTTTTTTTTAATCGAGAGGCTAAAATCATCTTTGTCAGAGATATGCAAGAGAATTGTGTAATGCACATTTTTTTCTGATTCTCTTAGCTTTTCCTACGCTTCTGAGCTCAAGCATCCCCATTTTCTCTATTCTTTGTCTCCTATTTGCACAAGTTTTTTTATTCACCCATGAAATTCATTAGACATTATTGAACACAACTCTAAGCACAACACACACCAACTAACGAATGGGGAAAAAACCCAAACAAGGATGAGTGAGCATAATGACTCACATGGGACAATTAAAACATGTCTGTAATTCTTATTAGTGCTAAAATTTTACAGCCTGACAATGAGTTAAAACCAACATAGGACTAAAAAAAGCAAAGCAATGCAAAACCACCTTGACAACAAGCAACCATATAAAAAAGACAAAGAGCAACAGTGAGTGAGTTCTGCTAAATATGTTCATTGGCTTCACCATTATCAGCTAAACAAAATCCTATTTTCAATACAAGGCCTTTTTTTGCAGTTCATTTCACTTCTGTTTTACAGGTTCCTGACTGAACACTTGGGATTTTCCCTTTGTGCATGACTCAATCCTTGCCCAAAAATATGCATGGGCACTGGGGAAAGCACCATTACTACCTACTTTCTCCTTATATTTTTTCCCCTAAATTTTACCTTGAAGTTAACCAAATTTTCATGTTCCTCCACAGCTATTAAACTAGGAAATCAGAGCCAAGCAACGTGTGCACACTTCCATCCTTTTGGGTCTCAGCTGTTTCAACAACCTTTTTTTGTTAAACTGTCCAAGAACTTCCTTCCATTCCTAAATTCAGGGCTTTATTCAGAATAATCTGCTCCCAGTAGCTAATTTAGGTATCACGACTGCTCTTCTGCACTGACAGCACAGCCAGCCTGGTCTGGCAGCACTGGATTGTAGGTGGCCTGAATCACTGATCACTTTCCCAAATTCAGATGCTAAAGATAGGCTCCTGTAGAAAAACAGTCTGAATATGGCCCCACATCTCTGCCAGTTTTTCTCTCATGGTTTGAGTTTGTCCAGCCCTGAACCTCTCAACATCTCATCAAGGATGCTGCAAGAAACACTCATCACTTCAGGGTCCCTTTCCTAGAACTTGCACCATAACCATGTCTCTGCTTCACAGTGTCTATCCCTCCTTCTTAATGCTTCCCTTGATTTAAATTATGCCATCCCTATTTGCAAATAATCTGTAGATCCTGTTTATATTCTATTTAATAAAATTTACAGGCTGGTGCTGCACAAAGCATTACTGTCCATGTAATCCAAATGCCCTCCCAACAGGACAGAAATGCTCTCTCATTCAAGCCATCATTTCTATTTGCCTAAGACTTTTTTTTCCCTTTTAGCATCTCTTCAAACTTTTCTGATTTAGTTGAGCTGACTATTAATTCATTTACTTTGTATTTGCCAGGCTTCGTTGCAGTCAAAGCAAACACAGTCAGGTGACTGACATGAAATTTGGTCTGAAATACAAATGGCTGTGAGAATTTTAGTGCTTGATTCTGCCAGCCTTCATTCTAAGAAGAAATCCTGATTTATAAAAAAGGTCACCTTTGAATGAGCAGCAGCAATGCTGATAAAAATCTGCAGGACTGAGCCTTATAAATGCAATTTTTTGCAGGTTATTTAGAGAGAACAAAACAAGCAGACAATCAGATTTAGACATCTGTTTTAAAGACAACTCTGCAAATTGTCTGGAGACCAAAATAGATTATTAGCAGGAAATGGAGTTTTCTTAATATTGAATTTGATCCTGCCCTAGTGAAAATCAATGGAATTTTGTTGCAGACTTTTATGTGAAAGGGACTTACAAACAACATATACAAAAGCAGAGTTACAGGAACTGTCAAGGAGAAAGCTCAGTTAGGATAAACCTTCAATTTCAATATAAAAGCGTTCCTGCTTGAGAATGAAAGCGAAACATGGGAAGAGATAAATGTCTGACTTGAGTGGAATTGCTGAATGCAGTAGTGGAACCATTCAGCTTTCTGTATAATCCATGAGGTAAAAAAACTGAGGGAAAGCAAAGAAAATCCAAAAGACTTAGATCCACAAGGGTGTGGTTCCATGCAGAAGTGTTCATATGGCAAAAACTGGTGCTTCCCTTAGTGATGCTATTTTCATTTTTATATCGTCAAACAAAAATATCAGAATATTTTACCATGTCAATTAACCCAGAATCCTTCTGGGACACACATCCTTATTACACCCATTTTTGCAGACTACAATGACACAGAGTTTGACTCATTAAAGGCCAGAAAATGAGTCAGCAAAGAAAAAGAACCCCAAAGCCTCAATCATCCATTGTCTGCAATAACCACTGAATAACCTCTCTTCGTCACTACTCAGCCTTGGGAATAAAGTCACTTATCTGAGAAATAAAAC
Organism: Serinus canaria; assembly: GCF_022539315.1. Classification (NCBI taxonomy): domain Eukaryota; kingdom Metazoa; phylum Chordata; class Aves; order Passeriformes; family Fringillidae; genus Serinus; species Serinus canaria. The sequence goes on from NC_066315.1 coordinate 146,977,037, forward strand.
TATTCCTTACTTGATGTCTCCCTTTTTTGTATGTTTGTTTTCCACTATGATTGTCTCCCAACATTTCCCAGCCTTGCACACAGACTGATGCACTTAATTGTGACAGATACAAAATCCGTCTTAAATCTGCTGCAGTGTTTATACTGGGATGCATAAAAATGACTTTGTGAAACAGAGTCTCGGAATAGAAAACGAGATTAAAAATATTTTGCAGATGAAGACTTCTCTAGGCTATGAGAGAATAAGGCCATACAAACCTTATTCTCCCTCCCCAGATCGCCTAAAGGGGCCCCTACAGCAGAACTATTATCTTTAATCTTATTTTCTCTTTTCAGCATGTATTTTATTTTCTTCTCTCTGCTAACAATACCCCAGCCTCTTAATAGCTCCTGAGTTCACCTCCTAAAGATATTCTGGGGTAAGCCTTGTCAGTATTAGATTTGCAAAGGTTTAGAAACAGCTTGGGCTCTCTCTGTGCTAACAAACACTTAGTGATAAATGCCTTCTCGAGGAGTGTATTGCAGAAGTGATTTGGTCAGTGTATGAGCCAGTTTGCTTTACAAGCATGAACTTCCCTGGCCTGCCAGTATTACTGCAAAATAGAATCATTTTCCTAAATGGTTTCATTAAAGGGACGTTGTGAGGCTGAATAGAAGCTATTGAATGAAAACGGACAGAGTGAATTTTTAGTCATGCCAAACCAGTCTGTGGCATCAGTTACAGAGGTTTCACTGAAAAAAAAAAAAAGAAGAAAAAAAAAGTCTCCATTGCTTTATTTGGAGTTGAACTCATTTGCAATGATTCTGAAAGATTCACTGCCACTGAGGCTACAGAGCCCTCATCAGCCATCACCGAGCCAACCTGTCAGAAGAACCCAGGATGAGTTATTGTCTGACAACGCCAAGACTTTCATTTGCTGTGGAAAATCATAATCTTCCCTTTGCTTCAAACAATTCCCATTCAGTTTCTTCCCCCCCAACTTATTCAACCCATACAAAGCCACGATGGGAATATCAAGAAGGAAGAGCAAGGCACACAGAGCAAGCACAGCCTCTCCTCGAAGGGGAGTCACACTGAGCAGCAACAAATTCTGCATTTCAATGAAAACCAGGAAGATGAGGGCCAGGAGAGCATCATGTGAGACAGCTGTTGCTATTTTTAATGTACAGCAATGCTGGAGCACAGACTGTGCCTCCCATGCTTTGGGATTTTTCAACTTTCCCTGGAAGATGGGAGGATGGGATATCCTGAAGGAATTCCACCTACACAGTAATTTAACATGGCCCATGGGCATGGGCACCAGGATTTTTCTTGCTTCTTTTTCTGCCTGAAGCCCACACTTGAATTTCTGGGAGACTGAAATCCAATCCCTGATGTCTTCAGGCTGGTAATATTGTAGTTGAGTGACACTTAGTGGGCTGTGACAAAAAGAGTTGATGATCTGTCCTTCATTTCTGCTGAATCTCTGTGTGCACTTTCACACAGGAGGGTTTTTTTTGGACAGGTACAAATACAATTTTACCTCAGACCTGCCTCATAAAACAAGTGCAACTGCAAAGTCTTCCACATAAAATCCAAATACAACCATTTCCATCAACAGAATTCATCTCCTCAAACTGCAGCCATGCAAAAGCAAGATCCTCTCTAAATTCATGGAGATAAATACACTTGCTAATGTATTTCCACTCCATCTGTCCTGGGCAGCTTTTGTAGGCTGGGAAGAACTGGCCTGGGATTGTATATCTCACTCCACTGACAGTGGACAGAGCCTGGACTTTCAGGCAGTTCAAATTAAAGGAGATTAATATCCATATCTACACCTACAGTCCACAAGTGAGCTAATTATGCACAAGCTCCTACAGTCACAACCTTAACAGTAATTCAGTGGGATGCCTTTTTATTGTTATCAATATTTTGAAGGCACATTTCTAACACCAAATCCATTTTCAGATAGCATGGGCATAATAACAGTTGAGAAATATGTAAGTGTCACAAGTGTAGGTGGGGTTTCTGTAATTCATCTGGCTTCATATCCACTGCAAAGATAAATATCAATGCATGGCAATACTCTTGGAATTTGTTTATCTTGCTGCTGATTCGTGGCTTATTGGTCATCAAAGGGAAATCAGTGGCATGAAGTTGTATTTCTGTGTAAGTAAAAGCAATGCAAAAATATAATGAGGACAAGCAGATATAAACTTTTCATGGCCTAGGGAAAACACATGATTTAGAAAATGTGTGGTGTTATGCACAACTTCCTATGAAATAAAAGGAGGAAGAGAAAGAAACAAGAAAAGGGAAAGAAAAAAATAAAAGTCTCCTTTATTTCCCTGAACTCTCCTTTCCTTCCAGCTTGCTCTACATTACAGATCCCACATGCATCTCTGTCAAGACAGCCTATGTGGGCTCACTGAAAGCTCCTGTCATCCAAGCTGGGGCCTGAAACAAAACTGAGAGACCAATAAATCATGCTACAAAAGAGAAACTCACACACCACATACTGAGCTCTTTTCTCCTTCCTCTTTTGATTTCCCAATGCCTTTTTTTGGCCTTATGTGCCGCATCTTGCAAAGGCATTTAGCAGATCAACAAAGCTCATGCAGCAAGACAATTAATCCTCATCATCCTTAGTGTGACTTGTGCTAGCCAACTAAATCTAAGATCATTTTCTTTGTGAAATGGGATTGGATCAAAACCCTGGTATCAGAAAGCAACTGAACTTTCCAGAGGTTCACCAGAGACAATTTTCTTGATATTAAGAATTCCAGAATAAGACCTCAAATATCTATTGATGGAACCAATTCATTTCATATATTGATTGAACCTTCCAAGTACTGTGGGATGGCTTTTTTGTAGACTTAATTCTGGTGTTACCTGCAGTAATAATATATTTGTGCAACAGCTGTACATCTGTGTAGTTAATGAATTATCAGAGCTGAATCAGGCCAGTCATTCACTGTGTCTGCTTGTCTAGATACTGAATTTGATAATAGACTGTGCTCTTAGCAACAGGATGAGTATTTCAGGATGGATATATTATGGGGGAAAAAAAAAGCCCAAAATGAGATGACTACTGACTACAGCACAGTCAGAGATGGGAGAAGGACTGATCCTTGGAGAGGGCTTTGACTGAGCCAAGCAGGAAGATTTAGCCACACACAGGGTATATTCATAAAGTATAAAATAAAAACAAATTGGCATCTCCTACCCAGTGTTTCACTCCTGCTCTTAACAGATAATGATCAGTGCTAAAAATACATCAGAAGAAAAGGCAGTCTGGGTACCCAAAGGTTTCTTACTTCCACAGAAAACCTTTCAGAGGAGCCTCTTTGCTGTGATGAAAATCATCTCCAAGGAGGATTGAAATCTCCAACATTTTCAAGAGAGAAATCTTAACCAGTCTTTACAATCATAAATTTTCTCCTCCTATGCAAATCATCACTACCACGGCAAAACCCAAATTAATCTCTGGGCTAATATTCAAACCATTTTGCTGTGCTGGTTTTTTGGGAGGTTTGTTTGTTGGGTTTGGTTTGGGGTTTTTTGTGGTGGTGATTTGTTATTTTTCTTCCTCTGTACTTGAAATGAGTTGCCCCAGAGGCTGTCCAGAGCAGAGTACCACACTCCTTGCTCCAAGTCCTGTGCTCTCAAATTTCAGATGCAATTACTCCACTCTGACCCTTGGAAGTGTGAGGACTTGGACAGAAAAATCTCAGTGAAAAACAGCTCAGAAGTGGGTGGTATTTACAGGCAAACAGTAATTTGCCAGACCTGTGGTTGGGAGGCAATTTCACACATTGCTTTCCAGGATCCAAGGGCCTCTGTACCATGTTTTATGCAACTGCAGCTGAAAGCCTTTTGCACAGTGTGAGCTGCCCAATTTAGTGCAAATCAGTTAGTCTGCCTCCTATATCAATACCTGCCAATGTTTTAGCATAAAAAGAAATGAGGATATTAAGGCTATTTCTTTTTCAGACAGCATCTGGTTGGCTATTGTGAAAATGCTAGGGTAGTTGTTCATATCCATTTTCCATTTAGCCTAAATTAGCCTTTTAAATTTAAAAATACCCTAGATTTCCACAGTTTATAGTTTTTTTGCCTTTGATACCATTTCTGAATTGATGGAAACTTCAATCAGAATGTTCTTAACCTCTGACAAATTGAATATTGGGAGAGTATATTAAGCAGAACACAAAAACTAAATAGATTTTTGGAAGGGTTGTAAAAGGCAATAAACAAACTAGAATAAAAGATAGTTGGAAGAAAAAATAAGATTGATTTGTAAGACTGAGATCTGATTTAGGGCCAGCACTCATTGAGAAGGAGTACCTTGTGTTATAGCAAATAAAAGAGGTAATGATTAATGTTAAAATAATAGTTTCCATTTCAATTTGTGTGGGTACAAGTAAGTTTAAAAAATGTTATGCCTTCACAGTGGTAAATTAGTGCATTTTGCCCACACACATCTTTTTTTTTAAAAAAAAAGACAAAGTCATAAAAAACACAATTTCCCTTTTGCAATGTCTAGTCACTGAGCCAGGTGCAAAATTTTAAGGCTCAGGATTCTCAGCCTCATGTTTTGACCCCAGAATTAAATGACATCATCTCTTCTTTCATTTTCTTGAACCCAAATTCAAAAATACCTACTACCTCAGGGTGCCTGTTCCATACAGTCACAGATATAACATTTTTAGAGGTTACCTGCTTTTAAATCCTCACTCTGGCTGAGGCAGGGCTACAAAATCGAGCTGACCCAGACAATAATTATTGATAATCAGAGAGTTTCCTGCCTTCAGATGGGATGGAAGCACAGCAGTGACAGCCTGTGCCATGTCACTTCACTGTCTGTCTTTCCATTTGTGATCTGAATCTGTGTGCAATGCATGTGATTTAAAGATAATGAAAAATCTGGCTTCAGTGTGAGATCACTGAAAATGTGGTATTTATTTTTCCAAAAATATTTCAAAGAGATGAAACCCATGAGGGTGAGCCCTGAGATCTAGCCAATATTTCCATTGAGAATTTAAGTTCAAGGAGGAGGGGAAAAATAATCTAAAAAAATAAAGGTAAACTAATTCGACTTAGAAGATGCTACTGATGATTTGGAGCAAACAATAAAATTCAACAGGATTTTGATGACAGCCCAAAAATCATCAAAATGCAATTTACTGAAGATGAGGACAAAATACTAACACACAAATCTTCAGTGAGAGAATGCAAATGTAAATATCTAGCTGCTAAAAAAAGAAACCTACCCAAAAACCTGGCTTGGGGACCAGCAGCTCTGGGCCAGACTGGGTAACCAGGCACAAGTGGCTTGTAAAGCAAAATACCAGAGGTTCCTCTGGGCTGTGCTGATGTTCAGGAGAGTCTGGGAGAGCATCACTGCACCCCAGGCAGCGCTGCTGGAGCTCCATCACCAGCACAGCTTTGGGTTTGGCCCACACTGTGAGACTCTGCAGAGGTCAGTGGGAAAAGAGGTCAGAAATATGGTAACAGGAGAGGTAAGAGCTTTCACTTCACCAAGAGGGAGTGTGTTCAGTTATGCTAGAGAACAGGGAAAAGCTGTGAGGGGGAAGCCTGCTTCTACCAAAAAGGCTTTTAAACAGGATGGGAATGGAGACCACAACAGGGCTCAGATGTCCAGTGGGAACCTGGTGTTTATTACATCTTGAAAGTCTGTTTCAGGTAAGATTTTATTTAAATCTCAGCTCCCAGAGAGACATAAATTCCCACTTCTCATATAAATTTTTAATGCACTTCCATTATTAAAGCAAATTTTATTCCAAGGAGCTTTGCCTCTGAAATTAATCAAAAGATTTTTGTTGTACTCCAGATGAAGCAAACGCAGAATTCCAGGAGCCTAACACAGAAACCAGACTTCTATAAATAGACTGTGTGGAGCCTGATCTGCTGCAAGTCAGGGGTGTAGGTCACATATCACATCTCTGCAGGCTGATCAGCATTGGTCAGGTATTGCTTGAAAGGCAGCCCAGGATGGAAAGCAAATAGATTGATTCAGCACTGAGCTCAGAAACACACACTGCTAGGAAATGGGAGCTGAAACTACATGAAATGCTCTGATTTCTCTATACACTGGAAAACAGAGTTTAAGGTGTCTTTTTTCTTCCCCTTCCTGTTTATCAGTCTGCATGCAAATGCTGAAAATAAAGCATGTTGGTTATGAATAGGAGGAAGTTAAATCTCCATCCCAAACAGAAATATACCCTAAAGCATCCCTCCTGGTTCTTCCCACTTTGGGCAAATTAATTCCTGCCAACAGCAGAGGTTTTGCATGACCAACAGGAGCTCCAGCTGGGAGCACTAAACCTAATGGGCCATGCCCATGGTCTACCCTCTGTGCTAAGGCAAAGCCCAGCAGAAGGCCATGGAAGGGGTTTTCTGATTCTGGACCCAGTGCAAAGGCAGAGATGTTCAGCACAGCAGCACTCAGACATGAGCCAATGAAGGGATGAAGATCTAAGGGAGGCAACAGTGAGGCACAAAAAAAGTGTTTGCAGATACAGAGAGGTCTTCTGCCTGCCCCTCCCAGCTGTCTGTGGGGTTACACAGAGCCATGCTCACACTCATGAATTTCATGCTATGGATTTTGTTGAAAACAGGCTTAAAAATGCCTTCCCAATCCTCTTTCCTTTTATTTGGTATGTGACAAATAGTCACATACCTAAATACACAGCAAGATACCTTTAGTGAGAAAATCTTTCTCCTTGAGAGGAGGAATTTGATCCAAAAATCAATTTTCTCATTAATTATTTGTATCTACAGAAATGCTGACACATCAAACAATATACTTGGCTTCTTGTATATTACCCTCAGGTGACAGCCTTTTGCTCAGTGCCCAGAAAAAGATTTTGAAGATTTCAAAGCTGCTGCTTTTGGGGACCTCTCCCCAAGACTGCAGAGATGAAGCAGTTCCAGGCACCTGGCATTCAGAGCTTCTTCACTTACTGCTTTCACATCCTTTCCTTTCAACCACACACTCAAAAAGGGCAGAATCATTTTCTAACCCCCTGCTTCAGAAATGGAGAGGAGGAAAAAAGAATATTTGTAACCTTTGCTTGAAGGTTTGTCCCACAAAATTTCTTTTGTGACACTGAGGGAAAATGGGAGAGGAAAAACCTCCATGGATGCTACTTTGATCTTACACCAGGAACCCATAACACCCTCTGTCTGACTCCATTTTGGCTAGACAGGACTGGCTTTCCTCAATGTAGGAGACAGTAGAGGAGTTAGGTCACGTGCCTGGTTCAATTCCAGCTTCAATCCAAAGTTGCTCTTGACACAAAACCAGAGAAAACTTGGCAGCATCATCTCCCAACCTTGGGTTGAGTCCCAATCAAAATTCCAAATGAAACACAAGGTCCCAGATCTGCATGGAGCCAACGAGAGAAAATGCTGGCACTGAGGCTGGCAAGAGAAGCAGCCAAGTTTTGCTGATATCTACGTGGTGCTTCTCTTTCAGCTGCCCACAAAGAACTAATATTGCTTTGTGTGGGCTATTTGCCCTGGAAATTGGGATCTAAAGCCAATGAGAGGGATGTCATGGGAAGCAAAACTGGTGTCAAGCCTTGTGGCAGGGTCACCACCTCCCAGGTCACCAAGAGATCACAGCCAACCTGCACAGGGCAGTGCTGGAAGTCCCAAAAAGAAAATTTTAAGAATGACTAAATAGTTGATCACATCAAAGAAAACAGATTTGTTTTAACTCATGAGGATGGATGGATGGATGGATGGATGGATGGATGGATGGATGGATGGATGGATGGATGGATGGATGGATGGATGGATGGATGGATGGATGGATGGATGGATGGATGGATGGATCACTACTCACATTGTCTCTGTGTAAGACAGAGGATTGGGGGCTGATCTTTCCAACACATTTCCAGCATGATTAGGCCAAAATCACCAGAACTGTGACATCTTTGCTCACATCAAACAGGATATTTATACAGGGGTTGAAACAGTGCTCAGAATGAGTAAGGATGCCAAATTGCCACTCTATGCTTTCCATGATTCAGCCCTGGCTGCTCCCTGAGCTGCCTTGCAGGACTGGTAACTACCCAAAGCCAAAGCAGCCCCTCACAGGCCTAAGTGCCATGAAATCATAGCCCAGATTACACTGCACAGACACTAAACCAGCCTGTGACCAGCCTCTTCCTCAAACACACTCACCTTTTCATTAGCCTAAACTGAAGGGTGCCCACAGAAGGGAGTCAGACCTCCACGGCCAGTGCTCAGGAGGACGATGTTCTCAGGGCATTGCAGACTGGGAGGAAATTTTTCATTCCCTGGAAGTGGGCAGAGAATCAATAGCTCATTTTTCATGTTATGGTTATTATGCCCAGTGCTTCACAGGCATTGTGTCATATCCAGCCTCTATAGCAACGGCTCAGATTCCTCACTCCTGTTTGCTCTGTCAGTGGCAGTAATTGCAAAAAATCCCCAGGGCTCAGGAGTGTTTAGCTCCAACTGGGAAACACAATAGTGGACCCAGTAAAAGTAAAGTAATAAAGAGAGGCCACACAAATATGAAAACAACTGCAGCATGACACCTTTCCAGCTCCATTAGAGTGACTACCCCGGTGGCAACCCAGGTCCTCAAAGAAAGTGTGCTGTAAATGGTTGGGGTTTTATTGAAAGTGCCTTTCACCATTCTACAAGAATTGCTCCTGAGCACTGTAGAAACATCACAACCCTGCACACACTGCTTGTAGACATCCCCTGCATTCCTTGAGCAGCAGGAGGGCTGGGAAGCTGATAATAACTCGGAGCATGACTCTCCCCTCCCAGGCCTCCAGGCCAGGGCAGGGCAACCTCATCTCTGTATTCAACTTTAATCAACCTGTGAGTGCAGAATGGACACGCCATGAGTATAGAGCTGGGAGTTGAGGGGAGGGAACTAATAGTGTCTGGTGAAACACACCAAGCTATGAATCCCCCAGACCACAGCACAGAACTGAACATACTCTTGTTTTTTGTAAAAGAGCCTGAGACCTGAGAGCTCAGATAAACATTAAGACAGCAACAGCAGAAACAAAAGCAAGCAGGTTGCTAAATATCCCTGCAATGGGCTTGTCTTTCAGGTAAGTGAAACAGGGCATTGACTATAAAATGGCTCCTTGGTGGCAAAGACTTCTAAGCCAGTTTAAGAATTGTAGAATTTTTTGGGCTAGAAGGGACCATTAAAGGTTACCCAGCCCAACCCCGCTGCAATGATCAGGGACATCTACTAGATCAGGTTGCTCTCAGTCCCATCCAACCTGATCTTGAATTTTCCCACCACCTCTCTGGGCAACCTGTGAAAAATTCCAAAAGCTTGTGGGTCAAGGGCTGATTCCAAGAGTACACACCAGGGACTGGACCTGCAGCTCCCCCTGCCCTGAGCAGGATTGAGATTGCAGCAATGCATCTCCAATAGATAAAACCACCCTGTCTCACAAAGACCTAATCCCAGCTCACATCCCCTCTCACAGGTGAGCAATCCAATGCTTGGTGAATTCTGCTTCCCAGTGGTAGGAAGAGCCAAGATGAAAGGATCAAAAAGCAAGGTTTCTATGAGCACTTGGCTGCCACAAGCCAGTCCCCCCTGTGGTAACTTTCCTGACACCTCCTACTTAAAACACCAAAAGGCAGAAGAATCACAAGGCCTGGCTCTCATGGGCTGTATTTGTACTGAAGTTGGACATGGAGTGAGCTCCTGCCCTTGTGCTCCATGGGAGGTTTCTGTCCCCACTGAGCTCTCTCAGGACACCCAGATCAGGCTGTGGCAGCTGCACCACCCCAGTCCCACCCCCACTGCCCTGTCCCTGCAGCAGGACCCTCCTGTGCCTGCCAGGCTCTTGGGGCCAGGGAGGAGCAGGATCAGCAACTTCTCTCACTTCACTGGCAAGTGAAAAAACAATCAGAATGAAGAAGGCATTGAAGAAAGACCCCCCCACACCTGGCTCTCTCCATGTTCCACTGACTGCCAACTTCTGTTCAGGGCTGCTTTTCATTCAATGTAGACTTGGGGATCTGTAGAGGAGAATCCTCTTTTAAGAGCTGCCCTGCAGAGACAATGACAGGGTACACTGCCATTGTTAGCCCTCTACCTTCCATCCCTAACCTCTATAAAAGTTCTTCTGACAGCTTGTGTAGCAAATAGAAGTCACTTGCTACACCTTCAATTCACAACTGTACAATCCCAAAATTTCTTATCTCTGCAAAACATACATATTCATACATATATATATTCTCATAAATATCCTTAAGTGTACAGAAAACAAGAATATTTTATTTTCACCCAGATATACAGTACAAAGGTTGAAGCTAGACCTAACAGACCTAAATGGAAGTTGCCTGGTTGTATTTACAGGAATGTAGAAAACATTTTCATCAAATTCTTTATAGACAAGAAATGAAAAGCACTGATGATTGAACAGCAGAAAAGGAAGGAGAAAGCTGCTTAGACTCTCATTTTCTCCTGACTACACAAGCAAATGATCTATCAATAAAACTAAAAGATAAAAATTGATAGGATGAAACAGCACACACAGACCCTAATTCAATTAACCTGCAGAAATCCCTGCCAAGAGTTTCAAACCAGGGCTGATTTTCCTGTGTATTAATACAGTTTTCACTCACTAGATTTGAAATGTCAGAATAATTTATAGCACCAGAGAGCAAACTGATGGTTGTCTCTGATCAAAAACCTGCAGCAATGTTCCAGCCGTGTTTACAGTATTTACAATTGCTGATACACGTTTGTCTTCTGGTACAAATATTTAGCTTTGGCTACTGCCAGAGCAAAACCAATTGGTCCTGAAAAGATGTTCTACTATTTGCTTTATTCAGTCTCTTTAAAAGGGCTATCTATGCATGTAAATAAAGGGTATTTGACGAAGGTTTTGCAGGCTCAGGAGTGGCCAGTTTTACCATCAGCCTGTGCTGAAGTGGTAATTCATCTGCTTGACCCAGGTTGTGTTGGGCACTGTATTTCCAGGCAGTGAAAGGGGCTGGAATGCCAAATTTCATTAATTCACTTCATCCAGCAACTGCTTTAAAAGGATTTAGCATGAGAAGCAGAGCACAAAGCTATCAGAAGAGCACTGCATGAGTGAATAGAAATTGAAGACAAATGAGTTCCTTGTGAAATACTGCAATCACTTCTTTAAGCAATAAAGAGGTGGTTTGTTAAATAATAGACTAGAACAAGTCCAATAAAATAAAAACTGTCAAAGTACCCTTTTCAAAGTTGCCACATAATCTTCCCATTTTGCTTTCATTAGTAAACAGTAACAGATGATCAGATTCTATCGTCATCTTGTGTGGACAATATCTTAGCAGCATTTGAATACATTACAAAATGAAAGAATACCAGAAGAAGAAAATGTAATGTAATTACCACTTTCTGAAAATAGATTGAGCATAACATTCACTTAATATAGCTCAAATAAAGTGAGAAAGAAATCAAGGATGGAGAAACTGTTTCCTATTTAAGAGCAGATACAAACAGCTTGTCCTAACCATCTCTTCAGCATCCACTTGCCTTCCCTGTCTGTTGGACCAAATGAGCAAAAATATTTCTGCCAAAAGCAGCAGCATGTTACTGCCTGACCTGCAGCCTCAGCCTCAGTCACCCAGGGGGGCTCTGGCTTCACTGGCTGCAGACCTTGAGTCACATGAATCCTCTCCCACAAACACTTTTTCCGTCACAAAAAGAGAATGAAAGGACAGAAAGTGAGAAATTTGCAGTAAATTGTGTCCCAGTGCAGCTGCAGCTCTGCCCTTGCACAATGCCCTCCCGTGTGCACACAGAGAATATGTTTTTCTGCAAGCAAGAGAATAAAAAATGCCCAATTTCCCTCACAAGCTTATGATTACTGTCCCATGTCCTGTCCCTGGCTCCCACCCAGTCTCTTGTGACCCCATCAAAGGAACAAGAAACCCTCTCTGTCCCACTGAGATCTTCACCTCTGCCAACTTGTAGAACATAATTACTTTCTGAGATTTCTGTCCTGTTTCAAATACTGTTGAAATCAATCACTAACTTGAAAAATTACTGGGGACAGGCATACAGACAGCATTGCAGCTACCAATTTCCTTAGGAAATAAAGCTAAAAACCAGCTTCCTGCCTGTATTGCCAGGCAGAAATCCTCCTTCCTTAACCCCCTGTGTCTCTAGCTCTACCTACAGCCATCCTAACTTACAGCCAAGCTAAAGAAACAAGGCACAACCTTGGTTACATCAATCATTAACACAAGAGCAGCTGGTAACAAAAGTGCACAATGTCCATGTATCTGTTTAGCATTAGAACTGCAAATATCCTTTGGCCTTCCTTTAAAAATTCTCAACCAGCAGAGAAAAAAGGCACAGTTTTGAGGGAAGAAATACTACATTGGGGCTTTTCTCAAAGCCCTTTACCCCTGATTATAGAGAATGTTTTTTGTCAATTTGTCAACTAGTCTTCACCTGCTGGGCACAAACTGAAAGGCAGAATGGAAAAAAATGAACCATCACTTGGGTCACCACATCTGCTCAGGGAACTGATATTAGAGGCTGCTTTCATTTAGTTGACATTGACAAGGTGCTCCACTCTAGCAAAATCAGCATGACATCCACTGGCAGAGGCTAAACCTAGAGGAATTAGAATGGGAAATTAAAGATGAATCATAGGGATGGCTGACTTTTAAAGGACATGAAAAATTCAAAGCAAAATATGGTATTTGTCTGAAAATCCTGTGGCACATCAACCAGAATTTAGTGGGTCCAGTGCAGAAATGAAGAAGTAGTAGTTTCTGTGATATTTAGGAACAGAATGACCACAGCAATTCTCCTTCAGACCCAGTCTCCAGATCTGTGAAAAGGAGGGAGAAAGAAGAATCAGGATGCCTTAAAGGAGAAGAATACACTGGCACAGAACTCTGACACCAGGTCTTTGCAAAGAGATTTCACACACAGTTTGCAATTCCAGTATTTCCCTGATGTTTCTTGAACGGGAGATGGGCAATGGCTGAGCTCCCTGTGAGCTCCCTGTGCCTCAGTGCACGATGCCCATGGCACTCAGAGCACCCAGTGGCACAGCAGAATTCTGAAACCCTGCATCTGGGGCAGAGCCATGCCACTGCTCTGCTGGGCACACTGGTGGCTCACTGGGAGCTTTGCTTTTACCACCTGTCAAGTGTGAAGGATGCCCTCAGGGCTTTTCTGTTCACTGCTTCAAGGTCTACTGCTGAACAATATTTCAGTAAAGTCATGTTACTGTTAACTCAGGAATCTTTTTCAGGGGTTAATTGTAAATCTTCAATACAAAAGATAAGACTGTCATTTTTTCCTAAAATAATAGGCTCACACTGTAGCAGGCAACTGCTTTGGAAATTAAACCTTACTCAAAGTGAAGGTAAAAAAGGCAAAACCTATGAAAAGAGAACAAAAAGCTTACTTTTTTTTTTTTTTTTGCCTTCTAAATTCTTTCAATGCTTTTCTTTTACTCCTCTGCTGAAATCCAGAATTAAAACAAAATTCTAAATTATGTATCTCCAGTTTTATCAATGGACACCTTTGATTTTTGTTTGAAAGGTTGCTTACTTGCCACCCCCCATCTGAAAAGAATATACAAGATTTCTGCTGCATTGATAATGTACATGTCTATTGTTAGGAATAAATTTCAGGGAAGGTTAGATGACACATAACTTACTGGGAACCACTCTGTAGGATTGCAGGCAAGGTTACAGTAATGTCCTTTCAACAGGATAAATAACATATCCATTCACCACGAGCCAACCCTGTCATGTTACCTCATTTTAATCAGCCCTTTTATGATACAATATTCATGTGGAAATTGGGCTAAAAATACCCCCTGCCAAGGTGATTGAAGAAATAAAACTGAGAACTTTATTTTGCATATTTTAAGATCAGGTTTTGTCCAGAAATAATGTGGTATATTAATTTGAGTTTCATGTGGGGAAGAGAGGCAATGAAAGCAAGGGGAGGGAAGGAGGAGACGGGCCAGGAGCTGTTGCCTGTCCATCAATGATTAACCAGCCCAGGCTAAAGCTAACACCATCTTCTTGCACTCCTCACAAGCAGTCATTCAGCACCTGTGATTGCATTCAAACAATAAAAATTAAAAAGCCAAATGCTGGGCTTGCAGGCTGGACTGTGACCACTCAGCAGCATCCACAGAAACCCAGGTGGCCAAGTCAGCCCTCGAGCTGCTCCTGGGTGGGTCTGTGGACAGACCTGGCACACATGTGCTTTCCCAGGAGAGCAAAATATTGCTCCTGGGGATGTGTAAGGGGAGGAGGATTTCCTCTGGCTCCAATCCCCACCACACAGCAAAACTCAGCTGCCTAGGGGAGTCATTAAAAGGAGAAAAAATCATCTTGGTGTATTTTAAGAGGTTTGTGAAGGAAAGGGAGAAGCACCGACTTTGTGTATGAAAGCCATGCAGAGCCATGGCATTACGTGGTCTCAGAGCTACTCCCCCAACGGGTCTCATTCTCTGCTTGCTCAGTTTACAAATCAAAACAAGATATTTCATGTGGTTCAGCCTGCAAGCCCAGCCTGGTGCACTGAAAGATCAGCCAGTGACCTTTTCCCCCCAGCATTCTGTGCTCATCCCTGCGCCGCCGAGTCCAGAGACACAACCAAGCTCTGCTGGATCCTTCACTCTCATATTGGCTGTGCCACGCTGACAGCAAAGAAATTTGTATCTGTCAGGTTATTAAATTGATCTAAGTGAAATGAATCACAGGGGACTGAGGCTGAGATGAGGTAGTTCTCTCCACAGCCACATGCTGAAAACCTCCTCCTCCTTTTTCCCCAAATCCTTCAACCAGGCACACACAAACTTCTGTCAGTCAAACTCATCTGAGGCTCAGTTTGTTCATCTTCCACAGGCATAAGGACACATCAATATAATGGAGACCAGGACCAGTCCTGGCAGTTCCATACCAGTGGTTCTGTGAAGCTTTAAGCTGGTTTTTGAAAGGGCATTTTGTCAAGAATAACTGCAGCAGTACTTTTGACTTTATGCAGCTGAACTGAAATAGATGAGAAGTAATAGTAAACCAATTAGAATGAAATTGACTATCACACTGCATACAAAAAAATTACAAGATGATCCTTTTCTGCTTTTTTATGTATAATTCCTCTCTACTACATTGTCATAATAGCCAGCAAAGAAAATTCTCATTCAAAAAGCCCCCATCTGACATTAAGAATTGGACTTTCTCATTACAACTAAAGAACAGCCTCTGTTTCCTCTATTATTTTCTTTTTCCTGGCATAGAAAGAAACCGAGCCTAACCAGAGTGGTGCTTCTGAACAAGAACTTTTACAGGGATCCAAGGGATTTTTCTCAGGGCTCAGTACCACAGCTGACACCATTTCCCATCCACACCTGGCTGATCAGATGCAATGAGCTCTCAGCAAGTTTGCAGATGACCCCAAACTGGGGAGGAAGAGCTGTAAAGGTGCTGGAGGATTTTGCTGTTCATAAGAACATCCAGAATGGGCTTCCAGAAGCTGCACAAGGCCAGTCCTGCATTTGGGAAGGAACAAGCTCAGGACAGGTGTCCAGGCAGCTAAATGCACATTGGATTGCTGCCCTGAGAGCCCAGGCTGCAAGTTCTCTACTCAGCTGCTTCACCTGGGATACAATATCCAGTTTTGGAATGCCCCCAGCACCAGAGAGATGTTGACAAAGTGGAATGAACTCACATGGCCAGGGGCTGGAGCACACAATGGATGTGGAAAAACTCAACAAACTGGGAAAGGAGGCTCAGGAGCTGCTCACCATCAATGTCCTGACAATAAGGGGAGCTTACACAAAACACTGGGTAAGATTTTCTCAGAGGTGCAGAGAAGGAAAAGGGGCAATGGTTAAAAGTTTTAGTGAAGTAAATCTTGATCAGAGATATGGAAAAAAAAAAATATGCACACTAGCAAAAATCTCCCTATCCATGGAGATTTGCTGGTGCTATCCAAGCAATATGACCCAGCCTTGGAGGGTAGACTCCTTTGAGCAGTTGGCTTCCAGAAGGCCCTTCCAAACAAAGTTTTATATGATGCTTAATACCTAGATCTCCATTCTTGAACTTTTATTTTTTATGATGGCTGCTGCAGGAAAAGTCAGGCAAGGGGAGTCAGGATTCTACCACTGCTTTTCAAGAAGAGAGAAATAAGGGTACAGCTTAAACCTGGCAGAAATTACCCACATCTTTAATGACTCCAGAAATGGAGAGACAGAAAGAAAGTCAAAGCCTACTGCTCATTAGAGATGAGGTGACCTCCCTGTTCCTCCTGGTGTTAAAAGAAAGAGCACCTTCAGCTTCCATGCCACCAGGGGATCTCAGTCTGACCAAAAGCAGCTGATCTGCTGTGACTCAGTTCTCAGTTTTCCTTCTGAGGGAATGAAGAAATAAAATCCAGAGGGCAATAGCAAGCACAGGGACAATTATTATGTTCTTCACAACAGCAGCTGTGTCTCTCTTTCACTGTGTCATGCTTAGATCATTTTGAAAACCAGCACCCCTGCTATGCACCCTGCTGCACGTGGGGAGCTCATGGTGCAGCAGCACAGCTCCAGCAGCCAAACAGTGGCAGAAAATCACTCCTGCTTTTCAAGTTAAAAACACAGAGATCAAAGAACAGGGTGTTTTCTAGGTCATGGTGTCAGATTCCAGAGCTCACAGTTATCAGCGGGCTTCCTGAAGAACAGCACAAAGACACAAACCTGCACGGGGGTTTTATCTGGTTAGTCCAGAGAATAATTTCACTACAGGCTGGGCTGGGAACAACAGCTCTAACTGTGCTGAAAACTTCCTATCTTGTACTTTTAATTGTAAGTAATTAAGCATCTGCACATTTTGCTAAGTCAACAACCTTTTAACAAGAGACAGATTTACTCTAAGAGCAATAGAGCATAGAAAGAAAAAATGTTCTTGGGATAGTATCCTGCTTTTAGCATTTTGCCTCAACAACACTTGTGTCTTAATGACCTCAACAAAGGTTTATCAGAGAGTTTACACCTAGGAAAATTATTTTTAAAATTCCTGAACTTGGACTATAGGGAGTTAGATTAGTTCCATTAAAATATTCAGGAGCAATGTAAAATCATTGTGGAAATAGTCCCTGCCAGAGCATGGGGAAGGACTGAGCTCTGGTGATTGGGACAGTAAAAAAGGAAAAGCAGCTATTTGAGTATCTGTGCCCCTTCTCCTATGACTACTGATTGAAATAGTAATTGGGTAGCAAAAGTAAAATTACTTTTTCTTTTTCATAATAGAGTCACTTTTTTTTTACTTTTTCTTTCTTTCTAATAAAATCACTCATATATTGGTATAACAACCCTTATTTTGTTCTGGGCTTTTAAGAAGTTTCCAGGGCATTAAGATGATGAACGAAATACAGACTCTCACAGGGAAATTTTAAAAAATAAATAAATTAAATAAAAACCCAACAAAGCAAAACAAAACACCTACAGTTTTAGTGCCTTGCAGCATCCATCCCCAAAACTTGAAATAAGGGAAGCAGCAGCTGAACTAAGAGTTGGCCATTTCTTTGCAAAACTTTTCATGCTGGGATCATAGATCATGCTTCATTTTTATGGAAGATACATCCTTGGCAAAGAGGCAGGTCTAAATGTCTACAGGCTTTGATCCAAATTTAGCAACTGGAATGGCTGTGTTCTATAAAGCACAAAATACACAGGCCTTGCACATGGGATCTCCAGTAAATAACTTCTAAAGAGGCAGTCTGGAAACAGTGGGAAGGAAACAAACACAGCTTCTTTGTAATAACAGAGCACCCCAAGGAAAGGTATTTCTATACAGATAGCAGGAAATTGAAGGGAGAAGGAAAGCATAAAAATGAAATGGAAAGTTTCTGGTTAACCCATCAGAACTCCTTTACTAATTTTAACTTGTGAGTCAGAGAAATGTCATTGCTCTATTAACGAATCTGTTTGGAACATCAAAACAGCTTTGGATCTGTTATTGATTTGCTTTGTTAAGTGATTAATTCCATTCCTCTCTTTTCCTCATGCTTTATCATTTTATTGAGGTGTCCAGGGGTGCAAAACTTCAGAGAATCCCAGAATATTCTTAGTTTGAAGTGACTCTGCACAGGGCACCCCAACAATCCCACCCTGTGCCTGAGAGCATTGTCCAAACACTCCTTGAGCTCTGTCAGGCTTGGGGCTGTGACCCCTTCCCTGGGGAGCCTGCTCCAGAGCCCAATCACCCTCTGGGTGAAAACAAAAACCTTTTTCTAATATCTAACCTAAATTCAAATAAGGAAAATTCTTTTGGTTTTTTTATCTGTGGAAAGACATTTCTGATAACTCATTGCCCTAACAGCAATATCTAAGTGAACTAGAAATTTAGGAAGAAAGATAACATGAACATTTTCAATTACTTTAAAACTTTGAGACTAGAACCAGACATGCAGTTCTCAACAAACAATGCTGTAGCACCAATAATGTCTTTAAATTGCTTGGGTGAACTGAAGCAATTCAAAAAGGGCATGGTGGAGCTCCTCCTGTGCACTATTTTCTTTCCTGTACTCATACACAAAGAAGTGTGATAACTTCCTTTTAAACTGAAGGATTAACAGCCCCATGGAACAAATATTCATTACTCAGGAGAAAGGGTCTTTGAAAACAAACCAGCCACCATCAATCTTACAACTCCAGCTGACCCCAAATACACACACACACTGTCAGCACTCCTTTATTTCAGAGTTAGAAAGACTCATGCTCTTACTAATATGATCAGGCAAGAAAGTTTATATCAAAGCTATAAAAAGTAACAACATTTTAAGAAAACAGAGGCCTATTAATTTTTCCACAAGCTAAAAGAGGCCTTTGAAGCACCACCCAAAATTAGATGCACTAGGTACAACTTTAATCTGTAGCACTCTGGGCCCTCTGCAAAATATCCAGAATATTAAGAAAAGTATCCTAAAATTTAAAACAGGGAAGTTGCCAATCATGCAGGGGGAAAACTGGAAATGCTGGGTTCCAAAGGGGGAAAGTGGGGAAGAGAAGAAAACCTGTTATTCCTGAAATGAAACTTCAGAAAGCAATTTTTTCTCTTCCGTATTTCCTGCAGAAATAGCTCTTCAAAGGCCATCTCCATGCTCTTTGGGTGACCTTTCTGCTGTTACATTTCACTGCCTGCCCTGAAGGATATCTTTTTAATATCTTGTTAAACGGGGAGAGAAACGTGCAACGAGCAAAACTCTCTGAAATGGAGGCACTTCTGCTTCAGTAAATACTTTGAGGATACATAAAGTGCAAAAAAGGGTCTCATTTCCAAAGGCCAGAGATATTTATAGAGTGCCTTTTAGCAGTGTGTAGGGAAAGTGGTTCCTATACAGCAAAAGAACACGAAACCAGTGAGGGTTTTATTGACTGCTGTACACACTGTCAATGATAATATCATTGTTAATGCAGCTAAACCCATGATTTTAAAATAAACCAATAGTGGCCAATCCACTAAAGTCTTTGAACACAGCCTGACATTTGATTAGGGATTCCAGAATGCAGGAGGAGAGGCATTGCCCTGATCGAGCATTAAATGAGATATTTGGCTGGGAACATCTTTCAGTATCCCTGTGAAATAACACACCAATCCCATTCACCTATAATGAACAGAAAAACAACTCTTTCAAAAACTTATAGAAGATATTTTCTTTCTTAGCCTCATTTTTCCTGCAGTGAGAATTTGTTTAAGCTTTTGTCACCTAACAATGGTTCTCCCAGTTCCTCCTCTTCCATGGGACACAGAAAACTTGAAAGTCTCTTTTGTCTAAAAATTTTGTGCTACATTTTCTGCAAAAGACACCAAATTACCTGTATTCAGATAGACTGCATTTCATATGTAT
Source organism: Serinus canaria (assembly GCF_022539315.1). Taxonomy (NCBI): domain Eukaryota; kingdom Metazoa; phylum Chordata; class Aves; order Passeriformes; family Fringillidae; genus Serinus; species Serinus canaria. The sequence continues at coordinate 146,996,931 of NC_066315.1, forward strand.
CTTTTCTTTGGAAGAAAACCCTGGCTAAGATTAACAGGCAAGCAGAACTCTGGTTTCTATTTTAAGGGCATTTTAAGGGGACAGAAATCAGGCTTTGACATTAGAACACCGCTCGAGTCAGAAAGTTTATTTAAAAAGTAAAATGTGGGGAGAAACAACAATGCAAAACCCCAAGGTATATAACAGAAAAGATTTCCAACTCTCCACTTTCATCCTTCCTGATCTCCTCAGCAGCAATTGCCTTTTGCAGTCCCTTCTGCCCAAGTGTGCTTGACAGGAAGGCTGTCAAGTTTAAAATTACTTTTTTTTAAATGATAACTTTAAAAATAATTCATTCCCACAAATCATTGGGACAGCCAGGGAAGAGAAGCAGAAAAGCAAAGAGGGAGAATTTACCACCCTCTGCACTCAAAAAATGGATACTTAGAAAGAGCAGGACAGTAAATTTCTCCAATTTCTCCACTTCCTAGTCTGGGAAACTATGAAGCAAACCAGAGAGATCTCTGCAATTCCCCTCCAGCATGTCATTTCTGGCCATGTGTCCCCTCTAATCCAAGGCACAGCTCAGCCCAAACCCAATGTGCTGCCCCAGGCAGTTCCCAGCCAATTTGCTGATGCAAACCTGTGTTTCTCTGGAAAGTGCCCAGGAGGTGCCTGAGGTGAAGCAGTGCTCTTAGAAAAAGCAAATTCTCCTCTTGCTCATGATCCTCCACACCTGGTGATCATTCAGTGATCAGCCCTGACTCCCTAGATCTTACTGGACAGCTTTTGGACTTAAAACAATGCTTCATGTCCCTTTTTTAGATATGTCTATCAAGTAAAGCTTTATATTCCACCTAATGCCTTCATTCACTTGGACATTATAAATTTAAGCTTTAGCTCTCAACCTTAGACCAGACTGTAAAATAAACTTGTAAAAGATTATTTCACTCTCCTCTAAATCAGCACTGGAATAAGAGGTAGAAGAATGCAGCTGACAGGAACTGCCCAGGACATCTCATCAACTAATTGAACAGAGACACAGTGATAATCACTGAAAAAGTCATTTACTAAGTTATTCAATCAATATTATGCTATTTATGAGTTACTGATCAAGTATTTATAAATACTGGGGACAGTTCATCAAAAGACATTAAAATCCACGAGATTCATTGTTTTCTTGAGCAAAATACCCATTCTATATATTTTAACATCTTTATGCTAGAATTGTCACTGAATATATATATCCTTTTGAAAATAAAAATATCTTCTACTTTCAAATTACAGCTTTCCCCACCTACGTGATTTTATACTTTCAATAGTATAAATTACAACTTTCAATAGTCTGAACTTAGACTACAGATTTATTTTAGGTTTTTCAACATATGCTCTGACACACAATTAATTAAATCGACATTCTTTGCTATTATCCTTGTACTGATGTGCTGGCAAGCAAGAGCAAAACTTTTAGCACTTAGGAGAATATACTACTGGTATAAAGAGAAATTTCCTTGGACTAAGAAATTATGTAATATAAATTAGATGGTTTTGAAGAGTTAGAGAATTTAGGTTTCTAGCAAAACATAAGGCTCAGATTTGCCCTCTGGGACAGACGTGTTCTTTTACTAGATTTTACTGCTGTATTACATTTTGATGGGAAGGTCATCCTGCACCCAAAAAGTGAATTAACTTATCTATGGGCCTAGAGTTTGGATTTATGTCTTGAATTATGTCACAACTGATGGACACAGGTGTTCAGCTCCAGAATCCTGGTTCCCCAAAACCTAAACCAGGATCCTCTTGGAATGCACCATGGCTCCCTTGCTTTTTACCACCTGACTACTGAGAAATATAGAATACAATTCTACAACAATCATGAGATTTTAAATTTTTATTAGTTAAAAAAGCATTTTTGAAGGCAATATTTGAGGACTCCATTTAAAGTTTAGATGTGCACGAGATTGTCAGAGCAGAGTTGGGCATGTGGAGATTTTGTAGTGACAACACAATGACTTGGACCTTTAAATAACCAAATTAAAATCACTGTCAAAAAAACTGCAGTATGAAACTGCAGTGTTGAGACGTTTCCATGCAGTTCTGTGTGAAGTATCGTAAAAACTCTTTCACACACACCCCTCCAGCAGCACCTCTGCAGCTGTTCCAGGCCAGGTTGGATGGGGCTTTGAACAACCTGGTCTAGTGGAAGGTGTCCCTGCCCCTGGCAGGGGATTAGAATGAGATGAGCTTTTATGTCCCTTCCAACCCAAACCATTCTGTGATTCTGTGGAAGGAATCACAAAAAGTGCTGTTCCCTTACAGTGCTGCAGGACCATCAGAAACCACTCACGGCGCGCGTAGACGGAACATCTCCACACTCCACATCTTTAAAGTCCCATCTGGACAGTTTATTTAATCTTCACTTTCAGTGCACCATAAAACCCTGTAAGAAGCAGTGCCCAGAATGGGGGCCCTGAGGAAGCAGCACAAACTGCCTGTGGCTAGAACGACTCATTGTTTAGACTGTGGAGGGAGGACAGAGATGGAAAGCCATAAAAGTGATCCATGAGACTGAGTCTCTGGAAAACAATGTGTTCCTACAGCAAATCAGCCTTTCATCACACAAGATGTATTTCAGTATGTGCAAAGCCATTCTGGAAAAATTGCTTATGCTATTGAGCAATCAAAGGGATTTTTTTGGGTGCAGTTCCTCATCATTTCTGTTCATTGTACAGATGGTGGAAGCACAAGCAGACCCTACCCCATTGTTAAGTGTCAGCTTTACTTTGGCAATCCTCCCCATCAAACACTGACTGCCACTGAATGCACCTCACCAGGACATGAGGCCAGAAAAGTGGAGGTTTGAGAAAGCCCTCATCAATATCCTAATGACCTCTCCCCTCCCCAAAGGACCAATCCTCTATCAGAAAAAGGAGACCTAATATTATGGCAGTCATGAAGAAAAAAATTCTCACTTGTTTTTATCATTTGTGACTTACGGATTAACATTTGATTGGCCAAGGGAAATGCTGGAGGATCCAGGTGTACATGCAAAATAAGCTCCCATCATTTACAGTAAAATATTGCCTCCCTTAACCCAAAATAGTATCCTCTATTTAAAAAAAATAATTATATAGTTATACATACATATCTATCTATCTATCTATCTATCTATCTATCTATCTATCTATCTATCTATCTATCAATATATCTATATATATTTATAATCTTTCTACCTGGGGATATCCAAAACCTCATTTAAATTACTGGAGTTAAGTCCAGAATGCCAGAATGCACAAAATTTTGCAGAGCCCAGCTCAGAAATGAGTAAGGGAGATTGCTGCAGTCCTCATTAACATGCTGCATTTCAGTTTGTGTCTTTCCCTTCGGGTAGTCACAGGCACAGCATTTTCCTCTGACTTCATTAATTTTTGCTGCTATCAGGTTTTGAATACTTTCCTCTCAGACCTGCTCTTAAAGCCAACCAGTACAGTCACATTCTAGCAAAATCAGACCAACATCAAAGAAGCCTGTGTTTATGCTATAAAGACCACACAATCCAAAATTATCCCCTCGGTGACAGCACCAAATCATCACACAGGGAGACAGGAGTTTCTCAGGAGCACGAGATGTCACAGCAGGGTTTTAATTTGCCCACTGGAAAATCCATTCTCAAGTGTTTACAGAAAAGTGATAGGAAGATAATAGATGAGAGACACTGGAGAGAGATTGTATCATCATTTCATGCAATTCATTCATATTCCAGCTCCTCCTTGCATTCAAACTAAGAGTCTTGCAAACCTGTGCTGTGACAGCTGTCCCTGCTCTCAGCAGCAGTTCCATGGATGTCTCACCCAAGTGCCTGTGCCAGGCCCTGTGTACTCAGAAAAAAGAACAGATTATGCTCATCTTTGTCATCTCCCTGCTCTCTTTACTGTCAACAGCTGGAGTCTCTTTTTTGGTGTTTAGATGATAAATTCAGTGTATCTTCTCTGCATGGCATGTCTACTGCAATAGGGCTGGGAGCTGTACAATCACAGCAACACCAAAAAACAAACCAAAACCCAAAACCTAAAATATGTTCAGTGAGACATTGACTCTATTATCATTGCACTATAGCCCATAATTACTGCTAGCATAGGGCTACACTCAAGTAATATTTGTTGGGGAGATACTTTTCCACCATGTATTTTTACGAAGTTCAGAGAGATATAGAAGAGTATTCCAAGAGAGAAACAAGTAACCACATAACTGATTTATTTAGGAAGTGAACAAATTCCCAGAGCACTGGGCAGAAGTTAGTTCATCCCCTGAGATGAATTCAGATTCCTGAACTATGTAATTGTCTTTATTTGTCACCATAGAAGTCTTATTAAAATTCAATTCAAACTTCTATTAAAATTCAACCAATCATGACATCAAACACCAGTGTCTGAATTTATACAGATGCCTAAAGGAAAGATAAAGGCTAAAAAGCCTTATCTCCTTCAGTGTTAGACAACAGCCTGTCAGTCAGTTCACCAGTTCCTCTCAAAAGAAGTTCATCCCCTTGAAAAGGGCAGTTTAGTATGTGAAGGGAGCAGAGAATGAGCAACAGCTCAATGTAAGAAGTCACAATAATTGACTGGGAAGTTCTGAAGAGAAAAAAAAAGCAGATTTTTCTTGTTCCCTCCACTGACTAAGCAACAGAAATGCTGTCACAAATTACTGGTGCAGCAGGGATTTACAGGAGGAGGAATCCTTCCAGATCAGACACTATCCCTGGAAAAAGGTAGAAAAAGGAGCAAAGACTATCACAGTTCCCCCCATCATTCCCATTTCCCATTTCCATATCTTCTCCTTCAAGACATCTTACCTCTACAGGACAATGGAAGAAAAAAAAAAAACCAAAGAAAACCCTGAGCCTGGAAATCCAAAGTTAATTTGTCCTTCAGTAAGAATTTATATAGTTCCTCTATGTTAATTATATTAGATATTCCATCATGCAGTTCCCCTCACCCATCCACAAAACACAAGATCCCCAAAATCTAGCTGCTCTTCATAAAATGTGCTTGTGGCTACTGTTTCTTGAAGTCCTGATGAAGAGGTGTAATAGACAGCATTGCAGAGGAATTGTAGAGGTATCAAGAAAAAAGTTATACTGGATTTAAAGACAGCAAGGTCAGAGGCTTTAGCTGTACAGAAAAATTACTACATATTTTGCAAAATTAAACAGAATTCTGATTAGTAAGGAGAGGAAGATAGGGCTAAAAATGTTTCTTTAATGTCAGCTACTGAGGGATGGAAATGAGCAGGTCTCTGAGCATGCAGAGACACAGATCTCCTTGCACAAAGTCCATCATTTGGAAATGTGCACCCATCAAACCTCCAGCACTGGGGAGCAGAGAGCAGCATTTCCCTCAAGGCTGCCTTTGAAAGGCATCTTCCTACAGGCAGAAAAGAGCAGAAATACCATAAACTCTCTACAGTTTACAGACTTCCAGTACAAGAAGGATTGTTCTGGGGCTTTTAACTAGATCTCAGTATTTTTCACAAGCTTGAGGCCAATTGCCCAAGCAATGTCCACAAAGAACAACCAGAAGGCCCCTAGAGATGGAGATCTTGGAGAAATTCCAAAGACAAAACTTTCTTCAGAAAAGGTGAGCAATCCAGAACAATTTGGATTATGGTCTGGATTATCTGGACCCAAACATGCCACTGAAAGGGCCCACCATGATGGGCAATTACCATGTTACAGATTCAGACCTAAACCTGAAGAAAGCAGCCTCTGAAGCTGATGTAACCCAGGGAAAATGGGAAGAACAGGAGGGCTGAAGCTCCCTGAGAATCATGTCAACAAAAAAGTGTCAATAATGTCTTACTCTACTAAGGAACAAAAGCCTGAGGTACAGTAAATCTCTCAAAGTGCCCTTTTTACCCTCCATGTGCATCCTCCAGGGCAGAGACTCCCTGCACAGTAATGCAAGAAGAGGCATAAGGAATTCCAGATGGGCTCCTGGGTGTGTAGATTTGCTATATAAACCAAATCCCTGCCACTGCCTTGCTCTGACAGGACACCCAGAGCCAGGTGAGAGGGAATCTTTCAGCTTGGGCATCTTCCAGTCAGTCAGAAGATATTGCAGATCCTGATGTTTTTCCCTGCACAGCCCAGAGCAGCCACATCTGGAGCTTTTCCTCCATCCACTCCACTGGAATTTGAGAAGCACCAGTTGCCTTCCTAGAGTTGGATGCAAACAGACAGGATCAAACAGAGAGGACAGCTTGTCCATGGAAGGAGTGCAGCCTGGCAGGAAGAAAACCTGGAGAACCAATGCCCTGCCCTGCTGCTTTGGAAGCAGCAGCACAGGAAAACCCTTTGGCCAAGATGATAAAAGTAAATTGGAACTAAAAGGGCACTGCCTACTGCTTTTTTCCCCAGCTGGACACCTTTCCACCACAGGCACAGAGTACTGGAAGGTTATTTTGTTTTGCCACTGGAAGCTTCTACCTCTCCAAGAGCCTGTGCACAGCCTGGCAAGCAGACCACACAGACTCCTGACATTACAGATTATTGGGTTCCCACTGTTTGTTTTCCATCTCAGCCCTTCATAATGCCATCAATTAAAGGCTAAATTTATAACTGGTGTGTTCTTTGTAAAAGAAGTTTACTCAACACTTCTCACTTGTAATGTGATTATTTTTTCTTATGGTCTCCTAAAGTGTTTCATGAAATTAAAAATTGCAGTTAGCTCCAAGACAGGAAAGAAATACTGGAGCTTATTCTAAGCAGCATGGCATCAACCCCCAATTACCGTAAAAAACTATTTATTTAATATGTCAGGGCTAATTGTGGCAGCCCACCCAACACTTCCAAATAAATAATTAACAGCTGAATTTAGGAGCATGAGGTAATCAAGTTATCCACGGCATATGACATGTTAAAAAAATGTATTGGTTTTATTTGAAAAGAGAGGAGCCTTTGCATGAAGAATTTGCTGTTTCTGAGTGTGAATGTATATGTATGAGACAGGAGAGGGGAAAGCTGGAGGAAGAGCCATTATTCACTTATAGCCCTAATTCATAGAAATTTCAACAGCAAGTTTATAGAGGAAGTAATCTACTTTTCCTCTCCTCCTGGTAAGGAAAGAAGTTGGGAAACTAAGAAAAAGTGGGAGAGCATGTCTGAGTCTCTGATTCTACTCTGATATGCATTTAGGTGCACCTAGGAAAGTTTAAATCAGTCCCAGTGATGTCCTATGTAGGAAATAGTTTATAGTTATCTCTGGAGTCTCACAGCATCTATTCTTTTTCTGTGAAGTAACACCCAAGCCTATTCTCACTCCCAAATTAGTTTATGATTTTGCATTTGGTTAGTCTTACAATTAAATTTAATACAAGAAAAGTCAAGAAAGAAAATCACCTTCTCAAAATCCCAAAGTCACTACTTGGGACAGTGATGATATTGAGACCCACAGCCCTTTTGTATAACCAAAAATTACTTCTTTATGAGAAGTCAGGGCAATCAAAAAAAAAAAAAAACAAATACAAAAGTCAGGGCAGGTTGATAAGACACTGCTGCTGCAGCTCATGATTAAATGATGCTTTAAAAAGTTGTGCAGATCTGAGAGGGGCCATTGAAATACACATTGAACTTTGTGGTTTTACACACAAGTCTACAAGTCAAGCTTCCATTGTCATCCCTGCTAGAACTGGTGAACTGGTGAACCTTCCCCAGATACCAGCCACAAGTGTGTGAAAGATTCATCTTCTCTCTTCACTCTGGCAGAGAGCTGTGGTCAGGCTCTAGACATGTTTTTCAGTGTCTTGCAGGGGTTGTTCCAAGTTGCTACATGAGATTATTCCAGGTTTTGGACAGGTTCTCATTAGAGGGACCTAGCCCTATTTGTAACAGGGTCATAAGAGGCAAACGCAGCACAGAACATGGATTATCATAAGAAAATGTCCCTGTTCTACTCACACATGCTGGAATCAAAAGTCTGTATTACACAAATCCTGGAGATGTCCCAGGAAGCACTGAATGCCCCAGGGGAGGATATCCCCTCTTCAAGACTGCAAAAAACTGCTTCTCTCCAAGCCTTTTGCCTGATTTCCTTTTGGAATTCCTTGGGGAGAGCATTCAGCACTACATTCTCAACACTTTTAACAGACCAGTGCCAAGCCATTGCCTGTTTTTTCCTGTTTTCCCATTTTAATTAGTTTGTTGTTGTTGTTGTTGTTGTTGTTGTTGTAAGAGTAGTATACAGAACTGAAATAACTTGGTTTTCACTCTAAGATCCTTTTTATGAAATATTTTGCAGGCTGAGTTTTTCAAATTGTCACCAGCATCTTGTTAGAAAGCACTCCACCACTGAAACCCTCTTATGCAATGCTGCTGCCTTAGGAGACCAAGCACATGGAGCAGGCTGCTCGTTCAGGAGGTGACTTTGTGCCAGTGTGTGACACAGCCAAGAAGGGACAAGATTTGCTTGTAATTTTTTCTAACAAGAAGCTTATAACTGATCCTCTCCATGTGAGGCAGTATTTGAAGAGCTGATCTTTCCACATTGAAGTGAACCCTTGATACTTTATATGGATAAGAATATATTTTGATATGCAAAATAAAATATTTCAGCAGCAGCAGATCAGGGGGTTAAATTTACCAGAAGTCACGGAGCCTTCCTAATCTGCCTCCCTAGAAGAGAAGAATTGATAGAGTTTTTTTGTGAGTATTAGGTATAGTAATCCTTTATATTAAAGGATGGTGTATATTTCCCCATCCTTGGATGTGTTCAAGGCCAGGTTGGATGGGGCTTGGAGCAACCTGGGATAGGAAGGTGTCCTTGCCCATGGCAGAGGGGTGGAATGAGATCATCTTAAAGGTCCCATCCAATCCAAACCCTTTTATCTTTTTATTAAATAGGTAACTTTTCCTTCTAATGCCACACTGCATTAAAAAAATTGTGAAATACATAAACAAGTGATAAGCAGAAATAAATAATTTACTTCTGCATTTGCCATTGGCAATATTAAACCTATAACCACAATGCTGCTCTGATGTCAGAACAGAATGCAGGACAGTAGGAGGGTGAAAAGAGGGTGGAAAAACCCTGGAGGTTGGTCCATTTTTAGTGAAAGACTTTAAAAGCCTAATCTGTTTAGTTTATCAGAAAGATTGTAAAAATTACTTGATTAGTGAGTATCTCTATAGAAAGAAAATTAAGAGCAATAAAAGACTCTCTAGTGGGGAAAACAGTTATTAAAAGTAAGGGCTAGAAGCTGGAGCAGAAATTGAAATTAGGCAGGGAACAGGAGGATTACTCCTATCCTGACCTCTTATGAAGACCAGGGCCTTTCCAACCAAACCTGAGCTTCTGAGCACCAGGTATTAGCAAGGAGGGCCAGGAAAGCTCCCAGAAGAAGGAGGAGATCAGATTGACTGGCACCTTCTCACTGCAGGTGTTTATAAATCCCATGGAGTCAAGGAGATCCATTTGCAGTGGTTAGTGGGGAAGGAAGGAATGACAGCAATAAGCTGGGGCTTAGGATGGGATATCAGAAAGTCTCCTGTCAAAACTGGGGAAAGAATCTGCCAGAAAGTGCACTCAGCAGCTGTGAAGGGCAAGGCTGGGAAGGCTGGGTGGGAGGATCAGGAGTGAAGGATGTGAAGGGTGAATGCAAATAACTGCAGCTCAGCAATTACTGAAGGGACACAGGCAGGGAATGGCAGGAGCAGGGTGGCTTCCTAAAGCAGGGAATATGGGGAATGAGCCCCTCCCCTGAGACAGGGAATCAATCCCTCATGGTTTTGCTTGTGTTCCTGCTCCTCAGTCACCTTCTGGGGGTGAGCAGGGGGGGAGGGCAGGAGCTGGGGTAACACACACTCATCCAGATGGAGACAGAGCAGACAGAGACAAAGCAATAAGCCTAAAACACAAATACAAATTACAGCTTTTCTAGATATCATAGATATGAAATAGATGATATCTGAGTTGGTTTTGGAAAAGCAGGGAGTGTCTGACAGGGATCTAATTTTATTGGGTCAAAACAGCCATTAACAAAGGGCTCTCTACAGAAAAGGAGATCATTTCCCAAGATCTTCCTAAATGCAATGCTTCATAAAGAGACATCAAGTCCATATTAGCTTGTATTAAATGCAAAAAAGGAGGAAAGATCCAGCCAGAGGTCTGCAAGAACTAGGAGTTTTTCCATCTTCTTGGACTCAGAGCTTTTCATAAAACTGATTGACTGCTCGCCCTCTCACATATTTATTCATTTGGCAGCCTGTTTTTCCCAGAAAGCTATCTCAATTCAACAATGCCTGTGGAGCAGAGACAAAACCTGGAAACAGGGAATGATGGATGGTTTGCTGGCATGGCAGTGTAAGAATGGAATGGCAAGGGCCTCATCCACACGTCCTCACAACAAATAGAAGAGCATAAAAATATTCATTACCAGGTAAGAAAGAAGGCAGCATCAGAAAACAAATGGGAGCTAAAGGAAGCCAGGCAGAGCAGGGGAAGACAGAGAGGGGATGTGAAAACAGGAAAGGGAATGTCTGAACTGGTGCTACAACACAAAGATGTCATCCCTCAGAAGGCAAAAGCAGCGTGTTAATCTTTGTATCATGCAAGAGGCAGAAGCCAAAACCAGTCTGCAGCTCCTGTGAGCAGAGCAGGGGCCTGAAGGCATTGCTGCTGCCCCTGCTAAGTGGAACTTAAGGTGCTGTCTCTGATTCCATTTCTGTGTTGTGCTTCCTAAACTGTTTTATGTCATTTTAAACAACCACACTCAGTGGATCTCAGTGCAGGCTGGTCTGTGGACCAAGAGATTTCACTAACAGCTGTTTCCCTCACTTTCCTTTTCCACATAAAATCATGCTGTGTGAGATTATAGTTCCCTGTGCAACCCTGAAGAATTTCTGGGAGAGACTCAGCAGTGGGCAGGGGTGAATTAGTTAAAACAGAAAACTTTCTCCAAATTTCTTCTTGGACAGTGAGCAGTACCCAAGAATACACATGGGAAAAGCAGGACCATTGGGCTTTCTGAAGCTCTGTTGTGTGAACTGGAGACTGTCAGACCCTTCATCCCAGTCCACCTCACAGCCCAGTTCTGTAGTCCAGTTTGTCTGTGCAGATGTTATGGGAAACTCTTTCAAAAACTGCTCTCCTGAAATCCAGGGCAGTGAAACCACCATTTTTCTCATCTCTTCAGAATCCTGAACTCCACCATCCCATGGTCACTGCAGCCAAGGCTTCCCTTGACTTTCAGAGCCCTAACTAGTTCTTTGGTTAAAGGCAGATCATACCCACCCACCAGCTCCTCAATCACCTGGGTCTGGAAGCTGGCACCAATGTAATCCAGAAGCCTCCTGAATTGCTTTTGTCCTGCTCTGATGTCCCTCCAGCAGTTTTGGGGATGGTTAAGGTCCCCTGGGAGGACCAATGCCAGTTTAGATGAGGCTTCTTCCAGCTCCTTGCATAGGGACACCCAGCACAGCATCTGTCCTCTGAACCCAACCCAGCAGCTCCCAGCTGTCTCTCCACCAGCTGATGTTTACATCCTTCTGTCCAAACATATTGCACTACTTCCAGCTTTGTTTTCTGTTTGGTATTAAAACCAGAGAGTGACAAAGTGCTCTGGTTTCTCTTTCCTGTTAGTGACACTCCGGCGCTTCCCAGCTGCACTTGCAGGGATCCTGCTGAACCTCAGCTCCACAGGGAGAATAAGACTAGGAAAGGCTGCATCAAAAATATTCAGAAAATATTTAGAAAGGAGTCACAAATGGAGATATTTCTTGGCCATTGGTATTATGGAGTGTCCTTGACCTTACTAAAGTTCCCTCCTTTCTTCCAGGACATTCAATGTGAAATCAGCACATTTTCAGATGTGCATTCCTGTAGCCAAAGCATGCTCTTGAATGTCTTTATTTTCCATTGCTTTGAGAAATTCTGCCAATAAAGTGTTGTTTTAACAGTTTGCATGAAAACACAGCAGTGACTAAGATCCATTACACTACATTCTGAGCCCAGACACCTAGAGAATTAGCTAAATGTGCACAACCTACCTCCTACATAAGGGAAGATTGTGGTTCACTCTCTTGAAGTCAATGCAGATAAGTCAGTGGAAGGTAAGATAAACAGGAGTAAAGTCTACAGCATTATTTTAAAAAGCAGGAAATACAAAAAATAGAAGTAAACAGACCACAGTCTTTCTGCTAAAAAGCACAAACAACCACCTACATGAAGAAAAGTGGAGTAGGTGTGTGTTGGCCATTATTGATATAATTAGGAACTGTTTTTAAAAAATATGTTTTTACAGAGAAGTTACATAGCAAAAATATGTGTCAGCAAGTTATGTCATTTTAGTTATGTAATTGAAAATTAGGCTTACATACATGACATTTTTTCTGTAGATAAATCTCACAGGATGCAGAAGATGAATATTACAGAATTTAATGTTGCTCTTAAAGCAACAATTACAGATCTTAAAGCTATAATTCCAACATCTGGCATCCTAAAAGTTGCAAAAAGTTCAGAGCTTCATTTGAAAGAAGATACTGCTGGACCTTGCTCACCTTTTTTAAGGTGTTTTCACCTAAACAAGGTAAACTGAAATGAGGTATTTCTTTCTCAGATAGCTGTGCTTCTTCATGAAGAAGACTGGGACGAGCCCTGGAAGTTTTGTACTGGCAGCAGAGAGCAGAGCTGGTGGGATGGAATGGGAAGGGCTGAAGGAGAGAAAGGTGGGGATCAATGGAGGTTAACAGATGAGCTCAGGCTGCAGTGGTCAGCACTGAAGTGCAGGAGCAAAATGTGACCAGAGTGGACAATTAAAGGGATGGAAAACTGCTGGGGAAAGAACCAGGCATTAATTTAAAAAGCCTGACTGTGAAGCAAACATATTCCAAGCTAGGAATGAAACTAAGTTTGTGGATAATAAAAAACACTGTAAATCTTATTAAGCAGGAAGTCTAAAGAGGCTTTTCTCTCATTTTGTACCTAAGAGTCTGAAAATCATTGCATTATTAGATTAGCTTACAGAAAGGTAGTCATTCAATATCCCAATCTTATCCATGGGGAAAAAATTTTTTGAAGAAGATTTATAAAAACTACTGATGCCAGGGCCTATAATTGGAGAAGAAGGATGGTTTAGCCCAGAGTTGGGATGACAAATGCTAGCCCAGGGAACTCAGACATTGAGTTCAATGGGGATTATAAAGCTTAATAAAAGGCAATACTAGTCAGCTCTGGCTCATTTTTTTCCCAGCACTGAGACAAGAAGGAGTTGCAAGTGCTGGCTGCAATTGTTCACACTCACTGAACAGTTTCTCTCTGGCCCTAATCAGAGTCAATGTCCAGACCTAAAATGAGTTCTCACTCCTCGGTCCAAGAGGGACTGAAAGGCTCCATGAAAAGAAACAAATCAGGAAGACAGTTCACAACTGCAAGATTTAGTCACACTGCACAAGTTAAGGACTTGGGGGACCCAGGCTTCTTTGCCTGCTCTGCCACAGTGTTCTTGCACACCTTGAGGCATGCCATGAATTCTCTCCCCTTGCTTCTCAGCTGCACAGCAGAGATAAAAGTTCCTCCCTAATTTAGGAGAGTGCTGTCAGCCAAACAAAAAACAAATAGGGGGTGCTCAGACATAAGCACACTGTAAAAAGTCAAATCTTAAAATTAAAAATTCAGGAAAGGACTTGTATTCAAAATAATGTTAAAGTACAAGCTAAATATACAGGTTTATTTAAACCACTGTGGAATAATTAAAAATTTAAGGGCACTTCAGTTTCAGCACATTTTCATTCACTGTCCTAAACAACATTTTGAATACAGCCAAAGCATGTTCATTAATTCCTAAAGATGCACATAAAATCCTGAAACTGTCAAAAGAAAAATTAGCTGAAAGGAGTCCAGGAATTGAACTTCCAAACTAGTCTGGCATAGTTAGCACAGCAGAAACAAGACCCTACCAGGGGGTAAAAAGAACTTTTGATTTCATACAATTTTGTACCAAAATACTCTAAACTATAAATCAATTTACCAGCTCAGTGTAATGCAAACTGCAAGCTTTGTCAAGTATTAATTATTCCCAAATATTTGATAGTTAAAACAAACCAAGCACAGTCTCAACTCCTGTGACTCACTCAGATGAAACAGAAAAAATTAAAATTTCCAAACCATCACTATATTATAACCAACCTCCTTTTTTTCAGGTGTTGAAGGATAGTCTTTGCAACCTGATATCAACATGGAGAGATAGTTAAATATTTTTCTATCTGCTTTTCACTGCTGAAATTTAATCTCATATGTTACATGTCAGCCATGAAGGTATTAGAGAGCTTCGTGTCCATCACTTTTTAATCATATGCCTGTTGTACTTTCAACCTCTCCTAGTATAAAAAAACTCAAAAACTGGATTTATCCTAGCAGCATTTTGCAGTTCTTTTTGGTTATTTCCTATATATCAGCAAATATTCCCTGCCAGGTTGTTTGTCTGATAGCCTCGATAATCTTAACAGTTGTTTTATTCTTTCTAATGTTATGCTTTGGTTTTGGTTAGCAGAGCTGTTTTCTAAAACTCTCTGTAGCATCAAACATGAACAAAACAGGGAAAAACACATGGACTTTAAGCTAGTAAAGAAGCCTTTACCAAACTGATAAACAGGCTTTATTCTGAAGGGTTCACAGATTTTTTAACTGATTGTCACAGCATAGGCTCTACCCAATATCCCACAAACACTCAGCACCTGCTAGAAGAGACAAACAACATTTTACAGCATTTACAGAACAGCATTTTTAATTGACCAGAAAAGGTGCAGATTCAAGCTCAGGATGTCTGCACCAGTCTCAGTGGGGTGTTCTCTTGAAGAGAAGTTGGTACAAGCCTTTGATAAAGGCAGAGGGCACCTCTGTGTCCCTATTTCTGATGCTGCATTGTTGGCCCTGGCTGAACAAGCTCCTGTAATGTCCAGATATGGAACAATTCTGTATTTCCAGAATTTAAATGTAAAACATCCTTTTTTATCTACATAAAAAATAAAGGATGAGAGGATAATATGCAGTTTCCTTCTGGTAATAAGATCCTTTTTAAGCAAAGCTAATATATTCCTAGTTGAGAAGTAATTACAAATTTTTGCTGTTTCCAGTCTTACTTCAAGTTCCTCTGATTTCTCATTACCCAATCTTTGCAGATATTACACTTATTGTCATTGATACCTCTCCAGAGGTTTTCTGTCAACTTCTGGTGAATCACCAACACAATGAACAATTTCTCTGTACCATTAATATTACAGAACACACAATGGTTTGGGTTGGAAGGAACCTCACAGATCATCCTGTTCCAACCACCCTTCCATGGGCAGGGACACTTTCCACCAGACCAGGATGGTCAGAGACTCTTTATTACAATTATATTTTAAAAGAAAGCACAGAATCCACACATTGCATAACTTCACATTGTAGAAAATACTGAGGTTTTTCTTTCTGGTTGCTTTCTATTTGCTGCAAAAGGCTGATTTTCCTCTGCTGTGTCATTCTCATTAATTTGCCTCCCAGGTTTTCCCATTTATTAACAAAAGGTCGAAAGCACCTGAATGTGAGCAGCCAGAATCCCTACAAGAGGTTTTGTAGGGATCCACCAAATCTCCATTCCTAAACCCCAGGACTTCAAAGAATTTCTTCCAGAGGTAATGACAGTAACAAAATTAATTTTAATGTACTATCTTGGGATAAGTGGGAAACGTTCTGGCACCCCCTAAAAATACATTTTTGAATCAAGAATTGTAATTTCCTGGTAACAGCAGCTCTAAAACTTTTTCCCACATGAATCTCCATCTTCCTTCAGCTGTTGTTCACGTCATTGCAGTGCCTAAGTTGCATATCCTTTGTTATGTTTATATTCTTTGTAGACATTGATGGAGACCATAACTATTAAAGGGATAAAGTAAGGAGTTATTTTCCTTTAAGAGTTTTAAAATTGAAAAATTTGTTGAGAGCCTTGGATCCCCTTCTGGCCCCAGTGGTTCTTGGGTTTGTAACTTTTGCTTCAAATGTGTAGCCTAACAATGAACCCTAAGCTGATTAGAGATGTAAATCAACATATTCTCCTGAAGTTCTCTTAAATTCACAGAAGTCTTCATTCAAAACTGGGGGGAAAATATCTTAGCCCTGACTGAAAGCAACTTCCTGGTGTGGTCACTTGGCACGTTACTGCATCTCAAGGCATTGTATCAAGAGAACATTTCTTCCATAATTTTATTTCTGTGACTACCAAGTCTGCTCCAAGCTGTTCTGAGTGATTATCTAGCACTCATTTTCACTTTCTTAATAATAAGTTGACAGCATGCAGCAGATAAATTGATTCATACAGCCACAAAACTGATGAATTCTGAACTGGAAGGAGATTGCTGTTGCCATGCAAATCAGCAGGAATCCTGAGTTTGCTGCTTTCCCCCTCCTCTCCTCTCTTCTCCACAAGCTCAGGCAGAAGGGAGTTTGTCAAGAAAACTTTGGGAGGGATAAGAACAAGTAGCAGAGGGACAAAATGCTTTCACAGAACAAATAAAAGAACAATTGTGCAGGTATACACAGGGAAGAAAAAAGCTGTAAAAAGCTTTATCAAATAAAACCCTCTGAAGGACCACATCTGTAGTGTGTCCATTCCAGAAGAGAAGAGGACACTGCTCACAAGGTCTCAGCAATGGCAGGAGTGGGAATGGATCAGGATGGCTGCCAAGCACCTCCACACCTTCCTCAGGTGCTTCCCCACACACAATCAGCCTCAGGAAAGGCAGCCCAGGAGTCCTGACAGCTTCACATAAATGTGGCTTTCCCAATAGATTCCACATCTAAGATAGTGAAAGAAAAGTAATGAGACCCCAACCAAAATGTGTTCACATGCACAATAATAAGAATTAACCACAGTAGGTCCCACATCTGTATTTTCAGCCAGGCCATTAACTGGGGCATATGAAAAGCTTCAATGCCCATCAAGATTCAGAGTCATACAAGAAACCTTAATTTCTCCATTTCCTGACTCTTTAGGGATTTGATTTTGCCATTCAGTCTTACCTTTCCTGGACTAACCCTCTTTCAGGTTTGTTTTCAGAAATCACAGAGGCACACACTGACTCCAGCAGCAAACTGGCTTGGGGTGTCTCATAGCCAACAAGTTTTGGTGATGAATCACAGAAGAGCTGACCAAGAACCTCACTGCTGAGATTTACAGCCACACAAATCATGGCCTCACCTTGAAACTGTCTTGAATAAAGAAACTGAAATTTTCCTTCCATCTGCAGAACCTGGTATGGTCCCACTACAGCTGAGGAGCCTGTGCCCCACTCTGTGCAATAAAGACTGTTTTTAAGCAAAATGCAGCTTTAGACTACTGTGGTATTTTTAGTGACTAAGAAAAACTACCAAAGGGAATTCCCAAGCAGTAATGCAATTTAGCAGGCTAATACTCACTTGTACTTTGAAAGAAAACCATTAAATTATGTCAGTATAAAATATGCTGAAGAAATATTTGTAATGTAGGTACACAAACAACTGACACAAACAGATTTAAGGAAAGCTGCCACACAAGGAGACAGTGTTAGGGTTTAAGTTCAAATTAAATCACTTTAAGGTACTTGATGTGTCCATACAAAGGCAGAGGCTTTTGGCAGTGAGAACAGAAGGCAAAGTACTGGGAAGAAACTCTTCACTATGAGGGTGCTGAAGCCCTGGCATGGGGTGCCCAGAGAAGCTGTGGCTGCCTCTGGATCCCTGGAAGTGTCCAAGGCCAGGTTGGATGGGGCTTGGATCAACCTGGGACAGTGGAAGGTGTCCCTGCTCATGGCAGGGGGCTGGAACTGGATGATCTTTCTGGTCCCTTCCAACCCAAACCCTTCCATGAATCTCTTTCGTACAGCCACTCTCAAGGAGCTGATGTTCCTAAGGAGTCCACCCATGCTTTCCACCTCTCAGACTTGAAGTGATTTTTAACTGCTTTCTAATTAAATCAGGATGTTATTTTTCCCTACATTTGCTCTGATTTAAATATTTGGTTAGATACTTTCTAAATCAGACAGGATATTATTTATATGAGAAGTCTGATATTCATTAATGATGCAAAGCAGAGAGCTGCAGCTCTTTCCCATGGAACAGTCTCAGATCACAAGATTTTCAAAATTATAACCTAAAACTTGAAAGCCTGAAATTTATTCCCTCCCTGTTGACCTTAATAAATAAAATCTAAGAATTTCAAAACTTGGTGTCTAGAGTGAAGGAGCCTTTCTTCTTCAGAATATTCCCTCTAAAGATTACTTTTTCCAGGAAAAGCTGAAACAATTTCTGAAACTGTGATGGGTTAATTTCCAGAAATGAAGCTGCACTAAAAACAGCAATGAAAATTGACATTTGACAACAGCACTACATTATTTAGTGCTGACATTAAACAAATAATATCTTTTGCTGCCACTGCAAAGCTTTATATTGCATCTATCAAGCACTTCTCAGGTTTCCAATGCAGTCAAAATGCTAATCAAGTTAAATAGTTACTGGGCACATCCTGATTTAACGTTTGCTTTGATTTCAGAACTGGCAAACTCCATATTTCAATATTGGGCCTGAAGTTCAAAATACTGTGTGGTGTCAGAGAGGAGGAGAAGGACCATATCAGTTATCAGAAGAAGGCCCAGTTATCAGAAAAATGAAGAATCAGCAATCAAGGATTTTTAGATTTTTTTTTTAGCCTATTTGGACCCAAGTTAAACAAAAAGCCAGAGGTAAGGGGATGAATGTTCAACCACACAGACTTCCCATTTGCAAGATTAAATAAAGATAATGAAATAATGATTCTTTTTCCTTCTGCACAAACTAAGTCAGCCTCTGATCTCTGAATACTAGAATACTATCATTATTATGCTGCATTAATATGCAATATAATACTTTTCCACTATTTTGAACACTCTGCAGGAGTCTGGTGGTTAATATTCCATTTTAGAGAAGGCAACACTGTGAAAGGGATGGCAAGTAGCAGGCTCTGGACCACACAATAAGACAGAAGCATCTATTAAGGGTAATTGCTCCATCCTCAGGATATTACAGCATGCTAATATTTCCCAATGAAAATTCAAAGTCTCAGCCCAAACACAGCATGAAAACACAGTGCCCAGCCCTAGCTCCTGGACAAACAGCACAAACTACATTTTGCTTAGGTTCATGCAGAAAGCACTCAGACTCTGAGGGGCCAGCAGTGCCTGCCTAGGGACTCATCCCATTTCTGCAGGCTCTCCAGCTACACCAGCCAGGGCCTGAACCACCTGTTTGCAGCATAATGAGCTATTAGCACCTTTGCTTCAGCAATTCACTGATAAGATGTGTCCCAGCACAGCTCTCTGGGGCTGTAAATGAAATTCCTGCAGTTGACAGATGCTACCATGACAGGGCTGTCTGCCCTCACATGTAGCCCTGATTATTAAACTCTGTAAACCCCACTGGGGAGAGTCAGGGCCATCTAAGCAACCCCTATAGGGATCATCATCTATTTTACAGCTGATTTATGTGTTCCCTGCTGAGAAGTAACACCATGCTTTTAACTGCAGCTGCTTGCTTGTTATCGCACCAGACTCAGAGTGTGGGTGTAAGAGAAGGACTGGGATGAGCCAGAGGCCCTGGTGGGGGGAGGACACTGCACTTGGTCTGAGCACCCTTTTCTTTTGTTTCTTTAATCAGTAGAATCACAGAATGATTAAGGTTGAAAAAGATCTCCAAGATCATTGAGTCCAACTTTTGACCAAATACAACCATGTCAACTAAACCACAGCACTGAGTGCCACCTCCAGGCATTCCTTGAACACCTCCTGGGAGGGTGACACCACCACCTCCCTGGGCAGAGCCTTCCAAAGCCTGACAAAGCCTTCAGTGAACAAATTCTTCCTGATTTCCAGCCTGAATCTCCCCTGGTGCAGCTTGAGGCCATCCTGCCACTGGTCACCTGGGAGGAGAGGCTGATCCCAACCTGGTGCAACCTTTCTGTCAGGGAGTTGTAAAGAGCAATGAGACCTCCAATGTTCACATAAAGAAAAGAGTCAAATATTGAAGACAAGTGTGTTTAAATATTTGAGATTAGAAATACAGAAAGATTTACCAGGAGTTTCTTCAGTAGTTTCTTCCATTAAGAAAAGGCAGCCTGAAGGCAGAGACGTGCTAGTTCAGGTATTTAATGAAAACTGAAGAAGGGGAAAGGCTACTACAGAGCACCTCTCACTGCCACACAGCAATCCACTGTCCAGCCACGAGAAAGAAGGAAATAAAATCTCAGTATTGCCCAGAGGATGAAGATAAGGCTCTGTTTGAGGGTGGGATAAAAGACAAGTCATATTTTGGGAAAAGGTGGAGAAAAGAGGACAAAATCCATCCTGAAGTGGGTAAAGGAGATGCCACTTAAGACCTCTTAGAAATAGTGAAAAACAGTGAGTAGCAAAATTTCTCTGAAAGGCAGGAGAGCTCCCCATGAGATCTTATAACAGTTGAGAAACACAAACATGCCCACATTTGAATAGATAAAAAATTGGAATCCAAGTGATTAAACTGATTTGCCTCAGGCCATTAGAAAGTTTCACAACCCCTGGGTGCTCACATGGAGACCTCCACCAAAAGCCAACCTCTGCAGGGGGAACTTCTCTGGCTGTCAGTCTTGGCCTGCAAGATCAGTGTAGCAACAGAAGCCTTTTATGATCCTCATCCAGATCATCTCACTACCCAACAGAAAAACTCCCTGTGAAAGGGCTGGTACCTTCACTTGTATTTTTGGAGCTGATCTGCACTCCACTGATCATCTCACTTCTTCTTCAGTAGGAAAAAGTCAGCAGCAAAAAGAAAATGCCAAATTTTGTAAGCAATATGTCACCATTTTTTTCTATTCCTTTCACTTAGATTATGATTTTCTCTATGACCCAATTCCTAAATATTATACTCTAGATAACTTCTAAATTTTTTCCTGGAATATGTGAGGTCATACTGTCCTCTTATAAACAATAAAATAAAACATATTAAATACAAGAGCAAATACCAAAATAATCCTCTTCTTTTACCAGATTCATTCTCATCTTTCCTAGATATAAATAGAGAAGAGATTTATGTTTTCTTAGATTAAAAAAAAAACAAACCACAAACCAAAGAAGAAGTTATTTTTATGATATATTTTGGAAAGAATTGAAAATTACAAATCAGTGGTTCATGTTTTAATTGTACATCTCTTCCTGATATGTTGAGAATACATTAGCTCAGCAGTATCTGTAGTTTACAGTAGCAATTAGCATCCTGGGGAGTCAGCTGCAAATAACAAATTCATAAACAAAATAGAATTAATCAAGGGAAAAATTAAAATAAGGAGGAGCTTGCATAATCTTAGGATGACAGAACACCTAAGAGAAGCCTTTGCTCCAGGCAAGGATTAGTCTGTCAAAATTATGGTCAAATATTTAAACACTCTTCTTTTTCCTTAATGGTTTCTGAAGTTAATGCAAGGTAATTATCTAATTAAATAATAACTATATTATGGCCTGTCTAACAATTAAATTCAAATTACAATCACCTTGCTAAACTTCAAGATGTCCTTGCAAATTTTTCATTTCAGTAAGACAAGGTACAGGGGAGATGCTCTTACCCATCAATGCATAAGCAGACAAAATAATGGACAGCAGTGAACAAAACCCAAAGTCAAACTGTTCCCAAATGTAAAGATGTGGAAGAAATGTTTTCTGCCATTACATGGTTAAATTATCAGACCAACAGCAAGTAAAAATCAGCCCATCCATGATTTTGTGTACCCAAGATGGAAAGGGGTGGGAAGAGCAAAGAGCTGCAATCTCACCCCTGCCAGCTGAAACCTGCCCTTCCTGAAATGGAACCAGGCTGGCTTTGGGCAAGCCAGGCCCTTCTCAGGCAGTGGCCCCTCACTATCACATGCTGGATATCAGGCTACAGCAACAGAAACAAATCCCACATGGATTTCTTCAAGCAGTGAGGGAAGAGGATGGACAGAGAGAAGGCAAAAGAGGTCACTTGGCTCATTTACCTTTTCTTACAGGTAACAACTCACAAGAGAAACTAGAGCCACAATTCTGAAATCCCATCATGCTGCTCCATGAAGTGAGCACACACTTCATAGCCTGCTAAAATTATCTGCCAAATTATCTGCCAAGACCCCTGGCCAGCCCTTTACCTGGCTCTGAGCTGGGATCTCAAACTGGGCAGCAATGCATTCCCACTGATTCTTCTATTCAGCTATTCCTGTTATCAGGGCTGTTACTTCACTGGCAATATGTTGGAGTTTTTAGTCACTCCCAATCCATGACAGTCTGGAAAAAGCATTCCTTAAGGAGGATATTTTTAACAAAGCTCAGCATAAAACAGAGAAGAGGCTACAGCACTTCTGACCAGCAGACAACTCCCCCAAGAACACCAAGCTCAGAGATGTTTTACCAGCAGCACACAATTTTTAGTTTGTTTGGGGTTTTTTTTCGTGTAACAGCACTTTACCAAGCATATTTATAAGGAGAAAAACATTTGGAAGAAGAGTACATGGGGTCTACTGGAAGCTTGCTATGGTATATTTAATTTACTTAGAGGTAGTGAAGTACTAAGACAGAAACTTAAAGAAAAAATAAACCAAAACCAGAAAGAACAAAGACAGAACAGAGATAGAATCATCTAAGCTGGTCAGAAAGGCAGGAAACACTGTCTTGGACACACTTTACTTAGGTATACCTTGC
Organism: Serinus canaria; assembly: GCF_022539315.1. Classification (NCBI taxonomy): domain Eukaryota; kingdom Metazoa; phylum Chordata; class Aves; order Passeriformes; family Fringillidae; genus Serinus; species Serinus canaria. The sequence continues at coordinate 147,019,648 of NC_066315.1, forward strand.
AAACTTACAGGAAAATTCACAAGTGCAAAGTTACATCCTTAAACAACAAGATGAGGCTGTTATTGAAGTGCTATGGTTTGTTTTGCATCTCTATGTAAAACAGTTTCCCTTTAGAACATCCTACTGAAAGGCAGAGAAGGGCTCTGAAGTGTTATTTTCCTTACATTTGTGAGAAAAAGCCACTTAATATTGGTTGAGACCCAGAGTATTTTAGGATTGCAAAGCCCACTCAGATTGCCCATCTCGGACATGAAAGCCCTGACAACAATTCCAAAACAGCAGAATTAATACAGTCTTAAAAGAGAAAAATCAATGCAGCATTTGTACTTCTCTTTTTTTCTTTTTTTTTTTTTTTTTTTTTTTTGCCCCCATGAGCACAAAGACATTCCCTAATTAGACTTCCTAACACTGCTCCTGGCTAGGTAACAATTATCACTTCCATTTCACAGGTTGCTAACAAAGGAGTTTTGCTCAATTAGAAGTGAAAGGATCAATATCAGGCCATCCCACATCTCAAAGGGACAGAGGCAGCCTGAAGTGCCTCAATCCACTGGGCGACAAGATAAGGTGCAATTAGTTTTGCTTTTTCTCTGATCAAAGAGAGAAATTTCTAATGGACTGCCCTGCTCTGGCAGAATGTGCCACTACCTTTCCTCTTTGTAACAGCAAAATTACAGTGAAAAGAAACAATTTTCTACAAAGCAACTCCTAAACACAACAGTGTAGAAGCTATTTTGGCAGATAATGCTCAATGTTTTGTGCTGCCTTTATTCTAAAGGCAAAGGGTACACATTTCATCTGAGAAATGTACACATCTGAGAAATGATCTGTACACAAAATGAAGATATCCCATGCCTTAACAGAAAGGAAAGCAGATGAGTCACTTAAAATTATAATCAATGGGAACAATAATCCTACAGCTAAGTCTTGATATTTCTCAAGTACTTTCATAAATTTTCAGAAGGGGCATTTCTACCACTTAAACTAATACAGAGCAAGGGATCAATATTACAAGGGTTTCTGTATTGCACCAGAGACTTGAAAAACATCAGCTTGCTTCTGTGCTTCAGCTCTTCTTATCTAAATTCTCTCTGTTCTCACTGGCCTTCAGCAACACAGTAATTAAATGAACAAGCTCAAATTTTTCTAAATATTTGAAATATTTTATTATTTGCACTACTTTATGCAAGGTATGTATCTTAAAAGTTTTTCAAGGATATTTATGAGCTCAAACAGAACTGATGGAGGGCTAAAAATCCATGCCAGCCATGAGGAGCTATTTTAATTTCCCAGAGCCTTGTATTAACTGGGGCTGGCTTGCCAGGAAAACTCAGTACTGGGCAGGTGTTTCAATTCTTGGCTACAGAAATACTTCATCTTCCTTCTCCTCCCATTTCTTTCAGTCTCTGGCCTTCATTATAAATCTCTGCAAGGTCTTCAGAAAGCAGAGTTGGTCTGACAGTCAAACTGAAAGCCTGGAACTCTGTGGAATGTCCTGCACAGTAAAACCTCCTGTGCATTGGCACAAGAACACCTTGCCCACTTGCTCATTGCTGTGTCTCACTCACCACTTGGGACAAGACCCAAAAAGGCAGCTGGGCCATCCTGGCTCCAGCAGGGAGCTTGTCAGGGCTGTCAGCTCAGGAGTCTGTGCTCCAGCCCATCATCTTCTGCCCAAGACTGTGATGCTCTTATAAACAAGGAGACAGATTATAAACTGACTTGATGGATTGTAATGATAGAAGTGACACACGTGGAAACAACACTTTCTTTTTTCTGTCTGTGTCTCATAATCTCTCTCTGCCTTCCCCCATGACTTGATATTTTCTATTTATTCTCTTCCATATGTTTCTGTATAATGGAGAAAGCACAAATAAACTGCAAAGTACAAAAAGGAGAACAGACATCTCTCTATAATTATAAACCTTGTTGTGTGATGCTTTGTATCTGTTGAGCATTTGGGGAAACAGATTTTAAGAACAGGTTCCATTAACAATAATGGGACAAGTTTCCAAAGTAAGACAAGCTGGTGCACTTCACAGGAGCAAAGGCTTCCATTACAGGCTTCATGTCACATTCATATTTTCTGGAAAAAATCCCTTCACCCAGGATTTTTCTTCTGGGAAGCTGAGAAGCCTCAGAGGAAAAAACAATAACTATCCAATTTGCTTCTCCTGTGTTTTGCTCCTTTGGAATGTGTCTGGAGATTGTGTCCCAACAGGTGATTGTTTCATAGGTTTCTGGTGTGAGTGTTTTCACTCTTTGGCCAATCGGTGCCAAGCTGTGTTGGGGCTCTGGAAAGAGTTACAAGTTTTCATTATCTTTTTAACCTTCTGTAAGTATCTTTTCTGTATTCTTTAGTATAGTTTAGTATAGCATTCTTTAATATAATATACTATCTTAAAATAATAAATTAGCCTTCTGAGAACATGTAGTCAGATTCATCATTCCTTCCTTCATCTGGGGGGATCCCAAATACAATAGCTTCAGGCAGTTTTTCCCTTTGCTACGCTAAACCACTAAATCTAAGGAGAAAAATCTGCAGTTTTTGCCTACTTCCATAGTGACAAAAGCTACAGAGTAAAACTCTGCCCAGGCACACCAATGACAGTGTTGCAGTGAAAGAATAAAAACTGTACTGCTTCCCAAGCAGGGTCAAATTCTTGGTCTCTAACATTGCTGGTTCATTACCTCTATATTGTGTCCACTAAAGTGCTCTAAATAGGCAGAACTACCCAAAGGAAGTTAATGGATGTCTAAAGGCATATTTAATTTGGCATAAACAGGATGACAGAGGAGCATGTGAACTATCAGCACACCCAGCTTCGTTATTTCCATGAAACAACAGATTTACAGTAATGGGCTTTAGCTTGCTTCTCATGAAGGAATTCTTTTGGACCCCATGAAGGAATAGATGTGCACCTGTGTTCTTGTGGATTCCTGAAGCCAATGGAGAAGATAACCCTGAGGTGTGAAGGTGAAAAGATAATGTGAAAAGATAACCAGGTGACCCACAGTGGTCCCTTCACATCTCACCCACCTTGTGATTCTGTGGTTAAAAATTGAAATTAACTTGCAGTTGCTTGGGATCTATATTCTGTTTCAAGTGTTTTAGATGCACTGGTCTGGTTTTCATAAACCATTCTAAATTTTTGCTTAAGGATGTTTCTGTATGATTGCCAAGTCTCCCTTTAAACTAATCTCCCCTCCCTTCCCGTCCACTGTAGCATTTATCATTACTGCACTTATTAATTTTTAAAGGCTGCCCTTCTTCACAGGAGCTAAATAGGAAAAAATGGGAAGGTGGAACCATGACAGATAATATAAATCTGGAAAACAATTTCCTTCTCCATTCACAGCTGCCAAAACCCAAAATACCCCTCTCTTTATGACTTCATGCACTGCTGGTGACTTACAAGTGAAGAAAGAATTCCTTCCCTTGCATTTCAACAAATATGAGGAACAGCAAATTGGCATGGATGCTTCTTTTCAGTAGCAGTCATCTTGTCTGGCCAAATACACTTTTTCCTCCTTCTGTGGAGACAGAGAGATCTCTTGGCTGGCCCCTTTCCTACAGAGTGGAGCAATGCAAATCCAGACAAATCCTGTAACTTCCAAGCATTTTGTCAATTCTGAGCATCCTGCCAGCGATCAAACCCAAAAAGTTTCTTTCCTGCTGAAAATATCACCTGCACTGAGCTAGGAAAGTTCTTTTCCAAGTTCTGCCCCAGTTCTTTTCCACAACAAAACTCTTTGCCATTTATTGTTATGGCATTTAGCAAAAAAACCTCCTGGACCCTCTCGGTGCTCCCCTAAGGTGGTGCTTTAATACAGATAAAGAGGCTGAATAGTCTCCACAGCAATTAGAGATTGGGTTGCTTTTAGGCAAACCATTGTCTTTAAGATCATGTTGTGGCCTACAGACCATTTGGTGCCACTTTTTGATACAAAGCAGTTGCTAAACTGCTGAATTTCTACCCAAATGTCTTTTGGTTTGGTTTGGTTTTTTTCACATGCAGACACATTTGAAAAAATAGTTTAAAACTCAATGTGTTTTCTCTTTAGCCATAAGAAAACTTTCTTTAAAGGAACTGCAATATCTAAAGCAAGAAAAAACTGTTACAGAATCAGAGAATCACAGAATGGATAAGGGTTGGAATGGACCACAGTGGGGTCATCTGGTCTAGACTCAAATACTATAAATTCTGTTTAACCCTTTAAGGGTAAAGTTATCCTGTAAAGTTCCCTTAAAAGTAATTATAAATTATTAAAGCCTCTAAATGTATTCAAGCTGTGGCTGATGGTGCTCTAAACAACCAAAGATATAGCCTGAGCTGCAAGATCAATTTGCTTGTGCTTATTTAATAATAAGAAAAATACTATTTCTGTCTCCCATTCTGTTCAAAAGTAGATGAACAAGTTTTACTTAAAGTTGAAAAGTCATGTATCAGTCTTCAGGCAGATATGAGGATGGGAAAAATTCTCCTCAGAGGAAAAATTCAGAAAGGTTTAATGTCACAGTCAAAGAATTAGGATGGGAATATTCATGCAACCCTAAATGTGAGGATTTTTGCAGCACTTTTTGTAATCAGTGTGGATGTATTTAGGTAAAATCTAATTTTCCAGGGAAATCATAAATGCCTCATTTTCCCAAGAAGCCTGAGGGAGACTGTATGTACCAGAGATAACACAGAGATTGTATCAGAATGCAATATCTTTGGATATAAATAACATGAGGAAGCACAGATGCAATTTCATCAAATATCACCTCCCCAGAGTACAGACAAGACTCCACCTCTTTCCTGGTACACACTGAGCATCATCCTGGTGCATTCAGAGGGCTCTGGATAGCAGGACTCACAACTGCCCCGTTGCCCTGTTTCAAAATGTGCCCCTCACCTGCCAGGTGGTGTTGGGATTTCTCTGGGTAGGCTTGGACAGGGCTAAAAGCTGCTTTGCAAAATAGGAAATGGGGCTGGTTTCAAAGTGTTTTACAGCACAGGTCTGTGTCCACATCCTGCAGCCCAGTTCATCCCTCTAGCTACGAGGCTGGATGCTTCAGATCTTGGCTAGGAAGAACCACAATATCTGCAGATTTTCCTAATATGGTTTTATTTCTCTCAAGAGAGGACAGGAAAAAAATTGCCATAATTTGGCAACTGCAAAATGCTGTTCGGCCCAAAAATTACAAGAGAAATGCAAATATTTCCATGTTTTATGAATACTAAAATAACAGCCATTAACCAAGTAAAAAAATGCTCTTTTATCCATCATCAACAGGGATACTGAAATAAAATACTGTTGTTTCCTCATTCTCCTATTTCAGAGAAAGGCTGCAGTGCAGCTGTTCTAAAAATACTCTTTCTTTTTAATTTTTTTTCAGAATCCTCATGATCACCTTTGAAATTTGTAGCTATAACTTCAATTTAGTATGTGGAAGAACAGGACAGTTCTGAGTACTGTTTCAGATCCTGGCAAACATCTTGAAAAGAACAGATGAGCATCCAAAACCACCAGCTGAGAAAGTGGTAGAAATCCCATTGCTAGATCTCAAGAGCAGAATAAAAATAAATACAAAGAGAAAAGTCAGCTTTCCACAGAGGTGCTGGAATAGGCCAGGTTTTGTTTCAGAGTCTCATAAGTTCAGGTCTAAAATCCTGATAGAACCCCAAATTTAATTCCTTACATTAATTCTCCCCTCTCCAGACACACAGAGCTGGATGCCCATTGGTCTCCCTCTTCTCAGGACACTGGTAATGTTTTTGTGAACCAAAATACATCTCCAGGCCCCCTGAGGGTGCCACCTTTCACAGAGCACTTTGCACATGCAGGTACATGACCAGCAGCAGGGCTGGGCTCTCATCCACAAAAAGAGATCTTTATTTAGCCCTTGTGCCACTGAGAGTTTCTTTAACACAGGCAAATCTTGTTTTCATCTGCACAACATTTTAAAGACCAAATTTTCTTTTCGTTGTTCTACTGAAGAACACTCAAATCATATCAACAATTTGTGTCTTTCTTTTTTTTTTTTTTTTTTTTGCTATCCCCATCACTATGCTTCCTTTTTAAAAATCATCTTTAGTTGGAGTAAAATAGAGTTTTTCTTCTTGTCAGATCAGCTTTTCACATGGGAACTCCCCAGCTTTAGTGTTTGGTCAGGCTGGCTCCTTTCCCCTTTCTTTCTCTCTTGTCCAGCAGAGACTCAGGAAAAGAACAGCAGGAAGTAGAAACACAAATGGGATAATGTCCTCTTCTGGCCAGTTGTGCTGGGCTGAGCCAGTCTGACCCACATGTAAGGCACCTCCCCAAGCAACTCCAGACAAATTTACAGGAGACTGAGCAGAAATTCCACCCCAGTCTTCTCAGACCTGTGGAGATGGCCATCCTTCACTGCTGCCAGGCTGAACAACTGAGACACAGCCCAACAAGCAGCAATCCATCACAGGGGTCCTCCAGGGCATTTAGAGAGGGACATGAAAGAGAGCACCAGGATCAATGTTGAGAAGAGACCAGTTTCAACAACACCAGAGTGATGAGCCACCACAGCATCCAGAAGGCATAAAGTTGTCTGAAGGACTGGATTATCTTTAATTGTGGCCCTTGCAAGCTCTGTCTGGAGACAAAGATGCAAAGTCATAGCAGTTTGCAGCAGTGGTTTCTAAACATTTCCAACCACAAATTCTCCTCCCTGAGCAATGAACTCATTTTCATTTACTCTGCCAGGGTCTTTCCCCCATTTTGAGAAATGCTGGTCTGATGGGATGCACAGCATAACCCATCACACTCCCAGCTCATTTCTGGGATTCTGTATGACCTAAAGGTTCCCACCAGGCACAGGATGGTTTAACCTCACCTCTTCTGTGGAGATCAGAACCATAACTTAAATCAAATTCTGATGACAAGGTCTTGACCCAGGGAGGAACACAAGTATGTGTGGGAGAGCAGCACAAATACTCATTGGAACATTGTTTCTCTTCTTAAGATTTTATAACTTTTCAGTGGATTTTTGTTTTCCCTCAGCAACTGACTTGCCACTAAATAAAGTCCAGTATTAGTACCCTCCACTAAAAATTAAGACCTGAATTGTTTGCTGGGAATTGCAATTAAGGCAAGTCTAAGCAGACAGAGCAGTTTACAGTGCTCTGCCTTCCCTGCAGCCATTTATTAACTGTGTCTGATTTAAAGAAAAAAACAAATGCAAATTTTACACATATGAAAACACCCCACATTGACACCAACTAGCTGATTAGTGTTTTAGATGCAGTAAAATTGAAAGGCAACTTCCTACAAGTCTTTCAAACCTATTCCTCCAAAGTAAATCCAATGGCTCAGTCAGACTTTATATCTTTCCTTCCCCTACCAAAGGAATGGTATTATTATTTCAATTAATAAAGAACATGTGGTGGAGATGCACACTTTGACTTCCAGAGAAGCAGGTGAGACTGTAGGAGGGCTGTGGAGCCCTTTTGCCTCTTGTCAAGTGCTTTCAAAGGTGCTTGACCCCAGGTGTGTTCAGGTTTGCTCAGAAGACCCAGAGAAGCCTGGCCTGGGAAAAGTGAGTGGAAGGAACCATGGGCAAGCTGGTAGGACAAATTTTATGTTCTTATTTCATTTTACAACTACTGTCAATGAGAAGACAGAAAAAAAAACAGAGGAGCCAACAACCAAATTTTATGAAAGTTTATTCCCTAAATATTACTTTTGAGTTTTGTTCTCACAGACCACACAATAATGGGGTGTGTTTATTGGTGGGGGGAGACTGCACTCAGTTTAGCACTATAACAGACTGAGAGACATTGCAGGGATATGTCAGGAAGGCTTGGTGGAGACTAAAATTAAAAGCAAGCCTTACTAAATCTTAAAAATGGGATTGCTACATCAACAGCTTGATGTACAGCTTCTATTGTTGTTCCCAGATAATAGTTCTTTTCTGTACCTATGAAGTGCTTTCTGTATTAAAGTACTCCTGCCATCATAAAACACTTGTGGAAATTAACAGCCAACTTCTCTTCTGCACTGAATATTAATTACTGTATGAACATTTCTTGCCACACAGCTTTCAAAACATCTTCTCTCCTAGGATATTTAATTTCATGTGGAAAGCCATTTTTCATCAGCCTCCACAAATTAGTGAGTGGAGGGGACATGGTGCATCTGACTGCCTGTCTGAACTCCAACAAGCACTCTCCCCACTGTGAGTTACAGGGCTTGAAATGAAACATTAATTATGGTTTTTATTTATAAACAGGAATTGACCAAAGGACAGATATGGAGTGGTAATGGTGGATGTCAGTGGGTTTATTAATAAATGTTAGAGCTGTGAGGCAAGTGATGGAGCTGGGTTTAGTTAAAATGAAATGTTTCATACGTGTCACTGGAGTGAGCATTGCCAATACTGTCAAGATGGAGGAGATTAAAATACAGGTATGAATGAATGTAGAGTGATCAGAATTAGAGTTACAGCAGCATTGTAGGTGAGGGGGATTAATATCAAAAAGATGTTCAGGAGGAGAGAAAACTGTTGAAAGCAGCAAGCCCAGAAGCCCCAGAGAACCAGTAGACAGCAACTCAGAGACAGCCTTAAACTGGCCAAGACAGCAAGGTCACTGGCTGCTTATGGAATACATATATTAGTCCAAATTAGTAATTCTTGTTTGTCACAGAGGACTTCACATCAAAACCAGTTCATACACTTCAACACATCTCAGGGCTGGAGAGGTTCAATGAGATTTCTGAGCACAGTCAACATTAATCATTCAAGAGCTGAAGTGCCTAAATTAGTATGAAAGATACTGCAGTAAGTGCAGCTCAGCCAAATAATAATTAAATTACTACTGTGAAGAAAAGAAAAAAGACAGAATGACTGCACTGTACAAGTCCTTGGTTTGAGGAAGGGGGGCAGAACCCAGCAGAGGTGCCTCTCACTGCTGCATCTCCTTCTGAACATTTCTCTATTGGATGCAAGGTGAATTAAAACCTTCACTAGCTATTTTCTCTTTTTAGACTTAGCCCTAGAAACATTTATAAACAACAATAAATCTTTGCTTCTACACATCTAAGTTGAGTTGCTGCAAAAATGTTTCCAAGATCAGCTTTCTCCACCTCTACTGAAACTTTAAGGAATGTATAAAGTTGTTCATAAAAAACAGTCTAAAAGTTCATACTGTATGTTCCCTACGAAAAACAATTGAAATGATGCTCCATGCTATAAAGTAATTAAATTGTTGCTTCCTTTCACTTGAGTCAAATACTCAAACCCCTCTCACATTATTTTAATTTTCTTCCTGCTTTGAACTGCTATCAGATAGCCCAAATAAAACATTTTGCTGGTCAAAACCTTAAAGAAAGAAAAGAGAAAAATATATCAGCTTTCTAAATTGTTTTTATATAAAGACCCTTTCTTGTTCTTGATAGTATGCCTATAAATAATTAAAATACATGAACAGCAATAATAGCAGAATACTTTTCTTGTAAGGCTTGAACTCAACTTTCTATCACCATGATGAGCCTCTATTTATCTTGCCTGTGGTAATACTTTATAATCATTTTACATAAAGAGGGAGGTTATATCTATTTCAGGGAGGTTATATCTTTGATCTCTCATTATATACACAGAAATCACTTGCAGCTGACAGATCCATCACACTTGCACATGATATTCTTTGTCTGCAAACAAAATACTTATGGATTCAATTTGTTTCCTGTGGAAAAGTGCTTTCCTGCTTCTCTCAGCACATATCATGGAATCACAGAATGCTTTGGCTTGGAAGGGAACTTAAAGATCATCTCATCCCAGCACCCTGCCATGGGTGGCCATCCAGCCTGGCCTTGGACACCTCCAGGGATGGGGCAGCCACAGCTTCTCTGGGCAGCCTGTGCCAGTGCCTCACCACCCTCTGGGTAATGAATTTCTTCCCAGTATCCCAACCCTGTCCTCTGTCACTGTGGAGACATTCCCTCATGTCCTGTCACTCCATCCCTTTTCCAAAGTCGCTCTCCACCTCTCCTGTATGCACTGGAATGGGCTCTAAGGTCTCCCCAGAGCCTTTCCATCTCCAGGTTGAACAACCCAGACTGTCCCAGACTGAATCAGAAATAATTGAAAACACACAGTGAAAATCAAAGAGGGCACTGATTCCTCAGGCAAGCATGAAGAATTCATCACATAGATGATTGTTATTTAGATTGTTTTTTCTATCAACTGACACATAAATACATCCATTTAAAAAAATCCTGCCTGCAAACAAGGCATTTCTAAGGCTGGAACAGTTTGTTGGAATTTCCTAGAAAGCAGAGAAAGTGAGAAAGGTGAAGGAGGCTTTTTCTAGTTTGCCTTATGGAGGGAGCACACAGCCAAGCCCTTTGAAGCACAGGACTTGTTCCCAGTACTGCTGAACCCATCTTGCCTCCAACACCACCTTTCCCATCATGTGCTTCACCCCCTCTTTCTGAGGCCTTGTCTTATGTAAGATCATGAAATTCTTCATGTACTCTCAGCCAGCTGAAGAAGTTCCAGGAATTAAGGACCAAATAAATTTTCGGTTTTTTTCCCCCAATGTCTTCAGTGAATGCCTTAAATAGGTTGTGACCATCATCTGCCTCCCCTGAAAATAGTTACAGTGATAGCTACTAGACCACAAGGAAGACACACAGGGACACAACCAAGATGCCTTGATATCTTCTATCAAATTTGACCTACAAATTCCAAAGGAAGAACGAGGTCAAGACCACTGGGAAAATGAATTTCACAGGACCCATGTACCAAGGAAGAAATATCATCTCAGTTTCTCTTCAACAAACCTGTCCATATACAACTGTCAAATAAAAAATAATTCCTCTGCCTTGAACTTTGATTCCTGCACAAGAACAGTTCATGGGTTTCTCATGTTTCAAACAGTCCTGGAAATGCTGTGCTGTTTTACCTTCATTTATCCCACACAGAAGACATCCCCTGATTTAAGTCAGATTTAAACACGGTATTAAATGGGGAAAACTGCTGTTAGGATGACACAGGCTTATTTACATTAGTCCCAGATTGATCCCAATGATCTGCAAGCAGTTTCCTCTGATTTGATGAGCCATATTGACAAGATGGAATGAATGCTGCAAAGCACTTATTGATGTGCAAATAAATATGCATTTGCCACCAAGACTTTGTACAATATAAGCTCTAAACTCCAGAGACAGGGAAAATATGGGCCCCACTGGGGTACATGCTCTCTGCCAGAGTGTGACTAAATCTACTCTGCTGGCAGAGTAGATTTAAAAACGTTCTTCTCCCTCCCAAGAATGTTATAAAGCTGCATTAACATCCTCAGGCTAAAGTCTCCACAAAAATGAAAAGGAATATTGTTTCTATTTTAGAGATGTGATAAAACCCTATAGCCAGCCACCTACATAGTAAGTACTTCCATTCATCTTGGTAGCTGAAAACCCAACATTCAGATCACTTCTAAGTTTAGAATAAAGGAGTATGGGAAGTTAACCACTTGAGGAAATTCAGGATTGCAATTACCTTAGTTAAAGTTCAATCCTGATTTATCACCCGATTCTTACCAGGAATCTCTCTGTCATCTTTCCAGAATGAATGCAGATGACTGCACAGAAGGCTCAAGGCATATAGCAAATAATATGCACTACATGGATTTTGGAGAAGACATCCTTTCATGAATATATCAAACCCTAAACACTTCATTGAGAAACAAATCCACATCCAGTAGAATGGAAAAGAAACCACCAGAAAACGAAAGGTAAAAAATCATCTCAGCACAAGGAATCAGACAAGCAGACCCAAACTGTGCTTCCCAAAATAATTTAAATTCATGTTTATGATGCTGCTTTAAGTCTCTGCTAAACTACCTGAAAAACAGACCACAGAGTTCATGCACAGAAACTTTGGTCAAAGCTCTGGTTTTACTGTTAATGTGGAATATGAAACAACAACTCATTGTTCATGACCAGATACTATGACAATGAGCAAATTTAAAATAGGCTCAGCACTGGTATCTACAGAGGCAAGGACTGGGCACGTTACCAGCACTTGCTGTACAACTGCTGCCTTACAGTTGTATTAACACTTAATCCTTACCTCTTTCACTTCTCTTTTACAAAGCCTAAGTGTAAAATGGCACTAAATGCAGTGTAAAAACACAGTAATTCCCAGCTGCCTTATTAAAACATTGACAAGGTTGCAGTGAGACGTGCTGGAGAGGCAGCTCTGCAATGTTATTACCACGTGGTGGAAAGAAACCCTGTCTAGAAGGGGAGTTCATTGAGATGATATCTTCATATTTTTTCTGACTGATTACCTCTTCAATAAATGAATATATTCCCATTTTAAATAAACATGAAATTTGTAGATTTCTTCATTATTACTTAATCTCCACCAATAAAAGCTTTTCTGTAAAGGAAGGGCACAGTACCGGGCAGAGATTCACCAAAATCTTTCCAAATGCTGTAGTGTCATAGTGGCAGCACAAACTACCCATAAAAGCACTTAAGCTGCCGGTGCCCAGAACAGCACATAAAATCCAGGAAACTTATGGGAATTACACTGGCACTTACAGAAAAGCTTAGCACACAGACAAATTTCTAACAACATCAGAAAGCTCCATCACTGTCACCAAGCTGGACACATCATGGGCAGGGCCAGTGTTTAGGTGACATTGTACAAGCAGGAATAATCCACTTGAGTGACATCTTAATTAATGGCTCTTGAATTCCTGGGGCATACATGCATTTCTCAGATACTTCAGAATTGTTAAATAATGTGGTGAATCCATTACAACAATCCTGCCTGAAGTTCCTGCAAGTCTTTGAAAAGTTCCTGTAAGTCTTTCTGGTTCCTGCTGTGATCTTTGATGCTCCAGTGTCCCCTACACCCTTGGCAGACAGCAGCATGTAGGCAGGGGCATGGCATTGCTGGGAAGCTGGAAGATGCTGTTCTTAGCAGGAAAGGAATGTGGGAAAATGGATGAAATCAGTAAAAATGATGGAGCTGATTTCAAGCTGCAGCTGCAGAGCATCTGCATTTGATCTCCTGTCTCCTCCATCCAAACCTGGATTTGACCCCTGGGCTTCCTGGCATGGCCCTGGAGCTGTCTCCAGGCTGTGGGTTTCCTGGGCTGTGTGTGATGCTGAGCAGAGCCCCTGGACCCACTCCTGGCTCAGTACCTGTGTGTTTTGCCATCACCTGCTCTAGGTGGAGCCGCTGGCCACCACGGCACCCTCCTGCCTTTGGAGCATCACTCCTCAACAAGAGGCACCTGAAATCCTCACAAATCTTCCTGAAGTGCTGCTGAGCACAAAGCAAGCCCAGGGAAGAGCTGGATCCTATGTTGGGATCATGATGTGACACAGCAGTCGGTGCCTTGTTCCATGACTAAGGGCTGACAGATGTTGTCTGCTCCCTCAGAGTGATCTCATTGGAGTAACACTGCAAACCTGGAGGAGACATTAAACCTGTTCCTGCTCCTGGAACAAAGAGCCATTAACTGGAATTCTCATTCTTACTAACAGCAGCATGATTCTAATGTGAGGATTGAAAGGTCCATGTTCCTGGTGGTCCTCAGGTTTGTGTGAGAGGCAAAGACCATCATTTCCCAAAACATTTACAGTGATAAAACTACCAAGGACGTAGAAATTTAAAAAGGCTTTTATCATAACTGACTATCATTTTGTCCTTTTAATTCTTTAGATGAATTTGGAAGACAAGTTCTGCTCTTTTAATGCTTGCAGAATCCTTTTTGCTCCTGCCATTATCACCCATCCTGACCCAACCAGCTTTCCAGGAAAGAAAGCAATTTACAGTAGGGACATCTTTCCATGAGGACAGGAGTGGTAGAACCTTAAACTGTGAAATTTTTTGAGAAGCAGCACCAACATGGGCACATGTTATCAAGTTTTCCATGTCCCAGTACCAAGATGAATCCACTTTTTTAATGTTTTTATTTTGCATGTGGTGCCTGGCAACAAAGATGGAGATCCAGCTGTAAACTTGTATTCCAACAAAATGGATTTTGAGTTGTAAAGCAGACTTGGACAGTGGGAAAACTTGGTGACAACTGTGATTCCTTCAGACTGGTTTTTCTTCGAGCTCAAATGTTTAACCTTCTCCTGTGACCAAAAGGGACAGCAGAATGCCCTTGCCTAGACAAACACAGTCTAGATATAGAATGTGAAATATTCAGGTGCGTCTCTGAGATAACATTAAATCCACAAACTTATTTGAAAACTAGATTCCTTATTCAAAGGATAATTGATAAATGCTTTCAACAATAATGATTCAATGCCATGAGCATGGAATTAACAACACAAATCCATTGCTCATTTGTGACAATTTCACGGTGAACAGAGATGAAATGTCTTCCAAACCAAAGAGAGGATTTTTCCAAGATTAAAAGTAATATGTAGCTTTAAGTGGGTTAATATTTATGTTAGACCAGTGTAGCAAATCGAAATACACAAAGAAATGTAATTCAAGCTTTAGAGAAAACTGCAATTAAAAAATGAATTAAAATCAAATTAATCTTTGCCCTGTCCCAGTGTAATGATTTAATTGCAATTATGAAATCTGTAGCAGAAAATAATTTAAATTAAGAATAAATTACACATATAACTGAACAAAGGCAGAGAAAGCTAAAGGAGAAATACAGCAACTCAACAATAAAAGGGCTGTGCTTGAGATCAATGCTTATTATTTGCCTTAGGGGTACTTGGGAGTCATCTTCATAACAGAAGAAAACAATTTTATAGCAAACTTGTGAAGTTTTGAATGAAGTAGACTGGCATCTGGGAAAGGATATTTCCCAGATAAACAAATGTTGACACGTGACAGATGGATAGAAGGGCTATTTGAGGACTTCTGTGTGCATTCATGCTTTTCATACCATATTTCTCTTTACAGGCTTCCTAGCAACAGAATTTCTAACTAAATCCCTCAGAAGCCACATGCTCTCTGAAGGACTCACTACCCTCCCCCTGAAAGAGCATTTGTGGGGGGAATTCAAGAAAGTCATTCAGTAAAAGTATTAAACAAATGCTTCTCCTGGTTAGCAGAGAAGTACATGAGCCATCTGAGCTGGTTAAGATGGAAAGTTTTTAAAAATACCTTCCAGACAGGACTTGTTCCAATTGTGCCCCATTTTGTTTTAATAAAGCTGAGCCCTGAAAACATTTCCACTACCCAGGAGAGGACAAACCACACATGGTGAAGGCGTGACTCCTGAAAGGCTCACACGTGGTGAAGGTGTGATTCCTCAAAGGTTTTACAGGTTCGACATGCTCTAAGGGATGAGCCAGGTAAGCACTGGCAGCAATGCTGAAAGCTGTGAGCACCTGTAGCTGTAACCTCCTTGTTGGCCTCTGTTTTGGCTTTTACATTTCCTCTGTCTGTCAGCAATGCTGGAGATATTGTGAGAATATTGGCTCAAACATCGTGAGGTTCAAGACTTGAGAGTGATGTGAAGCAGCCCTGCAGGACAGGGCAAAGGGGAATGCCCAGGGAGTTGACCATGGAGCAGTAAATTTAAAATAATCAAACCACACAAGGTCTTCAAGGTGTTAGATGACACATTTCTCCAAATGACCAAGCATACATTGCTTCTCTGCAATTGAAAAAAAAAAAATTCTGCAGAAAAATCACTGGAGGATGATGGCAACTTCCTTCATTTGCCAAAGGAACAGTGAAAAATAAAAAGCTAAACTATTCTGCTACAATCTGGTATTTCTGCAATTTTTTTCTAAATTTCAGAGGGAAAGATGTCAGAATTGCACTGGAGATGGTCCTAGTAAGGTTTGACCCTGACTGCATATCACATTTTTAACACATTGCAGCAGATATACCACTTGAAGCCATTAATTCAACCCAGAAAGAATATTTTTGAGTATCCAGGACAATGAAAGCAAGATAGGGAAAAAAAGAGCATTATCATTAAATACATTTTTATTCGTAGCCATGAACACACTGGGGTTGTTGCCTTGGGGTATGTTTATTAATATATTTATCTTTTTTTTCCTTTTTTTTTTTCAATTGAAGCCACATAGGTTTTTATGGCTTCTCAACACACACAGTTCAAATAAGAGACATAGGATATAAAATACATCCAAGTTAAGATCATGGTTTGCCATTAATTCACTAACAGAGAACTACATGATTTCCCAAAGATCAAAGCATGCATTTTTAAGCCACAGAGTGTGAATTTATCATGAATTACTCTTCATTTACTGACACATCATAAGGATCCTTTCATGATTTAACCATGCACGGCATATGTGAACTTGCTCAAGTGCCAAATACTTATTACCTCAGCATGTACTTCCCTTAAAATCTTGAAGACACAAAGATGTTCCTCATAATCTCCTCACATGTGTGTTTCAGGCATCTCTTCACCTTCCATTTGAACAAAGACATCATTTTAGAAGGCTCAAATGCCTTATTTGATTGTCCAATTTACACTGAAACTTCTTATTTCCTGCACAGGAATCTGTCTGGAGATTAAAACTCTTCAAATGGATAGTTAGTCCTGTGCTTGCCCTAATTTCCACTCTGGACATGTTTTCTACAGAGTCAGGGCAATGCTTCATCCCACTGCCAGTTCCAAAGCCCTTTCTTGGCACTCTTCTGTTATTTTAATACATACCCCAAGAATCCACAGGCTGTCAATTTCTCTCAGAAGACCCAGGGATCAAAGAGAATACTCCTTTCCTTCTAATCAAAACTAACACACAGCAAGTATTATGCTAAAGCCAATATTGGCTGTAGTCTTTTTGAGTATTGTCAGCAAAATGTGGATACACAAATCCCTGGAGGCAGCAGGGACACCCATGGATGTGGCAGCCCAGCACACCTTGGACTTTCATTTACCCAAGGCCTTGCTATTGCCTCAAATACCCACTCACCTACTTTAGAGCCAGCTCAGCTTTTATGCTCTAGTTTTGATAATTCATGTACTGGTTTTGATATATTATTGGGCATGTTTTATTTTTTCTTTTTTGCCATGGATTTGGGCATGTCCTTTCATTGCCAGGGGACTTTTTGCCATATATTCATTACGATATGGGTCGTAATTTTTAGAGAATCTATTACTCTGTAGTTCACTGAGATATTTCTTAATGCCTGTCACAAGGAAAACTGTAAGTTTTTGCATTTAAAAGATGCAAAAAACCTCACAAGCTTCTGGAATAATTTATTGGATTTATGCCACTTGGTGCTTTTAAATCAGAGTGCTGATGACAGATGCATTCCCCTCCCAAATGCTGACTGGGCTCATGACACAGAGGTTTTTCATCTCAGACTTCCAACATCACAGCATTGATAAAACTAAAGACATCTCTCCATCCCTGGCCACTCCCCTAGCAGACACCTCCAGCTATGTCAAGTCTCTCTGCAGTGATGTTTAACTTTTCCTTGGGTTTTTATTATATAAAAATAACTTTTAGTGAAGATGCACTTGGCTACTCTACCACTGGGAAAGGAAAGCAATAAGGAATGGTGCATTCTTGACTGCTGCATACCTTCAGGGATCAGGTTTATAGGAACCACAAATTAAATGGAACAGATAAATGAAAATCCATCTGCTGTTGGGAAAACCAAGCCTCATAGCCCTGAATCCCCCAAAAGAAACTGTACAAATATGTCTTCTGAATTAACATCAAAGGTTGTGGGGATCAGACACAGATGAAATCAAAATATGAATGTATCACTGACTTTACCATGGTTCTACCTGGTACACTTTTGCAGGAAAGGAATTGTGACTTATTTTGGTGAATAGTCGGGCATAAAGTGATGCCATTTGGGTTTTGCCTTTTCTTTTTATGTTCTCTGTATCTTCATACATGTATTTGTAGCTCTGTAGCCTATTAGTGACTAGTTCTCCTGTACTTATCCTTGGTCTTTCCCTAGGCACAAACACAAAACAAATTCCAGAGCTCCAAGCCCCAGGAAATACAAGGCCCTCCACTTTCTTGGTTCTTCCTGGCAACCAAGGCTGAGAACAACTCATGGACTTCAAGATCCATTCTCATGGACAAAGTACAACTAGTGCTGACTCCAGAGAAGGGGCTTGACCTGGAGGAAATTGCATCACCACTTGTCCTCCTAATAATCAATTTTATCAATTATGCTAATTTCCTAAAACCTATAAAACTGTACTCACCCCTGGGGGTGTGGGCTTTGTGGAAATCTTTCCATAACTGCCCCAGAAGGCCTTCATTAAAGATCCCTTTTTATATTACCTCCTTACTAAAATTATCTGGAGTTTCATTTCCAGGTTGGGCAAAAGGCAAGAACAGCAGTCAAAAAACCCCAGTATGTCACCAAGCAGAACTTCAAAGACATTAAATCAGTGGTTTAGCTTTGAGTGCTTAAAGGAAAACACATGAAATAAAACTTATTTTATGTAATACTAATAACAGCTGCAAGTACCTGGATGGTAAAATTCAGCTTACTGGCAAACATATTTGAAAAACTATTCAAATTTACTCACCGATGTTTATCACAACATTCTGAATCAAAATGTCAATCCCTAATTTAATTTTGCTGAGGAAGAAATCAAGTCACAGTTCAATGGCTCTTTCAAGGCCTGAAAAGGCCTCAGTGAGAAGCTCCTATTTAATCTCCCATCACTGGATAACCCATCTTCCTTAGTCCATAGCTCAGTAAAGTGCTTCATTTAATCCCCTTCTCATTCTAAATATCAGAGGCTGGAACTTTGCTCTTCATTTTGTGTTACAGATTAGCACCTTTGTTTTTGCTTTCTCTGAGAGAAATCCCAATTATGCTGTATTTCACATAAAACTGCACACATAAAACTGCAGTTTCTTACTGTATTCCTTTATTAGTTTCCTTTAAGCTGAACTTAAAGTTTACAGCTTGGCTGTGAAAAATGTATCTGGAATAATTTCTTCCTGAGGTGACAATTGGAAAAGAAGAAAAAAATTTCAGAGGAGGCACATGAACTTTTAATTGAGTATCATGACAATTGTATTACCCCAGAGATACTCATTTGAAGAAAGAATCCTGGCAATAAGACATTAAAACAACTATATTGTCTATGTCTTGGGTATCTTTCATCAGAGGTTCTCAGTGCATCTGCAGTCTTTCATTAATTAAACTGTAAGAGCTCCCAGTGTCATCAAGCAATTACTGCTTATCTCCCCTTAGTAAATACCAAATCAGGGACAGGGACAGTTAATTTCTAGACAGACTTTCAATATGTCCTTCCCAACTGACATTACTTGTATAAATGAATTAGGTTTCCTGGGTGGGTATTTGAGGTGCTGATGAGTTGTGTGAGGCAGAGAGAGACGTGAGGCACAAGCTGGTGAACACAAATGGTTGAACATCCGAGGCAGCTCAGAGCCAAAGGCACTGCACAGAAGTGAACCAAAGGAGTCCCAGGATAACTCCAGCCCTCCCTATCTCAGAAAATGCACAACAACCCCAAAGTCCAAAGTTCCTTTACAAGGAAAGCTGCAATAATGGTTGAAACTCATAATTTCATTGATTTATGCAACAGTTTACATCCCTATGCACCTTTTTTGGCTTCTGTGAGCAATGCTTTCCTCAGGTTTTTGGTCACAATTTTCATTCTTTTTGGACCCATATGCAAGGCCGTCATAAGATCTTCTAGTAGCAGCAATGTCACACCCAACTCTCTTGTAGCAGTAATCTCACACCCAACTCTCTTGTACAATCAAAATGTAGTTCTAATACCAAAAATATAAAGTTCTTACTCCTTCAAACAAACCCAGGCCATGAATTCTCCTCCTGTCTGCTAACATTCAGCTTTGTTAAGTTTTTCAGATGCAGTTTTTATGCTGGACTCTACTCATTATGCTTTTAACGTCCAAGAATTCTGAAGCCTTTGTAAAAGCCTCATGGTTTAAATAAGAATGTATTTTTTACTTCAGTTTAACTTTAATTAGACCTTTGCCACAAGTCAGAATTAAAAAGAGAAGGCTGCCTTCCACAGTCAAGTAGGTGTTTGAATCACCCTGAATGAGCAGAAGTATTTCTTTGGGGCAGATAAGTACTATAAACACTGAGAAGTTCCAGAGCGCAATGGTTTGCATATAATGTAACAGCCTTTTCAATTCAGGAAGCTAAAATTCGTTTCTACATAGGACAGCAAAATTAATTTGGTGGCCTCAGTATAGACCTCTTGGACCTAATAAACATTCCAAACCTCTCTCAGAAACAGTGCTTGAGTAGTTTCTTAAATGAGAACCCAAACGAAATAACTCTGTAAAGCCTGAGGTGACAAAGCTCAAAGGGAACAGTCATTTTGGTTCATGATTATGTTTTCTATAGAAGAAGGAAGAGAAATGCATATTAATGAGAATGAAGGGTTTGGAGAGAGATGACCTCTTCTTACAAACTTTATCTCATTTATATCATCAGATATCAAAAAGAGTCAGGCCACCTCTTCTGCACTGTTGTACTATTTGCTCCAACTTTTCACCACCTGCTTCCAGACAGTAGTGAAGACAGAGAAACTCAAATTCTGTTTCATCTTCAGTGCTTAAAAGATACTGTGGATTAAGATCTTTTATCAGCACTAAGCAATGCATGACTGAAAAATGAGTTCCATAAACATCATCCCTCAGCAGGCTCCAGAGCAGATCTAAAGCCATTGGTACCATATGATACCTCAGCCTCCAACTGCCCCTTTATGGAGCCCTTTGAGTGGTACAGATAAAGAAAAAAAAGTATAAAACATGTAAACATGTTCCTACTCACAATTTTATTCAAATGAAAATATTAAATTGGGGAGATCATTCCCCCTCTTTTAGGCCAAGAGAAATCATAGTCAGTGTAAGTAAGACAAGGAAAATGAAATTTCTGAGAAACATTAAGAAACCTAACCAAACCCCAAGTTAATTCTAATCCTCCTTGCAGTTTTTAAAAAGGACATCTGAGAAATTTCACTTGTGTAAGTTTGATGCCAAGCAATCATCAGCTGTGCAATAAATGGAGCAAAAGTGATAACTTAGCAGAGCCCAAGTGAACCAGCGAGGTGATCTTGTCTTACCCTTTAGCCTTAAGCAGTCACTTGGCACATGCATGGGAGGAGGCCCTTTTCCCATTTCTCATACAGAACAGAATTGCCTCCTATCAGCAGAAATGAACATTTCTCCATCCTTTAAAAACACTTTCCTTCGTGTCTCTCTGTTCTCTGTGAGCACTAAAAACTCCAACAGCAAGACAACAAGCACACTAAAAATGCCAACAGCAAGAATCGCTGCTTCTGTAAAATAAGCAGCAGGAAGCTCCCTAGCTTCTCACATTCAACAGCAACAAACTTATTTTAGTCCAGCAGACCAAAGACACATTCCTGCTAAAGTGACCCTCACTTGGTGGAAGAGCAAAGCCATTTTCACCACTGCTGACTCCTCTTTGGAGCTGCATTGCATCCAACTGCATTATGTGGGGAAGCAGCCTACAGAAAGCACCACAGCAAGCTGGTCTCTAGGGCATCAACACCTTCATGGAATTTTCATGGGCCTCCCTAATGAAGAATGTGGGCACATATGTGAGGGCAGCATGAGAACTCATTGTGTTACAGAGGCTTGCTGTGAGCCAGACGTCTGAGCTACTTGAAAGTCCCAGCAAGTCTTTGTCTGAGAAAACAAGTAAATAGCTCTTTTTATTTGGCCTTTATTGGAATAATTGATGTTGCTATAGAGAACACAGTCATAAATTCGATCATCATTCTCTCAGAAAACCAAAACAATCTTTCTAAGGAACAGTCTGAAAGCAAGCAAAGTAATTTAGCAGATAGATTAAACATGACCATAACTGCAGAGAGAATTTACCTTGCAAATTAAGAGCCTACAGGTCTAAATCTATACACTTGAAATGGTACACAATGCTACATTTTCTCAAAGGCAGTTCCAAATATCAAGTGAAAGCAGAATTTTCAGATATCATACACTTCAAACATTGACTTTTGACAGTTTGTACTTACACAGGAGAAAATCATCCCAAAGAACTGAGGTTCCAATTAAATCTCAAACTTTTTTATCTGAGAATTTGGTGGCCAAAAATCTCTTTCAACTATGGGTACAGTAACAGAAGGGATTCAGGATACTTTTTTTTTTCTAGCCAAAATAACTTTCAGCAGATTTTCACAAAACTCCCTTGTTATCCATCCTTTTGAGTACAGATGCCAGTGACTCCTGGGGGGAAGTTGGAAAAGCACCCTTAGAGACCCTTCTTGCCCTTTTCTGGCCCTTGCTTGCTTGAGTTCTGTCTTGACAATCACTCTCTGAGTGGTGGATGAAGTTCACTGTTCAGACAAAGGCAGCTTGCTCAAGGCATTCTCCATTGGGGAAACCATCCACAAGGCCACTTACATTCTCTTTTCCTCTCCTGAGAGCAATTCATTTAGAAAAAAATTAAAAGGACTCTAGGCTGCAAGGTAGATTTAAACCTGTTATTATCCAGACAAAACCACCTCAGCTGGAGCTTCACCTGATTCTTTAAACTCCCTTCTCTCAAGATGGGAAGATGTAACAATTTTCCCACCAATATGTCTCAGAAAAGTGAAATTTCCCTCATCTTTACATCCTCTGTCAGAAGGAATCTGTGGTTTCAGTACATAAAACATCAGCAATGTAATTTTATGGAAGTTCAGGTTTGTGGAAATCAGATGCTGAACTGCACACAAGGCTCAGCCAGACCAGCACTGCCTCTGCAACAGGTACTCCAGGAGGAAAGGAAAGAGCTTCATCATCTGGTACAGTGGAAGGGGGAGAGACAAAACTGAGCAACAAACTCTTTTAGTTCTTCTGCCATGGTCCCAAAAACACTAACATTTAAAAATACCTTGAATTTTCCAACAGAGGCTAGAAAATGATACTAAACGTTTTCAAAAGTTTCTTCATAAAATACCAATGAAATAGAAAGTGAGTACCAGTTTTAAAATAAAAGTAACTTTATCCATTTCCCAAAAGTTTCTCAGTTTTCTGAAATGCCACTCAGGTCGGCATAAAGTGATTTAATGAAGGTTCCTCTGCACCAAGGCATTCCTTCCCAAACTGCAGGGAGAAGCTGGCAGTCACCCCCCTCAGCATGCCAGTGGCACAAAAACCAGGATTTTTATGGGTCTGCAGACAAGATCAGACAGAAAGAAATAAATTCTCCCTGGATGAGCCAACGGGAATTGCATGTCAGCACTTCATGAGGAATCAAATTTCCTTCATTTATTACAAATCATATTATATTCCAGGAATTCCTATATGAAATAGTCATTCCTCAGGCAAGGTCTCCATTTACTCTTGCCTGAGGTAGACTCTGAGTCAGACCTTCAGAGCTGGGCTCCTGGGTGTTGGTGACACACTGGCAGGGGGAAAAGGCTCTCCCAGCCACAATGTCACACACTGATGAAGGGCAGAGCTCCTTAATTTCAACAGGAACGTGGCTTGGGCCCATCACTTCTGCCTTTCAGAACCAAAATGCATAAATAAGTATCTCAGGGAGTTCTTTAATTGGCAGCTTTCTCTGAAGAGAAGCCTGATCTGTTAGTAAAGAATTCTTGGTAAAAACTCTCAAATTTCTTTGCTCTTAAAGGGTAGAAAATCAAGTTTGTAGCTCCAGTCTGGCCTGCTTCCAAAACCTGAACATCTGCAAACTTTAAATCCTCTTTTCACTATAAACTCAAAATAGGCTTAACCAGGAAAGAGTTTGTACTGATTATTGAAGTCTAACAGTACTAAAGAAAAATTAAAACCTGAAATACTAATTAGTAGTACACCTTTTCCTGATTCAAGAGTGCTCTGTAAGAAAATGAGCAAAAATAAGAGTAATATCCAAAACATTACAATTCTGCTTCACATTTTGAGATTTTGGTTTGTCAGCAAGGGCCTGTGACTTTAACAGATGATTCAAAACCCAGGAAAAAAACAAAACAATAACTGTATTTCCTGGGAAACTTGCCCAAAGTTAAGACACTTATAATTTCTGCATATTAATGAAACAAACAAGACAACCTCATCTATTTTTCAGGGTGTTAGAAAGAAAACAAAAATTCTCCACTGCCTTTACCTTTCCTTAGTCTTTCCAACCATCATGCTAGATACCTTTTCACTTCACAGTAAACCCTTTGAAAGGGAACACTATTGATAACACTATGAATATTCCGTCCTCCTTCCTTCCTTCCTTCCTTCCTTCTTCCTTCCTTCCTCCTTCCTTCCTTTCCTTCTCCTTCCTTCCTTCCTTCCTTCCGTTCTTCCTTCCTTCCTTCCTTCTCCTTCCTTCCTTCCGCCACTTCCTTCCTTCCGCCACTTCCTTCCGCCACTCTTCCTTCCGCCACTTCCTTCCGCCACTTCCTTCCTTCCTTCCGCCACTTCCTTCCGCCACTTCCTTCCGCCACTCTTCTCCTTCCGCCCTTCCTTCCGCCACTTTCCTTCCTTCCGCCACTTTCCTTCGCCACCATGTTTTTCCTTCCTTCCTAAGTGCTCATTCCATCTCATTTCGTCCTTCCTCTTCCGCCACTGGGTGGTCCTGTCCTTTCCGTTCGTTCCACTTCTTTTAAGTCGCTTCCTTCCTATCCTTAGACCTGCTCTCTTCGTCCGGTTCCGTTCCTGATTCTACCTTCCTTGATCCGTTCCGTTCGCTCCTTCTTCCTTCCTTCTAGTCTTCCTTCCTTCCTCTCCTTCCTCCCTCTTCTTCCTTCCTCTTCCTTCCTTCCTTCCTTCCTTCCTTCTCCCTTCCTTCCTTTGCCTTCCTCCTTCCTTCCTTCCTTCCTTCCGCCGACTTCCCGCCCTTCCGTCCTTCCTTCCTTCCGCCGCTTCTTTCCGCCACTTCCTATCTCCACTCGCACTTCTCCGCCACTGTCCTGCCACTTCCTTCTCCTTCGCCACTTCCTTCCGCCACTTCCTTCCGCCCCTTCCTTCCCTCCTTCCTTTCCGCCACGTCCTTCCACCACTTCCTTTCCTTCCGCCACTTCCTTCCTTCCGCCACTTCCTTCCTTCCGCCACTTCCTTCCTTCCTTCCGCCACTTCCTTCCGCCACTTCCTTCCGCCACTTCCTTCCTTTCTTCTTTCATTCCCTTCTCCTTCTCCTTCTCCTTCTCCTTCTCCTTCTCCCTCTCCTTCTCCTTCTCCTTCTCCTTCTCCTTCTCCTTCTCCTTCTCCTTCTCCTTCTCCTTCTCCTCCTCCTTCTCCTCCTCCTTTATCATTTGGGATCAAAATCAAAGAGCTGCTGAGGATCACCAATTTACCTGAATCACCACAGACTGTGGAATCAAAGGACATGCACCAATCTCCTCAAGATGAGCTGCTTTATGCCATGTTCTGATATTTACACCCTTAAAAAGCAAACCTGAAGAGTGATGGAGTATGAAGGCTCAAGGGGAAAATGAACATCTACTCTTATCTACATAACTATTAATGGTCAAAATGTTTGGAGCTGTGTGCAGGAAGTGTTCATGGAGAATGTCCAAAGCTTAGAAAGATCATTATCTGACATGGAAACACACTTCTGGTAACAGAAACCCAAATTTTACTAGCAAAAACTCCCTCAACAGAACCCTGAATATAATGTGGTGGAAGGTAAAGATAATTTCTGAGAAATTATTTCCCAATGGCTTCCACCAGAGAAAGAAAAGCCAGATAACTAAAAACAGAGCAGGCAGACCTGCCTTTGCTCTAGTCCTGTGGCAGAAAGACCCACATTATTCTCAAATTCAGTTTCATTTATTTTCTGTAAGTTCTAATTACCACCAGTACTTTAATTACTGCATTTTTCAGAAGACCCATACAATAACCATTGAAAAAAGTCATTAAAGCTAATGAAAAATCCAATTCCATTGACTTCACTAGGTTGGCTTCCAAATTCAGCTTTTAGAGGCTTGGAGTAAAAAACTTTGACAGTTTACATTATTAAATAATTGAATGTCATATAAATGTCCTCTTTTAGTCATCATTCATTTAATTATCTCTACTGTTGAAATAATGCAATAAGCCCATGCTGATCAGTATGACTTAGCACTTCCAAGTCCAGATCTAAGAATACAAAACCAGTTATAGTATTTTTCCTCCAGAAAGTTCAATTTCAATTTCAGGAGTGTATATCTTCTAATATACCTGATTATTAGCTCCTACTGTTGGGTTCACCATTCAACTCAGACTAGAAGAGAGATATATATTTACATATATAAAAAATTTTAAGAGGGTAAGAACTGCTGAATTCAATTAGGGATTGAAATAAAGAAGGAGATGATAAAAGCAAGATCAAACCTTACCTTTTATGATCTGTATCTCTACAAAGAGATTATTTTCCCTTTTCCAGTAACCTGTCACCCTTTTGTCCCTGGAGTGTAGTTGGTATTCCTTGTTTAAAACTCCGTGGTAGCAAACTGACCACGGTTAGCCCAGATGTGGGATTTGAAGGTAGAAATACTGCTATAAATTTTTTTGAAATGTATTTAAAGTCCATATTGGAGTTTGCAACACAGTGGTATCTGAGGTATTCTTAGAATGGATGACACAATGTACAGAAAACACAGTACTTTGTGTTGTACTGATTAGTACAGACCAGTCAATGTGTATTTTATTATGATTTATTGGTCAGTAATAATTTTCCCATTTAATATAATTTCAGGTAGCAGTATCTCTATATTACATCCATATACCAAAATATCTCAAACTGCATTTACAGAAACTCACAAATATGGATATGTTTACATGTGTGTGCCACTGCTATAGCTTTCTACCTGCAAAAGAGAGATGCTGAATGTGAAACAGAGGTACAGTTCCTCAAGGTTGTAAAGTCCCTTTTATTCACATTAAAAATAATCATGCTTGTGCTGGCTACCAGAAAGGATCCTCAAGCTTTCCATTTCTGCTTCTCACAAGTTGTCCAATTGCAACAAAAGAAACCTGGGAATTAAACCACCACCACTCCCTTTTAAGTATTTAATATTCCAGCTTCATTCATCCCATTCTCTGAATTGTTTTCAGCAACTATAAAATGCAGAGTAACGACAATTTTTTTAAGGAGAGCAGGTTCACTGGTAGCATGGAATCAATAATCAACCAAGAGTCTGAGCCTTTGTGACATTCTTCCAATATTGTACTACCTCCAGTGAGGGATGAATGAAAAAAAAGTCTAAAAAAATCCTACATCCTTCTCTTTGAGCACTGCAGACTTGTACTGGAGGAGATCTCAATTTAGAAAGAAAATAAAACAGAACAAATAAACCAAATCTGTACAAAAGGTCTTGAAACATAACAAGCACAATTCTTGCCATCAATAAGCATGGACTTCTTTAACCTTCTCTGGAGAACTCAGCTTATGGCATTCAGCTTGCACTGGGAAAAAAATGCAAGCTGTAGCATTCTTATTTTCAATCTAAGTCATGCAATGGGATGAATCATGTGCCTGAGAGTGGAGCAGAAAAGCTTGTCACTTTCAGAAATCATTACCTAGGTATGCTGGCTACACTGATTTCCCTCCAACATTACTGAGTAATGAGGAGAACAACAGAACTTCACTTTCTTCTCATGACGGAGCAGCGACTGCTCCTGTCAGTCTGTCTATTACACATAAAGGACTCGGGGCATGAGGAATACTACCAAAAAATTCAAGAATTCAGAGAGCAATCCCAGCCCTGAGGAGACCAGACACCAAGGATGGTTGAGCTCATCCAGACATGATGCTGTCACTTCCACAGGTTGCACCATCTCTAACACACCCACCTGGCCCCAGCCCAGGGAGAAAACAGAATTTCTCAGAACTTGCAGTGTGAACTCTACAACACATGCTATCAGAATCCTCCAATTTATCTCTGCTCACACGGGAACAACTTCTAGAAAAACATCAGGTGCTGAGTGCTGGTAAATCCAAACTCTTCATGTGAGTGCCCCTATGATTACTGAGTTTTGTTCTCTCTTTTCAGAAAAGCAACCTGATTCAAGTCTGATGTCCAGCTTCAGACTCCAGTTTGGTTAATTGTTTCTATGTCACCACCAGGTTTTTTTCTCCAATTTTCCAATTCCTTTCCTCAAAAAAGATATGCACAGTTTGTAATCAACAGCCCAGATCCTTGTCTTCCTACAACGAAATACACTGAGCTCCCTCCCAATCCTTTTAACACATTTTTCTAGTCAGCTGAGCATTTCTGAATCTCATTCAATTTTTCAAAAGTATTTTTATTTTTCTTTATATCAACAGTCTAGATGTGACTATGATGGTCTAAAGATGTAAGTACATCAACATCTGCTCACATGTTGGGAACCCATACAGCTTTAACACAACATTTTTAAATCTTTATTAAAAAGTATTACTTGACAAAAAAGGAAACATAAAAATAACCTACTACTGAAAATGTGCAAAGAGTATATATAAAATGGATATATATAGATAGATATATATATTTGGATTACCATATTCAGGTTTTATCCAGATTTCCATAATGCTGTTACATAAGATAACTGGGAAAAGACTGAATTTAATGCACTCTACATGATGTCTGCTGCCTTTAACAATGAAATCTTGCTGGTTAATGCTTTCTCAAAGGCTTCTTTGTAAGGAACAGGGCCAGCTCAGAGAAGAGGATGGACATAGACAACCTCAGCCTGGGAAACTGAAAACATGGACAGTGAGGTAAACCTCTAAGAAACAACAAGCCTTCCTCTGCATGCAAACACCTAAAAAAATAAAAATGTCCACAGTCTATCCCGACAAATTTGTAAATAATTCTTATTCTGGGCTTGCAAGGGATAGCTGGTTAAAAGACACACATCAAACACATGCAACTGAGGCAGTGTGACACCATATGGCTGTAGACAGCCTGCAAAACCTGCATTATTCCATGATGCAAATTTCTTTCAAATCCAAAACATTTCTGACATTGAAGTATTTGTCCTGCCTTAATGGTAATTTCAAGTGATGAGCTTACAACATGACTACAACAGCACAGTAGGAACCAACTGGAACCTTTTAACTTCACATTTTGCAGGAGTCGTGTAAATTAAGTAACTCTGGTTATCAGTCTCATAAGCAGCTCTAAATTCACTGATACCTGAAAAATGCTTCAGGTAATCAACAAGCTAAGTGAAAATATTTCTGTCTTATAGAGTTAGTTCCTCCCAGATTTGAAAATAAGCATTTGGGTGCAGTGAAATGAAAGAGGCAATTGGAAACCAATTAGCTGAACTGAAAATGGAAATGGTTTCAGCCCCAGATCTGCAATCTGCACTGAGACTTGCATCAGTGTTCTTATTATATCTTCTGCTTTGAATTGGGTTTCACGTGATGAAGAGCTGCAAACACTCCCTGGTTTAGTAGAACTGGAGTATTTTGATATTTATCAACAATGGCAGCAACACAACCACCACCCACGTTTTGGGTTATTTGCATTCCTGACTTTACAGGTGTTTAGGCAAGTGGGATTTTGTCTATTTAGAGATATTAAATTCAGACTGAGTGTTTTCACCCAAGGCTGCTCCTCCACACTTAGAAGTTAATTCACCAATGGGATTTACCACACCTAATACAGCCAGAGTCAGGACACTATGGAAAGCCTTCCTGGGCTTCCCAGTTCCCTGGAATGGGCATTTGAAAAGAAGATATTTGGTCACAGTTGTGCTTAATACATTGTATTAAGGGGCAGCACATGAAACACAATTATTTTTTTGGAGCTGCAGAGATCTGTTAATGAGACACGGCAACGTGGCCTGCTTGCTCTCACTTAATGAACTTTGCTGTAATGGTAACTGGAGAGTGAGCTCCCATTCTTATTTCACCTCATGAGCTTTATCTCTTACTCTCTCCTATCCTGTTGAGGCAGAGGAGCAATTCAGAGGCTGGGGGGACATCTGGCAGCTGGTCAAGGTCGACCCACTACACACCTCCCCCAGGAAATGACTGCTCATGTGCTGGATAAATTTAATTCTGTGCGTGCATCCCTTCCACACACATCCAGAGTTCCAGTGTCACAGACTTCATCCTGAATGCACATGGTATTCCTCAGACACTATCATGTGGCTACAGCCAGACAGAAATACTCCATATGGTGTTGCTACTGTACCTATAAAAAGGCTTTAACGAATTCTGACTTCATCCTGCCACAGAAGAAGTATGGAAATGTAATGCCTGCCACATTTCGTTGCTCTCAGCCTCTCCTGCAGTCTGTCCTCCTGTGTCTTTTCCTCTCTCATTCTGCACAGGAGGCTGTGCTCACCTCTAGCAGGCATCTGAGAACATCCATTGCCCATCTGTTTGAGTTTAAATCAAGCTTTTTCCTCCAATCTGTTGCTCATGCTGCCCATTGGCTCTTGGAAGAATTTTTCTGCTTTATCCCCTCCTTCCTTGAAGCATTGCCTTGGCTTCACAAGGGTGGTGCTGTTGACATGTCAGAGATCACTGCCTATTGTGGTGAGCCACAGCATCTCCTGGTTTTCTTGTGTCCTCCCCAGTTCATTCAGTAATTTCCTTTCATCTTTCACACAGATGGTTATTTCTGAATACAATCTCCTTTTTTTGTCTCTTTGTTTGCAGAGCACCAGTTATTCAGCAGGATTAGCAGGATTTCTAGGCTCCATGCTTGTACAAATAAGAAATAATAATTAACGGATTAGGAGTTTGGGAAAATAAATAAGCAATTTTTCCATTTTCATAGATGGTATTTCCTAATTTTCTTTCCCACTTTAGCACTTATTAATGCTTTCAAAAAAGATACTTTATTTTAGGTTTCTCCTTATTTTTCCTCTTTTTTAAAGAAAAATTATCGTAATACTAGCACTAAAACTATTTCTAAACATTAGAAAAACTATTCCTATACCTCAGACACAAACAGGTGGAAATACAGTCCAGCTTGAAGATACCAATGGGATTTCATTGTTGAACAGGAACAATTTATATCTCTGGCTAGTGGCTGGCTCTCCAAAATCCTCACCAGGATTCATAGACATGGACAGAAAAAGCAGCACTATTTTAGGTTGCTGGAAGAAGGCCATTAGTCACCAGGAACACTTTACAGCTGGTGTACATTGCAGGGGCTGTTGACCAAATGAACCTTTAAAGGAGAGCAATTTTAAGCCTACTAAACTCGGACACATGCCAACTCATGAGGAAAAAAAATCTTGGGAATTAAGGAGCAAAAAGCTCTGTTAAATCACACAACTTCTTGTTCAACATGTGCAGGAATCCTTCCTATAGCCTCAAGAATATGGAGAATCCCATGGAAAGGCAAGTTAAATATTGTCCATTTTGAAGGTGCTAATGAGCTCAATCAGTTCTAAATACACAGAATAAAGGGGGCTGGGTTGTTGATTTTATGTTTGGGGGTTTTTCTAAGTTTCTGGATGCATATTTTCAGGTGATATTTTACCTGAATTGTCTGGTGGCCAAATGTGTCATGAAAAGACATTCAAGCTTAGTGAGAGGAGTAAAGGAATTCCAGGCTAAGCAGTCAACAGGAAACAAGGGAAGGAAGGTATGAGGCTGAGGCAGTTCCAGCTGAATATTTCATTTTGGAGTAGGAAATACACTGAGGAGTTCAAGATTATGAAATAGAAAAGGATTGGTCCATATTTCCCATGTTTTTTTCTTAAATAGTGACAAAGGCCCTGCAGTGATGGGACAACCACAACTTTTCTTACAAGAAGACCTAACATACAGAATTTTCTTTTTTGCTTTGGCTTTAAATTACATTCCTTTGCATCACATAAAAATTCATGGTCTACACTGCTAAAGATCAAAACTGAAACAATAGAAAATAGGTACTGCAGGGGAAACAAAGGAAAATTGCTACTATATTTACAGAAATTCAGAATATTACATTACAGCTACCTTTGGCAATGCTCTAGAGAGAGCCCTACAGAGCTGTCAACAGAGGCTTCAGCTCAGGAGATCTCATTTGTTTTGAAAATGATCTCTCTTCATCTGAGAAGCATCTGATTTCTGGGCCACAATTTAAAATAAAATATAATAAAGAAAGTCACTCAACTCCAACACCTCCAAAGATCAAGGGAACAGAGAAAAGCAAACAAACAAGAACAGTTTAGCAGCCAGTTTCATTTACTTTCACATTTTCAGAAAGCAAATTAGTGTTTTAATATTCCAGGGGCAAACCACAGTAGTTGAGCTGTCAGATTTCAAGACATACTCTGAAGCTGTTCCTCCTCTCAATTTTGTGTATTAAACATCCCATCTGGTTTGGGTCTGATCCAGCAAAACTAACCTGCATCCTTCAAATATCCTTTAAATGCTGCATGCTGGAGTTTTAATAACTTTATGAATATAATGTGTATTCTGCTCTTCCTACTCAATGAATCCAGGGCTTGCTCATATTTCAGTGTTTAGCACTTTGTGTGCCCCTTAAATCCTGCCCTCAGACACATTTAGGAATATTACAGAGCATTCCAGGTTTCCCAGAAGCAAATTCCATTCTGAAATTTTTATCTGAGACAATAAACATTCCCTAAATTACTTTAGTGCACAAAACAACTATTTAAGTAGAGTTCTTCAAATGGTATCACCTTTTGGTATTACCAATCTCATCTCATTTATAGTTTATATGCAGAGTGCTTGCACATTCCCTTCAACATTTAAATATTTATATACCAGTACTGCTCTGGGAGGGAACACATGCCAGTGGCTGTTAGCAGGATGTAAAGCAACATTTGGATTGGTAGCTAGTGCAAACCTTGCTTGACTTCTTAATAACCATCAAGATTTCATCACCATGCCACCCTAAAGCATGGCTGGAGTTGTTCCAGTGCTGTGTTCTGCAGCTCACAGAGCTGGGGAAAAAACCCCAAACTTAGCTCCTTAATACAGGAAGTAACAAAGGCAGAATTCAGCTGAGCAGATGTAGCTGGGTTTCAGCAGTTTTACACCTCCCTCTGCTCCCCTCGAGGCTGGTGGGGGACACAGACATCCTGACCCAGACAACAACACAACAACTCCAACCTTGCCAGTGCCTCCTGCTACACTTCCAGTATTGAAGGCAGCCTCCTACAACAGGACAGCTCATGGACAACTACACAGGGTAACATGGATCTTGTCCTTCCTGATTCTGTTTGAACACATCTTCCTTTCACCAAATATCACCTGAGATCATTTAAAAAAGACATATAATTTTTTTCTTGGATTTTTATACAAACGAAGAGTCTCTCTAACGAATGCAAGGTTGCTATTTAGTTGTGGTGGTATCAGGTGTCAGGTTTTTTGGGTCTGGATTGAAGGCATTTGAGACAATAGTTCATGTTTGGACTCAAGTGTTTATTATTTCTTATCAGTAAAACAGTCTCACTACTGTGAGTTTGGCAGCTTTTCATTAGAAGGCACAAAATGGCCAACAATCTCTTGTTACAAGGTCTTTTAAGACTAAACTATCCAGTTAAGAACTGACACCTGGATTATTTTCCCTTTTAACCAATAACTGATCCCAAAGAGCTGCAATGTGGAATTTCTGCCCAATTACAAAATGCCACCCAAACCCATGAAGAAGAAGGAAGAAGAAGCATGAAGAAGAAACCCAGAATGACACCCTGTGCCCTCCATCTTGCTTCCATCCACAACATACTGAAAATCTCAAAACCTCAATTTCTCACCAAATGATACACCTACACTGCTCTCTGTAATCTATTTCACACTTTTGTGGATTCTAGCCTATCTTGAAGTCTGGGAAACTTTCTCCCTGAACAAGGGTCAAAGTCAGTGCTCCCCTGGGGGTCAGAGCATCCCAGAGCAGACAGAGAAATATTCCTGGTGCCCTGGATTTCCACATTTACTTTCTCCTTTACTCAAATCACAAACCCTGCTTTGAATGGAATAGATTTTTTGATTTGTTGCTTCTCTTCCACAGCCTATAGTAGCCTCTCTTCTAATAACCCTGCTTTGCACCTCTGATGCCAACTGGTGGATTGGTTTTTTGGTGTTTTTTGGCTTTTGGCTAGAAATGGAAAGGGAAATAGTAGTGTGTTATAATATACCTACATCAAACATTAAAATATTATGGTAATCCTTCATGTTGTTAAACTTTGGGCAGACCAGGAAATAATAAATTATAGGCATGGTCTTCCCTC
Source organism: Serinus canaria (assembly GCF_022539315.1). Taxonomy (NCBI): domain Eukaryota; kingdom Metazoa; phylum Chordata; class Aves; order Passeriformes; family Fringillidae; genus Serinus; species Serinus canaria. The sequence goes on from NC_066315.1 coordinate 147,053,686, forward strand.
TTTTATGGATTTCATGAGCCATGGAGATCAGTGGGAAAATATCAGGCAGGAACATTTATAATTTCTGCAAAGATAATCTGAGATTCCAGGTTCTTATATACCAAGCAAAGTGACTCTGCTGCTGTTCATGGTGCAGAGACCAACCCAGCAGTTTGGCTTAGAATAAATTCAACAGGGAAGTTGCTCAGATTTATAGATGTTTCTTTGGGGAGTTTGTCCCTGATTCACAGACATTACCACCAACAGATAATGTTATATCTTCTTCTTTGACCTCTTGTATGTCCCAGGACATATAATTTCATTTCTTTCTCCTACTGAAACTCCAGTCCCTTGAGTTTGGACACAAATCTCCCCCACAGGTTTTTAGGAGATAAAGTTTATGGTTTTCTCTTTCCAAGGGATCCAAGATGAACCTCTCCTGAGAAATGCTGGAAATCCAGCCTTCAAAAGGAGCTCCAATGGCTTCAAACACTAAATTTGTATAAAGAAATAAAGTCTGACCAGGCAGGTGAGAGCCATGACAAGTCTCACAGGGTTGAACTCCCTTCCTCCCCACAAGAGAACATTCTCACAGCTCCTATTATTCCCTTTAAGGCTGACAAATTCTATGATTTGAGAGCATGAAGAACTGCTGGAGAGATCTTTACATATATAGATACTCTATTCCATATTGTCCTTCTCATTTTCTCCCAAAGGAAATGGAAGACAGGGATGGAAGGGGTGATACCTCAGCAGGATCCAGCCACTCTGGTTCTCTCATTTGCCTCTTGTATCAGCAAAAAGCTAAAACAAGCCCCTGTGGCACAGGGTTAATGGCTCAAAATGGACTCATGCCTTTGATTTCCTGGCTTTGCTTCCTGAAACATCTGCTGGCAAAAAAAAACTTTCCTGAGAGAGCTCAGCAAAAGGACTGTTTTTCCCCCAAAGTGCAATTCCAGGTATAATTCAGGACTAGAAAAACACACTGCAGAGACAAATCATTATCTAGAAATAGTGAAGTAACTGTTTCAAAGACAGGAATTTCCCTCTAAATGAGAAGAACTAGCAATCAGGAGTGCCAGGAAAACTAATGGAGGCTCTAAAGACCCAAAGTTGCATGGTAGAAGCAACACAACTTCCTCCACTAAGGTCCCCAAAAAGAGTTGATTTACCTTTTAAAGAACCTATGAGCATCATGTAGAAGGCTACTAATGAAGTTTGCAGTTTGCTGCAGTTAATATCATTAATAATGGGCAATAAAACACAATAGATGATATACCATGCTATAATAAATAAAGCACAAATCCAAGATGGTGGGAAACCATTTGACAATCTGAGTAACATCCTTGCTTGGTTCAGAGTGGTGTGAGGAAGAACCACATTGTGGTCACTTCCACAAGGAAATTTCCTGCATTGCAGAATCTAAAATGGGAATGTCTACTTTGGGACCCTGTGGGAACAGGAGGAAAAAAACCTCAGAATCTTTACCTCTATATTAATTATTTCTTAGTTTTCCTTCCCCTCAGTCCTAATGTTGTTTTTATGCAACTATTTGCATTTATTAAATTATAATTTATTTCGGATCAAAAGGAAAATAAACATCTGAATGCCTTGTACTGGAATAGAAAACCAATATGACAAAGAAAACTACTAATATGATAAAAAATTTATATCTAACCAAGGCAGAATATCAATCCTACTGCTTCTGGCTCACATTCAATCTCATGAAGAGGCGGAATGAAAATTTTAAAAAATATTTTAATAAGTAACACCACCCCTGTTTAAAGCAGGATTACAGGGCAAAAGGAGCCTAAGTAAAAGCACACTCTGAAAAATTTGTAGATGCAGAAAGGGTAAGCAGGGTAAATATCAATTTTTTCCCTACCTATTTTTACCAATGAAAGTACTAATGGACCAAAAGGAGTCAGGAATAGCAAGTCCTTGGGTATTTATTCATTTATTGCATTCATAGCCAGGGACAATCAGGTGCCCTAACTCGGTCTCATCGTGACTGGCAAATGGTCACAACCAGCTGACAAGAAAAGCAGAGAGAGAGAGCCAGGAGAAATCTCTCACCTCCCCAGATTTCAGCAGCTCCAGAATCACTCCCAGGGGTGGAGGTCACTGATGTGACTGTGGATGTTCACAGCTCTGCTCCACCCCCCAGCACAGCCACAGGCACGACATGAGCACTGCTCTCTGTTCTCAGAGCCAGCTCTGCAATGTGCACAGAACTTCCAGGGCAATTATGTTACACCCTGCTCTCAAATAAATTCAATTATTAAACAACACCATATGTCACTCCCCTCCAGCTGGAAGCACAGCATAGACTTACTTGGTAAAAAATCAAAACCTGCTGGTGGAAATAGTATTGGGTGTGACTGAGAAGCCTCATTCCCTGCTGTGGGATGGGGTGATTGTGTGATTATAAATTTGGGTAAACTTTCACCTCCTCTCTGAGCACTTGCTCAATTTCTCTTTCATTTCACTCTCCCACCTGCAAAATGTTTGCCTAAGTTCTCACCTCTGCTGTTAAAATTACCTTCCTAGCCTGATGGTCTGGAAATATCCTTCCCTTCCTCCCAAGCTACCTAAGCTATCACTGCACAGTCATCCCCTCCACCCAACGTGTCACCTCTAAAAACAGCACGTGCCTGTTCTTGGCTCTTGATCCTTGCTTTGTATCTTGGATTTTATTCCTTCTTGTGGCCCTCTGCTCCTTCTTGAAGCCACCAAGCCCACAGCCTTTCTTTTCTCCTCGCTTTTGTTCTTATTGTTTCTCTGTAATCCTCCCTCAGTTTTCCACAAATGGAGCTGAAGAGTATCTACTGCTGCAAGGCTTTCCATTAAAAGACTTTTCATTACAGGAAAAGCTCAACAATTTCCAGACAAATTGTATATAAACAACTGCAAAAATCTGAAACACTTAACATGTTATAATCTTGAAACCAGTGCTTTATAACAAGAACAAATTTTGGATTCTTAAAACTATATTTTCCTCCTGTGCAGAAATCATTACCTGCAGAAGTTTTACAATTTCCTCTGGGGTTTATAAGGATACATATTATGATAATAAGGAACACTGGCAGCATGGATTGGCAATTTAAAAGCAAGTTCAGGTACTTTAAAGTCTGTAAGACACACACACTCTGGTATTAATCTTTTACAGCCACCCCTTAGTTGCATCCAAACAGTTTTTTTAATTTCTAAATTTGTCTTTATGTTTAAATTGTTAAAAATATAAAAAGAGAGAGGAACACTAAAGGGCCCAGGACCCTAGAGTGCCACTGCTTGATGCCAGAGTTTGAAGGTGGAGAAGTCAAAATTTTCCAAAAATAGAAGTCCCTGTTCACTCCCTACCTGCACTCTGGTTATGAAACAGATACTCCATGGAAGGGAGGAATTACCTGTGCTATTCCCAACAGAAATTCCCAGGAAGGTTCACAGCTCTGGATACCACGTGGGATTTGGCAAATAAAATAAGGTGGCTCAAGTGGGAAACAGAAAATGCAGAGATAAAAAAGAGCCTTTCCAAGGGGAGAGGCTCTGGACGAGCTGGGATCAGAAATCCAATCTCCAAAACTGAATCAAAGAGGCACTGCAAGTACAGGCTCTAAGCCAGAGATAAATGCATTTTACAAGCTACACCTAAGACAAGACCAGGAAAATAAAGATTATTGTTAAAAAAAAAAAAAGAGAGAGAGAGAAAAAAAAAGTGCCCTACAGAGAACATGGAGAAGAAAAGCTTTGTGTTATAAGGCTTCCAGAAGAGATCTCTTATTAAATATTAAAGCAAGCCCATTATTCCCTTCTGCCTGCTAAGAAATATACTGAACATTGTAGATACAAGATCACCCACCAATTTAGGGTGAAGAGGCTGGAAATAAAAAACAAGCAATACCCTTAGAGATTCAGCCCCTTAAAATTATGGAGTATTTCTCAGAACTAGCAGAAAAGAATAAAGAAGAAATACATAAAACCCAGAACCAGCTACCAGCATGGCTATGATGAAAAGCACCCTTAATTGATAAAGCTTCCAATCCTAAAACCCAGGCACTGAATGCTATCTGACAAAAATCTCATTAATTTAAACACAAGGAGATCTAAAACTTTACAAAGAAAATAGGGGAAGGAGAAACAGCAAAAGACAAGGTAAAGAAAGCAGTAGGATGCTAAGTTTAAGGGGAAAATGAACAATGAAGCCATTCAGTTCATTAGGAATAGCAAGAAATATCAGATAACTAGTTCAGAACAAACAGTAACAGTTTTTGGACATGTTTTATAAAAGATTATGTGGAACAGATACATCTTCACATAAAAGACAACCAACCCTGCTATGGATTGACACTAGCTTCAGTAAAAACAAGAGGGTGAGAGGATAAGGCTGGATAATCCAGTTATACATGAGTTCATATCTGAATTTTAAATGCTTTAAAAGAGCTTAAAACATTTATTAGTAAGTCTGTTTTATAAAATGTAGCAAGTAAAAACATTTCCTTCTCCCACGACTAAGGAGAGCTGTACACAGGAACTGGAACAACAGCTTGTTATATAAATCTGTTGATAAAAATGTTGATGCAGAAAAGCTTGCTAAAATGCCAACAGATAAAATAAAAGCTATACTAATTGGATTTATGCACTTAGAAAAGGATTTATGGTAAACAAAAAACCCCACAATTGCAGGTAATCATAGGAGCTCCTTTAGGCTGCTTTAAAATATGCATTAAAAAAAATCACTCCCTGTGATACAGGCACTGAAAAGTACAAGTGTGGTTTGAAAGACTAATTAGATAAATCTGTCTCAGAAAGTTCAGCATGGCCTAACAAACACAAAGCTGGGGATCCAACCTCTGGCTCAAAAAGTGCCCAGGATGCAGTTTCCCAAAAGTAGAAGGGCACTCATTTGGTAAAGTGTTGCTTTAGACTTGACATTTTATTCCCTAAAAATCCCTTAATGCTACTGGCCACTGTCAGAGGAGAGATACTGGGTTGGGGACACCTCTGGTCTCATTAAAACAGCTTTTGGTGTGGCTGCTCTTTCTACACCCCAAAATGCTGAAGGGAAGAATTGAAGTGCTCTAAGAAAATGTTTGTTTTTCAGTGTAACCTAAGGGCACCTGGTTTTGGTTTGTATGAAGGTTTTACCCCTGCTGGATGGAAACACAGGAGGGCCAGGGTGAGACTTTCTGATATGTGACCTCCCACAAGCCCAGACACAGAGGATGCTACTGAGAAGTTCAGCAGTAAAATGCAGGAAAGGGCTTGTTCTTTATAGGTAGGCACCAGGCAGAGAACAAAAGGGGCAAAGGGCTTCTCAGGTCTGAAAAATTCAGATGACTCTGTCTAGAAAAGAAATGAAACCCCAGTTATTTTTCAATATGCTTTCACTTCCCTGCCTAAATATTAGAAATTGTGATCTTCTCCTACTAAATAAGAGTTTTAAAGGTGGTGTGATCTGACTCTTTGGTTTCCAAACCTCCCTGATAAAGTATAGGAAATCTTACAAGAAAAATATACAATATCCCAATTTTCCAGTGTCCTCCAAGGAAAAATAAGAAATAAATATGAAAGAGACCTCTGCTGACCCTTTCTATGTTCTAAGAAATCCTCAGAGCTAAAAGCAGAGCTCAGTTCCACCTCTCAGAGTAGCCAACTTCCCAGCCCCTGTGTTGCAAAGGCTGAAATGCAGCCCTGCTCTGTGTTTTAAGGAACTTCAGAAAACATCCAGGCATGTTCAGGGTTTAAATGTGTTTGTCAAAAGTAACAGAAAAGTATCAACAGTAAAACAATGCAGAAAAGCAATCATTTATCCTCTCACACAAACATTGGCCTCTATCCACGTGAACTTGCAGTCTCCCCTGTTCAGCCTCAAATTGTCTACACTGAAAAACATGGAAGTTTTCTATTTCTTCCCCAAAATGCACTATTAATTTAAATATATCTGCAGATGAAGAACTTCGTGGTTTTCCTTGTTGTATTTTCTCCTGCTGAGCTTCCAGCATCAGGTGCCAGCTTCCAACAACAGCTGGGCCTCTAAACTTAGAGAATAAATAATTTCTTTGGTGTGAGTTAAGTTCTAGAAGAGTTAGACATTAATTTCCTTTTGAGTTAGACCAACTACCATGGCTACCACAGGTGACCAGAGCTCTTCCCCACATCCTAAAGTGAAGCAGAGCAGTGATCATGATCCCATGAGTTAAACATTGGCCTCATATTGAAAAGCATTGAGAAAGCAGATTCTACCAGGGTCCAGAAAGTGATGAATTCTCTGTAAGGACATTTTCAGCATTGCATTGGGAAGGTCTCAGTGAAGCCAATGAGGTGATCCTGTACAGAGGGCAGCAGACATTTTCTTAAGCTGGTGACTTGCCATGATGCAAATCTAGGACATATGTTTCTCAAGAAAACAACTGAAAGGGCTTTTTTTGGCCTAAAATAAGAGAGTAAATCCATCAGATTTTCCATTTTGCACCACAATGAGGAATAACTGAGCGACTTCCAAATCACTGCTGCCAAAATAGGAAACCATTTGAGATGGCCTGATGAGAAAGAGGCCACTGAGTGACCATTAGCCCCTGACATAAAGGATGTACATCAGAAAGAAGTGGGGACAATGACACACAAGATCAGCTTGCAGTATAGCTTGTCCAACTATGGTATTTCTTTTTGCTCTTATTTGTGCTGCAGACAATCTTTATTTTACTCAGATGTGCCACCAGGCAGTGGCTTCCCCAAGAGATGTGCAGTACTCACTGCTTAACACTACAGGACATTTTCATGAGAGCCACAAACACATTTGGATACAGGTCTGATCCACCCCACTCTAAAGATTGTCCTGGGGTCTTCCAGTCCTATCCCAGAGCCACGTGCTGAAAAGCAGCCTAAATTCACCCCAGCTTGGTACCTCTGCTGTGACAGCCAAGATCTGGAAGTTACTGCACTGCCCATGGCAAAGCAGAGCTCTCTGCTGAGGAAACCTTGTCCAAACAAAATACCCATATCCCCCTGACAGAAACACTTTGACAAACACCATTTACACAGCACAAATGTGTGATTTTAGGGGTTTCCTCCAGGCATGGGATGAGTCAGTCAACAGAGGCAATTCTTTTTTGGTGGGAACTCAATTCTGTTCTGAGCCCTCCATACCAGACACCACAGCCAGGCTTCATGACCACTGGGTGCTGGCAAATGTGCTCAGTCTAGACTAACATATAAAAATCTGCCTGCAGAGGGATAAAAACATATTGCTGTTAATCAAGACAATGAAAACAGGGTAAATCTTGTGTATAAATTAATTATTGGAAATAGAAAAGGGGGTAAGGGATATTCTAATTTTTCTGCATTTTCTAGTCATTACCATTTATTCAGTGACATAAAAAAGCTTGACTTCCATACCTGGATATTCATAGAGCACTTGAAGGAGTCACCAGCAGGGACTTCCTAATTGCAATGAGAATTTCTCAACCTGTGGAAGGGACCATTTCAGAGCCACACCTTGCCTTCTCCCAGTCCAGGAGTTCCACTAATAATTCCCATTGCCAGACATATTTTGCTGTCATGAATGAAGCAAGGTCTAAATGAACCCTTTGAACGTGGGTTTCCTTAGGAATTTGTATCCAAACTGATGGGATACACAAATGGGAGAAAAGGAATAGCAAGGATGAGACATCATTAAACAAACTGTGTCCTTCAATGCATGTCACTGACACCAAAATCACTCCTAAAAATTGAATTCTGTCACTTATGAGCAAAACAGAGTACTCCATTTGGTAAAAGGGTGCTCAGTAGTATTTAACATTTAAAACACTTTGACTGCAGCACACACAAGACGGGACACACCAACCACCCAAGATGACACCCAAGTGAGGGCAGCTTTGGAAAGCTGAGCCTGCTTGCCAATTTTGATAGGGAGGACTTGAATCCTGGCCAACATGTTCTCTTCTCTCATCAGAGAAGTTTCAAGAGTCTCTCTGTATAACCAGGAAAGAGGTGCTTTGTTTTCACATCAAACCCATAAAATGCTGTGAGAGTTGTGGTGCTTGAAGCTCGTTTTGAGCTAATTCAAAGGACACAAGAGAAAAGGCTGCAGAGATGAAAAAAACTCTGCTGGTCATTTTCAACCAGCTGTGAGATCTGGCAATTGATTAGAAACCTTAGCTGAATATTGATGACTGACACAGGAAACAAAAGAAGGAGACAACTTTAAAAAAAATTGGGATTTCAGAACATATTAAAAAAACCCCTTTTTCTTCTACTTGTAAGTTTGAGGCCTGGAGGTGACCCTTCAGAACAACACACTGTACTTACAGAACAATAATTTTTTATATTTTTATATGAAGCTAAAACAGATCTAAGATCGAAAGTCTACAAAATTGAAATGAAACATATGGCTGTTTTAAACTGTTATTAGCCTCATTCAACTTTATCATTAGCTCAGCTCAGAGGTTAAAACATTACATATTTCAGCTTAGCCAGTCATATCTGCTACAGGCATGCTGAATAAATATCATATAAATCACAGAGCCTGACAAGACTTAATAGGAAAAGCTGCTAAATTGACCTATAAATATAATGTATTACAATGCATCAGCTGGTGTTGCCACTTTCTTGGAAACAGTGGAAGAATTGGGATAGTTGTCTAATACCCTCTTACGAGTTTTTTTACATGACTATGGGAAGAATATTCAAAACCTTAAACCCAGGGAAGTAACCCCACTATCAATGTTTTACACCTGAGTTATTCTTCAATTATATGTTGAAATTTACAGCAAGACTCCAACACCTTCCCCTGTTCTAATCTTCTCTGATCTGTCTGAAGCAACACTTCACCTCTTTGACATGTGCATTTACAGTTATTTTAAAATCACTTTTTTGAAATCCAGCAGTTCTGCAAACCCAATTTGCTTTGAATCTCATTCCCTCTTTGCTGGGGGAGGCAGAATTTAATATTCATGATCTTTGCTCCTGTAAGGGAGTATTTGCAATTCTTCTGATACATGTTACTGGGTTAATCATATTTTCTTTCTTGAAATGTATCTTTTGTTCCTACAAAGGTAATGAAGGAGAGTTACTCATCTCCATAATGAATCTTGAATTTTAATTAAACCTATTAGCTGAACATGTCAAATGTTTGTCACTTCCAAAGCAGCATAAAAATTACTCTTAGTAATAAATGTTACTTATTCCCATATTGCCCTGGATTATATTGCAGACACAGTATCTATAACAAGATCCCTATGCTATTTTATGCTATATTAATATGATTTATTATGGTATAACAATGTATTTTATTCACTCCTCTGCACCACCAGCAGCACAAGGATAAATTGTGTTGTAGAAGACGCTGGCATGTTCTGTACAGTACACCCTGAAATAAATGAGTCTGCAATGACACAGACACACTTTCCCTTATCTCCCTTAACTTTGCATAACACACTCAAAATGCTCTACTTATGCATCTCCTACACTGCAACGAGTCTAGTCAAATGAACAATCCACATGAATAAACATAAGGATGTAAGAAGGCATTTGAAAGATCAAAGAAATTAGCAGGGTTGGGATATCCTTTGCCATGGTACCTGAATATCTGATAAAAGTACACAGTTTGAAGGACACTGGAGATGAGAAGCAGACTCTGCTTGGAAAAGTATTCCTAGACCAACAGTGATTTTTTGGATTTCCATGCTATGCCATGCTTAGCACAACAGTTCTGATCTCCTCTAAAAGCTCCTGCTCCAGGATCAACCAGGATCTAAAACTGATCTAAAACTGAACCTGTGCTACCATCTCCTCACAGAGCATCACCAACAGCAAAGATCCCACCAGTGCCATCAACACCAGTTAATTAACACAGCCTACAGTTCTTAATGCCTCCAAGGAATCTGCAGACACCCAAATTATCTCCAAATACTCACTTTGGGGATAAGAAATCCATTCCTCAGATACAACAGGATCTGAAGGCTGAGGAATCACTGGCCATGCCCTCACATCCCAAACAGCTTTGCCTTTGCTAAAAGAAATATATCATGTTGATGAATTATTCCCTTAACTAGCTCCTGTATTTCCTTACATCTGTCTTTTCTTTGGAAACATGGCAAGAACACAACAGTGTTTATAAAGTGAGATGTCATGATGGATGCAGTACAGGTAACTGCATCAAAGGGAACAGAAGAGTGTTTCCAACAATCCAGCACAGCCCTTTCAGGAAGGCTTTAAAGCTTCATGATGATGATGATGATGATGAACAGGCATTAGCTGGCTGTCTTTGGTGAGCTGCCTCCTAGGACCCCAAGGAATAAAAGCAGCAAACACATTTTGCCACACAACTCAGGAAAAAACTACATAGATAACAGAGCCATGAGCAAGCTTTGGAGAGTGGCATAAAGTTCCTTTCTAGATAACTCCTTTCGAAGTAAAACTGGGAAAAATCATGTTGGTTTATTATTATTATTGTTGTTGCTGTTATTATTATTATCTGATAGCTCCAGCTGACATAAACACAGTCAGCTCTCTGCATATTAATATGCAAGTGTGACAATGTCATTTTAGTTTTCATTACTATTAGCCTGTAGGGCAGGAGAACAAAGCACATTAGCATTGAGATATTTGGCTGTTAGAAATCAGTGCTCTCACTCCTGTTTTGATGTGTTTGGTGTAAATGTAAATATAGAAGTGTTTTAATCAAGGAGGGGGATGATATGGAGTATTCCCTGTAGGTACAAGATAAATAAAAACTAACTGCCTTCATAGTGAGCTTTAGATTGTAGCATAAAGCACCCTGGTTTACTCTGTTAAAACAACACAAACAACAAACAGGACTCTTTACCTGGACTCCCAGGCAAGAAAACATGACATGAACCATCTCTTTTATACAATTTTTGTCAGTCAACATCATCCCAGACTTCTGAAGGGCTGGAACACAAAAACACTAATCAACATCAGGGACACTACCATAATTCACAATCTTAATGGATATATTCTTGTTCCATTACACCAAATACTGATTTACTCTGTATTATTACAAATATTGTGGAAGCTGTTTGACACTGATCTGCTTTGCATGCTGGCAATCAAAGAGAAAGAAGTGCATTGACCAAATATGTAAAGAGAAACGTTTTTTTTGCAATCAGATAATTGCCAGAGCAAAGAGTGATGATGCTAAAGTTATAGAGATAAGGACAATCATGGATCTTCATATGGAAAAAAAACTCCATCTAAACTCTTTCCTCTCCTGATTAACTTAGTGCTAAAGCCAAGGTGGCCACATGGAAGCTCTTGGAATAATTTGGAATTTCAGTGACACCCATAACATGCAGAATTACAATAATATAGATAAATAGCCCTTAGAAAGTGACTGAAACAGTAGAATTAGGGAAAAAAAATCACAGATAATGCTTTATATCTGAATAAGATTACAGTAAATGAAAAGAGAACAAGGGTGGTATTTAGCACTAAAACAAGATGAACATGGATGGGAACAGAAATAACAAGTTTTGACCAAAGAGAGAATCAACCTCAGGCTGGCAAAACCGAGATTTCCTCTGCGTTTTCAAATGCACCATGAACTCCCTGGCTCAGGCTCCAAGGAGTGGGAATGACAGAGGACAGACCTGCAGCTGTTATGGCAAAATACCCTGAGGGAACTCCAACAGGAGACACTGCTGGAGACCAGGGGAGGTGGGAGGGAGAGGAGGAACCAGACAACTTCTGCCAGATGCCTTGGGGAGACTTTCTCGCTTGCTCCAAGTGACAGTCACACATCCTCAGCTGAGTGCAGAGGCACATTGCACATCTATTTCCATGGATCTCAAAATGATCAACTCCAGCTTCCATCCTTACGTAAGTCCTTTGCCTCTTTGCTCTCCAACATTCCCAAAACTTCCTCCAGGAGGTTGTGTGAGTTGGTCAGGAGACTCCTCAAACATTTTTTTCTTGGTTATTTAATCAAGCTGACCATGGTCCTCTGTGGCCAACCCAGCATATGCATAATTTCACAGAACTATAAAATGGTTTAGGTTGGAAGGGACCTTCAACATCATCAAGTTCTAACCCCCTGCCATGGGCAGGGACACCTTCCACTATCCCAGGTTGCTCCAAGCCCAGTTCAACATGGCTTTGAACACTCTCACCAAACCAAACAAAAAAACTAACCACAAAGATTAGGTGACTGGAGTCTCTCACTAAAGATACAAATTCAGAGCAATATAAAACTTCTAGGAACAGAGATTTCCCCAGCATCCACAGCTTCTCTGGGTAGCCTGGGCCAGGGCCTCCCCACCCTCACAGGGAAGAATTTCTCCCTAATATCCTGCCCTCTGTCCCTTTGAAACCATTCCCTTTGTCCTGTCACTCAATGTCCTTGTCCAAGTCCCTCTCCAGCTCTCTTGCTGTTCCTTTAGGTACTGGAAGGTGTCACAAGGTGCCCTCAGAGCCTCCTCCAGGCTGAGCCCCAGCTCTCTGTCTCACAGCAGAACTGCTCCAGCCCTCTGAGCATCCTCGTGGCCTCCTCTGGACCTGCTACCACAGGTCAATGTCCTTTCCATGATGGAGACCCTGGAGCTGGATGCTGTGTTCCAGGTGGGGTCTCTGGATATACAATGGATACAAAACCTCTTTTCAGCATCTTAACAACACACAAAACACTGCTCCACACCATCATTGCATGGGTAAGTTTCTGCTGACTTTTAATAAATGACTTATGTACAATTTGATCACTTCCACAGCAGTAACAACCCAGGACAGTCTTTGGAAACTCCATCCAATGATTGGCAGCTGCCAGTCAATGCTGCTGGGCACTCAATTCAGACTAGACAAAGCAGGATGATCCTCCAATGAAAAAAAAGGCCAAAATTTGGCTCCATTTTTGTTACAGCTATTAGAAATTCAACATGCAACAGTTGTTGCAACTTCTTGCAGCTGATAGGTTTAATTAGCTGTTGTCTGATACAGAGCCAAAACTATTTTAATCATCTGTCTTAAATAATTATTGACAAAATTAAAAAAGTACTCAGATCACAGAAAAAAAAAGAAGGTACAAGCAGCACTCATTCTCAAAGCAACTAGAGGGGTGAAGGAAAAGCCCTCAACTCCTGCAGGAAGAATGATTTTTTTAAGTCAAGGACAATTGTTTAGACATGGAAATAGATCAGAGCAACTTCCCAGGACTTGCTCTGTGTGTCCAAATATAGACTGCCTTGAAATTCATCATGATACTTTATAGCCACACAACTGATTTAGGAAATTCAGACCAGTCTGTCTGGAAACATTTGGAGAAAGGAAGATAAAGAGATAAAATCTACAGTTACAGCCAAAAAGGAACAAATTATTTTCTGATAACCACGCACATGCAGTTATCAACTGAAATACATGCAATTACATTAAATTAATTCATATTTTAAAAAAAACAAAACCAATAAAAACAAAACCACCAAACCAAACAAAAAAAACTAACTAGGAAGATTAGATGACTGGAGTGTCTCACTAAAGATACAAATTCAGAGCAATGTAAAACTTCTAGGAACAGAGATTTCCCCACATGTCCATGCAAGCCAATGTGTGGAGAAGCACAACTGTGTCTGCTAGAAAGGATGTAGAGAAAATGTTACAGATCCTCCAGCCTTATAAAAATACAAACCAGTAATTCTTCTTTTCTTTTCTCTCTCCTCTTAAATATTAATTTCTAGTAGTCAAGCAAACACTCTGTAGGCTAAAAGATGCTTGTTTCATTTTTCTTCTACAGAAGAAACAGAGCAAGGATGCTGTAATGATGATTCACTTCAAGAGAGGCAGATGGATGTTTTGGTCTGATGATCTGATGTTGCACCACATACCAATGTTGATTAACTATTACTGCTTAGCATATGAAAAGACAGAGTCCAGAAGCACAGCCCATTCATTACTTTGCTAGTTCACATGTACTTTAAATGAGTATTTAAAAATGCTGCATCCTATCAGTGATGGATACAAAAAAAGTGATCATCAATTTACAGGCCTAATTATGCTTAATTTTCTAGAAATTACATGAGGGGTAGAATTAGGGAAACATTTTCCCTCCATGCACCAAACCATGCAGAAGGAATTTAAACCCAAAGAAAGCTGCCCTTAACTGATTTACCTTGAGAAAAACAGGGAATCCATCCATCCATCCATCCATCCATCCATCCATCCATCCATCCATCCATCCATCCATCCATCCATCCATCCATCCATCCACAGATTTAGCAGAAAAGATCCTGAAAACTGTTTCTCCTTTCCCATTTCTTTGTCTTCCATAATGAAACTTTTCTGTTCTACACAAACAGCATCAAAGGGTTTGGGTTGGAAGGGACCTAAAAGGTCAACCAGATCCAAGGTTACTGCCATGGGCATGGAAACACCTGTTCTGATAAAACTTCCTCAGTATCCACAGAATTCCCTGTGTGTAGTTCACACCTCAGCTCAGGCAGGGTTCACACCAGAGCAGACACTCCACAGACATGTGGAGCTTTTTTTGGTGGTTGTGTCAGTCTGAATTTCTGCAGTGTGCATGTCCATTCCACTGGCTGACAGGAATGTGCAATTGTGGGGTGTCTACCTGCATACCCAGGGCTTCTCTTTCTGCCAACGAGGGCAGAGATGAGACAGAAGTGGGAATTTTATGTAACACAATAATAAAAGAAAAGCCTTTTTGTAAGAATATAATCAGATGAGCTATATTCCTCAGGAAACTCTTAAGCCTGAAGGATTAAAAGGTGTAAAATATGGATATATTTCTTTGGGAGGAACCAATACATGCTTTGCTGTACCTGTGAGTTAATGCACTGCCTCACTTTCAATTTAACCCATTCCACCCAGACAGGCTGATGTAACTTTTGAGCTTCAGCTGGTGTAGAGGATAAAAGGAGGCACAGAGTGTTACCATGACCCTTTAAAGAGGACAAGGGAAAGCCACATTCAGGAAACCACAGAAACACAGAATGGTTTGGGTTGGAAGGGACCTTCAAGATCATCCAACCTCCTGCCATGGGCAGGGACACCTTCCACTAGACCAGGTTGCCCAAAGCCCCATCCAGACTGGCCCTGAACACTTCCAGGGATGGGACAGACACAGCTTGCCTGGGAAATGTCTTAGTGCCTCACTACTCTCACAGCAAAGAATTTCTTCCTAATATCCATTCACCTCTTGACTGAATATTGGATATTGATTGGTAACTTCTTTCAATTTAAAGCCATTCCCCCTTGCCCTATCACTCCATGCCCTAGTCCAAAGTTCCTCTCCAGCTCTCTTAGAGCCAATTTAGGGACTGGAAGGGGCTCCAAGGTCTCCCTGGACCCTTCTCTTTCTCAGACTGAACAGACCCAACTCTCTCAGCCTGTCTCCATGGCAGAGGTTCTCCCACCCTCATGAACTTTGTGGTTTCCTCTGGGCCTGCACCAGCATTTTGGGGGCCCCAGAGCTGGATGGTATCTATGTAAACAGAGCACTGTGATTAGGTATCACAGTCCTGCCTCCAGAGGTTCTTCATTTTACAGATTTTGATGGCTTCTGCCTCATGAGCTCACTAACATTTTAAATCTGTGCCTTGTGGTTTGGAAGCCTTGATCAACACAACTTCCACAGACCTTGAAAATACAGGATCAGCCCTGAAGGGCCAAGTGCTCCCCACTCATTTTGTGGCCCCAAGATTAATGGTATTTTGAGTATTTAATTCCTTGCATACCAAGCAGATGTGGGGAGCAGGAGCACCTTCTAAAGATGACTCAGCACTGACTTTCCAGGGAAAGGTGTTCTGATATTGTATAGTGATGACAGCAGCACCAAGTGTGGGCACAGAGGTATTCACATCATATACAAAGGGAAAAAAGTGAAGCATCAAGAACATGATTAAATGAATAGATCAGACAGCAGAGTCTATTTTTAAAGTTCCAATAATAACCACCTATGAGAAAACAAAATAAAAGTGCTTGAGGAGATCAGCCCCAGCATCAGCTGCCCAGTGTGCTCCTCAGCTTTAGGGACACAGACAACACAGAATGAGAATATAAAGGCTATTTTGGTCATAGTTTCATGTACTTTCATGTACTTTAAGTTCTTGCTTTCTTGACACAATATAAACCATCTATTGACAATGTAATTCTGCTGCCATACCTTCCCCTACCAGAAAACATCTGCTTGATATTTTTTAATTGATTATCCCAAGGATGTTCCAGGACTGTCTGCTTGATTTTTGATGAGTTTGCAATGCACTGAGATGTAGCAGTTTGATTATAAGGAGACCACATCCAACTAAGAGGTGTAATCAGTGAGCACACGGCAGTTACTCTTCCCATGTACTTGCTATGGATGTTATCCAACTGCAAGTACAACCTAACACATGTACTCTACTAGTTGTAGAGTCTGCAAGCCTAAAGGAGGGTCAAAACAAAAGATTAAAAAAAAAAAAAAAAGTCTTTCCACCCTAACTGCCAAATTCTGAACTTCTGTTTCTGCTCCTTGGAGACAAGCAGTAGTATTTCTGGGTTTGCAGAAGCAGCTCGGGAATGTGTGAAATTTAAGACATGACTGGACAACATCCATGCAGCTCCATGCTGTACTTCAGTCTGCTGCCTCTTCCTTACAGAGCAGAAGGGCTTTTGCAGAGCTCCAGGGCAGGTGATCTGTGCCAGGCCAGGTGCAAACCTCTCCCACCCAGCCCGTGACACGAGCTGAACACATCACTGGCAGAGCTGCAGCCCGAGCTCCAGCGCTGAGCGCTGCCTAAAGCTCTCTCCTCCTCTTCCAAATGGATTAATTTTTAAAGATAACTTGCTTTTCTCTTCCAGCAGGGAAAGAGTGGGGACAGACTTCCAAAAATAGGCTAGCCTGTCACAACTGCTAACTGTCACACAGTGCTGAGATTGGAGCTGATCTCTTGGGGAGGCGGCTGAGAACAGAGGGGAGTAAGGAAGCAAAGAGAAAGAGTAATTTCTCTTTCCATAGCCCAGCCAGAATGAAAATGAATAGGCAACCTGTAATCAATCACAAATAATACATAAGCCAAAAATCAGTCATTCTGAGTAAAAATACATAAACCTATCAGTTTAGCAGCATTTATTAGCACAAGTGCTATATTCTGCAGCATCAAAAATGATGCCCAAATGTACTCTCTGATCAAGGTCTCACCAGGAAAAATACAAGATTATTGCCCATTTAAACAAATTGATCCAGCAAATTAAACCAAAATGCTCTCTTTAAATTCAATTTTCAAAATGCTGTCCTAAAAAGGCTCCTGTCCACATGGCCTCTGCAGTACATAGACACTGAAGTCACAAGATGACTAGAAAAAATGATGCTTAGACTTTTGTGAGATGAAGCTCCATTCAGATTACACAAATTGAAAGCTTATTTTAAAAAAAATTTAATAAACCCACTTAAACCCAGGCAAAATTTGCCCAGTACCAAATATTTAAAGTTAAAAGAGAAGGTAGGAAAAAAACTACAACTGCATCATTATTAAATGGATGAGAACATAATCTAATTCAACAGTGATCTTAGCTCTGTGCATTCATTTTATTAAGAGGACTGAAAAGGAATATTTAAGAACAAAATGTTATTAAGAAAGTCTTCATCATCCTTGCTGATGTTTTTTTCTTTCCCACTGCATGAAGGAAATGGTTTTTTTTCCTGTACAATCCTTGCCAATAACAGACTAATTTTTTTCCATTGCCTGCCTTCGTCACATGTTGTTGTGGAACATTAAGTGTGCACTTAGTTGAGCTGCAACACCAGGTGTTTTCTGATGCATCTGTGTAAGATGCTAATCTCAGCATCAGGACAAAAATGTAAAAGATGACATAAAATTGGATATCACCACTAATTTATGAATTTAATTTCCCTTTTTGGGTCTAAAACAGCCCACTTGTCTGCAGACAACAACAGGCTTTTGTTGTGTAGAGTCATGAAACACTGATTTAATAAGACAGAGATAGTGACTGAAGAAGGTTATTTGATTTTTTGAATGATGACCATACCTAGAGGCCCCGGGAATGACACAGCCAGGATTTCAGGGGCTGGGTACAAACTGTGCCAGTGTGGGCTCTGCCTGACAGCCCCTTCCTTCTGCATGCTCACTTCTTTATTTGTACTTCTGAATACCACTCTCACAAAACAGAACAGTAATGGGAGCTAAGTTTTATAATTATAATACTTCTTGGATCCTATAGAAAGCATTGCTCTGCTCCAGACATGAATGTGCAGTACAAGCACCAAGTATTATCACTTTCCATGGATAAACACTGTAGTGCTCCTCCAGAGCTGCACACCAAGGGGCAGATCCCAGAGTCCAGGGGATCTGACTCTTGGGACAAGAGAGCAACAGCTTCAATTCCTGCTCCTCAACAGAAAATTCTTCTACTGAATATCTGTGATAACCCATTAAGGTTGATTTGATAGGGAATAGAGATGAGTAAGGCCTGTGGCAATGCACACCATCATTAGAGTCATCACTGAGGGCTCTTACACAGGTGTATCACAGCTTTGTCCTCCCCTCCAAACTCCAATTATCAAAATAAAAGCCTACTTAAAGAAATAATAACCAGTGGCAATTTTTTTTCCTTAATGTCAGATATAAAATAAAATTAATTCCAGTAAACAACTATTGAACTGAGAGTCTGAAGAACAGCACATAGAAAACACAACAGACCTTTTCAACAAGCTCTTGCTGGGAGCCCTTTATTCTCACCCAGTGTTTATGGGAGCCTTTTATGAGAGCCTTTGTGGGGCTCATCCCTATCAGAGCAGACACAGTGATTACTGTCAGGGACAGTGCTCTAATAACACACATGGCACCTTGCTGGGAGCCAAAACACCCAAATATCAGCAGCAAAATATCAGCCAGATCACAAAACAGCCAGATAGGAACAAAACAGCAGCTCCCTCTGGGTACAGCAGGAGAAATGCTTCTGCAACGAGGAGGTGACTGGAGTCCTAAGGCAATTATTTTGTTATCTAAAAGTGGCTTTCAAATTCAGACATTCTGCCCCAAGACCTGAGCAAAGCAGCGCTGGGGTGGCTGCATGGAGGTTTGTCACAACAGTTCTCAGATATTAACTCTCTTCTAGTACAAGTAGCTCAGGGAGAAACAACAGATTTTATGTGTATCACTGGCTCTTTGATCATCTCCTAATGGAAAATTAGACCTAACTTGGATCTTCTCCTTTTGTGTTAGGGATATTCATGCATTATTGGTGGGTTAATAGAAAGAAGGGGGAAAAAAAGACAAATATCTCTAATGAAGTAGTTATAAAAGACCATGGCTTTAAAGCAACTGATTCTTCACAGAAAAAGGCATCTAGAAACAATTTCTGCAATTTCTTCCCTGATCTGAATCTCCTCAAAGATAGTTCTTCCAGGCAGATGGCAAAGGAAAAAATAATGAATGTACAACATGGCCCTTACTTATCTCCTGAAACACTTTGGCAGCCTCAAATATTGGCACATCCCATGGCTCCAGCTCAGGGACTGACCCTCTCTGAGAACATCCATCCTTTGCAGTCATCCTAATGAAGGGGCCAGTGTCAAGAAGCAAACTTTGCACTGGTGGGGAAAAACCTCTCAATTCCACATTTCTGGATGGAAGGGCAACTGGATTTCTGGATGGGAAAGACAAGTCTTGGAGGCACACAAAAAAATTCTCTTCCACTTATTTTCTCAAGTCAAATCTAAAGGCTTGCCAAACTGCTTGGACACTAACATGCATTTACCAAAGCAAAGTACTGATTCAGTGCCCTCACTGGAACAGAATGATGGTTAATACTTTTTGCCAATTATCTGCTCCTACCTTTCCATTACTGAGATGGCAGTGCATGTATCACAAAGGGGTTTTGAGTGTGTGACAAAGAGTTTTGGCTACTGAAAAATAGTCCTGCACAATTTGCAAACCCAGAAGGTTATTTCAAGACAAAATTGCCATGAAACACTGTCATTTAAATAATGAATGGCTATGCTTGCTCGCTTGATTTCTTTCTTCTAAAATAATTTTTCTTGCTTTCTGTCAGTTGGCAACAAATTCATCTTAACATTTGCATTTCAAGCAAGAAGAGAAACCCAGACAGTTGCTCCAAAAGGGTTGGAAAATGTTCTCTGAACTCTGGTATGTACAAAGCTATCAGAGCCATTAGTAGTTTGCCAGGAATTCAGGAGGAACCCCACCTTTGCTTAGAGGATTTGGAAGTTGCTCTTCCCTCCCATTTGAAAATGCTTTTCAGTCTCATCCCACTCTGCAACATCCATTCATTCAGATGGAAAAGGGCACCTGATTCTGCTCTCTCCCCATATCCACACAAACAATAATTAAAAGTCCTTGGCATAATTTATGAGCAAAATGGCTCACATGGGGGTCAAGGTTGTAGTTGCTGCATTGGGATTTTTTTTTGGTGGTGCTGTTTTATCACCAACAGTCACTGTGGAAATCACAGGTCAAGTATTCAAGTAAAAAATGCCCATCCAAGAATCATCAAATAGGTCCAACTCTCATTATTATTCAGCAACAAACCAAAAAAAGGGCTCCACTTCTACCAGAGTTCCTGTTTGCAACAGTCTACCTTAAGAAAAAGAGACATGTGGAAAGAAACCCCATTTCAATTGCTTACACCACTACAGAGAGCAGGGCAATTTTGGGCAGCAGATTTTAGCCCTGTTAGTATGAAAGAACACAAAACTAGAGCATTTGTTTGGGCAGAAGGGAAAAATAATTAACACCCCCCCCTACCAGGTTTTGTACAAATATTTGGCTATGAGATGCCAATGAAGTCAACTGGTCAAGCATTTTGTCTGATAATTTGAGTTTGCAGCCTCATGGACACAAAGAATCTCCTTTAGAAGCCATTTCAGCTGATTTCTTTGGGTACTGTGGGCATTGGTCAGAGGTGCCAGGCTGAAAGGCTGCAGCCTTGGCATGTTCTCCTCCCCCCTCAAATGGTAAGGAGCACTGAACAAGTCTTCCTAACCCTACATTCCACCCCAAAGCAGCCTGACCATCCTTTTGCTGCAGTGCCTTACCAGTTAATAGTAAAAGAAAACAGTGCACAGACAACACTGCTCAGGAACAGCCTTGGATTTTTTTTAATCTAAGGTAATAATGAGGTTAAATGTGATTACTTCACTGATTCATTACCACATCAGAGTTCACCATATATAATTTGCTGTGCATGTTGGCACTGAACTAATGGTGTGTGGCATAAAGAATCTGATTGGGAACTGGACACAGGAGTTATACAACTTCAGACACACACAGGTATAAATGCATTTAGAGAGACAATAAAGATCTCCACAAACATTTCCACTCCTGACTCACTGGGTGGGATGCTTTTAAAAACTGTGTCATTTTATCTCTGCCTCTAAGACAGCTTCCTTGTGAAAAGAGAGAAAATATTCAAAGGGATTAATTATTTTTTTATCATTTCCTGAGTATTCAGAGATCCCTCAATGAATTATTTTCACTGCATTCAAACAGGCAAAATAAATCCACCACAGGCTAATTCCTAACTCCCTCCCACCCACAAGTAAGTCCTAACTGTTGCCCACTTCCAAGCACAAAAAAATGATAAACAGCAACACCACAGACTTTTAGGTTAAGCTGAAATGAAGAGAGATGTAACATTCAAAACGATTTTAAAATATGGGCAACATAAAAACCACTGAAGAAAGACACAAGATACAGAGCCACTTGTTGAAAAATGTTTCATTTAGAAGTTCTAGGAAAGATTAGCATTGAGGAAATGCAGATGTGAGAAAACAAGAGATTTCTTATCCATATTATTAAAAATGGCACATACATTTGTTATACACACACACACACACACACACATATATATATATATATATATAAAGACTGTTTAACTTGTACAGGCAGAGGGTGAGTGAGATGGCCTCCAAACATTGTCATTTTTGGAAATGATATCATTCTATGGAAAGGAAGCAATGACTTTACAAGATGAACTGAGGGTGGTAAATCCCTGTGGAGAAAACATCCTCCTAGGTACTTGAATAATTTATAGCAGCACGGTGCAATGGTCACTCCTGGTAAAATTCTGCTGTATTCAAAGATTCCACCAATTCAGAAGTTTTAATCATTTTATATATTAAACTCAGGTCTCTGCATTAACACAGCCTTTCAGAATTAAAAAGGTTTTCACAGTAGCATATCAAGTGGATGATTTTAATGGCCTTTCAAACACAGTGCCAGGCAGAGACTCAAGTGACACAGCTTTGAGGAGAGAAAGTGAATTTAGAGGCAGCTATATATATTTCCTTATATTTCACTTTATTTCAAAATATAACACTAGTTCTAAGGGATTATAAATGCAACAATTTAGCATTAATGCCTATTGTTGGAGTCTCTAATGAAGAAATTAAGCCCCAAATCCATCTGCAGCCTCATACACAATTGTCCTTTGCATTTTTTATCCGTAAAGATGCTCTAACTCAGAATGACTTTTGGTTACATTTTTTCTCACAAACTAAAATAAATACCAAGAGAAGCTGGCAACATTCAAAACAATCATCCCTGAGCTCAAAACACAAAGATAACAACCCCAAACAACAGTTATTAAAGAAAATAGGCAGAAAACAGTCCTGTCATCAAAACTTGGAGGCCCAAGGCCATCATCACAGACAGCTAGAGCACCCAGGAGGTGACAAAGGTGTGCATAAAACCTCTCACAGCTCTGAGAGTACCCAGCACCTCCAGCTGCCCAGAGCCAAGCAGGAAATAAACCAAAGCTAGGTAATAAACCCTGCCTGAGGGTACAAAATGTGGTGCAACTTTGTCCATGGGCATATTTACACATGCACACCCCATTAGGCAAAAAATCCTTCCAGTTTCTGAGAGCTGCTCCACAGCCTTTGCTCATTGTCACAACTTCTGCTCCTTTCTGACATGTTGCATTTTTTAACTCCTGTGAAATAAACTCGTGGACAGTGACAGCCCAGACCCAAAACCAGACTAATGAGAAGTCTGGTAGGAGCTCAGCCTGAAACCAGAACTTTCTTTGAGAAGTTCTGCACACAGGTGCAAGTTCAGCAGTGCTCAGCACCTTCTATGTCAATGTATCAGGGCCCATTTTAACTTAAAATAAACAGCTGCAGGCTCCCAAATCAACAACTCCAGCACAGCCTGGCAAACCTGGCAGTCAGATTTCAGGGATCTCAATCCCATCTTAAAATACTTATCTCTGTTATGTTTTACTGGAACATCCTTGTTTGCAAGGATACTCCTAAGAATGAATACCTGGTAAAGCAAGTATTTAATATAGTATTGGTTTATAGTATTTACTATAAACCAGTAGAAATTTCTTCCTTGGATTTTTCTGTGTGTGTTCAGATTATTGTTCACACTGTGTGTAAGGCTGCCTTTAAACTCAGCAGCAGAAGGGCTCATCTCTCATGCACCACACTGCTCTGAGGAGACACAGCTTTTTGTCTTCAGGTTCATAGGACCTCTGCTCCTACTGGCCTCAAAAGGACAACTTAGGCACAGACATCAAATGTGCCTTTTATTATCTCCCAAGAACATGGCCAGTGATCAGGACCTTGCAGCATGCAAAGCAATTTTCTCTATTTTGTTACCCAGAAAGCCAATCAGTGAATGTAGTGATTTTCCTCTCAGGATCTGCATTTATTTTTAAAAAACATGATTAATGGGTCTTAATGTAGCAGCAGCTCTTACACTTGACAGCAAATAAAAACTCAACCCAACATGCTCAACTTTAAAAAATGCATAAGAGTAACTAGAGCAAAAACAAAGCAGTTATGTTCTACAATGCCATCTCAGGTCTGCTCCCAGAAAGCATTAGCAAACTAAGATATATTTAGTAAAAATTAAGGTGGCACTATATGTCTGATTTATTCAAAAACCTCAGAGGAACTGGGAAAAAAAAAAAAAAAAAAAAAAAAGAGAGTTTTACTTTCATCCCTGCTTTTGTGTTCCTGAAATGTTAGCAACCATGGCTACCAGACGTCAGTGTGCTCTCATTTTCATCACCATGAACTACCAAAAAGCAACACATTCCCACTAAACTTTCTTCCTCTCCCTCTTTTTTTAAATAGCAGCTTCACATAGTTCAGTATCAGCACAATGGCAAGGTGACCCCACATCTCCTACCCTTTTTTGCCTAAGAACTTGTGAAATCAGCACTTCTTAACCTGCAGGGTAGATTAAAATCAGTGGTAAAAATTCACAGAAACATAAAACCAGAGCATATCCTGAGTAGGAAAAGATCCACAAGGATCATCAAGTCCAACTCCTGGTCCTGCACAGGACACACCAACATTCCCACCACGTAACCAAGAGCATTGTCCCAACACTTGGTGAGCTCTGTCAGGCTTGGGGCAGTGACCACAGCCCTGGGGAGATGTTCCAGTGCCCAGCCCCTCTCTGGTGAAGAACATTTTTCTAACACTCAACCTAAACCTCCCCTGGCACAGCTCCAGCCATTCCTTTGGGTCCTGTCACTGATCACCACAGAGATCAGGGCCTGCCCCTCCTCTTCCCCTCCTGAGGAAGCTGCAGACCAGAACTTGGCAGCATCAGTCTTAAACAACCTTTGGACATTGGTGCTCAGTAACACCTGGGCCAGAATAATCTACAAAAAGAACAATGAAGTCTCTTTTCTTCAGTGTTCACTTACTTTGGAGACAGGAAAATGAATACACAAAACATGTAACCCCCTGGGAGAATTAAACAGGGGTGGTACTTGCTGGGAGGGGAATTTTGATTACCTTCAAACACATCCTGGTTCTCCAATCCCAAGCCAGAGCAGCATTTGTGGGATAAGAGGCTGCCTGTCTCCTCTCCTCCCAGAATAAGCATCTGCAGCAGCTTAATTATCAAGTTACAAATAAACATATTCAGCTTGGTGCATACATTCAATTACAGATAATGAGCTCTAGACAAAAGCTATTGAACTATAACTGAAATTCTATGAGCCAGTACACAACAAACCAAGATTAAATGATATGGACTAAGGACAAGGCAAAAAAAATTCTTCCCTTGCAAGGCATGCAAAGTAAGGAGATTTTTCTGGGGAAAATCTGACAAAGAGGTGATTGTCAATACCTATTATTTTCTCTAGTCTCATCCATTTTTCATAATGTTCCAGCAAAAGTTCAAGTGGTACTCAAATTGCTTCACTCTGACTGTTGCTGTTAAAATGAGATGTTTACAAATAAAAGCTTAGTGTTTGCTCAAAGTCCAACTTTATAGTACCATCAGGATGAACCATAATGTGCCACATGCCTGCAAATAAAAGCTAAGACAAAGTGAAGCCTGAAGGCACATTTTGGAAATTTCTGTAATTTTAAACTCTGCAGTGATACACCAAATAAACTCCAAGTATTAGAAAGTTGGGAAATTCAGACACAGAGTTACTTTAAAGGAAATGAAAACATCAAGGGTTCAGACAGGGAGAGATGAAGTCAGTGGAAAACCCTGACGTCTGTCCAATGCGTCAGGCACGGTCAGGAGCTGCACAGATTAATTTTCTCCAGCTTCAAGACAATTTACAAATGTACATAGAGTTCTTTGAACACATTATGACTATGAATGGCTATGAAAATGTTTTGCTCTCTCAGTTTCCTGACATATGGGAGTGCTCTTTACATTGGCTTTTTTCCTTATAAACTGAGTTTTCATTTGCAATGGAATGAAGATTCTAGGATTCTGCATGCAAACCTTATCAGAAATACAGTTTCTTTATCTCTTCAAAAAGGGCCTGTTGTAGTGTCCCATCTGAAAGGCTTGCTGTAATCCTTCATCCTGGATTTAGTTTATTCAGATTCTAAATATAAAATAATCTGGAAATGTTAACAATTGCTTCTGTTCAATATCTGCCCAGTGGCTGCAAGTTCTTCATAATTTTTATTTCAGACACGTCAGTTCAGACTGCACTCTCCTGATAGCACAAAATTAAAAACTCAAGTGCTGCCTCCTACTTCCAGCATAGCAAAACCCAGACACAGACAAGCAGGATGATTACAGATCACAGAGGGCTTTTGGAAGAGGTATTTCACTTTGTTTCCTATTGCTAGAGAAAATTGATTTCTCTAACCACAACTTGCAGCAAGCTTTCACAAGACTGCAGCCATGACCTTACAAGCATCCCAGTCAGCCCCTGGATAACCAGGGAGGGAGAGCAGGCAGCTCTGAACAAGTTCCAAAGTTGACTTCTTCCACATCAACAGGATGCTGAGAACTTGCTACACAGCAAGAAGAGACACATTTTCCTCCTCTCCAGGGTAACTGCAAATTAATGCAATCTGCCAACAGCCAAGGAAAGCTCACCTCAGACAAAAGAACACCTTCCAGTAGACCTGGAGCATGTTACCCTGACAAAACCCAGCTGCTTTCTCATAACTCAGCTGTCAGATGCCACTGTCTTGGAAAGTATTGCTCTGAAAATACCTGCCTCCAGAACCCACTGGCATGATAATTCCATATACAATGTCTCTGCCTCTCCTCTTGGAGCCACCATACTCTGCTGTTGGGGCTCTGAGGTCTCTGTCTTCCCCTCTTTACAGCTGAGGACTGGAGCTGTATCTGGAAGTGGCCACAAGCCTGGCAGAGTTCAGGGAGTGTCTGGATGAGGCTTTAAGTCAAATCATGTGGTTTAGTTTTAGGTAGCTCTGAAAGGAGCAGGACTTGGACTCAGTGATCCCTATGGATCCCTTCCAACTTGAGAGTTTCTATGATTTTATTATTCTATACAACCCTGTTTCTGTTATGCAAACTCCAAAACTGTCAACTGACTCCTGTCATCCAGGACCTCTTGTAAGGATGAAGGAATTTTTCTCAGAAAATTTAGTCTGAATGATTACATAGAGTGAGAAAAACTGGGCCAGACAGCAAAAACAGAACAAAAGAACACAGAGTTTTGGGTGAACAAAAGTTAAATTTGCTTCATGTCCCTGTAGTAGCCACTGGCTGCTGCATGGCAGTACCCAGTGAATCAGACTTTCTAATGAGGTGAGAGTCAATCTTTTGCAAGGATAAGCTTTGGATTTATTTCCTCAGGTATTTTTACAGCATAGGACACAGCTTGTCATTTCAAATGATCTGGTTCTCTCTCAGCTGTATCAATTCTCCTGCTCCAGTCTTGGCACTGAGGCACTTGATGTTTATTACTTGGTGCCTGGCACAAACTCTGTGTCCTGGGAGGTGACTGGCCTCACACAGGCTGGGGTTAAACTCAGCAATCAGTGCCAGCAGCTGAAGAACAAATCACCCAACAGCTCTGCTAGGGGGTCAGGGATGGGTGATTGGAAGGATGGAGATAAACGTGCAGAACTTTTGAGGAGACGAAGCCCCCTGATGGACAAGTGACATCTGACCTGACCCACTGCTGGCAGCACCTCTCTCTGAATGGGAGACCACCATGGGGTCACCACAGTGTCTGCAGCTCAGTGGAAGCTGAAATTATATGAACATTTTATAAATACCCAGATAAAAAACTTCTTCCAGCCCCATACAAAAGGCTGCTCTAAACAAGGTAATATTGAAGGTCAGGGGGATAAAGCCATCTGTATAAACGCAGAGGGGATGAACCAAACAGATCCTCAGGATCTATTACTGTTGTTCCCAAAAATACCTTCTGTCTCATGTTGGTGCCTAAATCTTATCACCAGGCTGATTTAAACCCATCCCTTTTGGTCAGCCACACTTAAATCTGTTTTACACATCAAGTTAATTGTGGTGTCTCCATGTCTCTATAGTATATTTCATATTTCTGAAAACTATTTTTTTCTTATGACTATCCTGTTGGAAGACTCCAAAAGAACAAACAAACAAACAAACACCAAACAAACAAACAGACAAACAAACAAACAACACAAAAAACCCAACAAACCACAAACTTGCTACTCTAAATAATGTGCAAGCATCAATACCTAGTTGTGTCTTGGTTCCATTACAATTGGCATGCTCTTTTAAATAAACTGTTATTAAGAAATAATTCTAGGAGTACTTGTGCTACTAACAATCTCTGCTCCCAAAAAGGCTGCACAGCTTTTTCCTTCCTCAAATCTTTCACATAACTTAAATAAAATAGAAAAGAAATATATCTGCTCAATGGAACTACCGGGAAAATTCCATTAATTCACCCAAAAGCAAGACAACAGATGAGCACATGAAAGCTCTGAACTAGGAAGACATTTTCAGGGACAGGCAGCAATGGGAAGAAATTGCAAATATTCTTGTTAAAATTATTTTTCTTGAACTTAAATCTAGCTGTCACCAATGATCCAAGCTGTGAGAATGCTGAAAACTCTTCCCCTGTCCCAGCAATTATCTTCATTCTATTTATAAACTGTGCTCATTTGTGCATTGCTTGTACAGAAGAGGAAGGGAACTTGAAGAAGCCAGAGATGGTCAGAACCAGGGCAAACCAATGTAGCATTTATTCTGCTATGAATAATATGCAGTGATGAACAGAGACAATGAGTGCCAAAGTGCCACATCTTTGTCAAGAACTGAATTTCCAGCTCCTGATCCCTGTCACATTTTCAGGATGCAATTTTAGAAAGAATTTTGAGTTATACTTGCAAAGAGTTTGAGAAAAATCACAATGCAGTGTTAGAACAAATTCCCAGTAGTAACATCCCCATTTAACTAAAAAAAAATCTACAAGATTAAATTTTCTGCCACTGGAATGTGACAATGTCTGATGCAAACACTTTAAGGATGAAGCAAATTTATAAGTGAGCTTCAAAAGCTCTCTGGAACAAAAAGCAAAACTGAAACACAAAAGCTGAGGGCCAAAGCACACAAACTAAAGTGAGGCACACAAACTAAAGTGATGTGCAAGCAAAAAAGGTTTGGTACAGAATTTTCATGGAATTACAGTCCGGCCAACAGAGGTTCAGGAAAGGAAAATCATCCTTTCAATATGAATTTAAACGAACCAGTTCTGATCAGGAATCAACATCATCTTAAAAGTGAGCTAAAAGTGCCACAAAATATGTTCGAGACCACATAAGAGGAAAAAAGAAGGCAATTTGCCTAAAAGCTGAAAAAAATAAAGCAAAGCAGAGAATATAGGACTTGATTTGAGAGGTGAGAGCCACACAGTTTTGGAAGTGAAGCCAAAGCTCTTGTGACCTGACCAAATGATGAACTGGAAGCCGTGTGTGATGTGTTTGGTACAGTCAAACACACAAGTGAGGATGTTCCTGCAATGATTTCAGTTCCCACAGCAGCAGAAGGGCACAAAGAGTGCCAAGAGGGTCAATTAAAAACATTTATGAGCAGCTGAAGGACACTGCCACAAATCTCTCCAACAACATGAATTCCCCAATGCCTTTTGCATCCTGTATCCAATGCCTGGGCACTACAGGAGCTGAAATAACCCTGGGTGGAATAACACTCAAGGGCACCTTAACAGGAAAACAAAGGCCCAAGTCAAAATGCACGTGTGAAAGAAGCTGATGTTGCTCCCCTTGAGCTGGATTTGGGGATTTTCTTCCTCTGCTGTGGGAAAGAAGTGAAATTCACACAGCCCAGCTACTGCAGCCACAGCTTCTGTCATTAATATACATTACAGTACAGTTCTTAAATAAGGAAACTTAAATGCATTTTCTGCCTTCCCTCTAAGAGTTAGGTGAGTCAAAAAGAGATACAGCAAGTAAACCACAATAAAATCATACCCCCAACATCTTAAAATAATTGGTTTTGATGACTATCTCACTGTCCACATTTAATTTTTTTTAAAATTCCAAACAAGTGAAAAATAGAAGAGCCAGCACAGTGCTGTTGTTTGATGTAATACTTGAAGGCAGCTATAAACAGATCCACGTTAGAGTATTTCCTCTCATCATCTAATTTCAGCCTGGCTGGAGTCACACACCTGGATGGGAGGTGTGAAGGACACCTGGGCTGAGGAGATGCTGCATGGACCCCACAGATCCAGGGAAGCTCCAGAGGGGGCTCTGAGCTCAGCTGGGGGGACCTGTGGAGGTGACAGGTGCATATTTACATCCTGGCCCTGACTGAGAGCAAAATCCTTTCAAACAGCAGGGAAGGAGTTCTGTTTCACTGAAAGCCACAATCCTAATTTGTCTCTGAGTGAAATGCAAGTGTCAGCCTTCCTGAAGAAACAGTCACAGGGTAAAGAACTGGTTCTGCCTTTCTTGGATACTCCTAAAATGTGGGAATCTGCTTCTCCCACTGCCCCCAGCATGAAAAATCTTTATCAGGAGCACCACCCTTCTCCCACTGTTACATCTTTGGGACAAAAAAGTTACAATTACTCAAGAAAAAAAGGGAAAGACAATGAAAATGGCTGTGATGCTCTGCATTGCCTTCCAGGTAAGATCCCCCAAGCCAGGCATGTTGAAGAATCTCTACACTGTGGCTCATGATGACAATTTTCCTTTCAAACACACATGGCCAGTCTTCCAAAAAATCATGCAACTGGTGTGGTTAACCACTCCTGTAACAAATCACTCCTGCTCCCATCATTCAACAGCTTTGTCTAGTCTTCTCTTCATCACTTCTGCTGATAATAAATCCTCTGCATATTTCAGAAATAGTTTGGCCACAAAAATATTCACTTAAATAATCAGCAGTGTGATCTCTCCACTGGTACACATGTATTATTCATTACTATGTAATCTCAGCAGCTTGCTCAACATGCCTGGGGCTTCTTTAACTTCCCACAAAAAGGCTGACAGAGAACTTTTTTCCCATTTTTAAGCAACCACAAATTCAGTTTAGTCTATATGCTATAACTTTTCCGCTTCCTCTTCCTCCAGCTCATGAGCATAACAAATCACAGGAAAATCCAGCACGAAAAAGTTTGACTAAATGATTTCTAAATTCATCACCAGACTATAGTTTCAGTCTGATGTTGGGATATAAGTTAACCTGACTGTGTTTGCACTCTTCTCCTTCTATGCGAATAAAGAATAAAGCAACTAAAGTAAAATTTTGACCTGTTTTCTGTGCAGGAGTTAAAAATCCTCTATGTATGATAGCAAAACCACATTTGCTTCATGAAGCAGAAATTTAAAATGGGCAAAATCCTTCTACAAATACTAAGAAAGCGAGTACCACCACAGGAGAAGAGGAAGGACAGAGAAACATGAGAAACTTCATCCCGTTTAGCACAATGAGGTTGGCATAGGCACCTTTTTCGAGGAAACATCTCTTGAGTAAAAACAAATCAGCATGACTCACTAAATCTCACTCACCTTGTAGTCACCAGAGGCCTTTTCACTGCTGAACTTTGGAGCTCTCAAATGTAGATTCAAGCAGGGTAATGAGTGTTGCCAGGCTCAGAACAGCTTATTTCTACTTGCCACTCATTCCTGCAATTGTTTCTTGCTGAGGTAAACTCATCATCTGAGCTACACTAAACCAACTCACCAAAACACCTTCCCCAAAGCTCTGCAGTAAGTGATTCCTGCTGTTGCAAAGGAAACCAGGCTGCAAAGCAAGGCTCTTCTTGAGAATGAAAGCCATTTTTTTTCCTCCTTTCATTACTTTAACTGCATCTTTGTCTTCCCCAGCTAGGACCATGTGAGTTCTGGCCTTCAGCTCTGTGACCTTGCCATTCCAGTGTGCCACGTTATTTCCCCAGGGATAACATGCTTTCTTCTAAGCCCTATGGGATGAAGGATTCTGGGCTGCCACCTCCAAAAAATTCTTTTCTTTCCCATCCCTTTTCATCATTGTTCAGTAGCTCAGATAGAAGCCAAAAGAGTATTTCCAAATAACTTTGCACATGCTGCCAATCTGTCGTGTCCCAGCGTGGCTGAGCAAGTGTGTGAGGATTGACTCTGCACCTCTAAACTGCATTTAGTGTTCTCATACACCAGTCAATAAGCAATTCACTCACAAGCACATACTAAAATGACATTGATAAAAAGCTCATGAATGTGATTCAAAAGCAATTGAACAGGTGAACAGCCAGGTGCCAGCTGTGTGCAGCCCATGAGAAGAAACATGAAGCATCTTCTCAAAAGCCTAAGTCTGGATTCTACTGGCAAATGGATTTTCAGGAGGTTTTTTGCCTTATGAATTTATTTCTAAATTCAAAATAGCTACTTTTGATTAGCCATCAATAATGCAGGATGCCTCTGAAATAACAGTTATTCTTTCCATTCCACTATGAAAAGTGCCAAGAATAAATCCTTCCATTTTTTATGATAACCGAGTAATGGAAAAATTCTACTAACCCAAAGCACATTGCACTGAATCTCACTAACTCACTGATTCCAGCAAAGAAGCCTTTCAATGACAGCTCAAAGTCATATGGACAATCAGGAAAAAAACCCAAAGTGCTTCTAAAAATCAGAGCCTGTGCTCATGGTCTGTCAATTAACAGATGACCAGGTTTTTGAACAGGTATTAAGTAAATATTCTGACTTGCTTTTAAGACTAAAAAGCCCTCTTGTTGATTATGTTAACATCCTCCACTATTTGACATACAGGCTTGAACATTGTTTTAGCACATATGACAGTTCAGGTCAGGTCCCAAAAAGCAGGTTGTGAAATTCACATCAGTGACAAAAATAACTGGGTCTGTAACACACCTTGAGAACTGCCAGAAATGCCTGATTCTTATGAAGAAGCGTGATCTTTTTAAGCATGACTTTTGATGTCGTACAGCACTGCCCCATATGTCCAACCAAATGCCATTTTTAAACCCTGAGGATATATTTAGCACCACATACATCATCCTACTGTCGTCATTTCACTGAACAAAGCAAAAGACAGGATCATGCTAAATGATGCAGCCTCAGCTTGTGTCAGGAGCACAGCAGTGAAAGGACTGCAATAGCAATGATGGCTAAAACGCAGCCAAGGAAGCTGAGGAAATAAGATGGCATGGTAGATATCAGTGGGTTTGAATTGTGAAGTCAAGAATAAAGAATGGAAACATAAAACAAGCTGACATAGGAACTGTATCTGCTCCTGACTAATCTCTGCTCCCCTGCCACTCGCATAAGGCACCATCTGATCTTTCAAGTTCCTGCATGCATGATGAGCTCTTGGCTACAGCCTGGGCTGGTGCAGCCAAATCTTTGTGATTCCACCTGGGCAGGACAGAATGCAAGTTATCACTTCCGACTGGCACCATTTCCTATGCCCAGAGTGACCCTGCATGACAACTCTATGCCTCATTACACCAGCCAAGAAATTAATGTACATCACCAGCCCTGTAAAGCTTAATGTCATCTCAGCAGAAGCTTGAATTATTTACCACAATTCAGAACAACTGACGAGTTTGGGGTTTTTTTCAGAGCAACATTTAGTAAATAATAAAATGTAACTGTTTTGGAAAAGAACCTACAGATATCTTTTGTTATTCTGTACTCAATGTCCATCACAACAAATCATTTGTTCATCTCACCTTCCTGCTAATAAACTGTCTTTCTGATGTCTTTGGAGCCTCATCAATCACTTTGTACCACTTTGTTCTGGTTTGTAAAGGATGAGACCCCCTTTCCCCAACAAAGTTGAGTACACAATCCTTTACTGAACAAAGGAGAATCAAAAAGCAAAGCCAACTCATTCAGCCTGCACTGAAGGACAGAAGCAAGCAAAACAGCTCTTGGCACGTATCCGAGTTTTAAAGTAGGCTTTAGAATGTGAGTTTTGTTCAGTTTTTAGGGAGGTCTAGAAGGTACTTAGACACACTTCAGAGAGATGCTTCACCATCAGATATTGCTGATCAGTCCTAAGGGAATCATTTTGGTTTTACCATTTACCCACAACAAAACCCAGTCTTTGTGCTGAGCAGTATAAACAAAAATATCATCTAGTAAAGAAGTATCAGAGTGAACCAGCTGTAAAACCAGGAGTTTGAGAGGAAAGCAAAGCACAGCCAGGGCCTCGTGCAGGAGTCCTTGATGCACTTCAGGTGTCCACACCAGGCAGCTGCTCCTTCCTACAGCTTCTGTTCAGAGCTTCCCCTAAGACACAAAATAACTTGTCCAAGCTGCTAAAACCCACCAGAGCAAACAGGAGAAATGCCAAAGGATGTGTGTGCTTGGCCCCTCCATCCTCTCCATCACAAGGCACCTTCACCAAGCAAAAGCAGTTAAGCCCTGGGCTTAATTTGGACCTACAAACAGTTGCTGCCAAACATAAAATCACGAAAGTTGGAAAAGACCTCTAAAATCACTGAGTCCAAACATCAGCCTGGCAATTCCAGGTCCACCACTAAACCATGTCCCTAAGCACCACATCCACACCAACCAGACAAATCCTTCATATTCTTCCCAAGTTCAATAGTATTTGGGGTCCTTTTCTTCAATTTTTAAAAAACTGATAGCTCTTTAAATGACATTTAAGTCCTCCTCCACTATTTTTAAATTTGGGGTTGGCTACCTGACAGGTTAAAACATAGTAAGAGTGAACAGAGATAAGTAAAAGCCTAATTCCACAGGATCAGTCAAAACAGACTAATAAATGCAGGGAATAACAAGTGAATTCATAGTACAGGTGTGCAAGAATGGGATTCTGCTCTCAGCTGAGATGATTGCCTAAAGACTTGACATTAAATGAAATTCCTTCTCACATAAATCACTTCAGTCAGAAAACACATGCACCTTTCAAATATTTGGAAAGGAAGTAGTTAATTTTGCTTTATTCCTTGAATGTCCCAATTAAGACATTTCTACTAAATTAGGAAGGCATTTTCAGTATTGATTTGGGGGATTATTGTCAGCATTAACTTGATACACATTTCATCCAGTTCTTCAAATCCAGCATTATCAAGGTTAGACTGAAAACAAAATCCATAGTTAGACTTTCTTGAATTTTTGCTGTATCAAGGAAGGGAAAAAGCTTCTCTCTTTTCTCCCCATGACAGGCACTTTATTTCCCTTGAGCATTTTCAGAGGAAAAAAAAAAAAAAAAAGGCTATTTTTATAGAATTGTCTAACACAGAAAGCTCATTTTTGGAGCCCAGCTCTGCCCAAAGGACAAGCGAGGCAAAGCCACTCACCTGCTCCTCTGGACAAATCTGTTCTCATCACCAAGAATTTTCTGGTCCATAATAGATCATTGTGCTGTGTCAGTCTGGGAGATCATGGATTCATAGACCTTAAATGGTTTGGGTTGGAAGGGACCTTCAAGATCACCTCATTCCAACCCCCAGCCATGGGCAGGGACACCTTCCACTATCCCAGGTTGCTCCAAGCCCCATCCAACCTGGCCTTGGACTCTTCCAGGGATAGGGCAGCCACAGCTTCTCTGGGCAGCCTGATCCATTGCAGCCCATCAGATAATTCAGGGAACTCCATGATTTCACAGGGCTTGTGTCTGCAGTGAAATATCCCTCCTGCTGGCTCTCTGGCCTGGAAGTTTCCCTTTGCAAATGCTAGGTTGGTGCTCAACTCTCCCCAAGTTTGCTCAGAGTTCATGAATCCTGAAACTTTTGACATGCATGGGAGATCACCCCTGAGGGACAGGTTACCCACTCCATCCTGTGCTACCTGCTGCTATAATTAAACAAAACCTCAATTTCTTCTTCTCAGGACTTATCTTGCAGAGTTTGCTGGGCAGTGGAATCCCCAGAGATCCCACAGCTTCTCATTCTCTGCCTAAACCTCTGAGACACCTTAGGGGA
Organism: Serinus canaria; assembly: GCF_022539315.1. NCBI lineage: Eukaryota > Metazoa > Chordata > Aves > Passeriformes > Fringillidae > Serinus > Serinus canaria. The sequence goes on from NC_066315.1 coordinate 147,089,251, forward strand.
CTTTAAACTCTGCTCTTCCTGTAAGTGAGAGAAAACCCCAACTAAAAAAACCTTCATATTAATACAGAAAATAAAAAATAAAGCCAGAGTGTGAAGTTAGATTAATCCAGGTACTCAACCACAGAGAGAAATGACTGAGAACTGCCACCAGTGCCCAGGTCCCAGCACACCTGAGGTTCACATGAAGGTCTCCATCTCAATTCACACACATCATCCTCTTGGCAATCTCTTTGCAATCTCTGCAAGGCTTCAGGGGTGAGACATCCAAATTTCTGTTGGAAGAAGAGCTACAGAGCAAACAAGGGATGAAAGCAGGGCAAATCAAGGAAAATCTCTAATAGAAGTGGGAATGAGAGGACAGTCAATTTAGAGACAGGCAACACTGCATACCAGGTACATTGTTAGAAAAACCACCAGTGATAGCAGCAATTGCCAAATATTCCAATTATTTCTGCCACCAGACAACACAAATAACAAATGACTGAAAACTAAAGAATCTAAGCACAGGAGTCATCCTCTGGTCGTGATTGCCAGTTCCTTCAGATAACAAGGGCTGAAAATTTCAGAACACGAGAATAATTTCTAGGGAGTCAGACCTGGGGCTTCAGATAGAGAATATACTCATGGCAGGAAGGGTGGAAGGGCAGAGCACAGCTGACAGTCCAAGGCACACAATCTTTTTCCTGTAGCACAAATATTTAGATATGCTACCCAGAATGCCCAGACCCAGAAAAACATTCTTTTTTAAAGTGTGGCTTGATTTACTCTGAATCCAAATACATTTTCTCTTGTTCTGCTATCAAACTGAATACTAAGAATACAACAGCACTGCAAGACAAAAGCACAAGGACTGCATGTACCATTTACCTTGTGTACTTACATTGCCTGTGTGGGTCAAGATGACATCTACTTTTTCATCTAATTCTGGGAAGTATGAAATATTCCATCCCAACTGCAGCAAAGTGAGATGTCCCATGGTGGACTTTGTCCTCCTCCTGTCAGTTCTTTTGTTACACCTTTGCTGAAGAAGCTCCAAAGTCTGTAACAACATCCTTTTTGAAGCACCCACTCCTGTTTGGAGAAGTTCCAGGATTCAGGGTAGCATTTTTCAAACGTGGAACATCACTGCTTTGAGAGTAATGTGCTGAGATGAAACACTTCACCTGTGTTTGGACCATAATCTTATTTAAGCACAGTAACTCAGAGCTGCCTGTGCCACAGCAGTGTGAAAGATATCACACCACTGATCCTGATTTTAACTATGACAATATGTTTAGCAAGAAGATGTGTGAGGAAATGTTCAGGCTGGATATTAAGAAAAGGTTCTTCACCCACCAGATATCTGAGCATTGAACAGGCTTCCCAGAGCAGTGGTCACAGCACCAAGCCTGACAGAGCTCAAGGAGCATCTGGATAACTCTCTCAGGCACATGGTGTGACACTTGGGCTGTCCTGTGCAGGGCCAGGAGTTGGACTCAGTGGTCCCTGTGGGTCCCTTCCAGCTCAGGATATTCTACCATCCGATACATACCAGTCTTGCTTCATTCTACATTTATCTGCTGGTCAAACTTTGCTGGCTTCCTAGTTTAGTTCCATGCCTTCAGAAGCTTTTTTTTTTCCCCAGTAGAACACATTAAATTTTTCCTCTTGCCCCTCCAGATGTACATGACATCAGATAAGGACTCTACCATCTTCTCAGGCCATTGACAAAGAAATTAATACCAAAATTCTAAGATTTTATATGAAATTTTACTGGAAACAGGTTCTGAAGCACTTTGAACACTTCAAACTGATTGTATAAAATATAAAACAAATTCTTCCCTTTCCTTCATATGTAAAAAGTTCTGCTTCTGTAAGAACTGGGGCATAAACCATGATGAAATGATGACTTTCAAGGCTTGGATGCAGAGGACAGTTAGATGTCTAGGTAGAACAGACACCCTCGTTTTCTCTTGGGAGCTCTCCTGTGTCCCCAGGGGAGTTAAAACAAAACCTTCTTACTTCATTCAGTCATTGCTGAATGGTGGAACATGTGAAGAAGTCCCTGGATAAATTTTGAGGAGAAAGTCCCACTCCTCTGGATATTTAAGGACCTTTCAACTGTATTGTTTTGGGTTCCTGACTTTAATATGTTTTAAAAAAATTACAATCTTAAAAACGAAATTCAAATAAAAAATGAAAATACTTTGGTTTAATTATTAAGGATTAGATAAACTGCCTGATAGTCTGAAGTGCTGAGCATCCAGCAAGTCCCAAAATATTGTTTGGAACTAGACTGACCACAATTTCTACCTGAATTCAGAACAGAAGTGCATGGGGTCAGGTTTTGGGTGAGTTTTGTTCAAATCCCTGGGCAACTTCACGGTACAAAAGATTTTACCATTCATAATTCAGCACTACAATATTGGTAAAATTGATTTACATTAATCTATTTGTAAACAAAAAATCCAATGTTACCAGTGGAATCCTTATGATTAACACACTTGTGTCATACTTATGGAATTGCTGCCTTCCATACTTGAAAGCCATTCAGGCAAAGCCAAAAAACAACTGAAAAAAACCCAGCCCAAACTGAAACAAACACCAAACCAGAAACAAAATGCACATGACTACTGAAAAAAGAGTAAATAGCCCATAGAAGTGGAGGCTCCAGGGGATGCTGCCATCTACAAATTGCCTTATTTAGGATTAGCTGGTACACAAAAATGACTGAAAACTTGCCTGAAGAAAGGATATTTTAAATGGTTTTAACTAGCCACGTGAACACATTTTGAAAAGCACCAGCTCATGTAGGAGTACACATGAGCAATATGGCAATTTTCTGGTTGGACTCAATGATCTCAAGGGTCTTTTCCAACCTGAATGATTCCATGATTCTGTGATTGGTGGTGTGCAGCTAAAGTGCTTCTCCTCAGCCTCTGGCAAAGTCACAAGACCAAAACAGTCCTTGGCATCATCACTTAAGGGAATGACATCAAAGCACAGCGAAGACAGAGACACGGCTCCTAATTAGCTCTGTCTTACTTAACAAGGGTGATAAAACCCAACAGAGAGGAGAAAGGAGCTGTTTCATACAGGTAGATATGAAACCTCTTTGGCTCCTCACTGGGCACCTTGGGGCTCTAGGCTTGTCCCACATTTAAAGCACAAAATTCATGATTCTGTAGAGAGCACTGAGGATGGTTTTTAAGAAGTACCAACGAGCTGTACTCAGTCCTTAATTTTTGGCACTGATGTGAAGGCTCCATTTGGTGATGCATCTGCAGTGCTGGGGAGGTGTTTGAAAGGTGGGAAAGAGGGTGATTCCCCTCCTCCAGCATATGCTGGGAGTATTTGGTGATTTCAATACACTTTCCAAACACCAGCTGTGGTCAACGGGACCTTCTGTTTCTGTGTGAATTGCTGCAGCTCAGGAAAAATCAGAGAATGGTTCGGAAAGGCTCTTAAAGATCATTAAATTCCATCCCCCAGCCATGGGCAGGGACATCTTCCATCACCCCAGGTTGCTCCAAGCCCCATCCAGCCTGGCCTTGGACACTCCCAGGGATGGGGCAGCCACAGCTTCTCTGGGCAGCCTGTGCCAGGGCCTCACCACCCTCTCAATAAAGAATTTCTCCTTAATAGCTGATCTCAATCTCTCCTCTTTTAGTCCAAAGCCATTGCTCTTGTCCTGTCACTCCAGGACCTCATCCAAAGTTTTTCTCCAGCTCTCCTGGAGCCCCTTTTAGGCACTAGAAGGGGCTGCAAGGTCTCCCTGGAGCCTTCTCTTCTCCAGGCTGAACAGCCCCAGCTCCCTCAGCCTGAAGCCATGGTGGAGGTTCCCTACAGACCCCTTATGGTATTTGTAGCCCATGCTACAAAATGCAGCTGATTTCTGTGTTGGAACATTGTCAATGGATGGAATTCATGCTCAGATACACAGATTTTTGCAAAGCAGGTATTTTTTATCATCCATTGCACTTTTTGGAACTGTTGGGTGTAAAACATACCTACAAATGCTCCTTTCTAATGTTAAGTATTCTTTATGGTCTGACTAGACTAATTACCAATGAACAGCATAGCAGCTATGTCCTAGAAAAAAAAAAGGTAAACTTTTAAAAACCTTTAGGTTCAATTTTCTTTACATGCTTTTGCTTCACTGTGTTTCTAAATAGGCAAAAAATAAAACTTGTTATTTCCTTTTTTTTCCTGGAAATTCTGGTAGAAACTTTATTCTGTTTCCCTTTGTACTCAATACTGTAGATAAATAGCTTGAGAACAAATAAAAAGAAAAGAAATAATTCATCCTGTGATCCTGGATTCTGCTGACACCAAACTTTTTCTAAGAATATGCATTATCTACTCACAGTACTGTTAATTCCTGCAGCACTCTCATGTTTTGTTCATTAGCTTCCTTTTAGCACTCTGAAGAGTCAGGGAAAAATATATGCAAATGGAGCAGAAAACAGAGCAGGGGCTAAAGAAGTTTTCTAGTTTAACATGAAGCTCCAGGAGCAATAACATTTTCAAACAAATGCAACACAAAATCCTCCCACACTGCAGTGTAACAATCAATTTGTTTGCCCAGAGAACTTCTAAAGCTCTCATAAAGGAAGAGAAATCTAAGACAGACACCTCAACAATATCGGGAGATGGAAATCTGTAGCAAAAGCTCCCTACAGCAAACTGCAGGCAAAAAAGAGAGCTTCCAATGAATAGACACAAATTCATTTAAAAGCAATAATTAGCAGTCCTGTCCTTATTTCAGTAACACTGACCCCTTTCACATGAGTTTTCATGCAGTGAATGCTCAAAATAAAATACCAAAGTTGGGATTTCTTTGCAAAAGGAAAAACTACTCAAAATGAAAGATTTCTGGGAAAAACTGGAAAGGTGTATGAACATGGAATGCTCCAACAGTACCTTATTTCAGAAGCAATCTACCTAATCTCATCCCCAATGCATGAACTACACCATAAAACTGTGAATAAGGCCACGCTTCTATGCATGTGCCTACAAATTCAGCCATTTTCACAGAATAAATGAGAACATGGACACATTTGAGAGGAGGGAGAGCAGTTCATAGAGATACAGAAATAAAGTAAAAGTAATGCCATGAAGGGTGCCATGAATACCACCTCTGATACTGGAATCTGTACCGTGTTTCCCTTAAATAAAACTCCCTGTAAAGATGCATTTCATTATAAATTCTAGAAGTTTAAAATAAATGGCTTCCTTGAAAGAGAAATCTTTAATAAAGACAGATGCTCTGCAGATGCATCAGTGCCTGTTCATTCTTCTTCCTTCCAATTAAAAGACCATTCTAACTCCTGTTTGAATTTTTTCCCATCCCAGTGCAGTGTATTCCAGAGGGCTGCAATAACACAACTTCACACACCCATCCAAACAGGATTTCACATCTGCCCAACAGGAACTTTGCCTCAGATTCCAATTTACTCCATAATGGATTACATGGCAGAGATTCATTCAGCTGATTTCCATAATGACAACAGTAGCTGAAAAGAAGTACTTGCCTGCTAAATGGAAATGTGACATCAATATTAAGGTAAACATTCGAGTCTGTTGAATACTTTACTGGCAGCCACACTATTTTAGCTTCAAAATAAATTTTCCCCAAAAGCAGCTTTTATTTCATTTCAAATCCATCAGATCTTCTGGCTGCTAATTCCCAGAGCTGCTCCTTCAAGTTTTTAATCTTATCTTCCAAGTGTGAAAGTGCTCCAGACCAGCACTTTTAAGCACAACAGTGCAACAGTTTTTGAAAGCTATATAAATCGTGTGAAAGACTACCCTATTAATCCCCTTTCTTATTACCAATTTTTCTCTTTTATTTACAGGGCTTGGGGACTTGAAAATTCAGTTAGTCTGAGAGAAAGAAGAACTTCAATTTCACTGGGACCTCCCCTCTGGCTCTTGACATTTTCAGAAACCTGTGGGACAATACCATTCAGGTCAGCCCAGACATGGAAATTGTGCTAAGCCCAAACCAGATCAATTTTAGTTTGTAGCTCTCAGATAACGACTTTGTGCTCAAGGCATTTCACAGAGACACCAGCAAAACAAGATATCTACCTTCAGAGTATCAGACTGGTAGTACTAAGAAAACCCTGGCTAGAAAAAAGGTTGGTAAACTGATAAAAGAGCACCAGAGGGTAGAGAGGTAACTGGTTGGTTTATTCTGCTCACAAGGACCAGTATCTTTGTGCCAGGTAGGAAAAAATTATCATTTGAGCTGTAAATAGTCAACTTTCCTCCTTTAGATGCAAACATCTGCAAGTAGCAGACACAGAGGAACTGAAAACAAATATTTATTAGATAATTACCAGAGTGCAAGCCTAATGTTTTATGGGACTTTTGTTTTTTAAACAATAATTCTCCAAGGAGAGAAAGGATTAAGATGATGCCAAATGCCACTAATAAGCCACTGTTGAAATGTTTTATTTATCTTCTCTGAGTTAGAAGGGTTGATCTAAGTATCTGGAAGTTATGAATATTAAAGACAAGCTAAAAAACTTGTCTCTAAGGAAGCAAGTTCTGGCTGATAATGTAACCTTTGGCACCATTCTAATCTGGGCCATAAAATTGCACCAGCCATCTGGATCAGGATCTCCCTAGGCCAGCCTCCTTTTCCCTCTAGTGGTGCACTGGCAGCTGGAAGCACTCTAAGAAAAGATTTGCATCTCTCCAAGCTCCCTTAAAGGAGATGCCACACATCAAAACTCTGTGCTTGCCCACTCCAGATAAAAACTGAGTTTGCTGCAATTGATGATCTTACAAACATCAACATCTGCATGGCCAACTCACAGCACCAAATGACCTCCACCAGCTCACCCAACCTCTTCAATACCCATTTGAGAGAGGGTCCTCATCCCATCCATTTCCCGGAGCTCAGACATCGATGGCATTCGGTGCCACCGAGACACTTCAGGAATTTCACAGGCTCAAAAGTTTCTTGCCTGCATCCCATCCAAAAATAAACCTTCAAAGATATGAGTACCCTTGAGCTGTGCTCAATTCCTCCTTGTCACACATTTGGTTTGCTCAGAGAATTAATTGGCTTTGTGGGGCATGAAGAAACAGAAATGGCAATATGTACCTCAATTAGACTCTATTTTTAAAATAATTTTAAACTTCATAAATTATGAGACTTTAAGGACTTTAACAAGTTTGCTTGATTCACTTTGATCAAACAAGGTTAGGGACTCATTATACCCATACATGCAGCTGTTTAACAACATTAAAATACACCATCAAGTCAATCTTTCTCTAAGGGACTTCGCATCACACAGCAAGCAGATCTAAAAAGCCCTGTCATTTGCAACTGGCAATCATCATTCTGGCAGCACTGTAAGAGGCTTTCTTAATTCCACTGGTGTTTAAATTCATGAGCCAAAACTCATCATAAATTGTCTTTTATGGCTGTCAAGAACAATGATGGATATTCTCTTATTTAGCCTTTTGTGACTTATTGGGAGCCTCTGAGTGCCTGAGAAGTGTTTGCTGCACTGAACAGTAGATTGAGACTCTTCTATTTTTATGTTGGAAAGACACAGCACATAAAGTAACAACCTTAGAGCCTGCAGTCAGAACCCACTGGCTCTTTATAAGCAGACTTACATCAGCTCTTAATTATTTTTATTGAAATTCTCTTTATTAGAAATTTTTAGCATGGTGAAAATAGAGGGTGAATGCTGCAACTCCAAAAGAAAATGCCGCCTTCTGCCAGAAAACCGAGGCTGCTTTGCCATGCTCTGCCAGAGCCTAAGGGGAATATAAATGGACTGAGGAGGAAACACATGATTTGTCACTGATAAAATAATCTGGCATTACAAAAGGACCAGCAGCCACAGCTCCACCAAGAGATCAATAAAAGTGCAAATAGCAGCCTCTTTAGAAATCATTGCTTTCCCTCCAATATGTGGTGACAAACTCTGTGACAGCATTTACTTCATGCTATCAGCCTCATTAAATAAAGCAGCCTGTCCCCATCCACCCACAAGGCCAACTCCAGAAGTCTATGGAAAATATTGATTTTTCTTGACTATGTTCAGGTCAACGATGCAAGGCAATAAAACAGCTTAAGACAACTACTCCCTTTCCAGCTGGTAATTAGAGCCTTGAAACCCTGTTTCTAGGTCTTGGTCTGAGATCTGTTGTCAATTCACTTTGACCTTAGGCAAGCAAATTTCAACACAGGGGAACTTGGTGCTTGCTGTAAAATGAGCAGAGTTAACTTCTCTCAGAAGGCTGCTTTGCTGGCTTTGTGACTTTTTGATCCTTTAAGGTTTAATGATGTGATAAAATGCATTTCAGTTTGAGTTTGTTAGATAAAACACATCCTCAAGTGGAATCATTACATGTGAATGGTTATGCACCTGAGGATCTGGGCCAGGAATTGAGCCTCCCTGTAAGTCAAGGAAGAGGAACAAGCTCTCCAGAGCACAATCTCCAGAGACACCCTGCACCATCACTGGAAGGAGTTTTTCCTGTATTGCCACTCCTGAGAGAACTTACATATTTTCCTGGAAAGGATGAGGTTTAGAACAGCAAAGAGACACCATTGAGAGAGTCGAATCCAGAAAACAAGAAAAAGCAATTTCAATTTCTAGGTTTAGGTAAGACACAGAACTATTTCCCTGCTATTGCAAGGACCAAAATCAGCCTTTTCCTGCTATCTGCTCTGTATATATCCTTTAAATACTGCACAATGGATGGAGCCCTGAGGAACCAGCTGAGATATGGAAGCTCATCTTGCCACACCTTCCATATAGACCCATCCTTAAGGAACAGACATAGAACTTCGTATTTTTTTTTTTTTCTTGTTGGATTATCTGATCCTTCTTGGATTATTTTTACCATTAAGAGTGAACATGTATAAACACCACTTTTTCTCCACTCCATACAGCAGCTGATAGCTGGGGCAGTTGCACCCCACAACAGCTACAAGAAGAACCCTTGTGTCACACTCTACACTCACAGAAGGAAAAAAAAATCTTCAGGTTCTGAAATTTATTAATATGGAAATAGCTTAATGTTTTAAGAGAAGTAGAAAGAAAAATTGCTGGTCTCTTCAGCAGTGTTATTCAGCCTTTTATTGCTCTGCAAATTTAGGCAGTGACCTATGGGGGATTCCTGTGTGATTCCAAAATTTGGAGGAGAATCCTCTTCATCCTGAAGTGCTCAGACAAGCCTCAACAATAAAATCAAGGGTTACAGACTAGAACCAAGCAAACATTGGTTATCCACATTATAAATTCAACCTGTTTCATTCTCTTTCCTCAGGCCATCTGCTTCAATTTTTGAAGCAGACAGCATGAGAAGAACCTGAGTTTTGTGGCATTCCAGGAGGTTAACCTCTTTCTAGTTTAGGAGCTCAATATTGAAGGCTGTTACAAACATCAAGCATCCTTAACTACCTTGCACACAGAAAGATACACAAAATCATACAAAGTCCTTGAGACATTTGGAGTTTGAGGCTCAGCTTTGAAACAAGAAGAGCTATCATCTTGTTCCCCATTTCTGAGAGTACAGCCCGTGACAGCAGTGTGCTGACTGTTCTTGCTCAACTCTGATTTCAAGGTGATTTACTTTTCTTGGGCACTGCACACCCACCTGCTGAGAGTTAAACAAAATTTCCATCTTTCTTTACCATTTGGGTGATCACATAGCTCTCAAAGGAACTATGGTTTATATGTTCCAAAAATATCCATCCAATCACTTGAAAGTAAATCTTGTTCCCTCTCTTCCTTGTGGAAAACAGAGTAAAAAAGGGACAGCTTTTGAGTCCAAATGTTGGTGCAAACTCTATGTACTTTTTCAGTTTTGGCTTAATATTTTCCCAGCAGCTGCATCCCAAAAATTGTGCACATGAGCTACACAGAATCTCAAAAATATTTTGAAGACAAAAATGTTATTTAGTAGTGAAGTATCAAAAATACCAAAATTTAAATCTCTAGATCTGATTTTTGCTAGATGCACATTCAGGTTGTTAAACTGCCTCTTCAGGATATATTTATAGGATTTGTATGAGCAAAGAGTTCCACAGAGGCAGGGAGCTTGATTCCCATGGAAAAACACCTGCTCCTCCAGCCAGCAGAGCAAGGCACTCACTTGGGCTCTTATGAAACCTCCTGGTCAACACTGGGCTGCCACTGACTCATTTCATACTTTTACATTTCATACTCAATGCCACCATCCAAAAAGTGACAGGAATCCAATATATAGATAAAAATAACAGAGTAGTTTGGATTGGAAGTGACCTTGAAGATCATCTCATTCTACCCCCCTGCCCTGGGCAGGGACACATTCTCCTAGACCAGGCTGCTCCAAGCCCCATCCAACCTGGGCCTGAACACTTCCAGGGATGGGACAGACTCAGCTTCTCTGGACAGCCTGTGCCAGGGCCTCCCCACCCTCACAGGGAAGAATTTCACCCCAGTCTCCCATCCAAACCTTCCCTCTGTCATTTGAAGCCATTCCCCCTTGCCCTATCGCTTCATGCTCTTGTCCAAAGTCTTCTCCAGCTCTCTTGGAGCCCCTTTATGCACTGGAAGGAGCTCTAAGGTCTCCCTGGAGCTTTCTCATCCCCAGGCTGGACATTTCCAGCTCTCTCAGCCTGTCTGAGCCCCAAAGGCAGCTTTAACCTTGTCACCAGCTGGCCACAGTGGTGTAGTACCTTGGGCTGATTCACCTCACCCTCCTGGAATGATTCAACCACAGCATCAGCAAGAGCACACAGACAAGAACTCCTTTTCCATCTCCAAACCACAAGTGCTGTCTGAGTGTGGCCTTTAGTGCCACTGCAAGAGCTCTGAGTGATCCACCAGAAGTGTTTTTTCTCTAGCAGTGAGAAGACACAGTCTGCTAACACAGCATCCCAAAGTAAACAGGTACTTGACACCCCCACACCGTGCAAAATCTTTAAGTCCTGGTGCAAACAAAACCATTTTAACTTATAAAGGACATCAGATTTAAAAAGTAGGACTAAGAAATAATTTTTTTTTAATGTTACAAGAGGCAGGTCTCAAAACTGTTCAGAACAGCAAATGGCCCCCAGCAAAAAGAAAGCAGAGGGAGATAAATAAAACTGCATCACCAAATGAAAGAGCAGCTCGCAAGTCTCTCCTTTTTTGGGTGTTTTCACCATAACTTGTTGCCATGAGCAGACTAAGCCTGGAACATTGTTTTCATATTGATGAGGAAAAAACCTGCATAAAGCACTACTCATAATGTAATGACAATGTACCAGCTTATTAAAACTGTCCTTTTATTTAGCTTTATGAAATTGCAGGAAAATTAAAAGGTCTTGAATGCAAACACAGTTCCAATGTTCAACACTGCAAGCAGGAGAAGAGCAGAAGCAAAACATGAACATGCTGAAACATGAACAAGCTGAACTTTTTTTTAAAGCCATGAGGACTTGAAACTGATCCAAAAGAAAGTTAGTACTTTGTGAAATTTGAAATCAAAAGCTTTTAGAAAAGGCTGGTACATAGAATCTCTTCCTTATTTGCCTGCAAAAAGCAATAGGATTTTGTGAATGGGCCCTGGCTCACAGTGCTGGAGAGATTTTTAGCACCATCCTTTTCCTTCTGGTTTGTTGTGTGCTTTCAAACCTAGTGATGTTAAATGGCTGTATGAAAGCCATGAAGTCTGGTATATGGGCTGCAAAAGTAGACATGAAAAATGAGGAAAATAAGAATGTGATGGTTCAGCTCAGGTCCTTCCTATCAAGGCAAAGTATCAGCTAAATATAATAATAACAGCAGCCTTAATTACAACAGTCATCTTCAAATATTACACAGCTTGACAAAGCCAACTGAGGGACAATCATGGGGTCAGCATCAGAGCTGGAACAAAAAACAACTCACTGACTTTTGGGAAATAACAAAAAACAAGTGTTAACATGCAAACACAACTAAGACTAAGAAACACTTCAAGATCTTCTGTACTGTCATTTGTCACTCAAATGCAAGCTGTGCTTGCTCTCAGATCATGGCTCTCTTAAGCCATTATTTGAAGGAACTTTCAAAACAGCCTTTGAAACATCTCTCAGGTTGTTAAATTCCAACCTGATGAGGCTTTGGAGTTCTTTGTTTTCCTGTTCTCCCATTTATCCTTAGATACTTCCCTGTTCCTCAGCATGTGGTTTCTGAAGAAAGGGTAAAAATGAAAACTTTCTATTGCTCCTTTTTCTATATTCTGCAGAACCTTAAACATAACCTCACCATTTTAAAATTAGATGTTAAATTTGTAAAGCTTACTACACATTCCTGCTTGCACTGCTAATTAACAGCTTAAAATAAAGACATTCATGTTCTTCAACTCTGCTGGAACACAATTATAGAACAAAACACCATAGAAAAGTCGAAGTAACTGAGACAGGCTGTTACTGAAATGCAAAACCAAGCAGGAGAGTAACCAGCAATGTCAACTTTCTATGAAGAAAATACTGGGCAACTGAAACTTAGAAGATATTTTGGGGACCAAAACCAGATATCTATTGGATGGAGAGTAAAAAATAATTGGAAATTGGTAGCAAAATGAGGTAATGCAAAGGAAAAATTCTTAACAGCATTAAATTCTTGTGCTTTAATTTAGTCCTACTGTATATAAGAGCTACAAAAAGCAGACTGAATATTTATAACTGAACTGGCAAAGCAGCAGTTTTGCTGTGTCTTTTTCATTCAAAATGATCACAGTTCAAGAAAAGGCTCAAGGATGGAAGAAGTATCATGAAAAGACCTAAAATCTTGAAAAAGAGGAAAGAATCAATCTGGTCATCCTAATGGAAAATGTCAAACCCAACAACTTTCAGGCTGATAGTTCTGCCAAATATTATTTATGTGCATAAAAGTAAAAGCTGTGTCCTTTTCTGTATGCAGCAATCTCAGAAACAAGTTAGCACTGCTGACTTTGGGCCAGGGTGTTACACTCAAGGATTTAAGGATGAAGCAGTTCAGATCAAAGACAGCACCTGGCAGCCCAGGATGCAGCTGAAGTGAGGAGATGCCTCAGACTGGGGGGAAAGCTACTGATACTTAGCTGCACCCATCCAGTGAGGGCTCAAATTCCAATTTTTCAGCCAACAGGACAATAATCAGATGTTACCATTGAGGGGAATTTAAAATTTAGCAGCATGCTTTGAATAGTAAGACTATTTAAGAAGCAAATCTCTTTCTGAATGGTAACATGCAACACATGGTCAAGTTGTGAAAGCAGCTCTTAAATCCCCATGGTCTTCCTCTTTCCTAAGTGACCTTGTTCTATTTCCCCTGTTAAAAAACCCTCCCTGAGGCCCTGTGTCCTGTGTCATTTCCCTGACTTTTCCTTAATTCCCTGGGAAACCTTTCCTGGTGAAATCTGTTATTTCTAGGAAAGAATGAGGACAGAAGAGAGGGATACAGGGCTGAGGTCTAACATAGGGAAGCACAGTCCCCACTCCGTGGCTGAGGCAGCCAAGCCAAGGAGTGAAGGAGCAGAACTCCAGTGCTGCTCTCTGTGGTGGAAGGTTTTGCTTTGTGCTTTATTTCCTCCTCTCAAGTTCTCAAAACACCACTGAGGTGGGGCTTCACTCACCCAGCACTGCTGTGTGCCCTTCTGGAGCCTCTTGGTTATAAAGAAGCTGCTGAAAATGAGGGAGCTCAGAGTTAGGGCTGACAGGGCCTTAAAGGAACAATTTCTTTCTGCTTTCTGCAGCTCCCACCTGAGAGTGGGAAAGGAGAATTAAACAGCAACAGATTTCTCCATTTCTTGAAGCTCGAGTCAGAACCGAGTGTAGTCAGGAATCTTTTTGATTTAACACAACATTACATCTCCTATAGAAGTGACTTGGGAGGAGTCTACTCCAACTTCCCATTTACATGGAAGAGCTGCTGTACTGAGCAATGCCTGAACCACAAGCCTACAGAACATTGCCATTAAGAGAGAGCTCCAGTATGTTCCACAGAATGATAACATGGTTTGGGCTGGAAGGGACCTCCCATGGACAGGGACATGTTTCACAGCCCTGCCCAGCCTGGCCTTGGACACTTCCAGGGATGAGGCAGTCACAGCTTCTCTGGGCATTTTTCAGTTTAGTCCACAGGTCTGAAAATCAATCACCTCCTCTCCATACAAATGGAACATGAGGAATAAATAATCTCTAAGCACAGAGAAAAGGCAAGAGTTTATTTTGGTAATGATGCTCCACAGAAGAGCTGGGCAAAAAAAAAAACCCTCTAAGACCAAGATCAGTGTTTCAACAGAGACTTTTTCATTTTCAGTTTTATCTGATTTGTGCCTGTACAGGCAGCTCCCTTATTTCTGGAAAGCTGTAAGACAACACTGGGCTACTTTAATACAAATTCAAAGACACACTTCTGTCATTTTTACTGAAAGTACTGCACCATGTACCCAGATACAAAAATATCTGCTGTTTGGCTTCTTACATAAATTGAATAATAACAGCTAAATTATTTCTAAATATTCCATGAAAACTTTCCATTGTCATTCAAGACAGTTTCTTAAAATGTCTGAGCATTATTAAATGTCTCAGCATCTGCTTTTTTCTTTGGATTTTTTGATCTAAAAGCAAACTTCTGGTAATGTTATATTCACATGTCAAACAGTTCTATGTGTTGTTCTGTAATTAAGCAAAATTTAATATTGGGTGATTAAAATATCAGATTGCAAAGAACTGAGCTTCTCCAATATCTTATTTTCAAATAAATTGAAATTTTAAATAAATTCTTAATTGAAGAATAAGCAGCAAAGAAAGCCAATTTTCACTTAGCACTTACTTTTCCAAAGTTTTGCTAAAACAATGCCAATCTGATTCTGAGGCAGATATACTCCCAGTTTGAGCACTGCATCCTCTCTTACAGTTTTCAGATGTTACAAATTACATATAATGATTAAAAAGCAGCCCACTGAAGCTGAGTACAGCACAGGCCCTTGATGGATCAGTGGTTTCTCATATTCTGCCTCCACCCTTTTCCAATTGCAGCCACTCAATCACACATAAAACCACCAAATTCTGCCAAAACAGAAATGGGTGCTTTCCATTTTACCTATTATTACAAACTTTTGCTTCTAGTAGGAGGACAGAAAGGTAAACATGGGGGAAAAAAGAAATCAGTCAGTATTCAACATCTTTGTGTACCTGAGAAGCCATTGTTTTAGGTTTTTTCTTGATGTACTGTTTCTCAACTCTGCTGGAATCAACAGCAACATCTCAAAATTGTGACAGATTTTTAAACAAGTCAGCAATTACAAGGTTTCTATGTTTTTCCTTCCATATTCAGAAGATAAGACTAAGGAATACTAAAACTCAAAACAAATACACTATTATGAAAGTAACCACTAATTTGGGAGTGAGTGGCTAAACATGCAGGAAGTCAAGGAAGAAGTTCTGGTTATCAACAAAATAAAATATTAAAAGGAATAACCACATTATCCTCTGTTCCACCTTAGAATAATACTTTATCAGCAGTAAATAAAAAGGAAACTGAGAAATTTTCAGCCTTCTGCTTGCACAGCTTTAGTTAAACACAGAAATCAAGGTGTGGGCTGAATTTCACTGAATCAGTGAATTTATACTGACATAAAACTGCAATGAGACAGAGCTGAATGGGAACTATATTCCTGCAGGCTCAGCTATTTCACCTTCTCTAATAATACCTGTAGACCACTGAGCTGTTGACATATTTTTTCCCACTAGGAAGAAATGCTGATGGTAAGTATAAATATGTCTATATACAGAGAGATAATAAAATTTTTAATTAATTCCACCTATAGCACCTTGTTACATTTTTCTCTTACATTATGACACCTCTCCTGCAATTTTAATTCTTTTTTAAAAAGCTCATTTTTTATTCAGGCTGCACCTCTTCTCAAAGTTGTTTTTTGGGTTTTTTTTTTTTTGCAAAGGGAAATCTGCAGCATGAATATTGTTAGGGCTCAGCCCATTGAGTTATCCAACCTTTTATATTCATAGGGTACACACAGGACTAAGATATGATCCATTCTTGGCAGCACATTCTCTGTATCACACACTAACATAGCATCAGAATATGGAATAACAACAACCTCAACCACAGTTTTTCATTGTTATTCACTACATGTGCAGGGAACCCATTTGTTTCAAATTCTTTATGAATTCAACTCAATATGTTGCAAAACAGTCCTGAAAAAGCCTCAAGTCAAATTGCCTAAAGTAAATAAAGAAAAGCAAATTACTTTAAATTCTTCACCTCTCCACTTCCTGCAAAAACACAAGGTTGTGCATATTGCCAAGTATCTTTTCACAATAATCAGTTTCAGAGAAACTGGAGATAAAACAAGATTAGCAGCCTCTTGCATCCACTCCCCTGAAATATTAACAACCTCTGCATCTTTTCCAGTGTTTTCAAGCAGAGGAGAGAGTCCCACACGTTTGGGCACAGAGAGCACTGCTAAAGGTGACTTTTCATGGGCCAGCTGGTGCCTTCCTGCCCAAGTGCTTAATCAAAACCCTGCCTGGGGGTAGGATCCAGCTCAAGAGCAAGACCTCTGAATTTAGTCAGCTGCAGGTGGGATTGCCCACGTGCAGTTGGTGTTTCCAGCCCCATGGAATGGAGATGGAGCTACCAAAGCTGGTGATGCGCAGGAGGAAGAAGAGCACCAGGACAAAAACTCCTGGGAACTGCTCTACACATCCAACCTTTCACTGCTTAATACCCAGCAGGCACCCAATCACACTGAAATACCCTTTATAACATATCATAACACACATATCATGCAAGTTTTTACACACATATCATAACAGCATAATCTATCATGTGCATTTGAAATTTCTTTGCTAGGTTTTAAGACATTTTCATGTGCTTCAGAAGTATTTTACTTCTGGCAACTTCTCCCATGATTAAGTCTGTAGATTGATCAACATCAGGCAGTAAATTTGGACAGTGCCCATCAAACATAAGAAAAAGTCCAACCTGTTTGGATTCTCACCTGGTTATTCTCTTGCTGTTAAATGGAATGGTCAGGAACATACCCCCTGCATCTCCCATTCCAGGTTTGATAAAACCAACTCCCTTCCCACTCTTCCACTTGCATAAGAAGCCACAGTTTAATACCTTCAAAGAACAGTTGGCACCTTGTGGAAAGCTTAAACAAAACATTCCATTTTGAAGGAGTTTTCATCATGGGTTTTTTTTGTTGGCTTGTGTATGATGTATAACATCAAACTACTTGTTCAGGCAACACCTCTTTTAAAGGTCCTGTTCTCAAAGAGAACAGTGGTTTCTACAGCAACCAGATGTGAAATCTTAAGTCCAATATTAGCACATAAATAAAGCAAAGTGTGAAGGAAATAGTTCCTTTCTACTATAAAGAAGCAGAAAACCCAGCCTCAAAGAGGTTAGTGAAAGAGCTATACATAAATATAAAGTTTCAGGAACTTTATCAGCCACATCAATTTACCAAAAGTTTCTTCAGCAGTTATATTGAATCATAAACATCCTCATCCTGTGTGCAACAAAAATTCTCAAAGTCAGCTCATGTATCACATTTATTTCATGCATCTTCATAACTCAATATCTTAATATCTTTTTTCCTGATTCTCTCCTTCTTTGGCATAACCAAGCAGAGTCAAATCTTTCTGGAGACTCCAGTGTATGAGCAGTGTGCTACATGGAAAAGAAAATTTTGGAGGAAGACCCAACCTAAGGAGCATCAGCAGGGCTACAGAGATGGCTTTATCAGAGGGACACACATAAACTAAAAAGGTCTATGTGTCTGGACAGTAATTGGAGCATCAAGATGTGGATGAGATGACAGCACTGAATGAGAAGAGAGCAGGGAAGGGTGCTAGAACATTTGCAAGGCAGTCATGGGGTTATACTTTTAAGCAGAGATTAAGCAGCTAATTAATTGATTAATCAAAACAATTAGCTAGATGTCAAATCACCACAGCGGCAAATTTAAAGTCAATTAATTCAAATATTCAAAAGAACAGCAAATAATTAATAAGGAATTAAAGAGTTTGTTAATTATGTGGCAGTAGATTAGTTATGCAGAAAACTAAGTGAGAAGCAATTAATTAATTATGCAGAGAATCAAATGAACCACAAAATATTTATGCAAAGAATCCCCACAAACGGGCAGTTTAAAAGCAGATGGTGGGAAAATGCTGGGGTATGTTTAAAAAAAAAAGTTAAATAAGTTTCAATTGCTGGCTACTGTAGTTAGCTGAGCTATTCAGAAAACCATTTGAAACAAGAATGGAAGTGAGGTCAGGAATCATTTGACTGAGGAGAATCAGGCTGTCAAACAGATCTGTGCCAAAGACTCCTGGAGACTCTGGTTGTTATTGACATCTCCAAGGGGCAGGTCTGGTTTAGAAACACAGGACAGTGAAACTCAAATGGATACTGAAGTAAACCTTTGTCACATTATTTTATTATCATAATGTCACCATATGCTTTGCTTCTCCCCTTTGCTCACTGCCCCAGTGCTGTACCCTGCACTGTGTTCAGTTTGGACTGGAAGTTAATTAGGATTCCTGTCTTACATTCATGTGTAAATTGTCGTGCATACAGCTGTAGTTTCAGACAAAAATAACACTCTGCACCAACATTATCTCCAAAATTTAACTTCCCCAACATGCCTTGGTTAAAATTGTAAATGAGCTGCATAAAGGAGCTGTGAAAAAGGCTCTGTTTACATCAGTAAAAGGGAGTGAGATTCACATTGTGGTGTCAGTGGAGCTGGAACGGAGCTTACACAGATGTGATGCTACAAACTCTCTGAGCAGTGCCTCCACGTTCAACCACAGATAATACCAGGCCTCAGCAAGATGAAATGTGGTGTCTACTGAGAAGAGATATTTCATTTCAAATGCCTGATTCATTACTCAGAAGACTGAGATGAATTTTTAACACTTCAGCTAATGCTGGCTTATGGGGAAAAAAGCCCCACTCAGATGGAAATGATCACAGGGCTGGAGCAGCTTCCTTAGGGAGCCAGGCTGGGAGAGCTGGGGGGCTCACCAGGAGAAGAGAAGCTCCAGGGAGACCTGAACCCCCTTCCAGCACCTAAAGGGGCTCCAGGAGAGCTGCAGAGGAACTTGGGACAAGGGATGGAGTGACAGGACAAGGGGAAATGGCCTCAAACTGAAAGAGGGCAGGGTTAGCTTAGGTATTAAGTAAAGATAGTAAAGAATTTCGTTACTGTGAGGTGGTGAGGCCTTGGCACCATTGGCCCAGAGAAGCTGTGGCTGCCCCATCCTTCCCAGACAGCAACATAGAAGCTTTTCAAATGGAAAAAGAACTGCTAATATTTTTCCATACTTGGAAAATCTAGCCTGAAAATTTTTGTTCAGAATTTTAAATTAAAGCAATCTTTTGGGTAAAAACATTCACCCCGTTCCCCTCAGACCTGCAGAGGTTTAGAGGGGACATCATAAAAACCTGACCTGAGTCTGGAGCTCCAACATGAAATGCTTCAACAGCTGTGTGCAATTTGGGATAGAAGCACTATTTATCAAAGAAACATTTCACATGTTCAGGAACATGGTCAGAAACAACACAGAGTTTTGCAAATCTGAACACAGCTAAAGTGGAATAAATAAATGGCCACAATAAAACACCATATTAACCTCTCCTTGACTTAAAACTGACCCCCCACTATCATTTCAAGTCAAGTCTCAACAGAGAGAGACAATCACCATAGCTGAAAAGGCCTTTGTGCTCCCTTAATAGCTGCAATGAAAATCACTTTTAGGAACCCCAGCTTTATCACCTGGATGTTTTCTGGAAGTGTATTTGTCATTTAGGGTGACTGTAACCTGACAGGTTATCTGCACTGCAGTGAAAAGCAAAGTAGTTTTTATTTTTCTGACACACACCAACTACTGAATGATGCCACAGGAATATAATATGTAAACTCATCTTGGCATATAAAGGCATTTAGCAGAATTGGAAGGTATGTTCTTGTAAGTGCCCTCCCCCAGACTTCTCTCCAGCCCCTTGCTCTGTGAGATGCTCAGTCGTAAATAAGAAAGAAAATAAAACCAGTAAATGATACTTAAAATAGTATTAGAGATAGAGTGGAATGAGCTTCTTGCCAAGTGGGGGGGGGGGAATCAATATTATTTAACACATTTCTAGATTGCCAAGCACCAGAGCACACAGGAGCTTACAACAATAAAAATACATTTCAATACAGGACCAACAGCGAGCAGCAACAGAATCGATCAGGAGCAAAGTGAAATGCAGGAGGCTTTGGTTCCAGCTGAGAAAGCTCTCCTGTCCTCCCAGAGCAGCCTGCAGAAAGGAGAGGGGGCTCTGGCTAGAAATTCTCATGGTTACAGCAAAACTAAGGAAAGCCAGCCTACAGCTAAGGTTTAGAATTGAGAAAAAATGTTATTAAGTGGAAGGTAAAGTAACTGAATGCACAGGATTTCAAAGTGACTCAAAGGTAACAAGAGATGGAAATGCACCCCAGTATTATTTTTACAAAAATAATCCTGAATTCATTGCAAGATTCCACATTTAGAGCTAGAAATACATGTGCTAGTCAGGGACAGTCACAGGAGATTTTTTTTCCAGGAAGAAAAACCTAAAGCTTTCAATGCAAAAGCCTATTGACATCAAAGATCTCAGTGTACCACTTTACTCTGCCTAAGGACTCACTTAGAGCAATGAGCATTTCCTAGATTTACAACTGAATTTTAAGTAAAAAATTAATTTCTTCCAAGTGTTCATTCATTAGTAAATGAGAAATAAGAAAAAATGTCATTGAATGCCTACTCATACAGTACTTTATCTGACTGGGAAATTACTTCTGTTTTCAGGGCAAATATAGCATTTTACACATAGCCTTAGTACCACCCCCCCACACACAAAATCCATCTTCACATTGCTGTGACTCTTAGCAGCTCTGAGCATAGGAGGAAAAGGGGGAAAGAGCCTCAACCTTCTGATTTAGATAAGGGCTGATGAAGTTTTCCCAGATATCTCTGCTAAGAAATGATGTTCAGACAAATCCTGAGGTATTTTTCCAGATAGCTGAGAGGCAAGTCTGAGCTACTGAGTCAGTCTGGGTGTCCAGAAGCTCAACCCCCAGTGCACATCAACCCCATGGGCAGCAATTCCACATAACCCAGCAAACAACATCCAGAAGTGTGTGCTGACATTGCCATGAGCCCAGAGACCTGTGAGGGAACATGCAAATGCTGCCTAATGCAGAATGACATTTCTCTCCCAAAAAATCCTGCAGTGGAACATACAGACATGTGCTCAGCACCTGATACATACAGTGCAGCTGGTCCCCACCTCCTGTGCAGCCAGAGGCTCTGCTGCTCTCCCCTCTGGCAGGACAAAGAGATCTCCACACGGTGCAGAGAAGTGCAGGGGTGCCCCAGCATCACCCCAGAACAGCCAAGGCAAAGCACAAGACTGGGACCACCAGTCTGAGTAAGGACAGAGGCAGGGGAGGAAGGCTTTTAGCCTGGGCAATCTGCAGCTGGAGCTTCACAAAGCAAAAAACTGAATCCAGGCAAAAATGTCCACTATCCCTTTTTACCTGGTCACAGCAGGGTTTTAATCCAAGTTAAACTCCTCAGCCCAGTGTCTGATTCACTGGATGAAATGAGGTGCTTTCAGCCCTCAAGTTAAACAAAAAATGATGAATTTTAGTTTTAGGCCTGGCAGTGTGACACCAGCCAGGGCAGTGACATCTTCTCACGACCCAAAACCTGGCTTTGCAATATGTAGAAGCAGAAGATCTCACATTCCAGACCTCCAACTGGCCTCGTGCCTTCTCCAGTTAGGCAGTCTTTATTAATATTATCAATACAAGGAAACATATGAGCCAAATGCTTTTATTGCTTTCCTAATCACCTTTATTGATATTTGCATGGAACCTGACTCTTTTCTCAGTCCATCTGTTCCTGCTGCTCATTTATAATGTGAACTCTTAATTCTGCCTTGTTAGAACTGGCTCATATGGAGGTAATTGTGTCAGCAAAAACAAAGGATTGTGATTTCTAGAGGAGAATGGGAAGCAGAAGATACTAGGCTTGCTATTAATGGCATTTCTAATAATCTTTAAATAGAACTGCTTGTACATACAGACCTTTTCAGGATGTATTGGCTGTATTAAAAAGTCAAATAAATGTTAAACTAAAAAGCCAATCTTTTTTAAAAAGAGTAAAAATATTATCTCTTTTAACCTTTCTTGAATGCAGCCAGAGGAATAAGCAATAAGATTTGTGGTGTTTAGAAGGCACCAAGCTAATTTCACTACCTATGAAATGTTTAATTACACTAGCCAAGAAAGAATAATTTTTGACAGGATAAATTATATCTCCTCTATGCCACCACGGGAGCAGCCCACTAAAACATTTGTAATATAGACTATTGATCCTGTGCTTTGTTGTGCCACAGTAAATCTGAGATTCAAGCCTGCTTCACACATCCTAATCCATATGTCCAATTTTATTTTTGAAATAAATATATATGAGAAGGACCTGAAAATTCCCTGAGCTCACATCAGGCCTATTCAAGAACCTATTTAATTAATTGTAGTTCATTTTTCACTGGGAAAATAAAATGGTATGTGTAAGACATTCACTACTTCATTAGCAACTTTCACATATTTCTAGTTTGAAACTCATTCAATTTGCCAGGATAAATGCCTTGATTTTTCCTCTCTGCTTGGTAACAGCATGCAGGGCAATAGAAGCTGGGAAAGGCAGCATTTTTCTTTGAGCAAATTCTACTCAGCAGGATCCAAAACCTTAACTGGAGAAAATCACCATAATTTGTTGAACATTAAATGCTCAAGAAACACTGAGCCCCACCTTTCTGAGAAGTTCTGGAAAAAAAAAAAAAAAACCCAAACAAAGAAAACCTGTACTTTTTTTATTAGTGTGTTAGCCTGCAGAAGTTAAATCTGATTAGGGTAGTCAATAATGCTTGGAAATGGTGATGCACAACCCCAAAGAGCTCTTTCCTAGAAAACTGAGCTGTAATGAATGAAGCAGGCACAGCCGCAATGCAGAGCTCTCCCAACAGCCAGAGCTGAGAACTTCCCCACCAATCCTCTAAACAGCAGCTGTGATTTCTTTTCCTAATTACAATTCACTCCCATCTCCCCCCCCCAGCCCAAACTAATTTTAACCTAGCTTCTTGTTAATTAACTACATTAATTGCTAATGCTTCTTGGCAAATTTAGCCGGTTTCTGCAAGCACTGGCTCTAATATCTGAGTCTAAATGCAAAGTCATCCTGATAAAATTCATAAAAATCTCTCCCTCCAGCCTTTACATACCTCTAATTCAAAAATCTATCTTCTCTTTACCTGAAATCTGGCTGTGAAGTCCCAGAAAATTCTGAGAAAATCACTGCTGAATACACTATAAGCCAGAAATTAATCGAGCACACTCCATGCTATAAACCTCTGCTCTTCGGGATATTTTCTCCTCAGGGTCTCTGGATACACCATAGTTACTAATTTCTGAATTTATTAGGGGAAGAAAAATAACATGCAAGTGCAAAGTAATTTTATCCAGCCCTAAAAATACATTATTAAGTACTGAATCTTCTCTGAGATTTGGAATTTAATGAATTAAGGAATTCAAGTCACCTGTAATGGCATGGAGCTGAATTTAGCCACAACCATTATTGACTCAACAGAAGCCACTGGGATTTAGCTTCATTGAAAGCTGTTTGTTTATTTATTTAGGCTTTCAATTATTTATTTACCCAGGCACTGAGCAAACTATAGATTTCAAAATGCTGGCTTTTATGACTTTAAATTAGCTTTCAAACACTTATCTGTGCATTACAGCAAGGCAACCAAAGGATGTCATCACAATGATGTTTTAGCAGGATTTTAGGGAAGGGAATCTTGCATCATCTCCCCTTTGATTAGCCAGGATCTCCCACCCCAAAAACCCAACACCTTGCACTGAGAAAGTGCTGTGGAAACACTTTATAAACAAATGCTTATTGAAAATACTTGCAGAATGCTACTGCACAACTCCATATTCAGGTTTTGTGCTTTGAACAGAGGTAAAGAAAATAAAATCAGTGAACAGTAGCATCCCCCTACTCTTGTCTTGCCTCCTTCCTCATGCACTTTGCACAAATCTGGAGCAGGACAAAGGGCTTTTAGGAAATTACCTTCTGGAGAAGCACATGCTTTCCTGCCATACTGTTCACTGCAGGGATGACCCTGCAGTACCTAGAAAGAAGTGACCTCCCCCAGAAGCGTGGACATCACTCCAAGCTGTGACTCCAATTTGTGCTAATAGGTCTGTCCAAGGGAAGCCATTCCCCCTTGCCTCCTTGCTGCTGCTCTCAGCACAGGACCACTTCCAGCAATGAGGTTTGTTAACCACAGCCCTGCAACAAGACTGGTGAGAAGGGGAAAAAAATACCTGAAGGCATTTGAAAGCAATTTTAGAAATGAATTCTTCAGCCACATAATAACAGCACTGGGCCTTGGAAAAAAGGATCTGCCAACTCAACAAACAGGTAACTGAGTACACAGGAGAGTGGAACTGCTGGAAAATAACTGCTAATAGGTCTGGGTAGAAAAGGGACAACTTCATCTGCACCAGGACTTACATCCACAGCAACCTGTTCTTGCAGCAGAACAGGCAGTTCACATGTCTTGGTCCATAGGGTAATGAAAAGCTCTAAAAGCTATAAAATTTTCACTCACTCATTACAAAGTGAAAACCATTACAGTGTCAGAAAGGTGTCATCACTAATTTGTCTCTGCACCTCTTTGATAAGATAGGTTGTGATTTTAATGTATGTCTGAAAAAACACACCGTGTTTGCCCTCTCTATTCAATCTTTAAAACCAGTTTTCATGATTTTATGTACTGTTTAGGCTTTTCCCAGTGGAGTTTAGAAATACTCCTGAAAATTTTCCCCCTCAAATCCAGAATAAACTCTTTTTTCAGAAGCCCTTCAGAGCTGAAACCACAACTTCCAGCAGAGGAAGGACTGAACTAGCATTAATACAAGGAGTAATTGGGAATAAAACCCACCCTAACTCAAAACAGTCTTCTGAAAAATCTTCACAGCTCATCAGTCCAGAACCCTGCCAAGCTTCTTCATTCTCTCAGATCCTAATCTCCAGCACTGGGAAGAATAGCCAACTATATCAGCTAACCAAAATTAAGTGTGAGTTAAAGTAGCAAGTAGACAGAAGCAGCTCACAGAATGCATCCTCACCACAAACACAAACAGCAGCAGTTGGGATTTGCCAGAATTGCCACAGCATGTGACTCCTGCCAGATTCCCTGAACAATTTTAATGTAAAACCATAGAAAATTCCATGCCAGTATAGGAGAGCTCTCAATACAATAGGTACAATAATAAATTAATAAACTTCAACAGATGTATTTCCACAGTGGAGTTTCCTTGGTACCATAACTCTAATAAATGTACCATTCTTCAAAACTCAGGTGGATTTTGGTCTAATTGCCATTTATACTAAACTTTTTTTTTATAAAATATTTCACTCACCCATTTTTATTATTTTTCCTTTTAGCTATTTCCAAAAAGATATCAATTCAGCCCCTACCACTAATAAGCAGAGTCTCCAAGGGTTCCACTTACACCTGCACAAAAAGTACCAAATTAAAGAAAAGTCTTTGCTTCCAGCCAAACTTCACATCTTGTGTGAGATTCCTTCAATTTAACTACACACAGTTAAGTATCTGTTAAGTACAATAAAATATATTGGCTTACAAATCATGTGTTTATTTACTGCTAGCCTGCCCCATTTGTAGTTGCAGGAATAAATTAATTTATTACAGAATCACAGACAGATTTGGGTTGTAAGGGACCTTCAAGATCATCTCATTCCAGCCCCTCCCATCGTTTCTGCAAGAACTTTGTTCAGATTGACAGAATTTGGCTCTCTCTTAAAAAGAAAAAGGCAGAACTACAAAAACCCTGCAATCTAAATATATCAATGCATCTGGTAAACAGCTCACATGATGACCGTTAAAATCTATCACTGGAATACTACTGAAAACTACTGCAATATAAACTTTTGATACATTGTGCTGTCTAGAGTTTTATTCCACCATGGCAGCATACACTATCACACAATTTAAGAAAATACAGCAAAGGATATTAAATACAGCAGCATTGATCAGACAGTTCTGTCTTAGAAAAAAAGGGGCATAAAACTGAAATATGTAAACATTACTTCATTGTGATGGCCAGCCTAGGGCTGTAGTGCAAACCAACAAAGGGAAATTGTACTCATGTGCATCTAAATATGGGGACCATCAGATGATCAATAGCTACTTTCTTGCTATTTTTCTGTCTAAAGAATCATAACACAGTAATGGCTGCAGCAAAAAAATCATTGCACAGCTTCATAAATTTTCCCAAAATAAAAAAAAAATTAAAAAAAGAGGCACTTTTCATTTGTGAGCAATGCCTCAAGGCTGATGGTGATTCATCCTTAAATGTCCATCTAATCCCAAAAGAGGGGCTGGATCTCTCCCAGCCAAGGCAGTCATGAGCCTCCCTCCAAACCCAACAAGGTGAAGGGAGTTCCCTTCAACACCTTGAACTTGGTGGTGTAACTTGGTGGTGCTCAGAGCCATGTGCAGAAGACCAAAGACCACCAAATTCTTTACATGCTGTTCACTGGAAAGCTTTAAAAAGAGCCATGTTTGGATATTTCAGGAAAAAAATCCATTGCTTTCCAAAATTATAGCTTGCTTATCAGTTCTCCACAGCAGGGAAACACACAGGGGACCTGTGGATTTTAACACATGATCTGGAAAATTATCAACTAGCATAGTTATGAAGTTTGCTGACAACAGAAAATCATTTGGAATATTTAAAATCAAAAGTTTGCTGCAGCCTTGCTCAAGGCACCCAAGTGATGGGGAGATAAAATGGGAGCCCCAACTGCACTGCTGGGGGAGAGATAAAGGATATGAGAGTGAACTTAACCACAAGAAGAAGGGAGGGATGGGGGAAAGTGTCTTAAGATTTATTGTTCCTTTCTCAGTATGCTACTCTGATTTCATTGGTAATAAATTACATTTTTCCCCCAGTCAAGCCTGTTTTGCCCATGACAGTACCTGGTGAATGATCACTCCCTGTCCTTTTCTCACCTCATGAGCCTTTCATTACATTTTCTCTCCCTGTCCAGCTCAGGAGAGCAGTGACAAAGTGGCTTTGTGGGCACCTGATGTCCAGCCAAGGTCAACCCACCTGGATAAAGCACCTGAGGGATGGGGGCTGAAAGAGCAGCTGGAATGCAAAGGGAAGCAGAGCTCTCTGCTCTCTGGAGTGTAAGGGAAGCACTGACAGCCTCTTCCTCACCACCACTCTGTGAAGCAATCTCAGCTACATGGCAAACAGCTCTGTGAGAGCCACAGCACACAACACAAACCAATTATTATTGTGAGACAATAATAAGGAGAGCAGAAAAAAAAAAAAAAACCACAAAAAACCTCCAAAAGGTAAGGCCCCAAAAAAAAAAAAATCAAAACCCACAGTACTTTCAACATGAGAAAAAAGCCAAGCATTTTCATTATATAGCTGGTAAGCCAGGAACTGATACAAATGTATAAAATCAGGAATTATAAAATAAAGATGACAAGGGACTAATTCTTCCACAGTTCCACATGGCACAACTGGGACAAGAATACAGTTAGCAAGTGACAAATGTAAAGGAAACCCTTGAAAATACATTTCAGACAGCACAGATGAGCTGTGGGACTTTACCACCACCAAATGCTACAGGGGCCACGAGTCCAGAAGCCCACAGAGAGATCAATCTCACTTGTGGAGCACCACACCATTAGCAGCTATTCATTCACTGGAGCTGCAGATGAGAAAGTCCTGAACGTGTCGTTCCCAGAAGCTGGGAATGTAAATCCTGGCCATGTATTTATGGGAAAGCATCATGTGGCATTGTCCCTGCTCCTCACACTCCCTTCTGAGCCACCAGCTGGGATTGGAAGACATTCTGTGCCAGCAGAAGAAATAAACCTGTGTCCTCCTCCTGCAGGGCAGCTCCTGTGGGCAGGTGGACAAACATCTGCTGAAAGGCCCAGAAGGGGAACTGGAGTGCCCCAAGGGGAAATGGAGTATCCCAAGGGAAAAACAAATCAACTGGGAACTGTAAGGGACCCATTACACAACCCCATCCTCCTCCTCCCTGCTTCTGTCTGCAAAGGAGAGTCTGATTTTGATGTACTGAGTGGTCACCTCACTCCTCCCCCCAGTTTAGGTGCTCCAGTGCTGTGGGATCCTTTCACTTTCCTATTCCATGTGCTGAGCCTCTAATATCACAGATCTATCTTCCTGCTCCTGGGCAACTTCAGGCAGTCTCTTCTTCCCCAAGAGAATATTTAAGGGCAGAAATGTGGTTTATGATACCAAATTGTCTAATGTTTACAATCTGTTTCTGTGTAAAGGTGATCATTTTTCCAAGCAATATTAAAGGAAATACAACAGATGGCAAGGGCTGGATAAGTAGTCTCCTCTCCCAATTTAAAATCTATAGTATTTTACACAAAAGTAATTTTAACTGAAAGGAAAATCTAAGTGGTCATTCATCACTGGGCAGAAATGCTGTTATGAGTCTCCAAGTCTAAGAGCTGAAGCTGTGAGAGGCTGAGATCACTGTTCCCAACAAGTAAAAAATGCTTTTTTTAAGTACTGATATAAAATTCTGCTGCTTGGTACTTCCATTACAACAATTTCCAAGAAAATTTTACACCTGTGATACATATTTAATAACATGGATACCTTACACATCATTAACTTCTGCTGACACTTTATCTTTTCCCTCTTTTCCTTTAATAATATTTAAATTCTAGAGGATGATTTTAAAGTATCATTTCCCAGATCTTAGAGTACTACTGTTAATGCCTATTAGGTTTTCCAGCACTATTCTAATGAGATTTTGGGAATGATTCCTACTGTTGCAGTTGAGTTTAGACATCTGAACAATCTGTAGGTAATTTGTAGGCAACTACTTCAGAAAGATGACAATTAAGACACTTGGAGAAAGCTCAAATTCCCATTTTTTTTTCTCTTTGTAATCAATATGCAAATTTAGGCATTTAAAACCAGATGAGAATTAGAGAAAAATGGTACATGTATAAGTAAAACAAGCACTGTGACTACACTCCCCTTTTAGTAAATACCTTTAAAAGAATAAAATGCCTATTAAATATTATAGTTTGTCTACAGTTTTGTCAGCATCATAATGGAAATAAATCTTCTGAGGGGGATCTGAATTTTACAAGGAGAGTAGGCATGGGCCTGGTTAGAGATGAAATAAAGACAAGAGCAGATGGTTAGGCATGGAAAAAAGGCCAGAAGCTTGGTGTAACAGAAGTGATGGACACTGCCTAAAAATCTAGAAACAAAAGGACTATGAAAAAAATCAAAGTATATGTAGAATAGTCTGTTCCAAACAAGATGAGAAAAAAATGGAAAGCCAAGAGAACACAATTTATATGACAGTAAAATGAAAATGAGGAACATCAGAGGCAGACCTAAAGCTTCCAGCTGATGATTCAAGCTGACATCGTGTTTGTCTGTCCAAGACCACTACAAAATAATTCCATAAGTGTTGAAGAGATGGATTAGGAATATTTCCATCTAGTAGCCCAGAAAATTTACTTCTAATCACATAAATCACTCTTTGGTCAACACATTCAGTACCAGTTTATTTTTATAATAAGGTTCACCATCTTATAACATGGGTAAGAAAAAAGACATTTTTGAAGCATATATTAATTATTACTAGAATAATTCTGAGTACAGCTTCCAACTTGAACAGTTCCTTGTTTCAACACTCTAACAATTTCAGAATTCATTTTATCAGCAGTCTTCAATATGAGAGCACCATAAGTCAAGCTGCAGTTTCCACTGGAAATGGATTTCACTCAGAATTATGTACTGAAGCACTGGAGGAAGAGGCACTCCAGTGCACCAGACAGGGAAAAGGTATTGTCCCTCAGAAGACTTAAAAAGCACCTAAAGGTCTATAATAAAATTGATGACTTCAAGAGTGTTTATACTGCTAAAAGATTTTAAAAGCACAAGTCTTAAAGTTTTATGCACACACTGAGTGGCAGGAGGTTAAATGCTCTTGTGACTCTCATGGATTTAAAGTCTCACAAATGCAAAACAACCAGCTGTGAAGAGACTGCCTGGGAGGACTGAGAGCAAACAACTCCATCCTAATAAAAAGGGGAAGGTCTCTTACATTTGACTATCACAAGTAATGAGCTAAAACAGAAATAAAATCTAAAAAATAACCAGGTTGTCTTATCACCTCCAGGTGCAGTTTTATCTAAGTGCATATTCTGATCATAAGGACCAAGCCAGTTTTCAGTTAAAAAGGTAAAGAAAAGCCCTGATGTACAAGAAGAGATTGATTGATTGATTGATTGATTGATTGATTGATTGATTGGAGTTCATGCTATTCAAAAAGGGACATTTGTGAGTAATGTCCCTGCTGCTTGGAAAATGTTGGAAAGTGCAAATTCTCCATCTCAAAACAGCTGTAACGATGCCCATTTAAAAAGTCAAATCTTCTCTCAAGAGAGAGAATGCACAGAGACATTTTAAACACTGACAGAGGGAGCAGAGCTTTCCTCAGCAACCAAACAGTGCCTGTTAATGAAGAAATCCTCAAAATGCCAAACATTATTTGAAAAGGAGTGTAGTTTTCAGAATAATCAAGTTATAGCTTGAAGTTGCTTTGAATCAATGTTTATATGTCATTCTGGAATTTCATAAACCATAATTTCAGAGAAAACAGTGTCAGACTGTAATAACTTTAAATTTTAATTAAATTTTCTTTAAATCCAGGAAACTTTCATTACATGACTTGATGGGCAGGCCATCTTAACATATGACAGGTGAAATCCTTGTTGTCACTCACCCAAAAATCAAATTCTTAAGAGGTAAAGTAAAACCAGGATTTATCTCTGAAAAATTAAAACCACACCCATGGGATGGATGACATGTTCCAGTCAGGGAAACATTCAGCACTTGTGGAAGCACCTAGAAATACACTGTCCAACATGCAAATGGAAATTAAAATTGCTTCAGGAAAAGAATTCCTGGGCTTTATTCACATGGAGGAGAGAAGACTGAAAGCTCAGCAGCATCAGTTGCTGTATTTTGCAAAGATAAAAAGAAGCAGCAGAGTAAAGTTTCCCTTCACCACAGCTACAGTTGAGTGTCTCCCAGGAGTACAAATATTCAGTAATTAAGAGGGTCTAATCAGCTCCCAGGACCCACCTCACCATTTCATTTTCTTCAGACTGCCAATAAAGATGCCAATTACAGCTAAATATAACAGAACAAGATATGCTCTTGTGAAGTACAAAGAAAGATCACATCTCATTTCAAACTGGCCATCAAATAGCTAATAAAGTCTAATGGGCTTTCATTGCTTTGATTTTGAATACAAGGGAGTAAACTGCAGAAAAAAGCTTTCAGAGCAGTTGTCCCACAACTCAGCCAACTCTGCCAGGTCTGGGAATGTAATAAATACATTGTTTTTTCATAGAATCAGAGAATCGTGAAGATTGGAAAAGACCCCTAAGACCAACTATTAACATAACACTGCCAGGCTCACCAATAAACCATGTCCTAAACACCATGATGTCATTTACATTTTAAAAAATACATATGTTGAATTTCCTGACCTTCTCCAAAATAGCAATAGTAGGGTTGATGACCCACACCATCCTAAATGAAACTGTGAAAATTGAAGTAAAATGCACAGCATTTCACTTTTTCTCCTTCAATCATCATGGTCTGTTCTAAAACAAAATTTAACAAATAAATAACACGTCACACACATTTTACCTGCCCTACTTATTGCCAAAAGTAATCCATCTTTACATACTGGGCAATTAAATATTGCATATAAAAGGTACTGACACTATTAGAGCTTCCTCCCCCTGGCTGAGTAGCAATGTGCAGAGCCTGCAATTTTATTTTTACAGAAGGAAGTCATATACCCCTTAAGGCTGCACAGCACAGCTGCTAATCTTGAATCTCTCTCTTACATCTGGATCAGTAAACTCCAAATGGGAATGAACAAACAAGGTAGGTGGTAGATTTTAAAAGGCAAGTGAAACAAAAATAGAAGGATCTTTTTATAGTAAGAAAAGCCTGGGGGAGATCTCACCACCTCTTGTCTCTGCTGAAAAATGCTATTTGCTTTTTAATTAAACCTTCTTCAGTCTCTTTTTGCAGCCCAATTTTCTCTGAGTGCCAGCACGTCTGAGGAGATGAAAAATGCACTGAGTAATGAATTTTAGATTTGAAGAAGTCAGCTCTAGAAATAAAAAAGGCCTCCACACATAGCCAAGATTTGAAGGTGAAGTGATTTAATGGCTGACTCAACTTATGATAATTATCATTATTCATGTTGTGGTGCCACCCAGAGGCTTTGTGTTAGGTACCATACCAATAATACAATTCCAACAATAAATCTGTTTGCAGAACTGTGCAGGGGTTGAAGAGCCCAGGCAGACTTCAAGCCAGAGGAAGAGCAGAGCAGTGGCAAGAGGTGGGAAATGAAGCTCCAGCAGCTACCAGCACTTTATCCAGTATGGGTTTGGTTCTTAACAGGAAAGCAAACACTTCTAGGGAAAATAAAATAACCTGGGACAGGTCACTGTCCCTGGGAGCAAGGGAGAGAGGACACCAAGAGTGACAAATATTGCAGCAAGACACCCATGACAGAATGGGATCCACCCATCTCCTCCTCCTGTGTTGTGAACCTTAGCACTTCAATAGGCATGGCAGGAACAGCACAGGGAGAAGGAAATACAGAGTACAGTGCAAGCTGAGGGGAGGTGGAAGGTCAAAAAGAGTAGTTAGAGCCAAGGGGGAATAAAACCAGAAAGGCACCAGGAGCAAGGGAGGTGACTGTGGAGCAAATGTGAAGGGTTGGTATTATGTGGATAATTTATAATGAGTCAAAACAAAACAATAATGCATGGCAATGTTGGTATAATGGAATGGCAAAAGGCAATTGGATGCTTCAAGTGATTATCTTTAGGCTTTTTAATTTGAGATTATTCCTTACCCAGTGACAATGCTACACTTTCTTCATAGTAAATTTAGCAAAATTCTTTGTGGGCAGCTGCCCACCACCTTTCTTACACAAGAAAATCCATTCTTTATATAACTCTTCAAATTAATAATTAAAAATAATTATGTAGAAATTCTGATTAGACATACCCAAACAAGATCAGAGTTAAGAGTTGTAGGACGGGGGAACAGCTTGAAAATGCAAGTTTAGAGGAGAGGGAGGAGCCAAGTTACTGCCAGTAAGAAGGGTTCTGTCAGATGTCTCAAATTATTCAGCTGTATCCTTCACCCTGCCAATCCCAGAGCTCATGTAAACTTGTCACCAAAATTCAAATGCAGTAAAACTCACATGAAATTCAGCTTTGCTAAATTGATAGAAATCTGACCTTCATTGTAATCACAGCAAAAAAACAAGGCAGTAACTTTCTATGATGCTGTGGCTATGCCCTGGGAGCTCTGCAAGGTTTACTTATTTTTAGTAGTAACCCTCAGTCTCTCTTCAAAGGATATTCACATCTGTGATGATAACAACTATTCAGATGTTTTGACCTGTGTGTTCATCAGATCCAACTAAAGAAAACAAAAATATCACTAAAATAATTCCAATTATTATACCCAAAATCAGGCTGTTCCACAAGTGCCTTGGAACTTGGCTGGGGGACTGCAAAGCAAAATATTCTTTATTTGCCATGAGAACTTAAACTCAGCAGCAGTTATATTAATGTACATTTTCTGCTTCACTTCCTTTGACTTTATCACTGCTTATCATTCACAAGGTTTTTTCAGTCCATACTTGTGCAATCAGAAGGTTATCAAGCACCAAAAATCTTTAACCATTTAACCAGCCCATCCTCTGTGTTTATTAAAGAGAGGTGTCCATTTATTCTCACAGGCACTACTGGTTAAATGAAACATAACTGCAGCCACTAATTCCCAGTCAGCCCTGGACACAAAGTCAGTTATTTCATCCTTGTAAATTAACAACTGGAAACAGCACACCAAACAAGTAAAAGCCTAACAAACAGGCTGCTTTCATTACACTTCATATCAATAGCAGTTGTCAAAATGAAAACCAAATTCAAGCTTCATTTGCTTCCCACAAGCCATTAGGAAATGTGTAAGTTTCTGTTTTGATATGCAAAGGAAGCCTTTATAGTCTCATAAATGTAAAAATAAAAGAACTAATTTATGCACTCATCAACAATGGAGGATATAGCTTGACAAGTTTATATGCCTGAACACACACCCACC
Organism: Serinus canaria; assembly: GCF_022539315.1. Classification (NCBI taxonomy): domain Eukaryota; kingdom Metazoa; phylum Chordata; class Aves; order Passeriformes; family Fringillidae; genus Serinus; species Serinus canaria. The sequence continues at coordinate 147,123,592 of NC_066315.1, forward strand.
AATTAAAATGGTGAGGATGGGTAATCACAAAGATTTCTGGTGTACCACACAGGGCAACCTCATGAGGCTGGCATGACAATCAGAGGATCTTGCTCCTGGAGAAGACATCTGCTCCATCTCCTTCTCCCACATGAGTGTCTTGCTGCACCTAATCATTTCTGAGAAATTTCTGTCTTGTTGGACCTCAGAGGCTTCCACAGTGAAGCCACCACAGCCTCCCAAGACAACCTCTTCCCATAACTTTGTAGTTTTTTTGGTTGTTTTTTTTTTCAAATACACTGCATAAAAATACACTTTTCATAGAACTTTATTTCAATTTTTTTTCTTTTTAACCAGAAGAACAAGAAACCTGTTATTTCTGTGTTGAGGTTAACCCCAGCCAGCAGCTCAGCCCTGTAAAGCTGCTCACTCACCCCTCTCACTGGGATGTGGGGACACCTGGAAGGGTAGAACTAAGAAAACTCATGGGTTGAGACAAAGACAGTTTAGGAGGGAAAGCAAAAGCTGTGAACAGAAGCAAAACAAACCAAGGAATTAATTCACCCCTCCCCATGGGCAGGCAGGTGCTCAGGAAAGCCAGGCTCCATCCAGAACAGTGACTTGGGCAGACAAACATCACCCCTCCTTCCCCCAGATTTTACTGCTGTGCCCAACCTGACAGGGTTCATGGAATATCCCTTGGGTCAGCTGTCCTGGCTGTCCCCTCCCAACTCCTGGTGCATCCCCAGTCTCCCCTAGCAGGGCAGAGGAGGAGCAGAAAAGGCCTTGATGCTCTGTAAGCGATACCTAAAACATCCTCATGGTATCAACACTGCTTTCCTCACAAATCCAAACCAGCCTACAAGCCACTGTGAAGAAAATTAACTATCCCAGCCAAAATCAGTACAAGAATGAACTTATTAGAGGGCTGTCATGCACCTCCTGGTCTTCTGTCAAGCCAAAAAAAGATTCTCTCATTCTGCTCTCAGATCCTGCTGTGCAGGTGTCTAATCAAAACCACAACTGAACTCTGAATTCTCTGCCTCCGACAAAGGCACACCAGAGAATCAACAAAGGCTTCTCTTCTGAACTCAGAAGCTTGTCCTTGTTCCTATGAAAATCCTTACATTTTTCTTCAAGTACTTTCTCTCCCAGCTTTCCTGTATATTTGATGTATTCTAGTCCACCATCAGGGCAGGTAATGAAGATACTCAGCAATACTTTGCTAAGCTCCATTCCACAAATCCTGCCAGTCCCAATGAACCACTCATGATTTTTCTACAGGTGCTTTTCCAAGGAATTCCACATTCCTGTACAGAAAATTAATCCAAACCATATCCCTTCAGCTTCAGGGGTTATGAGAAGGAATGCCAAAAACCTTACTAAGCTCCCCAAAATACATAACCTGGTTCTTCTCTGTCCTTAGAGATTGTCACTTCCTCCTGGCAAAACTAGATTTTTTTTTCCCTTTTCCTGCTCCTTAATTTTATTCTCTTGTTTGAGAGTATTAATGCCTTTGATTTGTATTTTTCAACTCAAAAGGATAACAACAATTTCAATCTGTATAACAGTTGTAAATGATGAGGTGGACATACCAACACATCAGAACCTGTTACTGCCACTTTGATGAGCAGCACCCATACAAAATTCACCAGAAGTGCCAAAAACCAACTCCAAGGAGAAAATGCAGCTGTTGGAAAGGGCAGAAGCATGGCACAATTCACATTCCTTACATCCCAGCCATTGCAAACAGGTTGTTGACACTTTAGAGTGTGAGTGCAGGGCTCCTTCCTGCTGCACTCCTGGGTTATGGCTCCTTTTGCACAGAGCACTGGGGCTCTGCCACATGAGGCTATTTCAGAAAGGCAGTAATAAATGGCTTTGCAGGAACACTGATATTTTTGTGATTTTCTTGTCTGGCAATGACTGCAGATTAAACTGGCTGAGTGGGCACTTAGCAGGGCACTTTTTCAATTATGTACCTTCACACACCCTCAGGTTGATACAGGTGTCATAAAGAATGAACACAATACACCAAACCTAAACAAGGCATTATTTTAAAAGATACAGATTTATGTTCCTGAACAAACACCAGCAAAAACCAGCTGCCTTATCTGAAAGCAAATGTGCACCAGGACAGCTGTAAAGTATTCCTGAAATATTTTTTCTTTTTAATGCCATCTTTTAAACAGATTCTTAGTAAAAAGTACCAAGTGTCTTTAAGCTGGTTGTTTGGAAACAGAAAATCAAAGGGAATGAGAAGCAGGAGTAGCACAAACAGACACATTCCAGTTCAAAAACTGGGATTTCCCAGGTGAGTGCAGCTCTACACTCACTGTAGAGGAAAATTAGCATGAGAATATTAAGTAGAAATCTGGAATGTTATTGCAGAACTATTTAAAAACTTGGTTGTACACCCATCATCTCTGTGAGCAGAGCTTTGTAGAAGTGCAGGGATTTTACAAAGCTGAGAGATTTTAGAAAATGCAGACTCCTTTCTGATGGAAAAAGAATTCCTTTCTGCAGAAATTCAGATGAAAGTGAGAAGAAAAGCATTTTTGTCCTGCATTTGTAAATTAGAATTCACACTTGTAAGAACTGAGCAAACAGGAATTTTTATGCTCTCACATCACAAGCCCAGGTCTCCTTTAACACAGCTCTCTCACTGGAGCCCTCACACCAAAAAGGAGAGGAAACTTTGGGGTTTTGCTCATGAATGCTGAGTGAGGTGCTAGGAAAGTATCTTCAAGACCAATTTTTGACAGAAAGCTGCTCAGCACAACTTCCCACTGCAGGGAAGGACAGAGGGAGGCTGGGAAAAGCAGAGAACATTGGTCCCCAGTTCTGCTTTTTCCATACTTATTTCAGAGTGCTGAAGAGCCCAGTGGTAGCTCTTAAAAACTTCACCTTACAACAGTAAGAAGTTACAAATTTTCAAGTAACATGCCAAGAAGGTCACTCTGTTTCCCTGTAAACACAACAAAATGCCAAATGCATTAGCCAGAATTTCAGAGGTTAAAATTTTACCAGGTAAACTTGACAGGTTTGATGCAAAACTCAGAGATAACCACAGTGACCCATCTTTACACATCTTTCTGCTCCCAATTCTTTCCTATACCCAGAGCAAAAATTGCAGCAAAATAAAAGTAGCAACAGTTTAAACACTGCAAGACACCAATCCCTCTTTGGATTAGTAAGAAAGAAATAATTTCATGAATCAGTCCTTGCTTAGGAAAACCTGTGAGAGAGAAGTGATTCTTGTGTGTGATGATTAATCTCATCAGCATGGATGAGAAGAAGGCTTTTATTGACAAACAATCTTTTTTTTCATCAAAAATTTTGTGATGAGAGAAAGCAGACCTGAAAAAAGCAACTTACCTCCCATCTGGTTTAAAGCATCTGGTTCTAATGCTACTGTAACAAATCTTGCTCAGATCCAAAATATTGCACACTTCAATACTTCTCCCTGTGCCATGGAAATTAGTTCCAGGGGAAAATCAACTGACACAAAGTGATTTTATAGAAGGATGACATTTATAAAAAATTAATGTTTTGCTAATTGATTGGCTGGGGCAAAACATGGAGCAACTCAGCTGAGTTTGAGATTGATGACAATGCTTGCAGAGTGGAAAAGGCAAAACTCTTTGTGCGTCTGATTTGGATTTGCTCAAGTGTATCATGTGCCATAAGAAAACAAGGTTGAGTCAATCTCAGCATCTTCAAATTAAGTTGTCCCTTTCCAGTAACTTTTTTTCAAAAATATATTTTATTACTTCAACCAAATTTGACAAAATGAGAATTCCTAAAGTATAATATTCTGAAGGGCTTCTCAATAAATTAGTGTTATAGAGGTGAGGAACTTCACCAGTTCTCAAACTGAGCTAAATGGAAGAAGAAAGCAAATACCTTTTAGCTTTTACATCCAACACTTTCATTTTCAAGTATCCTCCTTCATCCCTGCCTACAAAAGAGAAAAAAACTCAACCTCCCTGCATCTCCCAAATGTCACCCTCCAAAATCAGGCACAGCACAGTTTTGCTCTCCCAGGATGTTCCAGCAGGGGCCTGGGGAGACACCTCAGCACCATTTGTGCAGAGCACTCTGGCAAGGTAAAGCAAAGATAACATTAATGCACATAAAAGCTGTCACTTGCTTTTTCTTTTGTTTTCTAAAGTGCCTGAAACAGAAATGGGAGATATCAGAGTTGGTTCAAGTCTGAAACAACACCTGAGAGTCCACAGCAACTTCTGTGTTCAGTTTCTTTCTTCCACTCAGGGCACAAACACAAAAGAAAAATAGTATTATTTTTTAATTAATGGAAAATATCTTCCAGTGTCATTTTAATAAATATCAACATATCAATATCACAAAAAGAAAATTGAGTCTCTGTTGACTCTTCCCCTTTATGACCAACAGAAAAGACAGAGACAAGACATGGAACTTCAAACTTTTCCTCTGCTGGTTTCCAGCCAGCTGTCTCCACCCTGTGCTGAAATTAGAAGTAACCAATACCTTCTATGAGTTGTCAATTTTAAATCTTGTCCATTCATTTGGGGAGTCGTTTTTAAAGTACTTATCAATGCATTTTACTACAACTCTCTCTCTCATTTTTTTAAAGATCCAATTTGCATTTCCTTTCCCAATTCATCATGACAAAATCCCATTTATTTAGACCCCCATTGCCATTAAAAAGGCCAAATACTTCAAAATAAATTTATTCAGCTAAGTTATTTTAATTAATGAACACAATTTGGACAGTTTTTTAAGCAGTCCTAAGGAAAATACTTCAACTGCTTATTCCATAAGCAGGCACTTTTTCCTAAGAGCAGAGCTCCAGAGTGAGGTCAGATTTGCCAATATTCTGCTTCAGTCTGGGAAAGAAACCTTGCAGAACTTTTGACTGATAATTTCCCTTCCAAGGTGATTGATGCTGACCTTTCTGCCAAGGTCTGAGGTGCCATTTTCAGACCAGAGACTCCTTCCCTCAACATCCAGCAGTTAAGTTCATAATAATATTTTCCTGAGAACTCAACACAGCATCCACAGCATCCTGTAATATTTCACATTTCCAGCTCCAGCTCCCTTTCCACCTTGTGACACAGTCTCAAGTCAACACTTTATGTTTTCCCTTTTTTCCCCAAGAGGAATTGATGATGCTAATGAACACTTGGAAAATAAAACCCACAAATTAAGAGCTCTCTCATGCCACCAATAAAATGACAGATGACAGCTCAGAGTCACTGGTTCAGCATCCTGGAAATCACTGAGGGATTATTCCACTTGGCCCTGTGTGGGTGTATTACACATTATTAGGCTTCAAGCAATACAAATAATAGATCTAAACATAACAGAATGTAATTTTTATCTTTGTTTCATCTACACAAGCCAGGGACAATTGATGACTTCCAAACCTTCAGAGCAGACAAGGGCACTCTTATTTCAGGAGCTGAGATTATCAAATGAACTGAAAAATTTGCAGAACTATGTCTTTCCCCAGAAAAAAAAAATTGCATCACCAGCAAAGCATCCACCAGCATTGTTTCACCACCTCTTGAAATTTGTCATAACTAAAAAAAATGTTGAAAATTCATACTTCAGGAAAAAAGCTGAAATTAAACTTTCTTCTTTTAGTTCTTAGGAAGACTGATTTTCCAATAAGGAAGTAAATACTGTTTTCTCTAAGCCCATGTCACCCTTCACACAAATGACACAATTTGCAACAGGTCTGCAAGGCTGGAGCACTGCAATAGAACTCCCCTCAGCCTTCCCTAAAAATCTGGGGTTTATTAGAAGAGTTAAGAACTGGACTGCTTCCTCAAGAAGTCAGGATTTCTCTATCTTGTCCCTTGCTGACCATTTAGGATGCAAAGAACACAATGGTCTGCAATAATCCCTTTTTCTCTGCTATGCAAACCTGCCAAGCCAAATGCAGTCACTGCTTTCCCTTTGACACCCCAAACTGAGACATCCTTGTCTGCAATTTTTAAAAACTGTGGTTGCACTTGACATTTATTTCCAAACCAGGAGCCCTCACACAGGCACCCCCTTCCCCCTGAGCTCCTGAGGGAGCCCCAAAGAGAAGGAGCTGACAATGGAGCTGAGGAAAAACTGAATTAATGCTTACAAGAACCACCTGCTTTGTGTCTCCAATTCTCTCAGCTTAATCAGAGCCCAGGGCAACACTGCTTAATGTCAAAATTACCCACTCCCTTTGCTACCAAAATACATCAGTGGTCTGAAAGCAGTGAATAAAACCCATGTCTATTATTAATGTATATCTCATTCATTTCTATTGCCATCAACATTTGAAAACTTTTTACTTTTTCTCCTTGCAGAAGAACACATTTCCTAGGAGTGCAAACACTGACAGATTGAAGGTAAAAATAAAAAAAGAAATATAGATGAACACATAATATAATGGAACATCCACTGAGATGAGTAAAAAAAGATTTATAATTTATTTATAGTTTATGAGAAAGAAGATTTTGCTCTTTGCTTTGAGAATCAGGAGAAGCACTTACAATGCCTCCTAAACCAGCAAGAGCCTGGAGCAGCTCCCACATCCCTACTGCATCCCCTGACTTTTCAGGACATGGCTTTTACTTCTACTGATGCTTACTGCAGGTAACATCACTTTAAGCACCTAAAAGAAAATACCACACACATGTTAACAAATTATGCACCTTCCAGTGTAATGATGAAGGATTTCTCAGACTCTCATAGCAAAGTGAAAACCTTATTACTATGGCTTCATAAAAATGAATGTTTAAAAAAAAAAAAAAAAAAAAAAAGAAGGCATTAGCATGAAAAAATAGATGTTAAAATACATACTATTATCTACTTTTTTTTAAAATTTCCTCTTGATTGGCAGTGCTGCAGGCATGCAGTTTGATGTGTTCAGGGAGAGCCATCCCAGCTCTCTGCAGCTGCCCCCTGCAGGCATGAGGATCCTGCAGCAGTGGGGGAAATCCATCCTGGAGCACTGAGAAAGTGCCAGGGTGTGATGGAAATCACAGGACTGAGCTCTGCTACATCAATTCAGGAATAGGGAGGGCAGTCAGTACACTATAGTAATCCAAAGCTGATTTCTTCAATATTTGGGCAATTTTGGATTTTTTTAGACAGCTTTCAACTACTTTGCAGACATTGACAGAGAACTTTGTACATGTGTTGTATTATTGTGTCCCTAACACCAGAATGATCTGGGAGTGAGCCTGTGCCTTCTGACAGTGGTGAAACCTTAAACCTGAAAAGAAGAAAATCACTTTTTTTAGTGTTTGAAGAACCCCTCATTTTCTACATTGCCTGTTGAAGAAAGGCCAGACTGTGCCAAGCCTTCTGAGCAGGGCATAAAAACCCAGTAAAACTCAGGTGTGCAGGGATAATCCCCCCTCAGGAGACCAATCTCAGAGTGCTCTCATGGGAAACCATTGGTTGAATGTGAATCTATCAGATACCCCTGGCAAGACCAAATTTCAAAGCTTCAGCTGCACATGGGGGCTGCTGACCTCCAGTTCTGAAGGGAAACTCTGCCATGAGAACCATCCCATTTCTCTACACTGTCAAGAAGACATGGACTACACCCACTAGGCTTAAAATATTGACAGTTCTATAAAGGTTTCCAGAGTTTAAAAAAAATCCTGAGTACAAGCTGGGATGGTTACTTGACATCAAAACAAAATCATCTCTGATTTATTTCCCATGTTGGGCTGCACATCAAGAACGACCTGAAAAATTCAGTATTGTTCACCAAACATTCTGAGCAAAACAAAGGAACTCCAGCCACTAGCTGAGATATTGTTGAAAGAAGTTCAAAAGTACCTCAAAAACAATTGATGGATGGCTTTGTGAACTTCCATGATACTTAAACAAGGATAGATCTTGCTGGAATTCTTCTCTGAAGTGAGGATTGCTTTGTACAAGGGAATGGACTGATCACTGACCATAATAGAGAAGAGAATCCCTTTTTTTTTTTTAATTTATTTTCTTTTCCTGAAAGCTTCCTGTTAAATTCCTTGTCTTGGATGAAATATTACTGTAGCAAATTGTGAAATTGCAAGAACATGCTGCAGTGATAAAAGCCCAGTTTGCTGCAGGAGCTAGCAGGGAAAGGAAGGACAAATCCAACTGGAAAGGCTGAAGTGAGACCGGGCACAACCCTCAGAACTTCTGGTGGAATAAATACAATTTTTCCTACAATATGAAGCAGAAATTTTCTTTGAATAGAATTTAATTTAAGGACCTTCTAAACCAAACCCTTCCATGATTCCATGGCATTGCAGGGTCACTTTCACACCAGGGTCTGTACATTGGACTTGGCTGCAGATTCAGGTGACCAAAGGAGGTTATCACTCATTAAGATTCTGAATGAAATTAAGACTTTTCCACACAATTTAAAATGAGAGCAGGAAGCCTGTTGGTTTAACATCAGCATGTTCTGACTGTGAAAGAACTGCCCTTTGCTTGACTTTAAAAATGAGGGAGAAATGGAATGTTAAATTGAGCATTTTATATAATAAATATGATTTTGTTCACTTCAGCTCCCTGAAGTGAGGCAGGTGCCTGGATTTATGCCCTGGACTAAACCACTACATTGAACTTCATTTGATAAATTTATTAAACTCGGTAAGTTTGATGGAAAAAGATAGAAAAAATGCCAAATATGGCAAGGATTAGCTGAAAGCTGAAGTTTGTATGTAATCACCTGCTGTTTCACTCCACAGACAATGCAAGCCATGGTACAGCAGGGACTTTCTGTGCCCTTTTCACCCTTAGATCCCTTGCTTGGTGACTCATGTGTGGTTTGTAAAATATTTCAGTACGAACTGATTCTTGATACTACATATTTCCACCTTCAACTTCTATTCTGTCAATTCAGTTCCTAAAAGAGGAAGAATGGGAAGGAAAAGAAAAAAAAAAAACCAGCAGGCATGGAAATTATTTTTAGTCCAGCCAAAGAAAGCAGTAGTGCAGAGAAGATAAGCTCTCCTGGTATGTCATGTAAGAATTGGGTGCAGACAGAAAAAATAAAATTCACAGCCTATAGAAATACCTTTTTGAAAGCTTTGCTGCAGTCACAGCCTGCCCAGAGCCCACAAAAAGCCCAAGAGAACTCAAGTCAGAGAAGCTCAGAGTGCACCAGGAGAAGAAGCCTGAATGAGCATCCCTAAGAAAGAAGAGTTCACTCAAGTGTGAGACTGCTTCTGGTTTTAATTCTGATTTTATTACAGGTCCCCTTTAGGATCTGTCTCTACAGATCTGTGTCCCATTTATGCACAGGGGGAAAGGAACTGCACCATCAACCAAGGATTTATAAATGAGGGAAGAAGTGGGAGATTTCCTAAAGGTTGATTTTCCTGCAAGAAATACAAAGGCAAAAGCAATTTCCCCAAGGAAATGAGAGAAGGGCTGGTCCTGCAGGATAAGGGGCAGAGTGAGGAGCTGGCAGATAAGGGCTCTGCTGCTCTGCTCCTGATTCCTGGGAGTAGAATTTGGGAAATTTTTGACACTGTCAGAATTTTCTCCCAGAAATATCAGCAGAACCCCAAAAAGGTCAAGGTCTGGATATTTTTAGTTTATCAAGGAGGTTGATGGAGACACTGAGTGACCTAAAGGCTCTCTGATAACCTTGGATTGATGCTGTACAATTATTAAATGAAAACTGCTGCATCATTAAGACCTCTTTCTATATGAAGCATATTTTAATTAAACACATATGATTTTAATTCACTTTCCATGGTATGGCTTGCACTGATATCTGCCAGGTGTGTTTGACAGCCAGAGCAGGTAAACAACTGAAATCCAGTAAAATAAACCTACACTGAGTCTATCCTGTGGTAATTTTATAGAGAAAATGGCTTTATTGCACTTCTTTCTTAGGCAGAACAGGAACTATGTAAAATTAGAGGGATGTAGCTATAAAAAAAACCACAGGGGAAATTGGCTCAGTGTGTATATCACTTTACACTTGGTTTTAAATAATTATTTTGTAAAATATGTTCTCACTGAAAATTATTTTTCTGAAGACAGTTTTACATTTCTTAGTTTCCTGTAATCACACAAGGAACTTCAGCAAATACTGGTGCCCACTCACTCAGGCAGCATTGGTGGAAAGTTAAATACAAAGTACATAGTGAGCAGGGAAAATGCAGCCAATCTCCTCTTCTGAAATAAGGCTCAATGACTGGAATTTATGAGCAGAAATAGTGGAAAATAAAATTGTTTAGAAAATAATCAAAAGTCATAACTATAAATGCATCATATTTAGTTTTCTTTTTAAAAGGCATTGCAAATTTGTTTTTAGTTCTATATGAACATAAACATACAAAATATCTCATTTAAAGACAGCAGTTTTTAAAATATTTATAACAATTAAAGTCTTCAGAAGAAAAGTCTCCTTGGGATTAAATGCTTGTTAATCAATTTGATTTGTATTTTCAGAAGCACTTGTGCTAGCCATCCTGTACAGATGCATTGCCAAATTGAAATAAGAAGTTGGTTAAATTCAAATGGATTTTTGCAATTAGGAGCAAAGAAAATTAATCAATCCAATCCATACAATCCTCAATATTGTTCCAAAATACAGAGATGCAGCTAATAAATTTCCACATTCTTCTCTTCCAAACATTTTTTAACTCATGGAGCTGCCATCCACAACTGAAAGTGGCCCATAAGGGAAACTGTCAAGACATGAAAACTGATTTTCCATAATCTCACCAGCAGGCAAATGCCACAGCTTCTAACACCAGGAATAACCTGACATTCCTGAACTAAAATCAGATCACTGCTTGTTTTCCACCATCATCCTCCCCACTGAGTTCCTGAGCAGAGGAGATGAGCTACACAGGATACTCTCCAGGCATCAAACCAAGTCAAAATCAACCTGAAAGTCAAGAAAGCCACCCTCTTCCTAAGCACAAACTTCTTTTCAGGCTTCTCTGCATCACAGGAAAAATGGAAGCAAATTTTGCAACTAAAGTCTCACTCTGAAAATCTTAAAATAAAATTTGTAATTTGAAACTGGTTCTTGTGGCAGGATTTGGTTCAGGCTACAGTTTAAATGCTCCTTGTAAGCCTGAAAGGTCTTGGATGTTCCCCTGTCTAGAGATCAAAGGACTGGGCCAACCTCATCAGCTGCTGCAGAATTTTACATTTCTGATGAAATAAGGAGCTGCTGTGCTCCTCCAGAGCAGAAAGAAACCTCAGAAATCTGCACCATAACTCAAATTCTGCATCTGCTGCTGGTCACACTTGGGCTGAGAAGGAGAACTGTGCAATAAATTATACTGAGAGGGTAAAATCTGGGGCTTCCAAGCTTTGTTTGGAAGGGATGTTAAAGATCATCTCATTCCAAGCCCAGCCATGGCAGGGACACCTTCCACTGTCCCAGGTGGCTCCAATCCCCAACCAGCCTGGCCTTGGACACTCCCAGGGTGCCACCAAAACAAAAACCAGAAGCAGCTGCTCCAAATGCTGCACTGGGCAGTGCACAAGGAGAGCTGGGATTGCCTTTGACCAGAGAAAAGAAAGGACTTTTTAAAATTTCTTTCCTATTTTTTTGTCCCTTCAAAGCAGTTTTCAGGCCACAAGCATAACAGCATGTGGGAATCCAAAGCTCATTGAGGCATTTCTATAACAGCTGATTTTATCAAATACAGTGATTTTATTGTAATAAAAATATTGAATGAGAAATACTGAATGGCCTGACTTAACTACAAAGATTTTCAGAAACATCTAGAATAGAATTTTTATTTCTCTCAAGTTCATGTCTGTCACTCTAACCTGTGAAACTTAATCTGAAATGAAAGCAGAATGATTTTTATTTTATTTGCCACTTTGTCAGGGATTTGAAACCCATATAAATCAACCTCTTTTATTGTAATTATTTACCCTCTCCTTAAAGTAGAATTACCACTTGTGATGTTTTCCTGCATTATGATTTCAAATTTCTGAATGAAAACATTCAACAGATTTTTCTTTCCCTCCATTGTATCATCATAGATTGTTGTCCATGCAACTTTCCAATTTTTTTACTCAGTATTTTTTCTTGTCAAACCTTGTGGAGCTGATTTTTGAGATTAAACCTATCCTGAGATGAGCTGGTTTTTCTAACAGCCTTTGTCACTGAAGAGAACAGAAAAAAATTCACCTCAGAGTAATTTCAAACAATGGAATTAAAGAGCTACAAAACAATTTCAAGGGACACAGGTCAGCACAAATGCCAGGATTATGAATGGCCAAGAAAAATAGAAAGGGGGAGGGAGATGAGGAAAGAACAGGCCCTTAATTCTGGATTGCAATGAAACATTAAAATTCTTTCTGTGGTGAAGAGTGATCCCTGCTTGTTCACTGGGGCTGATGAATGCCACCAATTTCAGTTCAGCTTCACTTTGCTAAAGGGCTTGGAGAAAATTTCAGTAACAAAAACCAGAGCAATAATGTCATTATGGCTCTTTTCTCTTTCTGAGCTGGAAAATCACAAGTGTGTATAATAAAATTCAGCAAAGAGGGAAGAAGGGTACTTCAGGTGACCTGGGGATGATCATTCAAGAAACAGGTTATTGGAAAGCATTGTACTAGCAGCCTTTGCAGAGCATGCATTATTTAGATAAACTCACTTTATTTACCTCTAAATGTTAAGCAATTCCTGTGTGTAGCACAAGAATTTATAAGCTAATTTGCTGACTTGATTTGTCCCTCTTTGCAGTGAAAGGACCACATCAGTTGCTTCATCTACAGATTCAGAGTTTGGGAAGAAAATGGTTTCAGGAAAAGACAGTAAATAATCCTAATTATTCTAATTTAAAACTACCAAACTAAATCAATTAGAAATCCCTTCAGCAGCCTGTTGAGTCTAGAACTCAAGGTTCACATTTCTGCCCTTTTCAGCATTGCTTTCCCATTTATCCTGTGTCACACATTTCTGGCATGCTTAAGAATATGGAAATATCATAAATACAAGACAATTCTAACCAACAATATGAAGTCTCAACACTGCCCAAGATCCCATTAATACAAAGACCTGTTTCTTTACAGTGTTTCTAACTTCCTATTTAGTTTTGAACATTTTTAGTTTTGAGCATTTTTAATAATTCTCAACAGCCATACATCAGACTTTGACAAAGATGGTGTGTGTGTACCTTATAGGATTTCTCTTTATGAAATGTTTGCAGAATTCAGGACACAGCTTAATTAAGAAATACAGAAGTTCTAATCAAACACATTAAGAATTTTACACATTTGCAAAGCAGCTTGTTGGAGCATATTTTCATCCCTTAAGGATTTGCTAATTGCAGAGTAACCAAAATATTCACGATACCTAATTGCTTAAAAAAAAAAAAAAAGACAGAAAAAAGTCCTTCATTTGCAATATTAATTAGTTTCAATATTTCTTTAGGGCTATTATACCTCTTTCTGATACTCTAGATTGTTCCATTTAGTGAAAAGCCAAAATGCAACAGCAACAAGTATATATCCTCTTTTCAGCCTGGGAAGGAACAGAGGTGGGAGTTGGGTGATAGGAGTGAGGGAAACTGCTGCAGGCCAGAGCCCACCCAAAGCAGCGCCAGCTCTACTCTCTTATTCCATCTGTACTCTCACATCTCCTTCAGGTTTGGTCATTTACACTTAAACACACAAGACAGGAACTGAAAGAGCTGCTCCCTCCTAGCATGACTCAGAATCCTTGGTGTCCACACAAGGTCCTGAGGCTGGAGATGCTTCACAAAACCAGCAAGTTCAAACTACAGTGAATCCTTTTTTAATTTTCTTTCTTATATTTTTTCCTTTTTTTTTTTTTTTTTTTAATATATGGCTTTAATATACCCATATTCAAACTTTAATTTGGTCTGCCTGGGATGGTAAATAGCAATGCACCACACTCAGCTGTTCTTATGAAGAATGAGTTGCCCATAATCTGTGTAATAGAACAACTCTCTTGCTAATCCATCAAGCACTCTGCCAAGGACACTGCAGGGACACCACAAGCACCAGTCCCAGGATTTCTGCTCAGGATGGAAGAATTTGCTGGGATAAGGGAGAATATAATTTGTTGTGACTAACAGATTTCATCTTTTGAAAATAAAAGTCACTCCACAGCAAAGCTCTTCTCTGCTGATCCATTTTTTTACCACTGTTAACATTTGAAAGCTGTGAGGTTTGCAGCTACCCAGAGCTGGGCCCCAGCATATGCTTCTCCCTGAACTTCAGTTCTTGACAGGCAAATCAAGAATGGATGATTTGGCTGGAATGTGACACTGCACACAGGTCTGAGTGGAAGCCACACAACTGCACAGTCCACTGAAACCACACCTTGTCAATCAGATTCTCAGATTGTTCTGAAAATCTTTTGATTAGCCAGCACCAAGTTCTTTCAGAAATTCATTGAGAATTCACATTTTTTTCCCTCTTTGAACTCTGCAGGAATTATCTTCAAGCAATAAAATCAGATTGCCAGCCAGAAAGGCAAAAAAAAAGCAGGAAAAAAACCCCAACAACCCAGCACTTCTATAGTGCTCATAGCACTGCAACATTTATGAACCAGTGAGCTTTAATGAAAGCTGCAGCATTCAGCTTTTCCATGAAGCATGATGAGCTTTCCATAAATTGCAGCCACGTTTCTCCTAGAGGGATATGAATAAAGTCTATTTACAGAATATTCAGCAAGTGGTTGCAGGGTGAAAATATCACTTGTTTCTTCAAAAAACTAAATTACCAAGTTTCTGTATCCTAGATTCCACAATTTTTTCTTCGCCTCCAAATGTGAACTTCTTTTGCACAAATACACACTAACCAGATAAACTGACCCACACACAGCCTTAGGGCATTTTTTGTACATGTAAAGATGCAAAGGGAACACTATAAATGCAAACACATAAAACTGTGCCTAGAAATAGAAACAGCAGCAAAGGCATTTTATGGAAAAATGTGAAAGCAGACAGAAAATATGGACATCCTTGAATGAATACCAGGATGATCAGGGTAAAGGAACAAAGACCATTAAATCTTGAAAATTCCCAATTTGCCTTGGCCAGTTTGATTTAGGTGGCAGGAATATGTGCCTAGTGTGACAACCACAGGTAACAATTATTCACCCAGAATTCATTATGTGGTAAAATCCTATTTCCAAGGAAATCAGATATCCATTAGTCTCATGTTTTGCTTTAACTTGATATATACAAAAGTTGTATGTTCCTGGACAAGGAGGGCATAATTCCAAAATATTTTTTTCATAACATATACAAAAGAATGTGCATAATTAAGAGCCAAAAGCCCTTTCCTACATCAGGCACTTGAGTCTAGCTAAAAGGTAAGAACAATACTCAGCAGTGTATTCATGTCAGGGTTCAAATATTGCTAATGCTGAAACAAATTAATGACAACCTTCAACAGACAATTAAAATTTTAAAAATCACCTGTTTTGAAAAGGTCTGAGGCTGTTAAAATTCCATGTGCATTTTGTCTCTTGGAATGATGAAAGCAGCCAACAGCTGATAGAATGTTCTACCATAGGTTCTATTATTAAGCCATGTGAAGAGGCATTGGCAATTATTACTAATTTTATTTTAGGCATCAGCACAGAAAAGTAGCTGGAAGAAGTTCTTTTCAAAAAATTCTCTCAGTCTTTCCAGACAGATAAAATGCAGCCATTTTCCCAAAGAAAATGTGTGGGGTTTCAATACCTTGAAAGGTCAACCATTCTCAAAAAATTAAGTTCTTAGAAGTCCTGGTGTTATTTTGTGGAAGGAAAACCTAAATAATAATGAAGTTAGCTTGGCAACAAGCTTCCAGGGAAGAACCAACTCTCTAAAGAAAATATTAGAGAAAAATTATTAAAATTTCTGAGAGGGATATTTTCATAGAAAGCATTCTCAAGGTGCCCAGGAAAAAATGGGAGTTAAAATAAAAAGCCATTACATCTACTGCATGACTTATTTATATGTATTTATAGACTCTGTAGCAGTACACACCCCAAATCTCAGGGACAGTGAAAAACACAAACAGGAAACTGTAAATACCACAAATTTGCCCAATGGGTTCAAGTAAATCTGGATTATTTTCAGCATATGTGCTGATCAGTAGGACAAGCACTGAACACAAATACCTGCTGCTGTGGATTAAAGCTTATTTTGTGGGGTTTTTAAAATGAAAATCATGTTGTCACACTTCCAAGATGATGCCATATACTTTAGCAGATGAAATTACACAAGGAGCAAACAGTTGTCTATGAACAAGTTTTCCTGTGTTAACCTTGCACCTTTTTAACACCTTAAACTAAGGCAACAGATTCTGAGCTCCCATTCTAGAAAAGCTTTTTAACCCTCACAACTTGATTTTCCCTTTCCTCTCCATAACCCCAAGTCCTTCCTCTCACCTTAAATTCTAAATATAAATAATGTAACTACTGAAGAAAAGCCCCAGTGCATGTAAGGGGCCTCTGCAGAGATCTGTGAGGAAATTAATGGGAGTGCTGGGGTGGAAACATGGAACCAAACCTGGCTCTAGTGCCCATGTTGGGGTTGGGAAATCACAAAAGAAGGGTGGCACCACTGCTTTCCAAAGCCTGACTTGGCATTTCCTTCCAGTAACAGGACTGGCCCTTCTCTGAGTGGGGTCTGCAATGGCTGATGGCTCAGCTCCAGTCCACCTACGTTCTTTAAAACTTCAGCAGCCACTCACAAAACCCCTTCAACAAAACTAAACCAAACCAACCTATCCAAAGCATCACAACAGATCTACAATAAAGGGGGAAGACAAAAGCAGATATTGTGAGAGTTGAAACTTCAAAATTTGTCAGAAATTTATTCCTTCCTCTTTACTTAAGGGCCTCCACACTTAATCCAAATGCTATATTCTGAAACTCTGGGTTTATGGTATTGAGGTGTGCTTGCAAAGCACTTCAAAAGTGGGATGTAACTACTAGGAGTGACTTTATAACTATAAACTATCAATGGAATGAATGGCATTTTTCATTTGTCTTTATTCCTGTTCCAAAACATGCAGTGAGAGTGTTAAATGAAAGATGTTACAGTGCAGTCTCTATACAACATAGATTAGAATAGATTAGATTAGATTAGATTAGATTAGATTAGATTAGATTAGATTAGATTAGATTAGATTAGATTTTAAATGAGATTTTAGGAAGAAATTCTTTACTGAGGGTGGTGAGGCCCTGGCACAGGTTGCCCAGAGAAGCTGTGGCTGCCCCATCCCTGGAAGTGTTCAGGGCCAAAGTGGTCAGGGCTTGGAGCAACCAACCTGGTGCAGTGGAAGGTCCCTGCCTGTGGCAGGGGGGTGGAATGAAATGAATTTTAAATCCAAATCCAACCCAAACCATTCTATGATTCTGTGATTCTACAATTCCAGGAAACTAGAAACAGTATAGATACTAAATAAAGTGCTTCCATCTGTGATTCAAAGCAAACTTCATACACAAATAACAACTATACAAACCTCCATAACCTCCCACATCATTATGTGGGTATCAAATTTAATTCCAATTCTGTATTTCCAACCCTCTGGGACAAAGCAGAAACATCTGTCTTTATTTCAGCTGCCAGTCTAACAGTATGCTTTAAGATAAATCACCCTCCATGAATAATTAATACTGCTTTCTCAGTCAGATTTGTGATTATTAAGTCATTATTTGTTTGTTTTCAGTGATGATTAATCTGTTTTCCCTTCTCATTCTTAGTCATACAACTCTGGAGGAAAACGAAACCCTCAGATAACTTACAAATTCTGGTTAGAACTGAGCAGTCAGAAGAGCTTTGTATTTCCAAATATCCAGCTGAAAAGGTACACAGACCAAGGGATATTCTGCACTGGGGTTTCCTGTGCACAGAAAAAACCCTGGGTTATAAATTACTCCAACCCTGGAAGGTGTTGAGATTGGCACACTGAAGCCCAGGGACACAGGCATTGACCATAAAACACAATTCTAATGAGGATCACATAAAGAAGGGCTGGGATAGGAATGAAGGAAATTTCATGTCCTCAGCAATCTATTTCCTGTCTCTTTTTGGGAACAGAGGATCTGAGCCTGCAATTCTCAAAGCAATCAAGGCAATCATCCCACCAGCCTTTCCAATCACTGATGCCATAGAAAACTACTGGCATTTCTCACTGGGTTTGTCTTCTGTCAGAATGATCTGGTAAATCAGCACACAGAATCTGCAACAAATTAGGTAGTAAAAATACACAAAGTAATTGAGGAAATCATCTGGAGGAAGATGGGTGAAAACTCCTTAACTTGCCTTGGCTGGCAGTGATACAAACACCAGAGCCAAAACCCAGCACACAGCTGGGAAGTGGAGGATGCACAAAGACTGCAGCAGCTCTCATCTTAGGTCAAGCAGAAAATCCTCCCCAAACTACACTTGAGGAAGGAGAAGGAAAGCAGGGGGTGGCTGGGTCAGGAGGACACTGGGAATTTGACATCCCTCCCATGTGAAGTTCCTCTGAGCCTTGAAAATGGGCTTGGAATAAACTGAGCACAGATTTGTGGATCCTCTATCTGCAGTTAAAAATCCAACCTCTTCCTAGAGGTGGCTCCTTGCAATTCCAAGATCAGGAAGGTCTCTGGATATAAATATTGCTGTGATGCTGAGGGGGATATCCAGAAGTCCTCTCAATTGGAAGGACAGAGGCCTAATGCCACCTCACTGCCAAGCCAGGGACAGGCAAATGGAGCAACAAAATAAAATCTGTCAAAAAGGCAAACCACAACTGAAAGGACTGCTCCTATGGTCTGAACTAAAGATACTGACAGCAAGTCAGTGCAAAAAACCATTTGCTTGCTTATTAACCAGGGATGTTGCCAAAAGCAAAATACAGTCACATAGTTTAAGTGTAATCTCAAAATGGGTGTGAAAGTCCCAGGTCATTAAAAACCCTGAACAGGACACTCTGTTCTGACCAATCATTTCCCAAGCTTTATTCACCACCATTCACTCCCAGAGCTTTTTTCAGCCAGTATAATGAGTCACTCACTGGTTAAACCAGGAGGCTGAGAGACTGAGCTTCCCACTATTTAACTGTCTTACTTTGTAGCCTGAGGCAAAGTAATGATCTTTTCTCAGTCTGTCTATATGTAATATGCACATTATGCTTCTCTCAGGGATATGATTTGTTCACTGATGATAAAAAACATCTCGGTGTTCTCAGAAAAACAGGGTCATAAATCCACAAGAGGGAAGCAACAGGGGGAAAACAACTGTCTTCCCATACCAGTGCAGCTGGACAATTCAGAAGTTGCAACAAACTTTTTACCTAGAATTATACCATTCTCCAACAACATGTTCTTCAACAGTTTTACTTTAATTTAAAAAAAAACAAATCTTCCCAAGAGAGCTTCAAGCCTTGTAAACATAATGTTGGCCAGAAGAAGAGAGTCAGAAGTTCATCCTGCCCTCAGAGAAAGAAACCCATTTGACAATTCCAGGACTTCTACTCTGGAGCCAGAAGGGATGAGATCTTCCACATCACCCCACAAATCCTGGGAGAAGGGGAACAGAAAGACTTGAGCTCTGCCAGTTCAGGAGAACCACACAAGCCCAAAAAACTGATGGAGATGCTGTAGAGCATCTCCAACAAGCTGAGTTGGAAAACTGACGTGGGAGAGGGAGTTCAGGAAAGCAACCAGATAAAATGGAGGAGATGGAATTTGCTTCTGCAGTTAAACAGAGTTGCTCATTTATTTTATCAAAATTCCACTGGAGCCTTGGTGAGCAATGCAGTAGCAGAGGCTGATAATGACATTTCTTCAGAAAGGCACAGCAGGAACCAGGAGTTCCAGCAGTTCTGCAGGAGAATTTTGCAACCTTTTTTTTTTGTTTTGGGAACTAGTTAGACACCGGACCTCTCAAAGATGCTATTTGCTCAGAGTCATGTCCCATGTTTCTAGCTCATATTTCACTTTTCACTTTGTTCTTAGATGCCAAACATGATGTCCAAATTAGACATCTTCACAGGCTGTGCTTCCCCACACATACCAACATTCTCCCTCCATGTTCTTAAAATCCTGCTTGAATTATTCACTGTACAGCTCTGAGGCCCAGAGTTATTGGGTGAAAAGACAAAATTATCCTTTAATCTTCAACTTTTACTACCTAGGAACAGATTGATTATGTTAGAAGTCACAGGTATTCCCTTCAGAAGTGTCAAGGAATGTTTTGAAAGGAATTTTGTTGGCCTACTGAAATACAATTTGGCAGAAACATAGATCTCCCTAATGAAGTCTTGGCTTATTTATCTATATTTTTCTTGAACACAACACAGAAGAATTCTGTGAATTAACAAAGCCAGTATATATTTCTGTGTAGCTGCTTAGACCTCTGCATGGAACAAGCCTGTAGGTGTATTTGTGCAGCAAACAAATTCCATCTGTGGGCAGGCAATAGTAACAGCACCTTTTATCACATCTTATCTGCATTTCCAGCATGTCAATGGCACACAAGTGAGAATCCTGAACAAAGAGGAAGATTTTACTCTGAGACTTACTCATTTAATTGACAACAAGAACAACAAAGTCAATTTCCAGAGTGCTCTACCCTTTCAGCATCCCAATTTAGATTTTGTCAACGTGAATTGCATTGGATCCCAAATGCTGAAATGCCACATAGAGAGAGCTGCAGTCAGACAAGACAACCTTACAGCTCTTAATTCCTTACAAATCTTGAATGACACCCAACCACGAGCTGGAAACCACAGCAGAAATGAATCTAAAGACTCTTCCAGAGATTCATGAGAGCTTTAAACAGACAATAAAACACATCAGCACTTACCATCCACCAGCAGCAAGTCATTAGCTGCAAATGAAATACATTCACTTAACAAATAGGACTGGAATCACAAGTCATCCTGGCTTTGCATGAGGGAGACAGCATTAGCATTGACAAGACTCCCAAAATGAGCAAATTTAAAGGACAGGACAATTCAAATGTTAACCACTGCCTGCAGCCTTCTTTGCAAAAGTGTTCCCAACACTGCCACCATCAAACAACTGCTGCTTCAGATGGCAGGGAAGTGCCAAGACCTTGCACTTGGTTTTAATTTGAACTGGATCTGCAGCATAGGCTGGGTATATACAATAAACTGAAGCCACAGATTGACTCAGATAGATAAACTGAACTCTCCAGACACTGCTCTGTTACAGCCAATAAAGTGAAGTGAAAAGATGACACCCTCAGATGTACACACACAGCTTTGCACGCTCCCCACACCTCCTGAAACAACTCAGTCTGTCTCTAATAACTATCCCTGATGGTTCAGATGTTGCAATGATATTTAAACTGAGAAGCCTAAACTGGAACTTCAGCTGTGTCAGGAATCATTAATCCTTTTATAGAGTAACCAGGAGCCAAATCCATTTTGTGATGACAGACTGCAAATAAAGGGACTTGCAGGGCCATCAAACATGCCAAGAGCATTGCTGCAAGATGCAAGGTAGGTATATCAGGTCAGAACTATATCATTTCCATATTTCATAAGGTTTGCCAAGTTCCAAATTAGAGGCAATCACATAAATCTCAAAACATGACAGTAAGAAGATACAAATTCCCCTTGGTTAACAAACAAATGAAGACAAGAGTATACAAGTCTCAGATAAAGAAGAAAGGAGAACAGAGAAAACCACCCCCAGAAAAATAAAATCATTCAGAGAGCAGTAATTATAGGCAAGTATTCTTGTCTTCACTACAGACACAGCTTTGACATTTCCACTCTCTCACAAAAATTATGTTTTTAAAGTATGAAACCAGTAAAAGACAACTGCCAACTGCTGCATGTCCATTGACTCTGTGTCAATACAGGCTGGAATGTCTTTACTCTGGGATTATCTTCAACCTATCTCTACACAAGGAAGAAATTCAAGGGAGAATTTAATGATTACAAAGTGTTTTAGCAGCTGACTTGCATTGAATTTTACAAATTTACAGCAAATATTGAGTGTCAGTAGATACCAAATTTCCCAGCCTTCAGTTTCAGGCCAAGGCACAACCAAGCAGAAGCATTTGCCCACTGGACTCCAAAAGACCTTTCTTTGGTTTTACTAACAAAAACCACCAATGGTAAGGGAAAAAAAACAAAAAAAACCCCAAAAAACTCCACCAAAACAAAACAAAAAAGAAAAACAAAACAAAAGTTTTTTTAAATCCCTCTGTCTCAGAAATGTTTGTCTAATAAAGCAAATTGGGTGGTATGTGAACAGATAACTGTGAAAACAGCAACTCTGGAAGAAAAAGAAAAGGATGTCATAGTGATTGTAAAATTTCAACAAAGACACAACCCCTAAAGTAATTCCAGCCAGTCTAAGCCCTAACAGGACTGAAATAGCCTAAGAAAGCAAGAAAGATTGCAAACATGGGATTGCTCAGGACTAATGAGTACAAAAAGAATCAAGATTAACTAGAGGGGTGGAGGACTCACATACAGCAACACTCTACCAGCTAGAGCTGGTATAGAGCATTTTCACAGAAAATAAACACTTTTATTCTATTCTAGGTCACTAGTCTGTGACCTAGAACTAACTTTCTTTCCCCACAACACCTGGGCTGTGAAAGGTACAAACATATGAAGCTGTAATAGATGTGAAAGCCATAAAAAATAATTGATTAATCTGCAGTTATTATCATGGATTATGAGTTTATGTCATTTTTTTATCATGTTCTCTGCTGATTCCTTTTGTAGTCCAAATGAGCCTCTCTCCACCTGTGGTCCCTGTTCCAAAGTGGCTCCTGTTCCACATGATGGTAAAGCTGAATTAGCAGCTGAATTAAGAGCTGCCCCCTGCCCTGCTCTGTGCCCGGCCCAGGGGTGCAGGACTCAACCTCTCAGCCTCATCCCACCCAAAACCAGAAGCTATTCTTCTCTTCTGGTTTGGTTTTGGTTTGTTTTTTCCTGCTGCTCTAGTGAGTTGAATTGAGTCACTGTGCCATGAAGTGACAGAGCCAGGAACACCTGAGTTTCTTTCACATAAGAGTGAGAAATGAGAGATAATGTGACTAAGCAACATCTGGCAGTTTTGATAGGAACAACCCATTACTGCCTTGTCTTTTCACAAAGCTATACCCTCCTTCCTCTGTCTTTCCCTTCAGCCAATGTCCATTTACCTAAATCTCATTCCATTATGAAAAAAAAAAAAGTAGAATTGAAATCCCTTCAGTTTTCCCAATTCTTTTTTTAAAATCTTTCAATTTTTTGGTTTATTTATGTAGTGAGGACAGGAGCTGCCTGTAAATGTGTGCTCACTCTCTGCTGCCGGGCACAATTCTTGCAGAGGGAACAATTTATCAGTTACAACCACAGGGATTTAGCCAAATACTGCACATACAGAAAACTTGGGAAAGATGGTGTTAAAAACTGGTTTGGGTATACAGAAAGAGTAGAATTAAAATAATTTCCTGATATGAAAGAAACTGTTTTAAAAAGGTATGGGATAATGGACTCCATGTGTCAGAAGATAGGAACCTTCAGCAGCAAGACCTTGAATAAATTCTCAGAGCAGTACAATTAATTTCATTATACCCTGAGAAGAAAGTGTACCCATCAGTGTATTATTGTACTCACACTTTTCCTATGCTACATGTTTGGTGAATAAAAAGGGTTACATAGCAGCTTATTATTATTAAAATATGATTACAGTGCCTGTGTCTCCCCAAGCAGCAAAAACCTCCAAACTCATCCTCAGAAAAATCTTTTCATTTTTATAAGCCATCTGTCAACAGGCCATTTCTTTTCTGCCTTCCCTTTGATCATACAACCCTAATTTTCTCAATGTGGCAATTAATCTCTCTTCCCCCTGATTTTTATATAAAGATATTAGAAAACCCTCTGAAGCCTCCACACTGTAGACTTAACTAATATATGCAGACTTTATTCCTATAATTATGCTTCCCCCCCCCTTCTCCCTTCTCTCTTTCACATATCAGCTATCATATCTTGTTTCAATAGGACCACATGATCTTTTTATGCTCCCTGAGTACTCACCCAGGGTGCTACAAACTGTCCTGTGCCAGATTTAATCACCCACCACCCACAGCTCTGCTCCTGAAATCACCCACAGAAATGTCCAGGCTCTTTCTCCTATGGCAAACTCCACACTGATTTTATGCCTCCCGTTCATGCACTGCACTGCTAGAAAAATGAATGGTGTAGATGTCAGGCAGAAAAGTGTGTGCCTGAAATCCTTCACTATTTTGGGAGATTGTCTTTTGCTCACATTAGGTCTTATCTCCTTTAATTAAAAAAAAAAAAAGTAAAAAAAAATTAAAATCCCAACTTTCCTAGAATGAATCTTTTGAAGAATAGGTATTGAGACAGTCTTTGGGAAAATAAAATCATCCTCCTAAGAAGCAGAACATTTAATGTGATTGGATACATCACTCCCCAAGCCTTCATTTCATGCACAAAATCCTTTTGATGCTTTATACCTTCAGTGTCACAATAAAAATATCTTCTTATTACTGAGGCACGAGAAGAGAGTAAACAGCAGCTGTGTGATAGCACTGATGTAGCAGAACAAATCCCCCTGAGGATTCTTGACCTTTCAGCCTTGCTTTTCAATGCTGCACCTAAAAATAGCTTTTCTCCACTGACAAACATTACAGCTCCCTGCTGCAGAATAGCAATGAGGAGCTTTATGCTCTAATGGCTTTGCTAAAAATAGAATCTCTTCAATGCTAAAAGCTCTTCATTAAAAGGATTAGTGACTACAACACACAACAGGAGCAGTCAATACCAAACCTCAGGCTCTGCAGCACAGGCTGATTTTAAATTTACTTGATTTTAAGGTTTATGAAGTAACTGTGTAATTTGGTGAGTAAAACGGAATGAAAAAGAAACCCCTCCCCCACTTCCAGGCAACATTGTGGAGGGCTGATTTTGATATAAAATTAATAATTTGAGGAATCAGCTTTCTGCTATTCTCGCTTTCTCCAGTCCGATGCCAAATTGACTGCATAATGCAATGTCAAAATGGAGCACAAAGCCACAACAAAACTGATGTCAGTGCTTGAGCATAACAAATGATCAGTTCTCTGCTAGAGCAGAAAAATTCCCATTCCTGCTTGGCTTCAGACAGGGATAAAATTCCCCCAGGGCTGGGCTGTGGCTCGCCTGTGCTGCAGCAGGTGCCACACTTGGGGACTGAAGCAGGAGGGTGACAGAGGCAGGGAAGACAAGGTGAGCAACAGAATGGGAATCCCTCTTGTCATGGCAGGGTAAACACTTGACAAAGCCAGCTTTAGGGGTTACTTTGAGATACACTGGCAAATACCATTAGTGATGCCCCAGCCATGGGAAGAAGACTGAATACAAAATGTTATTAAAGCTGAAATAAGGCCCATTTTTTAAGTGATGAGTTATCCCAACATGGCAAGAGTAAAATGCTGACCAGGAAGTCTGAAGCTTCCAGGAAAAAGACAAACATTACTTGCCAAATGTGAGATAAATCGACCATCTACAAATATTAGAAACAGGCAAACTTGTCAAATATTCTGTTCACAAAAATGTGTCTGAAGCATTCAGAGATTTTAAATTTCACTGATACAAATGGTGGAGAAAGAGCAGTCAGCCAAGGAAATTGAATCTCTCTGAGACTGATTGTATTTGAAGATATGCAGTAACTTTGCATATCCACAGGTAAAAGGAATCTATCCCATTCCCAGGTGCAGTTCATTTGCTCCCATCTCAGCCTGGCCTGCAGAGCCACCTCTCCATGAGCCACAGCAGCCAATGCTCACAAATGGGCCACTGCATGCTCCAAGCACTGCCCAGTCCTGGGCCCACCCAAGCAAGACTTCAGCCTCAAATAAAGGCTATTTCTTGGAGCACCTCCATGGGTGTTGAACACCTTATCCCAAAACATCCACCAGACAGAAGGTGATTGGAAGATATTTACTGAATATCAAGCCTTCAACCCACTGAGGATCTTAAGGACAGGAACATCTGTCTATGGAGCCATTCTATATTTTTAATTGACAAACCAGTGCACCATCTGATTGCCTATCAATGAAGTCCATTCATGGGTCTTTGATTCTTTGTTCTAAGGTTCTGAAAATATGGTCCTGCTTCAGTACTTTTAATTTGTTTGAATTAAAGCAGATGTGGTAATTTTTATGTTTTTTTTTAAATAAAAGCCACAGATCTGAGTACTTGAAAGCAATTGCACATTTAACTATATTCTGGGTTTTCCTCTTTTATATTTGTTTACTTTGAGAGAACAGAAATTTTATCAAACATAAACCAAATTTAGATTACCAAAATAACTAAGGATGGCTTTTCCCCCTCTGACATTTAGACAAATGGGAAATTTTGATTGCCTGCAAAAATTGCTAATAGGCAGAACTGAATCCTTTTTTTCATTTTAAATTAGAGGATTTGCTACTAACATGCCATATGCTGTGTGATATGTTTAACAGAATGTTACACTTCTAATTGCATACCAATCAAGGCCTCATATTTTTCAACAATTAGCAGAGTATAAATTTCCTTGTGTCGTTGGTGCTTTCAGGCATCCAACACAGTGCCTACAATATTTTAATCCACACTTCTTCCAAATCACAAACATGATTTCTCTTCAGTGAGAGACCTCCAGATGCAGGAGACTGAAAAGGAGAGGATGGGGGCAGAGGAGAAAGAAAAATGTATTTCTACTGACAGAACCATTCTTCTGACTTCCCAGGATTTCCCACAAAATTCTAAGAGATGCCACTCCAAAAATGGGGAGGGGATCCGAGCTGGGATTTGAATCTCTTCATAATGTCCTGACTGGATTATATATATATATATATATATATATATATATATATAAAATATGAAGAAAGAAGTCTGCAGCTATTTCTGACATTTAGGGATCTTACAGAATGAATTTATCTGTACATTCAAAAATCCCCCATTTTCAGGGGTGAAGAAAAGGGATGTTTGATGTTCTCTAGTCTTGGCAATTACATCCAGTTTGAATGGAGTATGAGAATGGAAAAAATCAGGAAACAGCTCTCCAGGTAGATCTTGGTAACTTTCATTTTTAGGCAGCAGAAGGTATCCAGTCCTGATTTTAACCATACATTTCAAGACATTTTATGCTGATCATAGCTCAGTTTTTATTTGTATCTATTTACTCGCTATTTACTATTCAAATTTCACTAACAGCAATGAGTCTTCCCATCATATCATTTATTATTTGTAATGGAGCACAAGTAAGATACCTAATGAATAATAAGATAGCTTGGATTCATTTTAATCCCTGTTTCAAAACAGAAAAAATCCCCAATGACTTTTCTCCTGGCCATTATCACAGATAAGTGAAATTTTACGGAGTAGAAGATTTACTTGTGTTTATTCCTGTGTTTGCAAACTTTAACAAATTCAGTTTGCCATCAGAATATGAAGTAATAAAATTAAAGACTGGATAATCACTGCTTATAAAGGTGGTTGCAATGTGGTATTAATTGGCACATACCATGTACACAAATTTCATTTCTAGTGAAAAGCTCAGGGCCAGTAGAAATTCTTAGCACTGGAAATATTTGAAGCTGCACATGCATCTCCTGTTTCATCAGTGTTATCTCAGAAAACATCTTCACACAGCCTCCTTTCTAGATTTTTACCTGACTGGAAAGGCACAGGAGTCATCACTATATTATTTCAGTTTAAAGCTTCTTCTCAAAAGTGGTTCAAAAACTCACCTGCTGCAAGTTTATGTACAAATAATACCATCCAACAGTATTACCTAATGGTATATTGGGAGTAAATCTGAATGCTCTTAGCATGAACTTCTGGGAACAAAGACAATAACTGAACAGGCGAGGGTCACATTTGGAACCTGTGCCACTGAGAAATGTCCCCAGTCCACACAGAATTCAGAGGGGTTCTAACTAGAGGAGTAAACTATAATGTGAGAGAACTGATGACACAGCCAGCCTGCTTCAAAAGCTCTGAGGAGCCATGTTTTAGAACCTACAGGCCACAAAATCTGAATAAAATGCAGTTCCGGGGTTAAATGACATCTCTGGTTTTCTGCAACATTTTGTCCCTTCCCCTTTAAATTTAGACATGAAACAATTTTCTGCTGAGTTCATACCATCAAAATATCCATCTGAACTTAAGGTTTGCTGATTATTATGGCACTTTGGCAAACAAACAGCTCCACAGTCTGAAACTCCAGTTGAATGACAGAGGTAAATACCATCTGTGGTATTTTACATAAATTAGGTAAAATGACTGGATTATTACCAAGTTGCCAGCACCAGAGGAATACAAAAGACATTTTGAAGGAGAACGAGAAGGATTAAGAATGATGCCATGCCATATATCAGAGTTGTTGGTGATTTCACTCAATACATGGCCTAAGAAATGATTTCTTACACTAACAGAAGGGTTTGTGAAGGTTAATTCTGCATGATGAACAAGTGGCTGGATTTGTTTTACCCTCTCAAAACAGCAGAAGAGTTTCATTGTCTGCCACCGTGCCTTTTGAAGAACAGCTTGGAGATTATCAGTGCCAACCTCTATTAGAGCTGCCTCCCCTATCAGATGTGTATCACTTCATGTCACACTCCTGCTCCCTTCTGCTCATTTTTACTTGTCTGTTTCATGCACAGCATTCTCAGAGGTACAAAACCAGGTACTGTGACAGCCACAAAGCCAAAACAATTCCTCACAAGCAAACAATCCTGTATTGCCTCTTTGTCATTCTGTGTCTTTTGTCATTCCAGATTTTTTCTTACCTTTGTGTAGCATCTATTTGTTCTACAGAGATTTCTCAGTATTAAAGACTCCAAGGAACCGCACTAAAACCTTCCCAAAAATGCAGTTACTGTGTAAGGAAAACGAACATAAACTTGAAATTCACTTGCACATCTGGGGCTGCTAACAACTGTTAAATTTCCAGCCTGTAAGGCTGACACTGTTTTATTACACT
The DNA here is from genome assembly GCF_022539315.1 of Serinus canaria. Taxonomy (NCBI): domain Eukaryota; kingdom Metazoa; phylum Chordata; class Aves; order Passeriformes; family Fringillidae; genus Serinus; species Serinus canaria. The sequence goes on from NC_066315.1 coordinate 147,152,489, forward strand.
ATTGGTCATGGTGCTGAGTACTTGAAACTTGAAATTTAATCAAAATTAACTTCTAATGATTTTGGTGCTTTAATTATTCTGTATTTAATCAAAGTGACTACATTATTATCCATCTTAAACATTCAAGATCTTACTAGAGACACACTAGAGAAACACAGCAGCAATTTGTCAAACACTGTGCTGTAGCCAGGCACCAACAACTCTCACATTGGTCTTATTCATAAACTTTGGTATGAGCCAGAAGGTTTAACAAGCTGGATTTACTCCATCTCTGCCTGTTTCAAACTCCTGCTTGTGAGACAGGCAGTGCTGGTTTCAACAGCTTACATCAAGTTCTGTGAAATACTAAATATTCACTATAACTTGGTGGTTAAAGAAGGACATAGAGAGCCTTGGAAATGATAGCACAGATTCACTTCAAGGTGGATCATTAAAGATCCGTGTCAGGAATAATGCTCCTGAAGATCTAAGCTTGTCAAGCAGATCTAAGAAAACAAAAACCACGCTTTACACCGGACACAGACAAAGGCTACTGAGATAATTGTGGGGTGAGAAATAAAAAAAAACCACCCAAACCCTCTGCTATCAAAGAGACTGAGTTAGTCCTGACTGCTGCCTTGAGATGCACAAAAGAAAGAGCAAGAGTGATAAAAGGCAAACAGAAGAGACTGAGAAAAGCTATTTCAACTAAAGAACAATATTGACATGAGAACAAAAGAGCTGGAAATGAGTCACAAATAAATTTAATCTTGAAATTCCTATTTGCAGTAAGGATCTCAGACAGAGCTCAATAAGTTTACAAAAGGCTCTCCAAACAAAATTATATTGAGACACCTTCTGCAGTCTACTGAATTAAATAGCATGAAGATGTATATTTCATGTTATGAGATTAATTTAAAGCAATATGCAGACAAAGCACAATCTACTGAGTACCCATGAGCAGAAATCATCTCCTTCAAACAGAGCTGAAATGTTTGACAAAAACAGTTCATAATTAGGGAATGGTGAGTACACTGCTGATTAATACCTTCATCAGGAACAGATGTTCAGAAACTCACTCATTGATCCAGCAAAAATACATACAAAATTATAGCTGCTAGGAAAACAGAAGAGGTCATTTTGACTCTAACAGGCAAAAGTTCAGGTTGCTCACTCCAACTGACAGCTTCTCACTGACCTTATTTCCATCCCAACCTCAGATCTGAGATTACACTTCTCACTGGCTTTTATTTTCTGTGCTTCACAACTGCTTTTTGGCTGTTTGGTTAGTGAGATAAACCTGGATGTGTTCTTCCTGGAAGTGATGCAGTTATGGGAGAAGAGAAGTGATGCAGTTGTTGGGAGCTAAGCACCACGAAGGAGCTCAGTGTGCAGGACAGTGTGACACCAAACCATGTGGGGTCAGCTCCTCTTTTGGGGGATTTATGCCTGGGCCTCAATTACTGGGCACAATGAAGGAGCTATAAATATGTCTCATTTCAGAGAAAGGTTCCATGTGGCCCAATGCAGAGGTGCAAAGTTTACTCAGCCTGAGCTCTGAGGAAGGCCAAGTCCCAGCCAAGAAGCCCTGCCAGGTCTGGGCTGCTGACTACACCCTGGCAGGTGAAATCTCCAGCTGAAATCTGCAGCTTGTGAGCAGCCTCAAAGCAGCTCTGAGGCTTCATGTCCTGCTAAAACAAATTTACTAAATGTCCCACAGGTGGGAGCACTGATGGAAGGCTTCCCACCAGAACCATCCGAGGCTGGTGCACCTGATTCTGCTCTCAGTTTTCTGATTTATGGGCTCCAAAACTTTTAATATCTGGGTTTTTCCTTTGACTTCAACAACTCAACCCTATCTTTCACTCAGAAAACTGACAGTTGACTCTTTATCAATGCACAGAAATGTAATTATCTCTGACACTTCTTTTAATTATTGAGGATTACTCCTGCTGCCTTTTCTTTCTTTCCTGAAGTTTTCACATGAAGCAACCAATTACTTCTCTGTGTAATTCCAAACACTGTTGAGCAATTTTACCCTTTCTATATCCAACTAACATTTTTAATTGACTCTTCCTTATTTCATCTCCTGTGTCTGGCCTTGATACAGAAATTCTGTAACAGTTCTGTATGTGTCTGATATTATTGAGCCACAACTTCATATGACACTAAGCAAAATGCAATGAGTAATAAAAACCAACTCGAGTATCATTTGACAAAAGTCCTTTTGTACAAAGCCATCCTACAGAATGCATTTGCTCAGCTTCCCTTTCATATTCTGAGATGGAAAAAATGTCTCTTCTCCCTCTGTTACTTCTTCTAATGTGTCCACAGGTAATGAGAAATGTTACTAAAGTGACCCTGAATTTATGCTTAGTAAGGAAACAGACATTGTATAAAAAGTCCAAGTTCCCTATTGAGCACACACTATGAAAAAATACACACAATTAAAGCTCAGAAAATATTTTGTGTTTCACTGGCTCCTTTTGTAAAATCAAATCAATTCATTATTCAAATTAAAGAAATGAAATTAAATTGTATTATTTTAATTAAATTTATTAAGTTTCTTAATCCACAGGTCAGGAATAGAAAATAAAAAACATAAGCAATATCTAGTTCTCATATTGTTTTACGAAAGGGACAACGGGGAGATGCAATAGGCTGAGAAAAATCACAAAATGGAGGAAAAAAAAATCTCATATGCTAAAAAATAGACAGCTAGATGTCAAACTTGAGAGAGACTGAAAAGGAGAAAATGAGAGGACATGAAAGAGAGCACTTCAGTCAAAGCATATGTTTCTTCATACAAATCTGTCTGCTCTGATCTCTGTGCTGCTGAGGTTTTGACAGTTGGAAGCCATTAATTTCAGAATTACAAGGCTTACTGAGCTGGATTTATGGTCTTTGCAGTTGGTAATTCACTTCTGCTTCCTTGATGAAGTAAAGGACTACTTCAGAATGAGCAATGAAAACGAAGCCAACTTCCCTCTCCTCAAAACATCTGGAGAACTTCTGCTGATGGAAGGTCACACTGGCCTTAACCAATGAGTCAAAATACCTGAGGTGGGGGAAGAACTCTTGGAAATACTTGGGAAAATTTGCTTTTAGTAGAACAAAATCAAAGGGAAATGTTCAATTTATCTTGATTAAGTACAAACTTCAAACTGCAGCAGAGTACATGAGCACTTCTACCCAGAAGATGCCATGGTGCAGTCAAATGTCAAATTTTGCTGGTGAAAAAGGGCCTGATCCCAAGCCCAGCATGGCCAGTGAGGCAGCTGCTTTCATTTACAGCATTCCTGGCTTTCAGTCCCAAGCATGTGCATTGGCTTTTTTAGGGAAATAAAACCAAAGCTGAGAAGTGTCAGCAGCCAGAGAAGGAAAGCTCAGTGTCAGCCTCTGGACTGAGGCCTCCCCTCCTGTTTACTGCCCCAAATCAATCTCATGTAAAACCCAACCTACCCAGGCTGTCCAGAGCAGTCCTCCACTACATTACCATATTCTCCATTTCTCATTCTCTACTCACTTAACTATACAATTTGTTTAATTGTTGGACAATTAAAATCTTACCTGATCAAAGCATTTTTCTTGCTTCTCTTGTTAATACATACATCTTCTGATCTAATTTCCATTTTTTTTAAGTTGTCAACAAGCTGAAACATATTTTTTTTCTAAATTTTTATTCAAATGGTATTTTCTATGTTCATCAAAGTTATAGAAATCTATTTCCCTGCAGATTCACTGATATTTTTTCACCAACTACCTTACAAGACAGCTTTTTTGTCTTTTCAATCTTCTTCCTTACAATTATCTTCACACAGTTCTTTTTCAACATGTAACCCATTGTCATAATTAATACAGTAGCTTTTCATTTTTTAATTTGGATGTTCATTTAATCTATTATTCAATTTACTTCTAACAATACCTAGAAAATGAAGTACCTTGCATAACTGCATGACAATTTATCATCATTATGGTGTTTCTCAGTCACCTATTATGGCTTAACTGAAATGTCATGAGGAATACTCCTATAAAGAAGTAAATAAGGCAGGGCTGCTCTTTTTTTTTTCTTTTAAAAATATAATGGTTTTCTAAATTAAATATTGAACATAGTCACTCAACACAAAAAAAAAAAAGTATTAGGCACATTAGGCCTGATCAAGCTTGAATGAGTTAATTTTCCTTCTTCCACAATGTTCTGTTTCATTTTCTCTTTTTTTACTGATTAAACACCATTTTTTGGTACTTTCTTCTCCACCAGTATCTCTACTGGAATGTTCTAAAACCCTTAACATTGTGCCGAAAACCATCTCTGCTCCCATGCCAAAAGTTGCCCTACTTCAGCAATTTCTCTGCTCTCCTGATGGATTCCTGGAGAACAGTCAACTCTTGATTTTTCTAATTAAAAAACCTGCATCTCAGAGATACTGCAACTCAAAGCAAGCAGACTGTAGATCTAAATAGTGAACACAACTCACTCACCAGATTTTCTCAGCTTTGGAGAATTTTATTCAGTGTAATATCTTTATATTATAAACTTGCTAATAGTCTTCATTCCTAGATCACCTCCAAGGCTTTACATTTTCTTGTTCTGGTTTGGTTTGAGCTCTTTTCATTAGAGCTTTGGACAAATGTCACATACACCTTTCCTCACAGCTGAATTACTCTGGTAGCTCAGAGTAACACCCAATTAAATAATTTCCAGCCACTTCAGACAGCTGAACTTGTAGCAGATTTCTGAGTTATTTCTCTCAGAACAGATAAACACCTTTTTTGAACTACATTTCATCCATTTCATTAATGGCATTTGGTTTTTGAGATTACTGAAATATTGCAGAAATACAGAGGGAGACTTTTGACCAAGACCTGCAGTGGCAGGATGAGGGGAAAGGGTTTTAAACTGAAGATAGCAGGTTTAGACTGGTCTTAAGGAAAGAGCTCTTTGCAATGAGGGTGGTGAGACAGTGGAACAGGTTGCCCAGAATACCTGTGGATGATCCTGGACCACTACTTGGACTTCTCCATTAGTATTTAGTGCCCCATTTTCCCTCCTAGTCTTATTGCTTTGTTAGAAGTGCTGGACCTGAAGCTCCAGCTGCCATTTCCTTCAGAAATCTGATATGCAGTAACCACTGGCACTCACACAACCTCTCTCAGGCCATTCCATAAGAGGTTTGGTGATTTATTTTCACTTCAGGGTGCTCTATTTATTCTTAGCATCTTTCCCTTGAAATCACTACTGATCTGGTTGTATCTGAAACCTTTTCTGTGTGAGTTCTTCTTTTCAATTTGAGTAACCAAAGCTTTGGTAGGGATCAGAAAGAACAGCTGCTTCAAAACACATCACACAGCAGTGTGTTTTGACATGAGAGACCATTATTCCTGTGCCAGGTGCCCCAGTTTCATCATGTCAGTCCCTTTTTTCTGAGTACTACCCCAGTCCCTCAACACTTCCCAAGAACTAAAGCATGTTGCTTGCTTGGCATTGCCAAAATACCCTCCAAAACAGCCTGCACACAAGCTGCTAAGATATGGAAGTGTTCCCACCTCTCTTGGATCCTAAAAATAAAAATAAAAAACCTGAAGATTTTTCTAAATGGATGAGAAAGGTCGGTTACCTTGCAAAATCCATTTATCACCAGACTGTTTCTCAGTTTTGGTTGTCCTGTGAATCAGACTGTGATTTTCTACCTTACAGACACCTTATTCTTGAGATTTCCTGGCTAATGCTCTTGGTTCATCTTTCCAATGATGACAATGGCCAGACTACTGTAATGCTAAAATAGAAATAATTGTAGAATAGTTTAGTTTGGTGAACAAACACAGTAACATTCACTATTTATTTCAAGGGCAGGCCCTTATATACCCTGCTGATTTCTTTGCATTTCCAAGTCTGTGTCTATATAACACAAATCATCTTGTCTAGGGCCTGGGAGGGGTTTGTTTATTAAAAGAGAAAGTAAAACTACTTCCTTACAGCTCCCCATTAAGTTCAGTCTTTGAAAACATATCCAAGACAGCCTTGGAATTTCAAATATGGAGCAGCAACGTTGTAGGACTGCCCTGGCTAAAACCAAACTCTGAATAATGGTCCTGTGTGCAAAGATCTGGCTCATTTTAACTAAGCCCATGGGGACAAGATTGTCCAGGGGACATCCAAAACACAGCTTAGAGGTGCATCATTTACTCACTTTGTAGTGTGGTAGACACTACAAAATATTTTCCTGTGTATTTGGGATGCAGTGATCTCACACTGCTGAAATCCCTTAATCACATGAATTATGGAAAGCAAGATTTAATTATTGTCTAGGGTCAGGCTGGAAACTACAAAATAAAATTGGTGTGCAGCTTCAGTAATTAGTGTTAATATCCACAAAACATAAAGCTGTGAAAACTGATTTGATTTGGTGCTCTCTAAAACATACAGTTAATAATTAAGATAATTTATTTTTAAAGCAATGCTTCCGTAAGATGCTTTGTGAAACTCAACCAGACTGAACTTCCAAACAAGCTGTCATGAACCATATGTTCATCAACCATTTCAAAAGACTTTTAAATCAACATCTTCTATTGATTCCAGCTACCTCTAAGGAACAATTTAACACCACCTTCAATTCTGAGTTTGTTAGTTTTCTCTAAGTACAATATTCCTACATGCTGCAGTAGGCACAGAATTTATTGTAGGCACACAACAAGGGGTGCAGCTTTTTCTACCAATAAGTAAATAGTCAAGACTTTGTCTACTGCACATCCCTTTTCTTATTTATGACCTGAGCATCATCCAGCAGCAGTGATTTCAGTTCTCCTGTCATCACATACTAGGAAATAAAATGCACTGCATTGTGAAAAGGCATCCAAGTACACTAAAACATTAAAACTGTACTGAAATTCACATTTTTTTTATGAAGAAGGGAAGAATAAATGAAATGAGTGAATGAAATAAAAGAGTGAATGGAAGCAAAATCTATTTCTGGACTTTTTCCATAGTGAAGCTTGACAAATGCATGTTTCTTGGAACACTACTGTTAGCAATATTAGAGTTCATGTATGATCATTGATTTTCAGTTATTCGGGTAGTTGCTGTGGAGAAAGAAAAGCATTTGTTTGATATATTAAAACCTCTAGCACTTTTCAGTGTCTACAGTTCTAAATTCCTAAACCATTTTACTCCAATAAATCTTCCCTCTAATACTCATGAGGGTCATCAGGGAAAGATTTCTGTACCTGGTGCTTGTAGGCAGTGAGGGAAGTTAAGTTTATTTCACTTTATGTAGGAGAACTCAAAATAAGTTTCTTTTGTGAAAATTGTTTACAGCATTCAAAGTATCAGGAGCCTCTTGTTTCAGAGGAACTTCTCACTGAATGCAGGAATATCCCAAGCCCAGCCTGCTCCAGAGTCAATCAGGAGCCAATTTCAAACTCAGTTCAAGTTCAAACTCTACCTCAAGTTCAATAAAATCTGGTGCACACATTTGTACCCAGGATAATTTTGCTATGGAAACCAGCAGAGCACCATCAAAACTGAGAAGTGTTCTGTCCTGGGATTTTTCTTGCTTGCAAAGTCAGTGGCATAAATTAAATAAAGATTGGGGAAGTCCTGCACAGGCAGCAGCCACAGATGACTCCATCAGATCATTTCCAACCCCAGCATGGCCCAGACCTTTGAGGAGGTTTGGTTCTCCTCATTACACCCTGCAGGCTCTGCTTCCTTGATTTGATGGTATTAATGTATTCACCTCAAAACCACAGCTATGCCTACATTTGGTTTGGTGCCCAGCTGTAAAAAGAAAATACATCATAAATTTTAGAGAACACTGAACCTGCTGGTGTTGAGCAAGATGATGCTTTTCAATTACATGTGATTTACTCACCTGCCTCACAGACAACTTGATTTTGCAGAGATGTCCTAAATCTTAAAATCAATTCTAACAACACATTAAGAACTCTCTTAAGAACTCTCACTCCAGCCTTTGAAGTATTTTCTTTTTTTGTGATTCCTCATGTCTTCAATACTTTTCCCTTCCCCAGTCATTAAATTACAAAACAAACTATGCACTACAGATCACTTTTTTCCCCTCTCTATGAAAAATTTCAAAGGTAACTTCTTACCCTCAGACCAAAACTTCAATGTCACCGACTTTTGATTCTATTCTTTGCCTTGTATTTAATGAAAAAAGGACAGGATTGTCAAATTTACATGAAAAATCATTTCAATATGCTTTCATAATTCTAGAGATGTAATATTAACTCTTATATGAATTAAATATGCCAATTTTAAAAGGAGTGTTGGAGTACAGCTTCTACAAATTTGAATAAGAGCCAGTCATTTTTTTAATCAAAACCATGTTAAATATTCATTCATGTTTCACTGTGAGCACTTATAATAAAGTAAACCCTTCAATGTGACCAGCAGTGCAGCAAAATCCTTGAATAATCATAGAATCAATTTTATTGCATAAAACTAAGCCAAATTTTTAGCCAATTTATGCAAAGGCTCTGTCACAATGATGGCCAGTGGTAAAAAGTTCATATTGAAACACAAGTTATTGTCAACACACAGAAAAACAAAACTCAAAGCAAAGCCAGGTTGTAAATCCAAACACTGTAATGATTAAAAGGAAAAAAAAATCCATCTGATGCTACAATATTGCAGTATTTTAAACTCTTCACATGTTTCCATGCCTGTAAGAATTGAATAGGAAATGTATTCTGGCCCTGAAAGAGAATTTAAGTCCAAAAGAGAGTGTGTCACATTGTCTAAGGGCCTGTACAAGGCACACACATCCCCTGGCTGTCCAAACATTTCAACAGCTCCTTATTACTCCCACCTACCAGTCAATAACAATCTCTTAATTCCTCCTGCATCCCACACACTATTACAGAAAAAATCCTCCTGTATTGCCATGGCACAGAGCCTGGAGGGACTGCAGGAGCTGCAGGTAGGGTTACCTGCCTACAGCACTACCAAAGATTTAACTGCTCAATATTCAAAATTATGGTGAACTAAAAGAAGCTAAAATGTCTCCATTGTCTTTAATTTTCAATTTTTGCTCTTGTCTCCAAGTAAAATCAGCCATTTAACCAAAATGTCCTTTTCAATAATCTCTGCAGTAAACTACAGCTTCCACATGGACACACTTTGTGTGTTATACAAAATAGATAATATTCATTAGCAGTTTAGGACTGGAAAAAATTCAACAAAGAAAGTTAAGAAGAGTTCTGCAAAACTGAACTTGCCACTAGGAAATGCCATATGTAAGTGGTGGCAAACCAAGCATTCAGTATCCCACAGGATCTGCCTCTCCCTGTTCTGCACAGTGTAGAAAATTAAAATGTACAACACCATCAGTCAACAGACTGTGCTTCAAAGGATTTTGCAGCTATGAAGCAGAGAATATCAAAGTTTTGGCTGAAAACTCAAGTAACTGGGACTCTTTAAGTGAATTAATCAGCAGCATGAGAAATAACCAACTCCACAGGAGATTTTATTGTAAATCAGTGCTATGTTCATGTTTTTCAGCCAGTGCATCAAAGATCACTATTCAGGCAGGAATGCCAGGCACAATTCTATTATTCAAAAAGCTTCTTTTACTAAGAAAACAGTGAAATTTGGCATAAAGATAATTAAAAGGAAGAAAAGCAAGGGTACGGGGAAAAAAGAAAAACACGTTTTTCATCCTTCAGATGATGTCTTATGCAGAAGTGCCAAAGGAAGGTTTTCCCCCACAGAGCCCAGGTTACAAACCTGCTGATGGTCAAAGCCACTCTGCAGAGCCAAGAAGTGACCGCTGATCTCACAACACACACCTGACACAAACCACTGGTTTTACTGGTCCAGGGCAATCATGGCCAAATCCCACCAATCATACCAAAAAATGCTGCCAAATCCTTAAATCCTCTGAAGAACTGAGGCCAGGTAAGCTTGATTTCAGAGGTAGCTGGTTATGGCTAAAGTTGGACATACAACAAACTACTTTATTTTTCATCTTCTCATCTACCAAGTGCTCACAGGTTTTAACACATGAATTGAGGGTGATCAACATGCTTGAAAAAGACCAAAGAATTAAGAGAACACAAATAATGGAGTTTGGGGTCACTTCAATTTTAATTATTAACACAGGCAATAGTGATGGATCATTGTTCCTTAAAGTTGCTCCTCATTAGGTCATCAAAGTATTAAAATATGGAGCATAGAGTTAAATTTGCTTTAAAAGCAAAAGCTTTGGCAGCAGTTTGCTGATGACCTAGGGACTTTATCTGAAAGTAAAGTTGCAACTCACATGGAAGTGTTGGGGATGAAACATCCCATGTTCCAAAGCTTCTGAACAAGCCTTGGTGAGAACCTCAGACAGAAGGCGCATTACTATGACTCTCCAAAATTAAATTAATTCACTTTTTCATTGTGGGAACATCATTCTAAATAGAAAATTAAGGCAAGTAATTCTTCTGTGCTACCCAGAGTAAAAACATTTTCTGCACCTCAAAAGTTAGTAATGCAATTGTCTGGAACATAATAAGAAATATATCACAAGGACATTACCATTCATATGAAAAAAAATCAGATTAATTACTTTAAAAACACACACTGTAAGAAAAAGGGGAAGTTTAAGTAGCAGCCACCTCTCCTACAAGACAACTAGAACTGAAAATTACAGGAAAAAGTGCACAGTCAGGTTTCCTATTTACTATCAACCAACAGTGGTACTTAAAATAAAACAGATATCAATTCTACATTTATCTTCAGCGAAGTAAAACAGCTAAAGGAAAATAAAATTCCTATCAAATTCTCCACTATCACACAGTCAGTAAATCAAAGCATTATCATTCTCATGCTGCTGAAAAATACAAGCCAGTAGATTCTCTATAAAAGATCATCAATCCATTTTGACAGCACTCACCCCACTGGAGAGGAGCCAACTGCAGATGCTCCAGGACCAGCTGATTAAGAACCCCTTCCACACTCGCCTCCCCTTCACGCTTCAAGGAAGGGTAAATTGGAATTAAGGAAAATCAGAGAGGAAAAAAGTATGTGATATGCACAACTTTTATTATTGCAAATCAAAACTGCAATCTGCAGATTCATTAATATGGTTTATTAACCCATAAACTGACCGACAGTAAAAGTACAGCAGTTGATATCTTCTGAAAATAAAAATTTAATTCCACTGAGGATGGTTAAAGCAAAGGTAAAATATACTTGAACCATAATAAAACACGAGGGTAAAAAAGTCTGGGAGCTGCAAAAATGTAAAACCTTTATGCAGGATGAGAATTCAGAATGATAAATCAGGAACAATCTGAAAACAAAGAGGTTAAAATTTGATAGGGCAATAGAGAACAGAATAAAATTTCACAGGGCAACAGAGAACAGAACAAATGCCTGCCAGCATATCCCTGACTGCAGACGTGGTGCCAGTTCCATGGGATGTTGGACACTGGCAGTGTCATCACTGAGGGCAAACATCAGAGCAGAGCCACAGGCACAGAACCTCCAAGCTTCCCTTTCTACCCTGCATGAGCTCAGAAACAGGCCCAGACTGAAAAGAGAACAAATTAGGAAATTGTTCTTACTCTAAGGACAGCAGAGCACTGAAATAAACTGTTGTGGACAGAAGAATCTCCTTTAAAAGGGCTTCAAAACAGGTTACACAAGTGCTAAAATAAAAGCATAGACAATATCCAGTGTCATGTAAAGCCAGTATTAAACACTTAAACAAATTAATAATAATTTTGTGTGATGAGTCAATCAAGATAACATTTATTTGTAACAGGAAGAGCACTGGATTTCTTTTTTCTAATTCTCTGACTGCAGAAAGGCACTGAGTTCATAGGGCTTGGAAGCACATGCAGATGTCAGCAGCATCTTGTGTCCCACTGTAATAAAGGAATGAGCTCCTAGTGAGATTCATCAAGATTTCAACCCACTACTCTGAAAGTACTGGAACCCTGGTCCTCAAAAATACATCAAAAAATAAAAGATTATCTGAGTTTTTATCAACAGCTTCTAAATGTGATCAGTCCCTTTTCTGTAAACTCTGGAGATGGACACACAGCATCTGACTGCTGAAGTATAGATTCACCTGTGGCAGTTAAAATTAACAAGCACTGCAGATAACTAATTTCTACCACAGGACATAATCTTGCAGGGTCTCCAGGAGATTTAAAGAAAAGTCTTGAAAGCTCAGAACAAGCACAAATCTAACAGTGATTGAAACTCAGAAGCTCAGAGATGATGGAAGAGGAAAATCAATACCAAGCACAGGATTCTTGCCACTATTTTTTAAAATATTCTCATTATGCCCTGAAAAATGTCATAAATAGCACCTTATTTTTTTTTTTCTTCTAAGGAGACCACAAATAAAGAATTCAAAAACCCCAGAGAGTCTGAAAGCTGTAAACACCATTAAAGAAAAGCACCTATTTGGAAAACTGAAGGCAGCAGAATATCACCTTAGAATAGTGCTGCTGCTGAAAAATGAGACTCAGAACACCAGCACAACTCAATAATTTCCATAAAACACACTAGAGGGTAGAGAATAATTTGAATTACTTCACGGATACAGCAGATAAATAATTCTGTTATCATCTCTTTAATCTAAGGACTGTAAGTGAGAGAAAACACTAATAAAAAGGCAGTATTTAAAAGATGCTTTGAAACAAAGTGGCTGCCATTAACTGTAACATTAAACTAACTTTAATGTAATTTACTTACAACAGACTCACGGTGCTGCCTGGAATATCACAAATTTTTACTGTTTAGAGCTTCATGGAAAGCTTAATGTCTCAACTAACACTATAAAATTACTATAAAACAGGTGATTCTCCCTTCTTTATGGCTGGTAAATGCTACCAAAGCAGACCCATGAATTCAGAGGTAGAATATTCCTCCTGGAACATAAAACCACAGGAGGCAGTGAGGCACATCTGGGGTGCTGTGTCCATTCAGGCTCCTCAGGACAGGAGAGATGTGGAGCTCCTGGAGCAGAGCCAGTGCAGGACAGCAAAATGAAAGGACTGGAGCATTTCTCTTGCAGGGAAAGGCTGCGGGAGCTGGGGATGTACAGCCTTAAAAAGAGAAAACTGAGGGGGGACCTCAGCCCTGTCTGTCAGTGCCTGCAGGAAGGGCTCAGAGCAGAGTCAGGCTCTGCTCAGGTGCCCAGCAATGGGACAGGAGGAATGGGCAGGAACTGATCCCAGGAAGCTCCACCTGGACATCAGGTGTAGGGGGATACAATAGAAGAGGGAGCTGGAGTCAGCTGGCTGCTGGGAGAAGAAGGAAGAGTCAGTGCTTAGAGGAGCTGCCCACGAGAAACATCAAGGAGGCAGGAACCTTTGGCAATGTGGAACCTTTGCAGTACAATGACAACAATCAGGAATCATTTCTTCCCTGTGCAGTGACCAGACTGCCCAGAGAGGGTGTGGGGTCTCCCTCTCTGGGGTTATTCCAGCACTGTCTGGACACAATCCTGTGCCTGTGCTCTGGGATGGCCCTGCTGGAGCAGGGAGGTGACACCAGGTGACCCCACTGTGGTCCCTTCCAGCCTGAACCATTCTCCAATACTATCGGGGTTTTTTTGCTCACACATTTCAGAAAAGAAGTTTGAAATCAAACTGAGCAGTTATTGCAAAAGCAAAAAAATGTTTAAAAAAACCCCGAAAACAAACCCCAAACCAAAAAAAAAAAGGGGAGGAGCAACAAAAACAACAACAAAAATAAAATAATAAAACCAACAAACAAGCAAACAAAAAAAAAAGCCACCAGAAAAACGCACAAACTGATTAACAGAGAAAAAAAATATGTAATAACCCAAAAGTACTTTAAGCTTTCACAGCCCAAATTTTCAGATAAATTTCCTTATTCTGTCACAAGCACCAAGCTCATTTTTAGCACACTGCTTATTGTCATCCAGTGGCAAAATGAATTCTATAGACAAGAAATAGCTCAGTGAGTGTCCTTGTAGATTAATCTGGAGCTTCAGGGTCTTATTTGTTTATTTGTCAAACAAATGGATGTATTAGTTTATCTTAGCTACATGGCCATGGATTGTAGAACTGATGAGAAATTTCAATTTTCACAATTTTATGTGAAATAAAAATGTAGCATCTAAATGGTTAGGCCATGCATGGATTATTTGACTCATGAAAAAAATTGAATTTGTCTACTGAGATCATTGAATGAAGCAGCAGTAAGGAGACTGGGGGCAAAGGAGGGCCATACAACCAAAGTGGACTCGTTAAAACATAAAGGAATAAACACATAAAGAAATTATATGTTCAGATGGACCTACAGAGGGATCTGGATCATGGAATTCCATCTCACTGATCTCTGTCTCATGACTACATTGTCAGGCAATTACATTACATTGTTCATTATAGGACAAATACAAAACTGAAATTTGCAACAAACTCATTTCCTTGGAGATGAAAAGCGACGAGAATAAACAATAAGAAAATATAAAAGGAACAAGAGAGAAAAGCTTAACTCCAGAGTTTGCCTAAGACAAAGCCTTTAGAAGTCAATGAAAGCAAAGGAGTTGAACAGGGGTTGCCAAGATACCCTTTTATTCTTAGCTCAAAGTCAAAGCTGATAAAAGGCACAAGTGTAAGATCCAGGATTTAAAATTCATTGAAAAAGACTTCCCAGATAAACACGAGTACAGGCTGCCAAGGTGAAGTCTGACCTTGCAGAATTTATCTACTTAACCAAATCTCCACACATTTTGCTGAGGTCTCGCTGCCATCACAAACCTGCTCTTCTGTTGGAGCCACATTGCTGACCCAGGCCTCCTTTCCTAAAGTTAATCTTTGTTATTAACAACACAGGCATCTGCCAGGATTCAAAAAGTTGACTTCCAGCTTCCAGCACAACAGTTCATATTTAACAGCTCAAGATATTTTCATCTGCACAATCAAATCAGCCCCAGTGGGCTAAGAAACACACAACCACCAGATGCTGTTTAAAAAAAACAAAACAAAAAAAAAACCAAAACAAACCTAAAAACCTAATTTTTCACAGTTGACACCCTTATTTCACGTTTCTGTAGCAACAGATTGAATATGATATAAACTGCTTCATACCAAAAACCTAATGACAGTCAAATGAACCAGTTATTTCCCCAGGGAAAACTTTGGTCTTTTACACTCTCTGGGTTGCCTCATGTGTAGCTGGGTACTCACAATTAGAACACAGTCTGTTACCTAAAACCTACTGCTTAAAAAGACAATTGGTTTTAAAAAATGGCTTCTCTCTGGAAGTTACTCATGTTTTTTCTCCCTACAGCACTCCACATCTTGCATCCTAAAAGAAATTATTTTCAGTACATATCTCCTTTGCAAATAAAGGCAGGTGGGAGAATGCACATAATCATAAAAAATAGCAAATGCTCATAAATAAGAATTATACTAATTAAAAATAAATCTGCATGAATTGCACATTTTATTTACAGCAGTTGCCTTATCCATATTTTAAGCTTTCTGCTTGATTATTATTGTGGAATTTTAATATTAAAACTAATTATAAGCAGTTATTTAGGGTCTTAAATAATAGTTATTTTTGCAAACAATAAGAAGCAGTACAGAAATTTAAAGAAACCTTTACTGATGCACAGAAGTTCCACAAGATGTAATACTCTCATAGCTGATGATTCATATTTATGATCAAGTCATCAAAAGTGGAATAGACACAGAAAAGTGAATTTCAATAGGAGTTATCAGTAATTTGCTGTCAAGCAAATGAGATGACTCAAGGTTCTGTCTGATAGATGATAATTTCAAAATCCTGATTGGCTGCTTCCATGCTGAAACACAAAAACATTTATAATTTTAATGTATTTGGAAAAGATGGTAGTGTTCACAAACCTAATAAGTGAGTGGAATTTATGAAGATCATTGAGATGAAGTGACGAAAAGTTTCAAGTGCCACCCTAGAAGAAATCAACAAATTGATAAATGAAAGTTGGGAATAATAATTCAGTCAGTTATGCTGAACCACATGCAAAAAAAATAAAATATTAAAGAATAGTTCTCAGAGAAAACATCATCTCTGAAACCTGGAAGGTCCAATCTTATTCTGTGAGAAATCTCACCTGCAGTATTGCCTCCAGCTTTGGAACCCACATATTGAGAAAAATAGACCTATAGTGCAGGATAAAATCAGCAATATGACTAAAAGAAAATGTGCTTTGAAAGAAAATTTTGGCAATTAGGTTTAAATATGGTAAACAAACTGAGGAAGGAGCACAAAATGCAATTCAAAAAATGTAAGGGAACATTGCAAATAAGACAGACTTCCTATACATCACAGATATTAAGGCTGAAGTAAGAAGAAAAAAGTCTGAGTCTTAGAAAAGTTAAATATGGAACATGATATTTAAGGTGGCACTGGAAGTCTGTCTCACTTTTTGAAAGGCTGTTAGGGCCAGGTTTAGAATATTTTCAAGAAAATGACCCCAGAATGTTAAAGTCTCATTTCACTGAAATAGCAATTCCTTCACAGTACATTAGAAAATTTCTCTGGCTGCAATCAAACCTGGGGATAGCAGAAGATGGATGAAGGAAAGAGCTGAGTTTTCAGAAGTCATTCTCTGACCCAGCCCTCTGCCCAGCTGCACAAATCACAGAATAATTTATATTGAAAGGCAATTCCAGTCACTGTCCAGCCCTGTGCTCGAAGCATGGAAAATACTGAAATTGCACCAGGCTGTTCAAGGCATTGTCCAGGATTTTTTAACATCTTCAAAGACAGCAATTTTACAGCACTTTTGGACAACCTGGTCCAGTATCTGAGTAGCCTCATTGTGAAAAGGAATTTTCCTAGTACCTAACTGGAATTTAGCAGTCTCCTCATGACACACCTTGCTCCAAGGGTCAGATGAACTTTGCTGACTGCTGTAACTCCCAGGCTTTGAGGAGGCTGCTCCTGGAGGCCCAGAAGCTTCACTGGGACCAGATCCAGAGTCCCTTCCAATCCTGCCTTCCCCAAAGTCTCCTCTGCTCAAGTCCAGAGTCATTGTCCTGCCATGTGCCTTCCTCACTTCCCTCAGGATATTGTGCTCCATCATCTCAGGACAGCTGCAGCCAAACTTCAAACACTCCAGCTGGATCATTTGTTCAGGGAGCAGATCCCCCACAGCACCTACCAAATCAAACCATCTGACACCTGTACACAAAAACTGCCCTGAAAGGGTTTCAGAAATAAGCTCACCTGCAACTGGATGACTTCTTCCAGTCCTTAAAGAAAAGTTCATCCAGCTTTGCTTCTGCTTTGGGTGGTCTGTAACAAACACACAGCACCTCATTCTGTTGGACAACTCTGTCCTTGGTCAAAAAGCTTTCAATTGTCTCATCCCTCCTTTCCTAACAATTCCCTGTGCACACTCTAATTTCTCCTCCACATGCTTTTGCAAGTCCTGGTATAAGCATCTGGCATGGCCACACCTCAGGGCAGATTCTGTGACACTAACTCACCTCAGCCCATCCCCTTCCCATGCCATGCACACAGAGATGATGGATAACAAAGGGATCTCTTGGCATTACCATTCAAGAGACTTGAAAATGCCTCCTCTAGGGGCAAATATCAGCAATTCTATCCCTTTGTCATTTTGCAAATTCTTTTCCTCTCGTGGCTGCACTGAGGCTGACTCCTGAAGAAAACAAGGCTAAAGCAGCTGAACTATCCATCCATTTCTCTGCCTGTCTGTCCATCAGTATAAACTCTCCTGACCTGTGTCCAATTACTCTGATGGGAGAAAAATATCTCAGAAACCAAGTTTCTTATACTTAGCAGAATGGAGAAAAGAATATTTTTTTATTGACTGGTTCACATCTAAATATTGCTGCAAGAAATAAAAGGATGAAGCCAGAGATGTTCAGGTAGGACATAAGGAAGAATTTCTTTATGGAAAGGGTTGGAGGGAGTGCCCAAGGAGGTGGTGGGGCCACCATCCCTGGAGGTGTTCAAGAAAGGACTCAGTGTGGCACTCAGTGCTGTGGTTTAGTGGGTGGTATTTGGTCCAAGTTTGGACATGACGATTTTGGAGGTATTTTGGTAACTTTTCCAACACTGATGATTCTACAATGCTATGGGAAAGACTAACTCTAGTTGGGACAAGACACCTGGAAAAGAATGCACTCATTTCTTCAAGGATTTTCAAGCACATCTGAAACTTGTTGCTTTTCATGAATTAATGAGTTTTACTTCCTGGAACAGAGAGAAAAATCATAACAAATATTAAAAATACAGAAACTGATGGTTGCACTGAATTTAGCACACAGAACCCACACACTGTTCTAGTGGTGTCTAAGGTACTGACTTTCATGTCAGCCACAATGGTTCTAGGATCAAAACTGGGGTTAAATCCAGAACCCAGAATGGATGTAAACAGTGTTGCCCAGCAACTGGAATGAGTGAGGATGAATTTTTACACCTTGACAAAATGATTACAACTGTGCACTCAATTCCAGTGTAAGAATTCATCTGTGCTATCACAGAATATTTATATCTTCCCATAACACAGACATTTTCTAAGTGAGTTCTGGTTAAATATTGACATTTTTTGCACAAAAGGAGCTCTCTGAAACGTTGCTTGGGGAGTCTGGACTGAACCAGGCATTAGAAATCTCATTTATGTCTCCAGCCTTGCCTTTGACAAATCCTGATCTGAATTAATCACCACAGGGTGGTTAAGGTTGGAAGGGACCACTGGAGGTCATCTTGTCCATCCCCTGTTCAAGCATGAACATGATCCTGTTCATGTCTCCAGAGCACAGGATTGGGTCCAGGACAGCTCCTGAGTATCTCCAGGGAAGGAGACTCCAGAGCCTCTCTGGGCAGCCTGTGCCAGTGCTCAGCCACCTTCACAGTACAGAAGCTCTTCCTCACAATAATTAGTAATGAAACCTCATTTCAGATCACTGGATTGAAGTGTAATTAAAATTACAAACAGATCAAGCATGATTTGATTGCCATTATTCTCTCATCTTCTGCCACCCCCTATCATGTGAATTTGAGGATGATCTGAGTGAAAAATATAAATCTCCAGGGAAGTGCTGAGTGCCATCACATGGCTTGGGGGACTGTTTACTGTACAGAATGTTTCCTGAAGAAAATCATGAGAAAGTGTATTTTTGACAAGGCAAGCACAAGATTTTTTATAGCAATCACGAAATTTATAGCAACACCATTGGTTTATTTTAACTCTAAACTGAATGCTATTTCTTATTAATAATCATAAGGCAATATTTTACTGCATTTAGAATTATTGTGGGGATTTTATGTTTAGAATGACTAAGTCATCACACAAGTCCTGTCTAAGCCTTAAAAAGCTACCTAAGATTAGATACATTACTAAATCTATAGACAGGACTTGGAAATAATTTATTCTAATATGTTCTAATTTACACAAATTTAATTAAATATATGCAAACTCTCTAAATCCAGCTTCATTGATTTCTTCATGATTCAGTTACTCAGTGTGGGGGAGAATAGAAAAATGTGACCCCATGAATCTACTACTCAGCAATCCTAACTACACTTCCTCAGTTCCCTAAAAGCTGGGAAAAACACACAGGATTTATGACATGCCCAGTGACTCAGAAAAAGCCATTATAGGATGACCCAAGCATTGCCTAAATAATATACAGCACAATTAACCTTAAACAGTCTATAATTATGATAAGCTTCACAGTTCTAATTACTTTTTTTTTCAGTAACACTGCCACGAAGTGAGTTGAATTATAAAATAAAATGTATCAGAGGGCATCTATTTATATACTTTTAAAGCAAGTATTTATGAAAGGATATAATTTTCCAGCAAATATCCAGCTTGCTGTTAATCTCCAGGCCTCTTGCTTGTTGCCTTTCTTCTTCCAGCTGCTTTGCATTTGCCAACTGTGCCCCATCAGTGGGGGATTCTGGGAAGCTCTCAAAATTGAACTTGTCCACTTGGATGGCCATGCTGTAGCAAAGGAAAAGAAAGAAAAAAGCCAACAACATCATTCTTGCTGTTATTTCTGCAGAAACTGAAGAGCACTGTGAACACAGGCACTACAATATCAATATACTGGTTTCAGTGGCAGCCAGTCTGCAATTAATGATATAGAAACCATATGGTTTATGCTACTGAAAACAGAAGTCTAAGCCTGTTGATGGTAAAAATGTTTTAGAAATCATCAGTCAACATTTTAATGACTTTGTGAGTGGTGCACAAGACATTTATTTTGCAGTTGCAAGCAGGTGACCTCACTGTGGTTCTGCAGAGCTTCACCTGCCCCTGCTCTTGGTAGGTGCTCAAGACCTGCTGAAAAAAGCAACAAGACTGGGCCAAAAGCTGAACTATATTCTATTTAAAGTTATTAATACCAAACCTTACAAAAGGGAAGCAGAATATTATATATGAAAGTGTCTCCTAAAGTGAACTGTAACACATTGGAGAGTCCATTGGTTTCACAAGGCAACTTCCTCCCTTTTCCTTGCAAAACTCAGGAAGGAAAAACAAAATAACCACAGAAGCAGGGCCTTAATGTGGCCCTTGGACACTTCTCTCCTGCTTTGTGCATCTTCATGAATTACAGACCATATTAATTTCAATATCACAGTAGAATTCATTGGTAGCAAATGGTTAAATAATTGCTTTATTAAATGTACGGTAAGGCAGAAAAGGTAATCAAATTAAATATAGTACACTATAATGCATACTAAATACTGATATGTTAAATTATAATCACTAATCTAATAGAAAAGGGAATTTAGACCAGCTCACATCACATGAAATGTGGTTATGGAAGATCTAATATACTATGCTGCCAAAACAGCTTTAATTTCCTGAATTGTCTGAAATAGAAAAATAATTAGGAAAGAATTAAAATTTATTGCTCTTGAGATGACTTTGCACTTAAGGAGACCAAGCAACAGCTTTGAAAACCATTCAGGATGAAATGCAACTGCAAACTGAGAAGCAATCTGGGAAGGGCATTTCACAAAACACAAGATTACTATTATCCTTTTAGCTATTTCTCCATATAAGGAGGAAAACATATTCCAAGAATGTTGCCAAAAGGAAAACACCAGTAACAAATGTCAACAAGAAAGAGCTTTGAAATCCCTCCAGACCAGAAAGTATTTTCTATAATTCTCATTAATTCAAAAGAATCTTGACCCCAAAAGAAACTGGGTGAAAAGAGATGGCAATTACAAGGAATTATCTAGAGCTTGTGAAGTTTGCAGTGGGAAGATGAATTCAAATAAGCTTTATCAACACCGAGTAGAAACTGATATCTCAGGAGAAGCTTCTGAAATTCCCCCTTCAGCATTCTAGTGTCCATGCCCATGGAAGGGGGGTGAAACTAAATGGCCTTTAAGGTCCCTTCCAACCCAAAACATTTTATGATTTTATGACAAAAAAAGTTCAAATACAGCACTCAGGCAAAGGTTTCTATAAGCTCCCACTTCTGCAGCCTGCATCTTTGCTGATCCTCACATCCCAAAGGCGGAGGAATTAATCTGTTCCTCTCTAAGGGGGGGTTTTGTTCTGGCTATTTTTAATGCAGTAAGAGATCATTAGAAGTTCTTCATTTGCATGCAGAATCCACCAAGTGCTGGGCATATTCAACAGCTAAAGATGAGTTATAAAAGTGGATCACAGTAACTGCCAGAATCAAGCCAGAAATAAAGACCATAATGAAAAACACCCAGATACAATCTGAAGAGTGGATTCTGAAAAAAAATTACCAGGCCTGAAACTATGACTAACATCAATTCTTACTGGCATTGAAGCATGATTTGATTCTGCAATGGCAGGATGGGTTTCCTGGATTTTGCACAGGCAATGCACATGGACAACACAACTGGAATATTTTAAATCTCACAGTCTTTGTGTCCAAGATCACTCCACCCCTCCGTGGTACGAGAGCAGACGCAAACCCAGTACTTCATTTCTATGATATACACAATAATGCTGATATTCTCACAGAAATATAGTTTGTTTCCTATAGCCATATTTTAACAAATTGCCTTTGCTTCTGAAGAGTCACAAGTATTTAGAATCCATCACTGAAGGGACCAGGAAAACAGCTCCCATCTAATTAGTGTTGTGCTTTTCTGAGTGATTGATATCTGAGAAATATGTTCCTGCCTAACAATATTTAATAGGCAACAGCAGCATTCAGATTACATTCCTCTGTTGAAGGATCCTTGCTGGCATTGTGGTCAGTATAGTAATTTTTGTCTGGAAATTAAATATGCATGCAAGCACTTTGTACCCCAACAGCCTCCAATAAATCCACATCAGCTTTAGGAACACAGCCTAGACTGCTCTTAACTCTCCATTGTGCATTTCTGCTTGAAGTAACTTTTATTAAGCTCTAAGTTATGGAAAACTTTAGTAAACAGGGCTCTCAGTACTCAGAGATTCTACTAAGTTTTCAAATCTTCTAACCATGTTTTTATTTATAATGTTTATCCTGTATTTAGCACAGTGGCACCTCATGTCACATGAGAAGCTACAAAAACACCCCCAGTGACACAATTGCCAGCAAGTAAGTGAGGAGTCTGAGTAAAACAGAACTACAGAGAGAAAAATATCCCACCAAACAGTACTATGAACACAGCTCTAGGTAGGATATATGAAAGCAATAAACAGAGATAAAATAAAATGTTTCAAGACTATAATTCCTCTCAAAGCAAAGCACAGCAGAATTAAATCCTTGCTCTTTTTCTTGTAGGTATCTGCATGTTCTGCTTCTCTTGTGTTAAAAAAATCCATTTTAAGTTTTGTCTCTGCATTTTTTATCTGTAATGTTGCTTCAGTATTTTTTCCTCAGCCTATGGAACATGTAGTACATGGGAAGGCTATGCACAAGAATCAAAACAAAAAATAAATACCATAACCTAAATCAGTCATTCATCCTGAAAAATGTACCCCTACTCAAACTCAGCTTCTTCACTTCCTTTTTTAAATACAAAGATTTCTCCCATCTCAAGAGATGCATTTCCCCAGGGAGGTGTTAACAAGGGGATGAACAATTCCTGGAGCCAACTGATGGAATGATAAAATGGATAAGCTGGACAATGATTTACAACCACTAGCTAAAAAGAAAAGGATCTTTTTCAACTTTTAAGTGATGTCTAGATATGGACCTCACCCTGAGGAAGGAGAGGGCAGTGACAGGCAACCTTCTGAACACCACCAACTTTGTCACTGGGCTCAGCATTGGAATAATGAGACTGAAATGTGTTTTAGCCAAAGGAGTCATTCTCTGCTGTCTTCTGCAGTTACTTTGTGACTTGTTTCCTGTCAAGAGATCTCTGCACTCTCCCCAAATTTGTCCTTGCTTGTTGTGATATACAAGAATCTATGGATCTATAAAGAAAAAGGCAAAAATAGACAATTCAGTCTGAAACAGGCATTCAATTTGTTGCAAACAGCCAGGATAATGGCAGCTCACATTGTGCAAGGGCACCTGTTCCTTGCCCTTTACAGTAATTACATATCAGGGAAAACAGAGATCTTAAAACTCAAAAGTTCAGAAATAAACTTGTTCCAGGAAAAGGGACTAGAATTCCATTTTAACTTCTTTGCCTCATGGGGAGCTATCCAAATTTCCTACTAGATGAGTTTTCAATAAATAATGAGATATTTGTATAAAAACACTGCATTGTGGAAAAAAAAAAAAAAAGAAAAAGAAAAAAAAAGAAAGAAAGAAAGAAAAAAAATTAAATATCCAATTCTGCAAATGCAAAACAGGTCTCATTTCTCTCTGGCCAAACTTGTCTGAGCAGGAGGAGGAATCAAGCAACAACAGTTTTCATGAATAATGAAACAACCATGTTTTGAAACTACTGGGTTTTGTCATGAAAGCAGCCCAAGCCATTGTGACAGCTCCTCAGACAACTGAGCACCCTTACAGGGATGCAAATTATTCAAATACAAATGAAATGGATGCAGAGGAGAAGGTCAGCTCATTGGCAATGCTGATGATGTGTCTGCAAGGTATCATCTCCCGTCATCTGTCAGGATGGCTTACAGGGAAAAAAGTGACAAATCTCCTGATGGCACAGCCAACATCTCAATGACAGTCACCTGAAGTCCCATTAAAGTCACAGTGCAGAGCTGCTAAAGGCACTGGACAGCTCATTTCACCTCTTCTCAGAAAAAGAGCTGCAACTTTACTGGAAATCTTACCCTTCCCTGACAACAAAACACTCAGCAGAAAGGATCTGCAGGCAGGAAAACAACTTCCTGCAAATGACATCACGACTGCTCCCGAGCCAGTGGCTTCAAATCCTCCTTTCCCAAAGCAGTGCCACTTAAAACCAAGCAGCACTGACAGCTTCACAGAAATGGCAACTGGCAGAGAAAATTCATAGGTGAAAAACTGAGAAAGGGAGCATCACTGGGCGTGCTGCAAACTCCTGCCTTTGCTCCTGGGAGGACAGGACTCCTGCCTCCTGCTCCTGGGCAGGGCCCAGGTATTGCAAACCAAAGACAACTTTGAAGGGGAAGGTGAAGGGGAGAGAGAATGATGGGTCTGACTCCATCATCAGCAGGTTGATGAATTATTTTATTATACTCCACTATGTACATTTTATCTAAACTGAATCTCCAAGCACTCACTCTGCTCTCAACTGCACAGAGCTGCACTCATCCCCGATTCTCTCGTGACTGTCCCGTGACAGTCCCACACACACCTGGCCCTGACAGGCCAAGGGAATAAAACATCCTCCCTTTGGGTAAACAATCTCCATGCTGCATTCTACTTCAGCACAACACATAGGAATTGTGTTTTCCTTCTCCTCTGCTTGTCTCCCAGCTTCTCTCTGTTCAGAGAGCATGTGAATACCACACCCAGGCACATCCCAACCACCAGTGATGCACCTCAGATCTTTCCAGGTCCTCCTCTGAATCTATAAAGTGAAATTAATTATGTGACACTCTCCAAATAAAACAAGGTTAAGAGCAGGCATGGTATTAAAAGAAAAGCAGCAATCTGGTCAGTATAAGTAGATTTCATCTTTCATTAAGTAAATAAAACACTGCTGCTTAACTTGGAAGAATAAAATATAGAGATAGTCCTTATTTAATTATCCTTAGGAAAAAACAATGTAACAAGAACCCAAAAACTCTTCCTCATGACTAACTACCTATTTAAATACTATCATCCACAGAGGAGTTTGCAAGCTGCTTCCAAAATGAAGCTGACAGGAGGCAGTTGGAGACTTTATTCAATATTATGTTTCCTGTTCATCCTCCTTCCTTATATAAAGTAGACAGTAGGGACACTATGCCAGACCATGTTACTGCCACTTATACAGAATGATTATGTGCATGAAGAGTCCCTGTACACTCAATGATTTTAAATTTCAGGAAAAGAAGTGATGATGATACTCTTGTTCTCACATTCAAGAGGAGAAAAAAAAAAAAGCATAAGGCAAGTTTCCTCTTAAAATTTTGCCTGATTCTTTCATTGTGTAATCTCACTTGTAATGTATAACCTCATGTTTCAGGTGCATGGAATTCCACCCTAAATAAAAGTCCTGCATTTGGTACCTAACTGGACATGATGCCCCAGTATATAATAATTTACAGGCAAAGAGGGACCTCAAGAATCAAATATCTTGTGAGGTGAACACATATGTATCATTGGCTGGAAATAATAACATAAAGTAATGCAAATAACATACACCTTGTGTTGACTTGTAATTACTTGCCAGATTTAGAAGTACAATCTGTATTTCATTCACTACTATAAAACACAACTGTAAAATTCAGAAGCTCAAGTGACCCACAAGTACTGGTCTTCCCTCCTGGCCTAAAGCTGACTGCAGAAAGAAAAATGATGGTTTTAATATCTGAACCGTGCAGAGCAGAAGATAAATTTTTGTATTAATCTCGAGAAAGGTCAATTAAATTTAAAAATTTGCATTTAGAAAATAATTATATATTTAAAATAATTGAAGAGGAGATAGAAGTCGAACTCTAGTGCTGAATATTCAACAGCTTAGACTTATCTGAGTTACAACATTAAAGAAAATAAAAAGTTAAACCAGGAAAGAATTGTTCCACTGGATATAATGTAATATTAGAAAATAGAGCAGTGATAAGAAATAGTTGGCTACATAAATCTTCTGCTTAAATGTGATTATACTATGTATGCTGGGCATATAGCTTCTTAATTCCTAACTCCAAATCTGAAAACCATAACCTGCAAATGAAGAGGCAGAACAATTAACTTCAACTTGCTGCTTTTTTCACTTGCCCATTTAAATAAGTCGGGCTCCCATGGCAATCACCATGCAACAAAGCTTTTAGCTACCTAAAGAAATAAGAAATTTAAAATAATAATAATTATGGTTATAGCCTACTTTATGAATACACCCATTTCCATAGGGGGCATAAGGATCATTAATCAATAGCCTTTCATTCTAGGAAATCTGGAAAATCCAAAGTACAGTAATACTTGAAGATTGATTTAAATATCCTCCCTTTACCACAGCTGAACGACACAAGGATTTCAAAATTCTCTTTATCCAAAATAAAGCCATACTGTACCTCCTACCTCTCTCTCAGTGGAATACCAATAATCAGAGAAATAAATGTCAAAATATATATGTTCATATTCAGCTGCTCATTTGTGTAATTCATTATTGCCTTCATATGGCAGGAAGTTCAGAAGAAAACATATGCAAATTAAAACCATGGAATTTTGTGCCAGATATAACAAACAAAACCAAAAAACCTCAATTCCACAGTCATGCAGTTACCACTCCAGCTGACTGAATCTGCTCAGGAAAAGACTGAGAAGATTGCCCACCCCAAAATACAAACAGCAGAAATAAGAGTGGAATGAGGTCAGCACTTCTGTTCAAAGCATCTTGACCAAGGAGCCTTGAAAGAAGGAAAACCAGGTGCTCACCTGGTGCAAATCTGATTTGCATTCTCACACTGAGCACTGAGGGACAAAACCACCAAATGTCTCCTGGAATGTCCCAAAGAAACCAGAAATGCTGGTCATGAATTATTTCCCAGCCTGGGTTCTGACCTGACCCAGCACTGATGGCTTTTGCTGGTCCCAGAGCCCTGCAGGATTGGAGTGGAGCTGGGGGTGGGCAGCACCCCAAAACACTCAGAGGGATCTCACAGCCTCCTGCACATGAGAAACCTGGAGCATCAATTCACTTTCACCTATGAGAAAAAAGAAAAATTCCCAGTGCTCCTCTTTTAAAGGAATAGGACTGGGACATGTGGCACACAACTGGAAGGTTGCTTCAGAGAAGATGCTGAGATCCTGCTCAAAAACCAAACTAGGGGGCAAAAGCCCCCAGGACAGCCTGTACATCTGTGAAATTATTTACATGAGAGGAGTCCATCTTAGTGACTACTCCAGGGAAAAGACAGAGATACAGAACTTTATATAAAACATAAGGAAAATGTAAGTTTTTCACAAAGGAAGTGATTCAAATATTTTTTGGGTAGAATCACAGGATGCATGAATGCTCAGCGTGCAAGAATACACATTTCACCATGGACTGTCACTTCAAGATGCAATTAGACTTTACATTCAAAATTAATTATTAATTTACCATCTACTTGCTTGTCTTCTCTTTTTACACACAAAGGTAACATTTTCCCTTTTCCCAAAGCACTGCAGCAGAAGTTCATCTCAAGATGATTTAGTGTAATAAACAAACAAATCTTTTTCGAGTCCCTGTTTTCCCAGTATAAGCTGTATAATTTTATCACAGCTGCAACTTTCACATTTTCTGTTCAGAGCACTCACTCTTTGGTGAGTCTCTTGAAGAGTCTATTGTTTCAAGCTAACCCAGTCCATTGACTTTAAAATATTTATTTTGCCACAGACATTGATTCTTTTCACCTCTAGATTCTATTACAGATTCTCAAGTCCTAGATGCAAGTTTTGTGAGTGATGCCACACTTAAAAAAGGAAATCAAGACTCTCTGCCAAAGAGCAAAGCTGGGGAACAGCCAGGACATCCTCAGTTTAAGAAACCAAAGCACAAGAACAGCAGTGAACATCTCCCAGCAAAGCAATGTGGTCCATGAGGTTCAACCTAAAGAACTTATTCTTAACTAGTGACAGGAATAATGTTCACAGACAGGAGTGGGAGCACAAAGGCTTTAATCATGCTCCAGAAATCTCAGCTCACAGTGAGCGTGTGTCACAGGTTCCAGAGCAGTCAACTGCTCAGCACTAATACCAGAAATGATACACAACTCACTCACCCACACACAATTTCACCTAAACCTTTTTTTTTTCCCCACAAAAATCTTTGTACATATTGTAAGTTTATTTATTGCTTTCACCAGCAATGACATCTGTATGTGTGTTTGGAAGCATGCTCAGAAACAAGCTATTTTCAGAAAACAAACCAGCAGGGATTGCTCACCCTGGAGAGGAAAATGCCCTGAGGACACCTCAAAGCCACCTTTCAGTACTTAAAAGAGGGTTATGAGAAGGATGGGGACAGATTTTTCATCAGGACTTGTAGTGATAGAACAAGGGATAACGTTTTAAACTGAAGATAATAATGGGTAATAAACCAAGGTGCTGCTTCTACTGCTCATTACACTCAGCCTTTGGCAGCCCTGGGTGCAGCTTCAGCCAAATGCAGAGCTGGGGTTGCTTCATTTTCATCTCATGTTTATGCTGATTTACCCTCTCACACTTTGCCCCACGTATTGCTGAGCTGTGTTAATTGTCTGATGTGCTTTACCAGTTTATCAGAAAATGAACACAGCTCTAAAACACCTTGTTATTTTAGCCAAAACTCCCCATGGAGAAATCACCATCCCACACAACTCCCCTGCCAGGTGCCCTCCTACTCAGTGAGCCTTGAGCTTGAGCTCCCCTGGGAAAGGGCAGCAAAGCCAAAAGTCCACCAGACTCAGATGTGAACACTACAGCTAGAAATTCAGGATTTATTTCATTATTGTGATGGAATGGTGCTCATTTAGGAGCAGTTTCCTGCCCCATTAACCTCCCTTGGTCAGTTAGGGTGGCATAGAGCACATATTATATATGGCCTATGGGTCCTGCTCACACGGGGCCTGATGTGCAGGCAGTGACCAACCCACCTTCAAAGAACAAATCAAACAAACCACCAAAGCCAAATGAGATCAAGCAGATTTTTACTCCTGCTTCCTGTGGTTCAGAAATAGCTTGAACACAGTAGTCTAAATTTTGGCCAGGGAAATTCCACCTGTCAGCAAAGCCATGCTCGGGAAGCTCTCCCAGAATGTGCAGCTGTGTAAAGGATCTCAGAGGTAAACCCAGGATCTTTGGTGCCACTCATAAAGCAACTTTTCTTGTCAACTTCATATACACAAATCTCTTATATGAGAATGAATTTCTTCACTACATTTGGAGGAAGTGAGGGCAAAGGAACTATAGAAACTACAGGGTAAGAGCAGTCAGCTCATGGCGTCTGAGACACCTCAGTTTTAAAAATCAACTTGTCTGAGCATCCTTTCCTATCATGGCAAGCACAAAGCCTCCAGCTGTGGAACAATTTAAAACAAAACCCCCAAAATATGACCTTCCCATTACAAGTTTACACCGAAGGTATAATTTGAACTCTGCTACAAAACTTCTTCAGAATTTTCATGATTTTTAGGGGAAAGTGTTATTCTTAAAATGAGGCATACAGTTACATGATAAAGAAGTGACAAAACTTTTTATTTAAATATTTCTTCATATCTACTTGAAATAACTGTTTGGAATTGTCTAGCTTTAAAAACATGGAGATTTTAGACTAATCTTTATAATGCTTCATAAACTAAGAAGGGATTATTTCAAGTAAAACACTAACGTGGTATTTAGAAGCTTTGGCAATGTTTTAAATTATTTAAATATTGAAAGTGGTTTATGTCATAATTCTTTTTAGCATTGAAATTTTAAAAGTCTTTTCAATCACCTAAATCTAAATTTTATGAACTAAGAAACAATTTTTATCAATATTTAATCAACATTCTGTTATTCTCTCTTTATTTGTAATATTCCTTTACATATCATAAAAGTCCAGAAGACGATGGTATCTAAACATCTGCCACACAAATATTCCTTCAGAAAAAAAAGGAAACTGAGAGGTAAATTTCAAAGATATTGAAATAGAAAACAGTTCTTTGCCATCTCTTTTGTGAAAATTACATCTACTTTTCACTCATTGACTAGATTTTTCTGACTATAAAAAAAACAGGCATATCTAGATTTAGGCATCTATTTTAAACTGAATTCCTGTTTAGGAATCAGATTTATTCTCTGCCTTTAAAGAATGGCATAATTATCATAGTTTCACTTCCAGCTTATGGAAGAGTTGAAATTCATTTTATATAGATCACCAACATGATTTATCTTAAAATTATTTGTGCCATCAGGCTACCAGTTCCTGCAAAGAAGACAGAACCCCCCAAAAACCACAGAGGGCACAGACATTAACCTACACAGAGCTTTGGGCCAATTTGACAGTTAAAAAAAAAAAATGTTCTTTTCTATCTACAAAGAGCAATTTAATATAGAAATTCCAGATCCAGAGCATCCCAAAAGGACAGACTACTACTACCAGAAAACTTGTACCCCAAATTGTGCAGCAGTTTTATAAACTCCCCATCCATAGCTAAGAAGTCACCATGGTTCTGATGCACTGATTTCCCTGAGTTACTCAATCAAACATTATAAATGGATTAGAGGGTTAATACTAAAACTGAAAGTGTATTATTATTAAAATTGGTTGTATATACCCTATGCTAAGCAGACAATGCTGTAAATACACAAAGCAAAGATTACATGATCTGCTTTGTTCCCAATCTAAGCCTTTCACACAAAATATTTCCTTTTATTACTTACTATTCTCCATTTCTCTTCTTCCATACAACTACAAAAGAGATGCCATCAAGCAAGCAAATCGAGGAATAAAGCTGCAGAGATTTTTTTACTCCCATTCATTCCCATTGAGCCTCCCTCAGGGATATACAAATTGGAAATTGCTAAATTGTCATCTAATAGGGAGAAACAACGTAGGCGAGACCAATTAAGTAAAAGGCAGAAAGTTGTATTACACATGTAATTAAATTAAATTCTTTGACTAGACTACATTAGAATCATTTCCAAAAAGGACAAAACTCGACTTTAATCAGCACATGACACATTGTAGGACATGTCACTAAAATTGTACATTAGGAGTTTGGATATTACCAAAAAGAGCATTTTTCTAAATTGTAAATTAAGTTACTTCCAGGTGGTAGGAAATTGGCTAAACAGCAGCATTCCCTCCTAGATATACAAGACTTTAATGATGCATAATTGAGTACAAAGTCATAACAAGTAGTTTTCTTCTCCTTTTTTAGCTGTAATATCCTTCAGCTGGGTACCTACACACATTTTTTTCAGTGGGACTGTTCTCTTACAGAGATCTCCAGAACCCAGGAAACCACCAGATCAAATCCCCACCTTAGCTGCCAAACGTGAGTGACAGCAACTGGGGATAATTTGTCTTGTGTTCACAAACATCATCAAAAGGAACAATGCAGTGGGGAAGAAAAAAAGTGCAGTGCAAACAATTCTGACAAGGTCTGGGTTCTTCATCTCTTGTCATTCTCAGCACTGAGCCCAAAACCTGCTCACTGTAGGCACCAGCTCAGCCTTCTCCTTGTGCCACTGCACAGCCCCTGGAGCTGGAGCCCAGGCTGAGATGGAAATAATTCCAAAAAGCATATACAAGGGATTGTCCTGGACTACAGGAAGCAGAAGAGGAGGAGAAGCAACATTTATCTCTGCCTATGGTGCTTTTCCCCACTTTCCCCTTCTGGAAATTGGCTAAAGCAGGCAAAAAGCCATCAGCACTCCATTCTGAGAAGAGCACTATTTAGTTCAACTATTAATTGTCCTTCTAGATGATAATCTAATATCAGAAATTGATTGACAGCTCTAAGCACAAAGTGCCTTTTGGAATTAAATCAATTCTGTGATTGTCCAGCAACCAAGGGGGGGCAAACATTTTCACACCCTCTGTGCCCTAGGTCAAATTGGTATTTTCCTCCCAGTAATTCCCAATAACTCATTTTTTATCTATCTCTTTTTTTGTTATGTTTCTTAGATAATACCATTTCAATGGCAAATCTCTGACTTTCTGTCTAAAGTTCCTATCCTATGGGAACACATTTGCCAGGGAAGCTGAGAAATCCTGGTTGAAGCATTATCATTACTTCAATATTGGAAAAATCAGCTTATTTTTTATGTCATACACATACACAAATTAAAATGGAGACTCGGAAAGGAAAAACAGTGATCTGCTTTCTTGATTGAATAGCATGGAAATGCAGAAAATGAAAAAACCACATGGCTTAAATTGCCTTAGGAAAAAATTAACCCATTTATATGAAAAGAACAAACAGCTTTTAAAAATTATAGATATTTTTTAACGCTAATTATTTGTATGAACCAGTTCCTGTGCACAAGGGATCAAATGTAAGTGAGTTAGTGTAGCTGACAGCAGCAGTGAGAAAAGCAAGAGGCCATGAGAAAGACAAAAACCAGGGCTTGTTTTGGTGAGCCTGTTCTGAGGACAAGTAGTACAGACATAACCCACTGTCTAATGTCACCCTGTGCTTGCAAATATCACTGTACAGGAGTCCAGCCTGCACAGCCTCTCAGATAATGCCAGATAAATGGCAAGAAGCTCTCCTTCAAATTACACATGGTTGGTTCTTCCCAGAAAGGGAGACATAATGACAAAATAGAAGGGATAACACAACAAAGAAGCTGCTCTGAACCCACATGGAATGGCCCCAGAAACAATGAGCACTGACATGAAAATATTCCTTATGTAAATTCAGATTCCATCATTAGAGCCTGTGTACATGTATTTATTGCCTGCTGTCACCATGTAATCAGCTGTCACTAATCACCCCATGGCTTACTCTCATAAAATTCTCTATTTCATATTGGAGATCATGACTGAATATTCCAAAGTCCCATCCTATTCAAGTCCTTGTGATTCAGAAAGAAAATAAGTGACAGCTTGAAATAGGCTGCTAGTGAGGCCCATGTTAGGAGATGCTTTCCATCAATACACCAAGAGGGAAAAAGAAAATATTGGTGAAGTGTGATGTGGATTTATTGGGCCTGACATTGTTGGGCTCAGCAGAGTTGCTGTAGGAAGAGATGGGGAAAAGGCTGCTCATGAGTAACACAAAGCACAATAACACAATAATAAGAAGCAGGTTACAGCATTAAAGAACACAGCACAGCTCAGTATTTTCTGCAGTATTATCATTGATATTTTAAAAAACATCTCAATGACTTACAACAGATTTCCCTTTCCAAATTTACTACTTAATGAGTCTAGACCCAAACGAAAAATATGACTTCACTCAATTTTCATCATGATGCCTCTGCTCTTCTACCTTAAAATTAATGATTTTGAATTTCTTAACATTCACCTTTCATTTCATTTTACATGCATACTGTGCTTTTCCCTCCAGTGTATAATAAATAATATACAATACAGAGTGTAATGCCTGGGAATAAATCTAAACTGAATTCAGGGGGGGAAATGAAACAGAGTTGTTACATTCATGTCAGGATCCAAAACAGCAAGGTCTGATCAAGCAGCTAAAAAGACAATGCTTGTAACAATAACGGGTATCAAATATGTAAGAAGAGAAAAAAAACCCACCAAACCCTAAAGATTTCCAAGTGCATGGACTTAAAAATGGTGAAATATTTACTTAGTCTACCAATTCACTGCATTCTTTAACTCACATTTCTTCCCAAGTTCAGTAGACTTCATAATGCAGTTTCTTCTCTAAGGGTGAATACTCTGATTGTTCCATGATTTTTATTGTCATAAGCCTTTCTACCACAATAAATTACCCTTTCTTGGGACAGCTTCAGAAGGGATGGTAGGTTTCCTGATGTGAAGGTACAAAAAACATTTTGTGTTCTGATGTACCCTTTTTATTACAGTGGAGAAATCATCTATTCTCAATCTCAGCTCTATTAATAATTAAAAAGGGTTTTTTGCAGCACAAAATCTTTTTCAAAACATCAACAAGTCTTTAGACAACACCTTTGCCCTGCCCATAAATGCTCATTGCTTAGAGTGAGTTAACTTATAACACTTTCTTTAAAATGCATTTATATTCTAAAAAACTATCCTACAGTTTATTGGGTCACTGACTCCAAATCAAATTTCTTTTGTTTATCATTTAATTCCTTCCTTCCAGCCTTCTAATCCCCACACTCAGATTATTAATGGTTTTTTTCTTACTCATCACTATCAAAACCAAACTTTTCCAAAGTCACTGTTATTCCCAGAAGAGGAAGAAATACAAAGAAAGGACAAATTTTGTCCAAGGAACAAGAATTCAGTTAAAAGTTCTGTAGATCATACATGGCCCAGGCTATAATGACTCTCCATATCACACTGCACCCCAGCAGGCAATCAGTTTTTAGCATTTATAAACATGGACATTTATTTACCAAAAACTGGAAGCTCTTTTAAGATGCCCATGTCCACTTCAGTGCTTATGTTCTGCTTGCACTCAACCTCTGATTTAAGTCACCTTATTAGCCTCAGCCCCATAACCTCACCCAACATCTCACTCAAGCTCTGACCCATCCACATGCTGCTGGAAAATGACCCAAAAAAGGATATTGTAATTCCCTAGCCCCCTCCAGCTTCTCATGATGTTCAAACTGAATTCAATATAAAAAAATGAAACAGATAAAGGGAAGAAATCAGCTGAGTATTGCAGGTTTTACAGAGTTTGTCATCAGTTCCATCCGTTTGGGTGTTAAATCATCTCTGGCCTCTCCACCACCATTAACAGAGGAGTTGCATTTTTCCTGCTGTCAGTGCCTGTCCAGTTGATTTGGGGTAAATTCACCACTCAGTTAAGCTCAGAGAGGCTCCCAGACCATTCACTTCCATCCTGAACTTCAGGCCATTTTCATAAATCAAAAGATCAAGCAGCTGCTGGAAACTCGTTTATGGTAATATGAATATAATTACTGCAGCTTCAGTGAGCTCTTCCTAAGGTATTTTCACCAAGAGCTGGAACTGAGGTAAAGCATCCATCATTAATCCCAACCAGTGAATCAGACACACAGCTGGGCTGGGCCAGGAAAGCACCCACAGCAGAATCCAAGCATTGCTTGGCATCCCCCACACATGAAATTCCAGGTGGGCTCAGTGCTGAAAATTAAATAAAGGACATTATTTCTGATGTTACCTTTTTTGTTTGGAACCCAGAAATGGCTCAAGCACATCAAGATGCTTTGGGCTTCATTTTGCACTGTGAGCACCCACCAGGACCTGGAACATGATGGAGCCCAGAGCTCCAAAGCACTTCCATGGAACACAGATCCTGTCTCCCAACCAGGGAGAAACCTAAACAGGCTAAGGGCTGAAGATGAAAGGCTCCTTTTTGCAGATGCTGGCCATGACTCATCATCAAACAAAAAGCATGGCTCAAATTACCTCCAGTAAGTGGAACAGCTGCACAATCATCTCTAGAAATCTTTGTACCTGTTTGAAGTAATGACAAAAAACCCCTTTACTTAACCTGAAGTGCCCACATCTAATGCTGCAGGGACCTCCATATGCAGCTCTGGAGTCACAGAGACTCCAATTACACATCCTGGTACAGAGAGGGCTTCTCACCTACGAAAAACCGATTCTATTTACACAAGGACATGCAAAATATGAAATGCACACCAGCCCCCAACCCTCCTGAAGATGGATAGATACAAATCAGTTTTCCTCATGAAGGGATACAATTTTATTTCAACCTCAATCACAACACTTAACTTGAACCACCATTTTCTGAAATTTAAAGCCTCTGTACTTTTTTTCTCTTTTTTGTCACAAACCAGCTGCTGTAAAACTCTTTTCTTCTCAAGTGAGAGGAAACCTTGTGAGGAAGACACTGAGTAATGTTTCCAAACAGCTTTCACAGGCCTTTTTTAAGGGTGGAGGAAAAACTGGTGGGCAAAGCAGTTGTTCTCACCAGCAAAGTGCACCAGTGCTGCCTACACTGGTGTTGAAACACACATGAACCTGAGGGAAGGTGACAAAGAGGATGGTTCCTGCAAGATCTGGGGTGCCACCATTCCTGGTGTGTTTCAACAACTGCCCCCAAGGCAGAAAAGGGGCAAAGACAATCTCCTTGTGAAGCTGAAGATCCTTGCAGGAACTCCATCACAGGGTGAGAGAGCTGATAGCAAAGCCAGGTCAAACTCAGAGATTCCCAACAGGCACAAGGAACTGCATCTTCCTGATCTCCAGCTCCTTAAACAATGGGATTTCTTATTGGCAGAGAGCTTTGTCTCTTTGTCCCTTCTGAGAAAACACAACTGCAGCTGCAGGACATGCCCACTGCACCCACCTGTGACACAGCAGTGACACAGACCTGCCTCAGTTCTGCACATCAGCTTGAACAGCTGTG
Source organism: Serinus canaria (assembly GCF_022539315.1). NCBI lineage: Eukaryota > Metazoa > Chordata > Aves > Passeriformes > Fringillidae > Serinus > Serinus canaria. The sequence goes on from NC_066315.1 coordinate 147,188,929, forward strand.
TAGGGAATAATGCTGGGGAGGGGAAGAATTCCAGGTATCTCAAGGATGCAGAGAGATTATACACTTCCATTAACATACTTGTGTTGCCAAGAAAAGGCCTGCAAGGTGTTCTTGGGAAATTCTGTGGAAGCTTCATGGAAAGAAAGACTGAGATTTAATCCCTGGAATTACAGAGGAGCAGTGGAAGCTCCAGGAGGGCATCGATGGCGAAAATGCTCACAGGCACAACCAAAGCTGAGGAAGACAATTCTCCTCTTTGGCTGGGGCTGCTACATGCAGCTTGACTGAAGTCTGCTCCACCTCTCCCTGTGAACACTGAGACCTTCCTCATACTGGCTGTTCTGAGACTTTTGTTGTTTTCATTTGAATGGAGGAAACCAAGGGAAGATCAAACATCAAAAATCGAGTGAGGCCATCAAAGCCCAACAGCTTCAAAGTCAACACCCACAAATTCAAACCTCCTTCAAAGCTCTCAGAACACAAGCACAGCAATATTCTAGAAGAGACATTAAGGAAAATAAATGCAGCTGCAGTGTCATGTTAAGAACGACACAGGCAGATTATCTCCCACAGATGCTCACAGATTTTAAGGGCATTAATTAATTGAGGAGAAGTTGAAGTATTTGGTGACAAGCAGAAGGAAACACATCCCTGCTGGAAAGCATACGTGGGACAGTCACTGAAAGAGGAAAAAAAAGCCCATCTATATCTATTTAAAAAAAAAACAAAAATGTGTCAAAAGCCAACTACACAAAGAGAACTGACGTAGGTGCTATAAAGCATTTTTTCCACCACCAGTTTTCATTAACAGAAAAATACCTGCAGATCCTAGACTTTGATCAAATAATGTGTGAAGAAGAAGCAAGGTATTTTATGAGATTCCAAGACAAGCTTCTCTTAATCCCATCAGGGAAAAAAAACCCAGAAAGACAAAATGCAAGTCATTGCTGGAGAAACTGCCAATCTACTTGTACCTTACACATGAGCCTTTCTCTGGGCAGTCTCAATTGTAAATTTATTGTAAATTTAATGATTAATGTGCAGGTAGGTAAGTTATGGTATCTATTTTTTTCCTTTGGTTTAAATTGTTGATTCAAACCTTAGACTAGTTTAGGTAAAGCTGGGGCTTGGATTTTACCATAAAAATGCACTGGTTTTCAGAAATGCCTAAAAATATAGCATAAAGATGATACACAGTACAACTTATACCTGTTTGGGGTTTTTTAAGGCAGAAAACTACACAACCAGACCAAAGCAGCCAGAAGCTGCTTCCCAGCAAACACACAGTCTCATTGAATCATTAAACCAGCACAAGGCTTGAAGGAATAAATCTCAGCTTTCAAGTGCAAAACAGATTTTGGTTTTAACCACTGAGCCATGACCACTGTCTCTTTAACAATGCTATAAAAAGCTACTTGGCTTTTCAAATTTAAAAAAAGTCAGTGTCACATAAATACACTCACAAAAGATCTAAAAATAACTTTAAGCTGCCAACCCTCAAGGTCAGAAGGAGCAGATGCAAAGAAACAAAGCTCTATGAAGGGTTTCCAACAGGAAAATACCACTGACAAAAGTGAGGGTGTTGCCACTGATCCACAGCTATTTCTTTACAGTTCTTCTGTACCAACTTCTGCTGAGTTCTGCCCAAGCAGTTCTACCCCTTCAGTTCTCATCAGCTGCTGGTGTTGAGAGAACATTTATTCAAACTTACTGACTGAAAACAAACTTTGGTGTGAGTCCTTTCCACTCTTTACAAATGATGTGCTGAAGGAGAATAAAGATGGATATATTTGAGGTGCATGAAGGCAGAAACCAGCAATTTTCAGCATTTCAGGGTAGTACAGAATGCCTCATTACCACGAGTGCAGAGGTCACAAACAATGCTGATCCTGCTACATCAGGAAACTTCTCCCTCTGAATCCGCTAATGGATTCCTCTCCAGCTCCTGATGGAAACCAGATCATCACAGCCCAACCCTTCCTTTCACACACTTCACAGAGTAGAAAATCAGAGTGGAAATAGTGGCAGTGATGGGGGCTGAGACTGCCTTGAGAATTTCCTTTTTTTGGCTGTAGCAGGTCCACACTTGGCAGAATGTCCTGTCCCAAGGGAGAGAGCTGCTCTTTGTGGACCTTGAAGAAGAATCTGACAAGACCATCAATAAGTGAGCTCTGAACACCAGTAAAGTGATTCCCTGATACAAGAGTTTAGGGATTTCGATGATTCTGCACTGAGCTGAGTTTATGGGGCTTGCAAAAGATGAAGGACTGAGCCTGCTCTCCTCTGATGTGAAAGTCTGATTAAAGGAATCAAAATATTTCAAATCTGATGTTTCAAGCAAGCTCCCATCCCCTGAAGCAACACCTCTTTTTGGTTTAATTACTATTATGCCTTTTTTAAGCTTTAATGTTTTCCTTAAGAATGGGCACAGAAAGAATTTTAATTACTGAAGTAAGAAGTCACAGGCTGAAACAAAGCTGTAAGAAATACTCAGCCTGTCAAAGGTGATAAGGGTCTCTGATTATCCTTAACTGCATTCCCTGGGCTCAGCATTTCATTAAATTGCAATGCTCTTTTCTAAAAATAAATCTACCACCATATCCTGAGGGTCTTTCCTATTTTTAGTTAAAGCAATGCACAAAAATACCACTTTCCTCATTAATTGTATTTGATTTTCAGTTTCAGTGTTACTGGTAAGATTTGTTAAGTTTGGGTAATGCAACCTGAAACAAGTCATGAACATTAAAACAGTTTTTTAACTCACTTTTATTAATTTCCTTTCAACTGGATGAATGAATAACTTCCTTGGAGAAACTACAAAATACTTTGAAAATCAGGTATTAAATTAAATGAGGTGAATTTGGCTGTTACATCCTTGAAGAGCAATACAGTCAACTGTGGATCTAATTAGTTGAAAGGTGAAGAAACAAAGTAGAAAGGGTGGTCAGGCACTGGAGCAGGCACAGCCAGGGAAGTGGTGGCATCACCATCCCTGAGGTGCTCAAAAGAGACAAATGTTGTGCTTAAGGACAAGGTTGAGTGGTGGATCTGGCAGTGCTGGATTAACGTTTGGATTTTCCACCCTTAAAGATTCTGTAATTCCATGAATGAATGAAGTTTTTTCCACATGTGTTAACAAAATTCTTCTAGCACATACCAGGATAGAAACTGTTTGCATTTAATAATGCCTGATGAAAAGTTGTGGTTGTTTTTTTGTTTGTTTGTTTGGGGTTTTTTACTGAATATTATATTAAGTAAAATAGCTGACTCTGTAGTAAAAACATTGTGTATTCATGTGGGTGGAAATCTTAATGGAACATTGAAAAGAACAAATTTATTTTCAAATGAATCTTTTTCTTGATGCAATGGGCATAAATGGTTCTGCTCCACAGAACAGTTATCTAACTGGGGAAACCAACAGGAAAGCTGAATTGATTTAAGTGTTAACTGAAACTCAGAAAACATTTTCTACAAGATGTCAAATATCCATTTCCATTCTTCATTGGCAGAAGTTTCATAAACATCAGTAAGAACAGGAAAAAAATTGAAACAAATGCTGTATCTGAGGAGAACAGTTGTGAAATTCCATAGATAAGTTTTAAGTGTGACACAACTGCAGAATAATTACTTCTAGAAAAAACACAGAATTATCTCATGCTTCCACAAGGCAAGATGCTCTTCTAAATGAAATACCTAACTCAAACATTGGTAACTTTTTAATAGTTTTGAAATGTTTTTAAGCTGAAAGAGCAGAGTTTTAGGTTAGGTATTAGGAAGAAATTCTTAATAGGGTGTTGAGGCCCTGGCACAGGTTGCCCAGAGGATTTGTGGATGTCCCATCCCTGAAAGTGTCCAAGGCCAGGTTGGATGGGGCTTGGAGTAACCTGGGATGGTGGGAGGTCCCTGCCCATGGCAGGAGGTGGAACTGGGTGATCTTTAAGGTCCCTTCCCACCCAAACCATTCCTTTGAAGACTAAGCCAAATCAATGAAAAAGATGAAGATGTGGAAAGGAAGAAATGAGGTTTGATCTGGGGTCCCAAATCAACAACTGACTGAAAATAAAGCTAAGGCCACAAGGAAAGGGAAACTACATGGCAAAAAAATTCAGTATTTTGTATTCCCTCTTTAAAATAAATACAGCAGTGTTCTGAAATGAAGACAAGCCCAGCCTAGGGTCATGAAGACAATTAATGGATACAAATATTTGTCATACAAGACAGAGAGAGAGCTGGGAGAGAACCCAGAGGAAAGAAGGCTCAGGAGGATTTTATCCATAAATTCTTGATGGGGGCAAGGAGTAAAGAAGCCAGACCCAGGCTCTTCTCTGTGGTGCCCAGTGCCAGAACACAAATCAAATTTGGGAATTTTCACCTGGACACAGTATAAACCTTTATTCTTGTGAGGGTGCTCTGACCCTGGAACTGCTCAGAGAGGCTCTGCAGCCCACAACTGTGGCTGTGATCCTGTGACCTTGCTCATAAAATTATCAGTTTTGTCTTCAAACTAGTTAGGAAGACTGGAAGGAAAAAAAATAGTCTGAAGGTTATTCCAGAATGTCCATCCTCTAATATATCCCAAGTCCAGATTTTGCTTACTAATAAATAATTAGAAAGTAATGGGGGAAAATCTTCAATGCAAAAATAAATGAAGTATTCCCAATTATTAAAGAGGCTGAAAAACAGAGACTAAAACATTCAGGGGATTGTTCTAGATGAATAAATATGCAGAAGAACAGCATTTCTATTTATCAGGTGGAGAGTTGGGATTTTTTTTACATTCAGTACTTCAAGGATTGCTTGCAGAAGGCACAGTTAGCTCAGAAAACATGTTTAGCATAGTGGAAGAGAAATGTACACAAGAACTTCTGGGATCATCTCCTGCTCATTATCCCTGCCCTCACAAAAAATGGAAGTTTTCTTTTACATTCATTTCCTATTGCTGTTTCAATTAATTTCACCAAAATGAAATGTCTGTAAGGAAATCTCCAACCTTCAGCTACTCCCAATGTCTAAACAAAATACTGCCAAAAGGGAAAGGGGGGGGGGGAAAAAGGAAAATTTTCTTTTGCTTCCAAAATATGTTTACTTGAGATAGGGAGCAGCTCAAGGTGAAGGGATGAGAGAAAAACAGAGACTAAACCAAGAAATGAGTGACAAAGAGAAGAGGAAGGAGCTGCAAAAGAAGCCCTGAGGAATTTTATAATTCTGGGGTTTATATGTGGCCACTTAATGCACCGAGAATTGACCCAAGGCAGACAAAATACACATTCCAGCTGAGCACCTGATGTACACAGCCTGCAGAACATGGAACCTAGCACCCAGGGAAAAATACAGAGAGAGCACAAACCCAAGTGAGCCCATACAGGTGCTCTGAAGCAGCAAACAGCTCCCAAAGTGAGCTCTGAACTTCACAGAGTTTTTAGGATAAAGCTCAACCATCACAACAATTGCAGAGCTGCATTGTACTAAAACTTTTATTTACTACAGTGTTTGTGGCTGCCAGTTCACTCAAGAACAACATTCTGCATCAATAAATCCCTTTGTTCAAGGAGTTCTTGATGAACAGGGAACTGGGTCCTAATGGGAATCTCAAGGGCTAAGTTCTGTCACAGGAGGAGGAGGCTGCTGGGTCAGAGAGTTTTAATGAATATCAACCATTACACACCAGGATAGCTCAGGTGACAGGTGAAACATCATTAAATTCCAGATAGATGAAGAATTTGTTGCAACAGTTAAAGTTTTATTCTCTTTCCATGTAGGAAGGTGAAAGCTAGTGCAGATAAGCTCAGTATCATTTATCTTCTAGCAGCATTCTGAATAACTAACAACTGGGATGCAACATACTCCTTCCTAAATTGCATTTCAGGGATGACTTTCTGCTGGGTTCAGAGGGGGAAAAATCCTCCCTGATTACTTTCTCAGATTGATTATCTTGCAACAGATTAATAAGCAGAGCTGACATGGTTCCCTGCCCATGGCAGGGGGGTTGGAATATATGTTCTTTGAGGTCCCTTCCAAGTCAAAGCATTCTGTTATTCTGTGACTTTATAAAGCAGTTAAAGGAACTCAAAACAGTATGTTCATTATGTGACATTGATTCACTCTTCATGAGCAGACAGCTCTCCTACACCAGAACTATAAAACCTTCTTATTCTCATGTTCTCTCTCTAGCTCATCAAAATGTTCCAAATGTTCCAAAATCTCTCTGGCAAATACCTGACTCAAGGATCACAAAAATACTGACAACAGCAAGTTCAGTAATACAGAAATAGCAATAAGGAGAAAATTACCAAAACAAGTAAAGCACTGTTCCAACTTTACACCAGTATGTTCAAAACAAGTGATTTTAAATTAATTACTACTGGTGAGTAAAGGAAGAAAAGAGAACTAATATCCCATCAGTAAATCACACCAAATCAGCTAATTTGGGTATTTTTTAAAATTTAACTTCTGTAACTTTTACTTCCTACACTTGCATTTTCATTCCACTAGCTAGTAAAAAAAAATAAAAGATACAAAATTGTAATAAAACTCTCCATCATTATTAGGCCTTTTCTGACTCCTGACTGTTTAATTCCTTATTGATTCTTTCTTTTTTTAATCATATCCAAAATGAAAGTGATTCTTTGCCTGCTGAGGACAAATCTGGAAAGAAATCCATGAATTTGCTGAGCAGCATAACAAAGACTATCCTGTCTCATGGACAATACCCTCTGTAGGAGCAAACCTTTCCTTTACCTTGACAGATGCAATTCAAAATGGGGTTAGCTGTAAAATCAAAATATTGAAACTGTCACATATAATCACTCTTCTGGCACATCATGCAGAACTGAACCTTTGCTTTATAGACAAGAAAGATGGTTTATTTCTTTAGCAGAGCAAGGTCTCAGGATGATCCAGACTCCTGCTGGGGAATGCAGAGCCTAAGGAGGAAGATGAGCACAAAGCAGGGACCAAGCCCAGAGCAGAGGGGAGGAGTTTGCACCTGAGAGGGGACAATTGTCCTGCTGGGCACTGGACAGGCTGCAGGCACAATTCCCCTCTTGGTGCTCTCGTAACAAGCACAAAAGAAGGGTGTTGTGCTTTTTAAGCTCTCAGGGAGATCAACCCTTCTGTCCTGATGTTTTCTGTTGTTTCACTGATCCACCTGTGGCACAGGAACCCAAAATATTCTCGTTTCTTTCACTATTTTTTTCTTTCTACATTTCCATTTTATTAGACTGTGACCCTAAAATGCAAGTTTCTTTCTAGTCTAAGAAGTCCCAGTGTTGTCTTCTCCATCCCTGGCCAGAATCTCTGTGTGTAAATCTGAAATGACTGAATGTGGTATACAAAATTTGAAATTCATTGCCCTAAATCAGTTTTTCATGTTCTCCAATCTAATTACTGCTTGTTGCATTTCACAGTCTCAGCAAAGATTACAAACACCTCATCAACACCACATATGAGCATCTGCATCATTATTTCCAGAAATATTTATTCTTTATTTCCAGATCCCAGACATTCTGAGTTGGAAGAGCACATTACTGCTTCTTTATCTTGTGCATGTTATTAATGTTTTCCAAAACTGCTTCTGGGAAGTCAAGTTTTGTTTCCCTCAGGTTATGTAATGTATTTCCTTATCATGTTCTGTACATTATTCAAGACCTTTGACAATAATTAGTTTTGCTTTAAACACTAAGAGAACAACACTGGGTTTGGAAACTTGACAGACTTATTTCTGAACTGAAGCAAGGACAACTGTTTAAAAAACAATTAAATACACAAGTAACAGTGAAGGATGATTATTAAGAAAAAAAAACAATCCCAATCAAGCAACAGAATATTGCCATAATATGTATTATTTACATTAGATTATTTTAAACCCCTGCAGGTCATTATTTCTGTGTAACTTCAGTGTAAATGGATTAGACACCACACTCAGCAGTGAATAAGTTTAATTTGTATGATCTGAACCAGACTTGAAAACTGATGAACTTCCAAGTGATCAACTCTCAGCTTGTTTGTTTTTCAGTGGGTTCAGAAAAGCAAATTTGATTCACTGTTAGTTTTTAATGCAACTTATTTTAACCAAGGAATTGCAATTGCATCCTCCTTGTGGAATCAGGAGGGTTGATAATCAATGAGGAGCTAAAATAAAACATGCAACACACCCAGAGGTATCTGTAAGGCATCACTGATGGATTTGTCAGAATTTTGGGACAGACACTGACAGAACTTTTGGGAGCCTAAATCAAAACTACACTTGTTTTAGTCCAACCATCCAAGGAGCTCATCAGAGTAAAAAGGGTTAGAAGTAGAAATAGAAAATTACAATTCCTTCCTCAGATTTGGGGTCCAAATTCTACTGAAACAGCTTCCTACTGCCTTACTGCATGCAGTATTGTGACTACATCAGTTTTTAATTGGACCCAACATGCAGTGAAGGTACCAAGGTTAAAACTTTCACCAAATGCCAGAATGGAAATCAGGAATGCAGGACCTCTTCTTCTTCCAAGCAAGAACTGAGAGCCCAGAACACATCAAATTTCTAAAGGTGCCCAAGCACTGGGGGATATTCCACACCTAAGAGATGGCAAAAAATGATATTTTATCTTCAGTTTTACTTTTCATTCCATTTGCAATCATTTGAAGTGAAGCACAGCACAGGACACTCCATTGGCTTAAATTACTGTAAGGAACAGAATCTCCTGTCCACAGAGTAATGCCTGCAATTTCTACCATTTCTATTTCAACAATTCCACATTACTCCATGCCTAAATAAGGAGACTTTTTTTTTCTTTAAAAATCTAGTCTAATTTTTATTTCTGTAATTCCTGTATACATTTCTCTGTCATGCAGTTGCTACTTCTCTATCTGAATCAGCTTAAAATAATCAAAATATTCCAAATAAAGCACAGCAAATAACCCCTCAGGTAGTCTGTACAGTTGGACGTTATTATTCACCTTCACTAAAGAAAAAGACATCTGCACTGCTTGTGTTTTCTCAAGCATCCTGCCTGTGAGGCTTAGCTGTAATTTGGATGCCACAAAAATATGCTCTTGTAAATAAAGTAATTTTGAAAACCTGCTAATTTCTTTAAGATCCAAGTATTTCATTCTTGATGAGAATCTATTCAGGCTTCATGCACAGATGGACACAACCTATTTGTAGTTTTTCTTCAACAAAACAAAGTAAAATATTTTGCCAGAAAAGAGGGTACAAAAAACCTTAAATCAAACCCAAATTTTCTTTTAATAGTATTGAGATACTGAGGTATCTCTCAGAAGTCAAAATAAAATTAAAACCCTAATAATTTTTTGTCTAAGAGATCAGACACCCACCACAAGCACTGCCATCATTTTGAAGTGACAAATTTAAATATATCATTTTAAAGTGACAAATTTGCTTACACTTCATAAATTGATCTTCAAGTTATGAAACTCTGATTATTTTAATTACTATATGACACTAAAAGAAAAATTTGAATGGGAAAAGCAGCTTCTGGCTTTCTAAGATTCTTTCAACACTCCTCAAATAAAGGCTAGGAAAGGTAAAGAATAGACAAGATAAAACTCAAAAGCTTTCAGAGTGAAAATGCAATTGTGAATATATATATACATACATCTGTCTCTACATATATCTATACATTTAAACATATATGTAAAAGAGTCTGGAAAAGGGTGAGGCACAAATCTCTGCATGGGTCAAGTCTGAATTAAAGAGAACTGCAGGAAGCTCACCAGTAAATGGAGATTGGACTTTGATTTTAAGGTCTGATAATGATGAAAATTCCCCCTTCAGATAGCTAAAACCAGTGTATTTGCTAGGGAAGAGAAAACCCATGAAAGAGGGAGAATGATACAAGGGAAAGAATCTCCAGATTTTCTGGACCTAGGCAAAAGGCAAGGCAGATTTCATATCCAATCAACAATGTCAACAAAACCACCTTTAAAAAGGGGTAAGGAAAAGGTCAAAGAAACTGAATGTGACATTGGAGTGTGACATTGGAACTATTTCTCATCTTGGAAAGAAAAAAAAATTAAAACCATCAAACAAAACAAACCCTTTTTAAAAGCAACAGATCTGAAAAAGCAAGGGGGAGAAGCCATCAGGCTGGACCCCAGAAGGGCCAGTTTTTCTTGGACACCACATTCCTTGATCACTGAAATTTCAGGGAGACCTTCCAGCATCTCCATAAGTCACTCATCAGCTGCTCTGTGGGGACCCCTCCTCCCCCTTTCATCATCCAGGACCAAGTCCCATCAGAGGCAGAGATAAATGCCTGGACTTCTAAAAGTGCTCTTCAAACACTTTTGGGAGCAGAGAGAAACAGCAGCTTAAAAGGAATCCTGGCTGAGGAAACTCAGTCCTTAAGAGAAAGAGCACTCTTAATACTGGAATTCTGCTCTTTGTGGAGTTACTGTGCTCCTTACAGTCAATATAACAACTTGTCTCAGGTGCAGATAAAACTTCAGAATCCTTTAGGGGAAAAAAAAAAAGAAAAATGAAAAAAAAAAAAAAAACCTGGAGGAAAGCACAGGGAGTATTTGGTGAAAATCCTTCCCTCTGAGAAATTTTAGCAACCACTACATTCTGTACAGCACTGCAGCAGATTACACCTGTGCTAGGTGACCCAGCTGGAGTGGGGGCATGGCACTCTCTGACCTCCAAAGGCCACTCCAACCTAAAAGACCCTGAGTGATGCTGTGACAACACATTTCATTGAAGGTTTTGACAGAGCAAGCTCATCCAAACTAAAATGGTCCTAGAGTTCCTGAATATTTAAACTACATCTACTGTCACTAATGAGAGATGGAGAAAAGACTGAATGGCTGGAGCTGTCAGGAGCATGTTCCATACTTCAATACTTAGGATAGGATTTAATGCCATTTTAAGCAAGTGCATTTTTGCTGCAGATTTTATTAGAGAATTACCCTCCATGAGTTTTCACAAGCCTCTTACTGTGAGCCATTCATAAACGGGATTCACACAGCAAGAAAGCACAGAACTGTATCAACAGCATGAGCACTTCATTCAGCTTCTAACTCTGCTTGGTTCTCCTGAAATTTCCAGGCCTAGAATTTAAAACAAACTGCAAAGTAAAATCTGAAAAAAACCAAAAAACACTGAACACTTTTGGTAGGTCAGCTGAAATTCTTTTAGAATCAGGTGCATGACTAACTTCCATTGAAACTTTTTCTAGTTCCTCCAACAATTACAAAACCAGTAATTATGACTTATTAAATACTTTCTGCACACTTAAGTGAAATACATGAGAAAACATTTGCTACTACAACTTAAATTACTATTTTCCTCTTTTCCATAATTTGTATTACCCCTTAATCTTTTGTAATTCCTGCAACAGCAAGTGTTCAAACAGAAGTACTGATCAGAATCACTTTGTCTCAGGGAGAAAACACACACAGGAAAAAGGCATCCCACTGCCAGTTTGTATCTTTTTATATCTTCATTTTGTTCACAGTGGATCTGTGAACAAAATGAAGATATAAAACTGCTGAGAAGAACAAAAAGTCAGAGTCAACACAAATATAAAAGTCAAAAAGTCAGAGTCAACACAATATAAAAGTCAAAAAGTCAGAGTCAACGCAATATAAAAGTTAACAAAATAAGAAATAATCTTCAGTAGGTGTTCAGCTACAAATTCTAAGCAGCAAATGAATATAATTTGATACATAAAATTAAAGTTTAAATGCCTCTAAAGCTTGAAAAATTATCACAGCATGTGAATGCTGTTTTATTCAACCCACATTTAATTTCAGATTTCCAATAGGACTCAGGTACTTCCAGGACTGACCACTGGAAGAAATTATTTGTCTTGAGCAACATTGCAAATTTCTACATGATTGCAAGCTATCATTTTCATTTCAGATCACCATTGCTGATGTACTTCAAATAAAAACTTCTGGAAACCTTGAAGATGCTCTATCCAATGCCCAGCTCAGGTATTTCCACCTCACTCAGGCAGGGCAGGTTCAGCTGCTGCCAGGGCAGTGAATTCAGCACTCAGCACAAACCCAGAGGAGCAGATTGTGCTCCTGCCCTTGGCCTCTTCCTGCCCACAATATCATTCCCCATTTTGTCTCTCAGGTTCCAAATCACACCTTGCATCTCTTTAATAACATGCTCACAGCAGATGGGTAAAAAACCCCATGGGAGGGACTTTGTTATCCCAGGTCACCCATTGACCAAAGTTTCCAAAAAATGAGCAAAGTTCCAGTTCTCAATTCTGTTCCTGTTCAGACATTCCAAGTGAAGAATACAGGAAAATCTGGAAAACTCAACAGTGTGTCAGGAACTGTAGCACCCAATACCTCAGGGAAGAGAATGAGGGCTCTACAAACCCATTGAATTGGCTTCACAGTGACAAAATACCAATTTTAGATCCCACAAAGCTCTGCTAACTTCATTTTAAATTATATGAAAGGCAGACTTATTGTCAACAAGATATAAATCCTGTCCATCTACTCAGCGCAGAGAAATCCTTCTTCTTATCCTTCATGCTAAAGAAGAATTAAAATTGCTAAAAGCCAATGACAGTCTTCCAGATTTGTTTTGTTTTGGTTTTTTTTTTTTTTTTGTTTTTGTTTTTTGTTTTTTTTTTTGTTTTGTTTTGTTTTTTGGTTTTTTTTTGTTGTTGTTGTTGTTTTGTTTTGGTGTTTGGTTTTGGGGTTTTTTGGGGGTTTTTTTTGTTTGTTTGTTTTTGTTTATTTTTTTTTAATTCTAAAATAGGCTTCTGCTCAAAGTTATACACAGGAGGAAAAAAAAAAAAAAGGCAAATGAAACACAGCCCTGCACAGCCCTTGAGGATGTATGTAATTCCCAGGCCTCCATTATTTCATTATTTTTTAAATTTCTAGCTTTGTAGCAAATTCCCATTCCCAGGCATGAAATGACAGTCCTTGTAAATTTCTGCTGAGGAAGCATGGGAAGAAAATTGAATTGTTCTAACCAGTTTTAGTGCATGATTCTTGGATTTAGGCATCATCCTTGGTGCTTCAGAGTCAACACTGAATAAATGTCTCTTACATCTTCTGAGCTTGCCTTGTGCTAAACTAAGTGCTGATCTACATCAGGACTGAATTAATATTACAGTGAGAAAACTCAGTGTTTAAAGGCTGGGAAGTTTTAAGAGGTTTTCTCTTACATTTCAAAAAGAAGGAAAAGGGCAAGTGACTGCTGGCTGCACCTTTGGGTGAACTCTGCCACACAGAGATGGGCTGAGTGCAGAACAGTGGCTGAACACACATCTGTGTCCTGCACCTCACTGCAGCTGAGAATTTCCTTTCCTTTCCTTGTCGGCCTTTCCTTTCGGTGCCATGGGACAGGTACGGTCCGTGCCGGTATGTCACGTTCCGTGCCTTGGGCACGTGGCAGGGCCTTTCCTGTGCACGTGTCCTGCTGGGAAGTGCAGTGCCTTGCCGTTCCTGTCCGGTCCTTTCCTTTCCTTTCCTTTCCTTCCCTTTCCTTCCCTTTCCTTCCCTTTCCTTCCCTTTCCTTCCCTTTCCTTCCCTTTCCTTACCCTACCCTTCCCTTCTTCTATTCCTTTTTCCATTTTCCTTTCCTTTTAACCCCTGTCCTTGCCCTTCTCTTTCCCCTTTCCCATTTTTCCCCTTTCCTCTTCCCTCTGACTTTGTTGCCTTCTTTAAGGCCACATTTTGTGCCCATATCTGCAGTCCCATTTCCCTGTTCAGCAGAGCTCAGCTCTTCCCTCCCCACACCAGCAGTTCCCAGCCCCACTCCAGTTCAGATTTCTCCTCTCTGCTGCCAGGGATGAGCACCCTGGGAGGGCTCATCAGGTCACTGCTCCCTCCATCCTGGGCCTGGAAAATGGAGCTGCAGTCAATCCAGCAATTAAATGTGAGACTTTTCAGCCACTGGAAGTGCAGCAGTCACCCTCTAGTACACCTACAGGAAATTAAACAGTGATACCATCAGCCATGAATAACTTTTAATTCAACCTGCTGCACGGGCAGATACCAGGTGCCTGCATCTGTACCAAGAGAGCACCTGGGCCAGGTACCAATATAGCTCAACACAAGGCAGCTCTTCTGTTTATCACAGGCTCACTTGAAATGAGCTTTCCAGCTCCTCAGGATATGGCTTGTTTCCCTCTATCGCTGCTGGTAGTAATATCTGCTAATAAACAACATGACTAATATTTGATAATAAACAATAGCAGAAGCCTGCACAAACCAAACCCATGTCTCAAGAGCACTGATATTGCTTCATATCAAAACATTTGGAGGACAGATCTGATAACCTTTTAGTTACCACTGGAAGTTATGATTTAGATTTTTTTTTTTCACAATGAGGAGCAAAACACAGAGTTTAGCTGCCAATTAGTCCAACCCTGTAAAGCATTTTCTCACTAATTCTCCTAATTCATTCCACTTAGGATCTGGAACTCAAATGGAGGAGGAGGGGATGAGCTAAAAATAGCAGCAGCAAAAAAAGAAAATGAAAAAAAAAAGCCAATTAGTAGGAATGGAGGAATTGCCACAGTAACCTTTGTCAGGATAAATTTAAGGTATAATGCTCCAAGATAGTTTCTATGGTGACCATGGGTCCTTGCAAGGTACCTCTAATGAGAAATGCAGTATCTGCCACACAAGCAAGCAGATGCAGCAGCAGCAGCCCAACAGCCTATTTAAAGACACTTTTCTCCCTGCCCCCTTTTTTCAAAGAGGAAAATAAACTGCTACTAAAGTAGCTTTAGTATGTGCATTTTTTCAGTTTTTTATTTCAGTCACTGAACTGTTAAGATCTCAGTGTAAGATTTATCCAAATTGAACAGGTTAGATTTATAAACATTACCCACTCTTTGCCTACTCTTTGCAAAATAAATTCAACTCACAAGTCATCCAAAAACTCCAAGGAGTGAAAGGTTTTTACCTAGAAAAATTACATAGATACAGGTTTAGAGAAGGAAAACAAGAAAAATGTTTGTGAAAAATCTTGCATAAATTCTCTTATTTTCCAAAACAATGTGCAGCTGTTATAATTTTAAAAAATGTATTTTACTAGATGGAAACTATCTCAGATTTATGTTTGGTACTTTATCCAAATATACACAGACAATACTCAAGAGCGAACAGCTTAAAAAAAGAAGGTTTCTCTTTTTTCCACACAAAGTCCATTTCATTTCCAGTCTTCACAAACAAAGTCTCTTTCAAATCTGGGCTGGCACTGCCACCACAAGCACCCTCACTAAGAACAAGCTCGGATTAACTTGTGACAGTACACACAAAAGGACACAGGTCCCATCAGGACCCTCAATAATAAACTTCAGGACCATGAAAAAATGATAAAATGTGTGCTGCTTCAACTCCCTGGCAGCTCTCAGAGTGCTGCAGCCAGCTCTGGGCTCCCCAGCACAGCAGAGACCTGAGACCTGGAAAGCCAAGGAGAGCCATGGGAACGCTCCCAGGGCTGGAGCCCCTCTGCTCTGAGCCAGACTGGGAGAGCTGGGGGCTCAGCCTGGGCAGGAAAAGGCTCCAGGGAGACCTTAGAGCACCTTCCAGGGCCTGAAGGGGAGTGAGGAAACCTGAGAGAGACTTTGAGCAAGGCCTGCAGTGACAGGAGAGCAGTTTGAAGTGGAAAGAGGGCAGATTTCAATTGCATGGAAGGAAGGTGGCTTTTATGATGAGGGTGGTCTGGCACAGGCTGCCCAGAGAAGCTGGGGATGCCCCATCCCTGGAAGTGTTCAAGGCTGGATGGGGCTTGGAGCCACCTGAGGTGGTGGAAGGTGTCCTTGACCAGGGATGGGCAGTGGATGATCCTCAAGGGTCCTTCCCACCCAAACCATTCCATGTTTCTACCATTTCTAGATAAACATTGAATGGAAAGGTTTGTTCAACACCAGCTCAGCCTCAAACCTGGGCACCATCAAAGCCTGGGCATCTGCCAGGGGAACTCAGCTGTGCTGGGAGCACAGAACAGCCCTGGCTCACACACAGGGTCAGCCCCTGCTCCCACCCTCACTGCTCTCACACACACACTTCACTGCAGCTTGCCACTCACAGTTTTTCTTGATCAAGTTCTGGTTTTCTTCATCCCAAACTGAATCTTCATGCAGTAAAAGAATCCTTTTCATGCCTCTTCTTAATTAGCAATAAATTACTAAACTGCTTTTTTTTTGCCTTTCTCAATGCTAAAGGGGCAGCTTCTCTCCTTTTAAACACTGCAAATTAAATACCAAAATCTTTCTTTAAGTAATACATCTAAGCCCAAAGCACTCAGGAGAACACACTGTGAAAACCAGATCAATGGTAGCTTGTGATTTAAATAGGTTAAATGTGGGTTTGGCAACTTTGCAGCCAAGCTTTTGCATTGATATTAGCAGGTGTTAGATCTCCTTGAAGCTGCAAAAGCTCTGCCAACTCATCAGGAGATGCACAACTCATTAACTCAATTTTGATATAAAAGATAGGGCTGAGAAGCTTCCCTGATGAAGTAACCCTGGAAGGAAACTTTGGTGGTGAGTATCATTTATATGTAAGGCCCTCACTTGTCAAAGGAAAAGGTTTTAGCTGAGATAATCCCCTGGCTGGGATTTTACTGCACATTTCACAGCCTGCTATTAACAGAATTAATATTCTGCCATGTGTTCTGCAGAGCTGACTTATATTTCAGTTTCAACTATTTTTTTTTAAAAAAGACAATGAATAAATACTTCAGAAAAAATCCTCCTGACCTAGTAAACTGTCAGAGCAGGAGTCAGTTAAAATTTTGTCATGCAAGCAATGACTCAGTAGATTCTTTCCAAAAGAAGCTTTGTTTATAGAGACTTATACAGATAAGAAGAAAAAAAAAAATAATTCTATGAAAGGCACACTAAATCTCTGGCCCAACCCAGTGTTCTGACACACTGAGTTTATCTAGTTGCAACAAATAGCTGAATTTATCCAGATTGTAACTGTTTTCTTGTGCAGTTTATAACTCTTTCAGCTGACCAAAAATATTAAAGCAAATGTTGCTCTCCTGCTTGTCCACTGCCTTCCCCTCTCAGTTACAGCCCAGACCTAAACCCACCTGCTTGGCAGCAGAACAATCCAAGGGAAAGAAGATGCTTCAGAGGAGAATAAGCAACAGGGGAGAGAAGAAATGGAGTATTTGAAGCACCCAGAAGAGCACCTGCCATTGGTGAGGAAAATCTCTACTCCATCCCAAAATAATCTACTATAAATGGCCTCCAAGCAGCTCCTCTCCTCAGCAGTGCAAATCCTGCAGCAACTGCATGTGTGGGAACACTCCAGAAACCTTCAGGTTAGGAGTCAGGAAAAATCTGTGGACAACAGCAAAACCTTCACCAAGAAGTAAATAATTCAGTTTGTGCAGAGAAGAACCAATAAACCAGTTTCCATTCAACCACCCAAACAACAGTTACACCAACCTGCAAAGTTTTATCCTGTAATTGGCTGAGGGGAAAAAAAAAACATACTGCCAATTATCTTGGACTATTATACTTTAAATATTTTTATACTTCATTCTTCTATTCACAATGTGCGCTTGATTTTCTCTTTTTTCCCTTCAAGTGTAACACTGGATTCTTCTCTCATATCAGGTTCCCTTTTGCAAATATTTTTTTTCCTAGCACTTCCTTTCAACTTAAATAGTTTTCAAGTATCATCTTCCCATTTGGTGAGATCATTCCAAAGAAGTGAAAACATCCTGCCCTGTGCTGATACAAAACATTCTGCTCAAAAAAATGCTTTTTTTGGCTCACTACTGAGCCATGGGTAAGATTTTCACAGATGTATTAAAACCTGGATCCAATTCCTAAGAGGTAAAAGGCAGCCCTGAGCTCATCATCCACTATTTAAAGCTCAGATTTTTTTTCCAGCCTGTTCATCACTTTGGATTTATTAAGACTGAAGTTCACGTGACAATTCATCATCTTGTCCTCTCTAACTCCTCACATCAGCTCCCTCCTCCACAGTCCAGCACCAGGGACCTTCCCAGCCCTCTCTTCACCCCTCTTCCAACCCAATTCCAAACACAGCTGAGCAGTTCAGGGCCCAGCCCCCATTCCAGAGGGGCTCCAATGAAGCTCTACACATTATTACTCCCTTTCTTAATTCAAAACTTTCCCTTCCTATCCCAGAGCAGCTTGGTTTCTCTATCACCTTCTGGTGGGGAACTCCTTCCCATGTCAAGAATGACATTAATTAGACCCTTCTCACTCTTCAAGCTTGTTCATTCCTGACCAGAACTTCCATGTTCTGGAAATGGATAAGCTCACAAAAATGGATTTATGAGCCAAATCTTCCCTGTATAAAACCCTGTTTACTCCTTCCTAGTTCAACACACTTAATCAATGCAGATGTACACATAAAACTGAAATAAACATGTCCATAACTTTCTTTAGCACAAGTCTCCCTCTTTCCTCCATTTTCTTATTTGATATATTAAATCTGGAATGTTTCCTAGATGTCAGGATCTCTCATAGCCTGAAAGCACCATATAAGATAAGGAGCAATTTGATAAATGTATATATGGAGGTTTTAAACACATCTCTTGCACTAGGCAGAAATCAAGGCACTACATAATCCAGACTGAGAGTTGCTCTCCCACTGAGGGCCAGGAAATCAAACAATTCCCAATGATCTCATTTCAGAATTGTCAATTATGCTTCAAAAATCCAAGGCTAGAGCAGAATTCTTCATTGTTATGAAGAATTAGAAAGAATGTGCATTTTTGCAAACCTCAAACAAGGCAAAGCTTTCACTGGAGAGCCACTGGAAAAGTCGGCTGGAGTGGACAGAAAAAGAGGTTGAAGAAGAAATATTACAGATTTAACATCCCCCTTTCTCTGCCAAGATCAGAAACTTTTATAGGGCAAATCACAAATTGTATTCAAACTTAGCAGAATACTGGTTTTTGTTTTGTTTTTTTTTTAATTCAGGACCTTTAAATATTTCCATTATTTCAAAGAAGGCTTAAACTTTTTGCCTGTGATCCCAGTTATTATGGTGGCATAGGTGAGGGGGGAAGAAAACATAATTTCCAAATCAGCATCTGGTGACACATTTGTAACTGCAAAATGAAAATGTCATAAAAGGCTGGCTTTATATGCTACAGCATTTACTTAACATCTTTCAGTGATCTTTTCAAATCACTGTTGTTTTAGCTTTTGTTTCCAGTTAATGAAGGCAGAATTAAATGGATGTCAAGAGTAAGGAATAAATTCAAGCTGATGAAGCACTAATTTTAAATGAGTGTTCTCTTTGAAGGAAATGCTCACAAACTAGCTATTTTAATTATACTTTTGATCATTTAAAACAAATTAATAGAAATTGGATATTTTAATTTCTAATTTCAGGAAATCCATGCTGCACCCTCGTGATCTTTTACAGAACATCAGAGAGCAGGCAGGAAGCCAAATGTGGGCAACATCTGAGTGTAACTTTCATAAATCCTTTGGCCATTAAGGCAGACATAACTGGCAGCCACTCAAGACAATCTTCTTTCATCCCATTAACGCAGCCACCGTGTCACCACAGCCACAAAACACAGCCAAGTGCTCCTCAATCCAGGGACTGCTGTGCTCTAAATTAATCTATTTATCTACAGATATTGATCAAACCAGGTGTGACCTGGAGCTGCACCTAAGCCCAAAAGCTCAGCCTCTTACTGGCAGCATAAACAAAAAACGACCTGAAATGTGTTAGGAGGGTTTTCCACAAAAAATGAAGATGATGGTTAATTGGGAAATGGACTAAAACTATTCAGTTACCTTCACCACTTTTTCCTGCAATCTCTAAAGAGTCTAAGTGCACCCAGAGACCCTTCACTCCTTATGTCCAAGCATCCAAATATCATAACAGAGCAATTTATGGGGCAAATATATTCCAGTGAGCTTTTTATCTGTTTGGTGAACATACAAGACACCAGGTGACAGTGAGCAGAAAAAGTATTGCTCCCAACTGAACCTATGGAGGAGGACTGTGCAAACTCACATTGCTAATAACAACACACTACTGAAAGTGAGACATGAGTTAGAGGTCAAAGCCTTACCAAAAAATAGCACTATGCCATTTGTAACAGCTAAAAAACCAAATAAAAAAGGCTAAGGAAAAAAAATTGTCCTCCAGAGAAGGGTTAAAAAAACCCCATAACAGATAAGGACAAATTATGGAAAGACAGGAAGTCTTGGAGGACAAAAGAAAGCAACAGAGAAACCAGTTCCCACGGACACATGCCCATAACTGCTGGCTTTGGGAAGAACTGGGAAGTTTACCAATGAGTAAGAAAATTTTCAAATCAAGGAATAGTGTAGGTTGGGAGGTTCCTCTGGAAGTATCCACTCAAACCTGGAAGTTGGCCATGGAAGTTGGCCATGAAGCCCCAGGATGGCAGCACAGCACCAGGCAAGTAAATGATTCTTTGCATTGCTGCTCCCATCCAGGCACAGAGCTCAGGGCAGCTCCCCCTGCCTGCCCAGCCTTGGACACTGCTGCATCCCACTGGGTAAGAAAGAATTCTGAATAACCTCTGCAGCACAATCTCTGCAGCCTGCCTTGAATTCACAGTGCAAGGCAAGTCTGACAGGAATTTGGGCTGTGCCAGCTGTGCTGCAGCTGCACAAATCACTCCCCCACTTGTCTGTGTCCTGTGGAGGGAACCCCCTCTCTGCCATGGTTTCACTCAGGACTCCCAAGTTTCTGACATGGATTTCAGGAGGAGAGAGAGCCAACAGAACATCTCAGGGGTGCTGATCACAGGGCAGGTTTGAGACAAAACAGAAATTTTGACTGAGTATCCATCTCACAGAAATAAAGACAAACGTGGGGAGAAAAAACAATGTTGATTAATGCAACTTTCCTTTCTCCTTCAGTGTTCAGAAAACCTACTGGAAAAAGGACAAACCCCAAAGTTCCATGGAAACTTTTCTTCCTGGGAATATTGGTATTTTTGTATTTCATTCTAGCAGGGAGATTCATTCACAGTGAAAAGCTGATAAAGTTCACCTTTAACCCCCCCTTTTTTCCATCACCCATCCATGCTGAAACACGATTTTCTAGAACTACAGTCTGATTTTATTGGTTTGAATATGAGTAAATTAAGGGCAAGCACAATTCATTTTAACCCTGACTTCCCTCAGGAAGAGGCATTTCTTCCTGTTTAGCTTGTTGTTCCATTGTTATCTAATGAATGAAACAATTATCATTTTTCTTACATTCTTACTTCTTCTTCCACATTCCTTGCACAAAAATGAAAACCCAAGAAAAAGGTATTAGAACTTCAATTTTTTTAACAAGCCTGCACTTTGTCAAATGCTTTCACAACTGTGCCTAGCACCCAAAACTTTCAATATAGAAATATTTTTTTTCAAGTATTGAGGAAATTAAGGAGGGAAAAAGTCTGGCTTTTTCTATGAGAAAAAAGGGGTTAAAAAAAAAAAAAGAAATTTTAAATCTGAATCCTGAAATCAATTACTCTTTTTTCAAGAGACAGCTTTTGAGCCCTGCAAGTCCTATAACCTGTAATCTACTTAGGATTTTAGGGGAAAGTGAAGATGACTGGTCTGGATTTTGAGTGATTTATAGCTCATTTAAAACTGGAAGAGCAAACTCGTGCTACATCTGTGGGATATTTTGTATAAGGGCCAAACTACCCAGCCATGTTTATGCTGTACCCTATTAAAGTGAATAAATCCTGTCAGAGACAAACTTGGCCTGTGCTCACAAAGCTCCTGTTTCCCCAGCTGCATGCACAAAATATTATAAATAGTGCAAATTGGGTCTTCTGAGGCCAAGGCAATGTTCAGAGAGGTCAGGAAAAGTGCCATGCAGGCTAGATGCAGTGAGTTAGTCACTCCTGATTTAGGAAAAGGCAACAGAAGAAGTGGGAAAAGAAAAAGAATCTTATGGAAAGTGATGGAATAGCACAAGAAGTGCCTACCCAGTGCAGTAGCCCAGGATTGACAGAATCCATACACTGAGTTTTGGGGAAGGGAGGGAAGGGAAGAGGAGAAATAACCCTCTCAGAGCAGTCTGAGAAAGCTGACCCAAAGGAAGCTCTTCATACCAGCAGCTGGAGAAGGAAAGCTCACCTCAAATACACATTTCTTGACAGAAAAAATGCTAAATTCAAATGCAAATCACAGGAAACAGATTGTCTGCACATTCCCTATGGAAATACACCCTCTCTGTTCAGAAGAAAAGGATGGTATTGCACTGGGGACAGGACAGGGAGTGGAACAGGAACATAGTGCTGAGCAACCTACAAGGGCATTTGTTTTCATCATCATTACAGGGATAGAACACTGCAAAAGGCCTTGCAGTTGGGATGTGTGGCAACTGCAGGCAGATCTTTGGCAATTCCAGGGAGATCTCCTCAGAACCAGCCTTTGTGAAGGTCTTTGCCTCCACTTCTCCATGGGGGAGATGGCCTGATAATGCCTGAGGCCTTGAAATCTCTTCATTTCCAGATGCATTCATACACAGCTCAAAGTCCATTTCTTCATTCCCATGTTCACTTCCCTTCACCTTTTCAGGAGAGCCCTCCTCTGTCCCCACCTCATACAATGAATTAAATTGCCTTTAAATTTTACTGCACTTGGCAAACCAAAGCCGAAATCTTTTATTTTCACCACTCACCTGAATCTTCTCCCATCTGATCTCCTCTTTGTCCTGTGTGTGTGACCAGAGCTGAATATCAAAATTCCTTCCTATCATTCCCTCCTTCTGCTGGCCTCTCCTGCTCTCAGATCACATCTGGGTTTTGCAGAGCAGTCACACTGATCAGCCCCCAGTTGGGATGGATATTTCACACTTTCCAGAGGAACCAGGACCAGGCAGGGACAAGCTTGGAAGGGACCTCAGAAGAGCATCTGCTTTTCATGCAAATGGATTCCTTGAGTACTTCAGCTACAAAGCAGTCCAAAACTAAAATGTCTCTTTATTATTTCTTCTATTGCTCTTTCATTTTTTATTATTATTGTTTGTTATTTTGCCATTCTATAATTTTTGCAGAATCCTCCCGCAGCATCTCCAGTTTTTGCAAAGTGCTTTGAAATAAATATGAACATCATAACTGGTTCATACTCTGAATCTGACCAGTGCTAGATGTATCACCCTTTCCTACCCAAACAATTCCTTTAATTATTTTTGTTGAAAATAAGTAATCATTCACTTAAAATTATGTACTATGTTTAAAGACTGATTTGGCTATTAGTAGAAAAAGGCAAGCCTTAAAAAAATTAAAAGTGCATTTAACAACTGTCAAATAAGACACAAAATGAAAACTATTGCCCTGACAACAAAGGGTGATTTTCATGTTTTAGTTAATACAATTTGACTTGAAGGTATCTCAGAAATATCCAGCTGGCCATAGATTTAACATGAAGACCAAGGGCAACTGCTGTGAAATTTTATTTTCTCTTGACAGCAGGCAAAGCCTTAATCATAGCAGCTTTGTCTTTAAAACACAAAGTGTAACAGCAATGTATGGAAAAAATCATTAATCTCCCATACAGACAACATGCCCTGTCATAATCAGACACACAAATTAAACACTGACTTGGCAGCTGTGAGAAATAACAATCATCATTTACTTACATATGGGCAATAAATTTATTGGGGGAACTTTTGGTTCAAAACAGGGCAGAATTTTTAGTTCTTGCTCCCTTTGAAGGAGAACTTATTTCAAAGTGTTTTCCAAATGTGCATTGTTAACTAATACTGCAGAAATTGCAGTGTACCACTGCAAAGACTTCACAGCTCAATTAATGAAGGCATTTACATCAAATAATTAAGCAGCAGAAATGGCACTCATAATTAGTATGCAGACAAAGGGCTTTTAAAAATTCTTTCATTTCCATGGATAAAAAACTACCAGACTATGGGATAGAAGGTATAAAAGTGAAAATAATAATTTGTTTCTTTAATTATTCTTGTCTCATTAGAATGTAACAGAAAAAAAATCAAACCGGGTGAAGTCAATACATACAAAAGTTCACTTAGCAAAACTGAGCAAAATATAATAATGCTGCTGACTATAAAAAAAAAAAAGAACAAAACTTACTGTAGAGTACATGTGTAAGCAAACACACTCATTTAACCCTGTAACCCTGCTAAAAGGCAGGGTAAAACTGCTGACCCAGAAAGGAAGCCTGAACTTGAGTGTTGACTTTGCTACTGTAGGATTTCTTCAGCTTATTTTTAATTAGGTGACTTCCAATTAAAAAAAATGAAAAGGCCAAAATTCCATCATGTTCTTTCACATCAGCATCCCCTGGGTCACCAGCACTTGTCAGAACTTGTAAATTTTGCACAAAAGTCTCTGATTTGAATTACCAACAGAATTATTGCCTCATTTACCATGACCTCTCCTGTTTGCTCTCCATCTCTCAGCTCCTCACACCAGTCCTGTCCTGGGCATCCCAAGCTTTAATCCCTGTGGTCCCCACACCAAGGCCAGAACAGGCTGAAGAATCCAATGTGTGAATGTGCAGAGCCCAGCTGTGGGGTGCCACACATGGGGAAGGCTTCAGCAGCCCAGCTGTGCTGTGCCACAAGGACAGAGGAGAGAACTGATCTGCTCAGACCCTCCCCACCATCAATCTTCCCCCAGTGCCTCAGACACACCGTGCACAGAATGGGGATGGGAAGGCAAGGCAGGGTGTGTGGTACAAAATGAGATATCCTGGGGCACACAACGAGATTACATCTATTACCATAAATTATGAAGTGATTTGGGCATAAATGAGGGCTGTCATGAAATTTAATTTTAATGGTTTGATAACCAAGTAAGAAACACAATAATTACCATACCTATGGTTTTTCAGTAAATTCAGATCACTGTTAGTGGCAACACTTTTTTGTTCACAGACATTAATACAAATCCCTCCAAGAGCTGTTTGCTATATTTTTCCATGTCAGAGCACCTGTTGATTACCTTGTTGCTGGGATAAACAAGCTCAGATTTCCCACTGATTACATTCAAAACATTTGCACTTTGCTCACTGCAAAACTCCTTTACCAGTGCAGCTGACTGCTGCAAGAAACACTTTTTCTTCTTCAAGAAACTGGAGACTCAGCCAGTCCAGAAAAAATCTCTGGAGGCTGAGCTTTCCAATAGCAGACATGAGAGAATTTGCTTCCTTCATCATCATCACACATCCTATGTTCCACTGGAGAGGTGAACAAAACAGGTTGGTACCACTGGGTGAGATTTGAAATTAGCTGAAGACATTGCCAACACCTCAGCACCACTCACTGCAGCCAGAACTTCCATGGATTAACTTGGCTGACACCTTTTCATCAGGACACCAGGTCTCCAGTGCATTTCCCTGTGGATCCTGAAGTTTTAAAAAAACTCCTGCACACGTAAAGCAGCAAAAATTAATTTGAGTTGGAATTTAGCTTTGCAATAAGCCCTAAAATTATTTTCAGGAGTTCAACAAACGACCATCCAAAACTCTTGCTCCTCTGTTTTCTTCAACCAGCCTCACAGGAGAGGGAGGAAAAATCTCCAGTCTTTTCCTACTCTGCTCCAAAGAAATCTTGGTTCTCTTCTCTCTCCATCATAATCTTGGGAGAAAAAAAGACCTCAGACTAAAACATGTCACTAATTGCCCCACAGTGGGATAGGAAGGAACATTTCAAGTCATGTGGAAAGCAGAGATGGGAATGTGAAGTCTCTAATTAACATCTTGGGATATAGGGGGGAAAAAATGGCTGATCCTTCATTTGTTTGTCTGCAAAACAAGCAATGATGAAAGACAGAAAGATGAGTGAACAAAATAATCACTGAGCCCAAATTATCATTTCTGACTATAAAATGACAGGGAGCAAAATGTTTCTCTCTCCTAAAATAGAGGGAGAAGAGTGTCACTTCTCAGAAACACTGCTTATATATATCTCCAAGAACAGCTACAATGCACACAGTAAATAATCCCAATTATTGGCTTAAAAAGTACAGCAAATTGTAAGTTTAAGCTTTTCTGAAAGCTAAAATGATAATTTTCACTAGTCAGCAGAATAATCTTACTGTAGAAAAAGTCATCTATTTTCCAGATAGTCTTTTAATGGCCTAAAGAATGTCTCTTTTCCTAAGTAATATATTACCAGTTTTTCCTGACATATGCAGTGTTATTGTAGCAGCTATTATTGCCCTGTCTCTAAGTTAATTGAAGCAAACTGCCTTTCAGACCTTAAAATAAAAATATTGTGCAGCATTCTACACATTTGATCCATTTTACATTAATATAAATAAGACAGAGAACAGGGCAGGGTTGGAATGCACCAAATGATGTGGATATTACAAAATGGATCCCAGGGACTGCCCTTCATGGGCTCAGAAAGGTTTGGCAGTGCCAGCACTGATCTACTGCCCCAGACTTTTTCTGGCATTTCTGTTTTGAGGTCCTCACTCTTCCCATTGCCAGCACCATGGTCAATTGTACACCTTCATTATAAATCAAATTATATTGCAGAGAGGGTTCTAATAAGTGCAGCACCCATCAGTATCCCTCATTTTCCATGGGAGCAATGCATGAATCCCCTGCAAATTCCCTCTCAGAAGGGAAAAATTTACATTCTACAGTGCCCACTCTGTAATGTAGAGCAGAGAAGCAACACATCAAAATTTCCAAGTTCTTTTACTTTCTAAACATCCAAAGTGGGAAGCAAAAGAGGCCCAGACTAAGCAGGATGCAGCATTATCCTTCTTTGTAGGTCTGGAGGCAGAGAATATGAAAACACTTAGAGTCCCCAGCAATAACAAAAGGGACAAAGAAAACAATTTCCTGCTACCTCCACTCTGTCAGGATGGGAGATTTCAAAGTGAGAGTGATGAATGGAGACAGAGTAAATTACAAAAGGAAGAGCAAGTGACCAAAGCTGGCAAAAAGTTATAATTTAAATAAAGGTAAAATGAGGCAAACATTAAGAATGAGGACAGCACCAAAAAAGGTACAGGGGAAATGAAAGAAATAATGAACTTGACTGAAAAGCCTCTCTTGAAATATTAATCAGGTATTAATAACAATCAATATCCAAAGAAAAAAATTCCTCAATGGAGACTCTAAAAGAAGAGGGATTTGTTGAAAAGCTTTGGATACTTAGGTTGAAAACCTTGGTTCAAAAGCAGATTCCAGGGAATGCCTGCCCTGTATTAAAATGCAAAGATCTGGAGCCATTGCTTAAAAAAAGAAAAAAATTCTCCTTTTATTTTTTTCTTTTTTTTTCCCCAAAAAGCAACAAAAGCCTTTTCCTAAGAGCAGGAAGCTGATTTTAAAGCCCAGTGAATGCTTCACCTGCTATTCTGTAGTAGATCTACTGGAATAAAAATTAAAGCTCATGGCAACATAGGAGCCATATACACAGTTTTACAATGAAAAGCACTTACCTTCAAGAAATAGATAATAAATGAGTTTAGAACCAATGGAAAACTATGCAATTTCTAACCAACATGAAAAATGTATTTTGCCATAAGAATAAAAATAACTTTAAAGGTTTTAAATAGCTGCAACACATATACAATCTCCTTTGATTAATGACTGTTTCAAAAGACTTATTGAAAGGGTTTTTATCCATTACAATGTAATGATTTAAAAATATTTAAATTTAAATCCATAGAAGTAAAATTGAATCAAAGGGATGCAAAGAAATTTTATAACCTGATTTGTAGCTTAATTTCTATCCGTTATATATTATCCCAAAAAACTGGGAATGAAAAATTTCCAGGGGTTTTAAAACAATAAAAACAGTGAAAAAAACCAAGAGGCATAAAAATAAAATTAAAAACAATATAGATAGGAACAAGAATATTTTGGTGACTGTTTTTAGCATTCACATTCTCTGATAAAATCCCTTCACCCAGGATTTTTCTCCTGGGAAGCTGAGAAGCCTCAGAGAAAAGAAAAACAATTCTTCTCTCATTTGCTTCTCCTCTGTTTTGCTCACGTGGAATGTGTTGGAGATTGTTTACCCATGGTGATTGTTCCATTGGATTCTGGTGTGAGTTGTTTTGACTCTTTGGCCAATCAGGGCCAAGCTGTGTCAGGACTCTGGAGAGAGCCACAAGTTTTCATTATTATCTTTTTAGCAATCAGTAAGTATCATTTCTGTATTCTTTAGTATAGTTTAGTATAGTATTCTTTATTATAATATAAAGTAATAAATTAGCCTGAGAACATGGAGTCAGATTCATCATTCCTGCCTTCGTCAGGACATTCCCAGCAAATAAAATAAATGTTTAGACTGCTTTTTAAAAAAGAAAAAAGGCAATTCTTTCCAAATAAAAGGAAGATCTGTATGTTACTGATGGTTTTGTCCCTTGCTTGGTAAAGTAAAATTCAACCTGAGTTTGAGTCAACACATTTCCACTTGGTTGTGCTTTGGGAGTCACCAAGGCAAAAAGCATTCCCAATGTACTGCTATTTTACCTGTTCTGTGATTCTTTTTGACAGCTGCATTCCTTGCAATTAACGTGGTTTGACTTTGAACTTAATATTCATCCAGAGATTTGCAGACAGGAAAACATCTCTCTTTAACCAAGTTTCTGAGCTGCACGGCTTAAACTCTCCCAGAGAAGAGAGCAGTGCAGGGAGCTCAAGAGCATTTGAGCTCCTTTTCCACATTACCACCTTTCCAGGATGAAATTGGAATTCAGATGCAATGATCACCTGAAGGAGATTAACCAGGCAGCCCGGAGCTACAGCCAGCAGCAGGAACCTGAGGCAGGTGTGTACTGGCAAATAATGGTTAATAATGAGCTGTACATCACTCTGCTAGGGTGCTAAGAATCAATAGCCACAACAGCCTGCTTCATCTGAAATATATTTTCCCACAGAGATTGGAATTGCTTTTTCTTCAATTCTATTTTTCTTTCCTGGAGTTTTCTTTGTAGGAAAAGTGAGGAAATGGCTGGGGAACCACATAACAAAAATTTAGAACTGGGAAAGGATAACAAACTACTGAGATCAGGTTTTAACACCAGGATTACATTCAGAGCACATGGAAATTACATTCAAACACTCTACAAAAGTTAAATGAGCTGTACACCTCAGTACCAACTGCTTTGTATTTCATTATTTCCAGGATCACTCCATGCAGAGCCCAAATAAATTTACTTGAGATACTGCTAAAACTCAGTGATGCACCTCCAAGAAAGAAAACTTTTCTATTCTTTGACATGTGTACAACGTTTAAAAAGAACAACAGGCACCTAAATGTCATCAGTTGTGCACAGAAAAATCCCAGGGCTGACTCTGGGCCCCCTTGGCAGGGGCAGCACTCACCGCTGGCACTCCCCGGCGTGCAGAATTAAATCCTCGTTGTTCCTGGCACTGATGGTCAGCTCGTGCTCTGTGGAATTGAAGACATCCAGAAGGAGATGGCACTGCCTGGTGCTGTTCAGATGGAGGGAAAAAAACACCTTTTCAGTGATGATATTATTGTAGGTTTATCAAAATGAGTATTGATACATGGATATAAATATAAATACAAAGAATTCGTGCATTCACATAGAGGTTTTATCTCCTCCTCCAACTGTAAAAATATCCTTATCCTTACAAAAACAATCTTTTTAAAAATAGATTTTTTTTTTTCTAGAATTAAGCAAAGGGTGCATCCTAAAAAGCTGTCCCATGACAATTCTGTCCTGCACAATATCAAGCCTCACAGCATTTGTTCACCTCTCTATAGTTTCACTTTGCAGCTATCACATTCACTTCTGCAGAGAAAGCCACAGATATTTTTCAGTTCTTTAAGCCTTCACATAAAAAGAAAAAAAAAGAGTTGCATTATTTTAAATTACCTTGACATTACCTCTTTAAGACACAAATTTGCAAGCAAAAATTTAAATTGGTTAAGGTTATTATAAAGGAGAAATTTCATTTCCATGGCTTGTCTACAGACCAAAACAGCTGGCAATTGGAGCACTTAACCTTGAGAAGAACTTCTCTGAGAAGGAGAACTTTCTCCCCTCTGTAAGACAGGCAAGCACAGGCCCTTCTCACAGAAAAACTCAATATTTGTTGGCTACTATCCTTCAAATGCAAATTTGCCCAAATGCATTTGATAGAAATACACCAACTGAATATCTGGCAACCTCAGAAAATAATAGTGACAAAGTTGCAGAATAAAAACCTTACTGCAGAAGTTAATTCCAATAAACCTTTTAATTATAATTAATTTTATCATAGTCACCATTCTTATTAATTATGTTAATAGTAATAAAAATAATAATGTACTGTTTAATGCAATTAAGTGTTAATATTTTCAATTATTTTATTCATATCAAGATTCTGGAATTTTTTTCTAATTTACAACCTTTTCTTCCTAGTGACTATAATCAGAAATAGCAGCATTGATAAAAATTGAATACACATGAAAATTTATTGGAAACAGGTACCAAAATGCCAAATCCTATCAGACAGCTGCAACAACACTTTACCAATCTATCTGAAATTCCAGACTTCCCAAGAGGCTACTGAACAACCCAGAAATATCCCCAAAAGGGAAGAAAGAGGATTATTGGTGAAAGTTGTCAAAGTCATCCTTCAATGTTAATGATCAAGCTACAGCTGTGTCTAGAGCAACCAAAAATATATATTTAAAGTTATAGTTATGGTTATTTACTGCACAATTGTTTACAACTGACCTGAAATGCCATTCCAAAGGCAATTAAACTCAGAGGTACAAGAGTTTAAAAACTGTTCTTCTCTGAAATAGGTTCTCTGGTCTAAAATACAACTCTGTTCTGAAAATCAAAGAAGTCCCTTGCAGAGAACACACAGGAGGAAACGTTTTGCCAATCCTTGGGTTGGGAACACTCCCAGGACAATCCCAGGAAGCTGAGGTCACCAAGTGACAATAATGTCACCTGCAGCCAGGCACTGCAGGACAAGCAAGCACTGCTGGGGTCAGGACCAAGTCTATTAGCAAAAAATTTAAAAAAAGCAAAAGTGGGGGTGGAGGCTTTTTTAATATATATTTTAAGAGATTTCTCTCTCTTTGTAAAACCCCAATGACTGATGAGTATAGAGGGGATGCAGGCAGGCAGCTGAGTGCCTGAAGCAAACTTGTCAAAACTCAGGAATTTAGAAGAGATAAGGAGATGTGGCTCTTGTGAGAAACTTCCTTCCTCAGAACTCACAAGAAAGAAATAACTGGAAGGGCAGTGCTTGAGTCAGTTACCAGAAAGGAATGGAACAGAAAAGGGGGAACAGCTCTTATCAGCTTCTACCTCATCTTTGGCAGAGTGGAATGAGACCAGTGAAGTCTCAGACAGCCTCTGCCTCTCCAACAGATGCAAGGTGATGGTCTGGAGGAGCAACTTCCAGTGCAGATTAGTTTTTAAAACTTCATATGTAAAGAATTTGTTATTTCTGCCACAGCAAACCCAAACAAAAAGCATTCAAGCCTCCTGCAGTATCTTCGGGCAGCAGAGCCAAAGTTTTGCAAATAAAACAATTCATGCCACAAAGGCACGAATTCATTCACTCACCTACACAAGCAGCTGACCTTCAGGACTAAACAACATTGATTTTAAAAATTCCCAAATATGAATTCTTGAAAATTATTCACCACCACAACATTTATTTCCTCCTCTTCCAACACTGCACAAAACAGTCACAGGAAAAAATCATTCTTTCTTTGTAATTTTAAGTAAATTCTCAAGGGAAATCTTTAGGTAAAAAAAAAAAATAAATAAAACTTTAAGTTACAGAATTATTACAGTACCTTGAAAGCTTAGAAGAATAAGATATTACTGTGAAAGAATTGAAAGTAACATTAAGACTGTAGGAAAAGGTAGCACTAGATCTCCAGAATAAATACAGGACAGTATCAAAGAGACTATTACAGCAAGGAAAGCCAAACACAATTAAAGGTTTCTTTGTTTTGTTTTTTTTGGGGGATTTTCTTTGGTTTTTTTATTAAAATAGGAAGCTTCAAACAGAAGCTCCATCCAAGTAAGGAAACCAAGAAAGCATAAGCTCCAGAAAATCGGATGTAATGCCAAAAAAAATCTAAAAAAAAAAAGGAAAAAAAGAAACCCTGAAGTTTTTAAAGAACAATTTGCTGAAGATCTAAAAAATAGCAGGAATATTTTTCTTTTTTTTCTGTAACTTTCTGCAATCAGTAGGACTGTGTAGAACTCATGATGCTGAGTTAGGAAAGTTCCAGGAAAACAAAGAATTAACAAGAAAGCCAAAAATTAATATCAATTTTCCCTCCAGCAGAACATACAGAAGGCCATCCTTTGCAAGACAGGAATTAAAGAATTTATTTCAGGGTCAGTAAAGGAGATTTGAGAGGCAAATTATATTCAGGCAAATGTGATAAAGGAACTCCAGTAAGATTTTGCTGAACTCTTACATTTAAGTGCAGTCAGAAATGTATTGCTTAAACCAAGCTCTTGACCAGAAAATTTCAAACATCAAATTGTTTTAAGGATTTGAAGGCAATTGACCAAATCTTAAACCACTACTGCTGACCTCAACACTATGTAAACAGGTTTTATTAAAATCTGCCAGCTTAAAAAAGAAACCCTAAAACCACTCAAAATAACAAATGGATCTAAAGGTGATTAGATGACAGACCATAATGCCCTACTGACATGTTTGGAAGAGAAACCTCAGTCAAAAGCCACAGAATGCTGGAACTGGAGAAGATTTGCCCATCCATGCACAATTTATTCTCCCTTTCCCAAACTATCCACCACCATGTAAGAGTTTACACTACATATTCAATTGGTGGAGGAGGGTGGATTTTGAGTCCTCTAAGTTTAGTTAATAGGTGTTAGCTACCATTCATCCCAGAGAAGGCAGAGAACACCACCCCCCACGTTTCCCATATTCTGAAGGGTCACCAGTGGCTTCCCAGTCTCTTTTAGGGTTCATTATTAATTACCAGCTCCTTTTGAAGGTCTGGGATGAGCACATGCAGAATAAATCAGTTTCTGTTTGGGTGGGGTGGGTTGGTGGTTTAGGATGGTGTCAGACACACAACATGAAACCATCACCAGCTGTGCTGGACCAGGGACAGAACAAAAGTTCATGAGAGGGTTTGACTCTTCTTTGAAGGAAGGAAGTCTGGTCTAAAAGCTCAGCCTACCAAAAAATCACAGCACTCAAAACATTTTTCCATTTTGATAATCTTCCTGATTTGTTCATGATGCTTGCTTTTGAAAAATCTTTCATAAATGTCATGTTCAAGATTTCCTTTCACAAGTGACACAAAACTGCAGAAGGTTCTAGAGATAAAGCACTAGAATTAGAAGGAAATATTTTCAACAGATTGATTTATCATCTGAACATCTCAGAATTGCAAATTTAGTCAATGCTGGCATCAAAAAACAATTAATTTTTTTTTTAATTGAAAATTTAGTTAATTCAACAATGTCTTAGCGATTTAGTGTATAAAGGAATTTCTGTTATCATCTGCTGTAGAATTGAGAACACAGCACAAGCAAAAGTTAGCAGCACAATGAATCATGCTGTATTTTTAAAATCTTACAATGCCAGTTATGGTTCCAAAAACAGTCACAAAACTGGGGCCATGGGAACTTTAGGCAAGTGACAATGACACTGTGATCTAAAAATCTCTTTCAGGAGGATTGTGATTACTTGAAATGACAGCTGAGGATATTCTTCAGTAACACTGAACACAGAATTAAACCCCAAATGCAGCTGCAATGATGGCTCACTTCAGTGAACAATCTCTGCAGTTCTGTCTCCAGCTTAGTTTAAAAGTCACTTTAAGCAAGAAATTCACAGGAGAGTTGGCAAGTTTTCTGCATCCTGACTCATCTCCCTTTCCCATCAACTGAAATCATGGAGTATTTACAGATCCACTTCTTAATTTTTTTTTTTTTTTCTTTTCTTTTCTTCTGTTTTCTTTGAGCAGTCATTGCTACACAGAAAGGGACAGACAGGGAAGAGAAGCTTTGGCTCTGGAGACAATGGTGTGACAGATGACAGCCCTCTTCTCCAAAATCCACTGACCAGCACAATGATCTACACCACCTTTGTTGATGCTCTTGTGTCTTCAGTAGGGTCTCTTTAACTGAATTTTTAATAAATTATCTAAAAATGGAGTTCTCAGTACTAACTTCAGATGATTAAGTCAGTTTCTCCATCTTACTGGCAAAAGGTCTTCTCACAAATTCCAAGAAAAGTCCTCATCTGACTTCTCCCAGTTGTAAACCTTTTCACTTATGCTAAATATTCCCAGCACATCTATAAATATTTGCAGATTTATGTTCTGACATCTTCATGTGTCAAACCATACATATTTAACATCTGGATCTCAAAAATCAATTCTCTCAAGCTGCAAGCTGCTTTCTGCTGCTCTTTCATGAGCCCACTGCAATGTTACACCATTAGCAGAAGTTAAATACCTCTGATTACCAAGATAATTTAACTATTGGGTGTAACCTCCCACATGTCATGAGCTACCACTCAGTAGAATCTATATTGAGCTCAATAGTGTATAAATAAGGAATATATTTTAGAATGTCATCCACTCCTGAGAACATTCATATAAATCCATTGCTTGACAGATTTTCCTAATGATTTGTCAGTTTAATTGCACCAAATGAGAGCTTTATTTGCTTTATTTAGTTGAATTTGCATGGTTCCCAATTTGACTGACTTTTATTATTAATATTTTTCATTAGCAAAACAGTGAATTTAATACTAATTATTTTCTCCATGTAAAAACATCAGATCAATTTAAACAGATCATATCTTAGTCCTCCTCCAAACCAAACATCTTGCTCTTCAAGCACCCAAACAAGAGAGGTTTTCCTCCACCTTTCAAAGCTCTATGACATCTTGAACACCAAAATATTAAGAAAGAGAAGACTATAAGCAGCTGCCTATCAATAGGTGACTGATTCTCATTCTGGATGTACGAAATGTGAACACTTAATTTAAAAATCTGGCTATATAAAACCAAGGGTTTCAGAAACTGCTACATAACCTTTTATCATATTACAAAAAAGACTGTTAGAGCACAGCTGAAGAAACAATGCTGTTTACTCTTTCCCTTGTATAATTTGTAAATATCCAAAAATCAGGATTTCTGATCCAAACCTTACATGTTGCAATTTGTTGTAGTGAAAACAGGGGCAACCTTGGAAACTGGAATAGAAATTTTAAAAATATGCCTGATTTTATTAAGCCTCAGAGTTCTACCCACCCAGCTGAAGACCTCCTGAGAACCCCCACCACAGCCAAGACTTCTCTGCCTCCAAACCCTCAGTGAAACCAAAAACAGCATCCCAACTTTAAATACAGAACATGAGAAGTCTCAGACTAGGGAGCACCCTGCAGCCTCTGCTGTGAACTGATGTCTTCTGGACAAAACCAAATTATTTCATCTAAGGATGTACATTAATGATACAAAGGACAATCACCTTGAACCTACAGTTAGATGAGCTGGCACTTTGAGTTTAACAGTGTCAGACCTGATTTAAACACAAGAACAGAGTCTAAGGCTCAGTAATTGCCAGAAGAAATCTGCAGCTGATGTCTCGGCAGCTGTACGGTGGCTTTAAGATAGAAAGGAAAGTATTCTTCCCCACTAAAATATTAAAAAATTAAAACTCTTGTAATCTTGAATTTGTAGAATTGACAGGTAAGAATGTCATTATATATCTGGATTCCCAACTTTGCTCAAAAGTGAAGGCACCATCCCTGAGGATTGACTTCATCTACAAATTCAGACTGTCTCACCACATTTGTAGAAAACAAGACCAACATTTTTTGGCCTTTGTAGGCTCTTATTAAAGACACTTTTGTACTGATGGCACAGTGGCAAGGTTCACAAGGGGACCAGCAGGTCCCTCACAGTGGGCAGAGCACATTACTTGAATTCTTGTCAGACCCGCTGTATTTTTTTCTGGCATTTTTCATGCTCTTTTATGAAGGCAAGAAGGAAGGACATTCAGTGCCCATGAAAACTGGCAGATAACACACCTGAGAGAAACAACAGGTATAAAGAAGATTGTTCAAGACAACCTTGATAAGCTTCAACAGCAGACTTGCTTAGGGCTAACAGGACATCAAAATGAGGAGGAGAGTCACCCAAAACTATCAACAGAATGTCTCCTTACACTGAACCATCTGCAATCCATCTCCACTGGCACTTTAGGGTCAGACCATGGGATCCCCAGTGGCAGCCTGGAACCTGCTGGAAACTGCTCTGCCTGGAGGCCTGGGAGCACAGCAGGGTTTGGGGCTGAGCACTGTGTGGAATCAATTAATGTGGCAATGCAATGACAGGAGACAATTAGGACAATTTTACTACACAGATGTATCTGCATTTTATGGTAAATAAGTGGTTCAACAAGTAGATCCCTGAAGCCCTTCAAGATTTCATTGAGCTGCAGGACAGAGTGGGAGAACTTTCAACATTAATTCCTCATCCCTTATATCCCATTCCAGGGTATTCCTGATGATGCTCCTGGGACAGTCCCCTCCTTGCACACACCAGCAAGCAGAGCCAAGGATCACAGGGAACATGCTCAGAGGGAGAACCTCCCAGCACAAGGCTGCTCTGCCAGCCCCTCTGGATGCAGGAGCTGAGGGAGCACAGGGTGACACCCAGGGAAGGACCTGGGAGCAGATGAGGGGTTCTTCAGGGATGTTCTGTCAGTTCTTCACTGTCAGTACCAACAGGAGGGCTGAGATCTGACCCAGAATTGGGTGAGGGCAGAGCAGAGATTCCAACCAAAACTGGGTGTGGGCAGAGCAGAGATCTGGACCAGAATTGGGTGTGGGCAGAGCAGAGACCTGGACCAGACTCAGGCAGCAGATCAGGCACTGCAAGGGCTGCACCCACTCCATCTCAACCACACAGAGCAGCACAGACAAAGGTTAAAAGGATCTGTTGTCATAACTAAACAACTGAAGATATATTTGAGGTGTGGCTAATGAAGCTTCTCCCCGTGAGGCAGAACTTGAGCACGAGTGGAAGATATAATTTACTTAGATATTTAAAAAAAACCAAAAGCCAAGCCCAAATCCCCAGTTGTTTCGGTGATATTTCCCATGCACTTCTGCTCCAGCAGCTAAAGAGAAGAAATACCAATTAAGTTTGGAAAACTTCTACATAAACAATAATCTTTATGTTACAATGGGGGGAGAAGTGTTTTCATTAACATTTTTCCTGAGGTTTTTTTCACTAAAGGCCTAAGGGAAGAATCAATGCTCAGAGACTTTTTAGCTTGATTTGACTTTTTAAGCCCAGGAGTTAGTTAGCTAATGTTTCTTACTTTTGTGGAGGCAAAAATGTAAAATAAAAACAATAAAATGAAAAAGAAAAGGAAAACATTTAATCCAGACAATGAAAGCAATGATAACTTCCATTCTGCAATGACAGCTAAGGAGGTGAATTATAAAATACAATTTCTTGTAATGACTAAACAAAAATAGCTCAGCACCTCAGACAGTACTTAAGCAATGAAGACTCAGTTGTAAACCAAAAGGAAATCAGATCTGAGTTTTTACCAGAGGAAGTTTAAAAAAAAAAAACCCCGAACTTATAATTTGCTGTTTCTGTGTCTCAGATATTGGCAGAGATTATCAACAGTAAAAAACAGATTTTTTCCTCTAATGATAAAAAGTTTTCCTTAGCAGATTGGGGTACACATTTCTGCCAGTTTTTACTCTAAATTACAACATCAAATGCCATGGCTTCTCCTTCTGATGGAGAACCTGCACAGGGATGCAGAAGAGCAAAGGAAGAGTGTTACACTTCACTAAATCTAATAACATGGAACAAGTAGTAAGAGAGAAGAACACAAAATCCATTCATGACTTAGCAAACAACATATACCTAAAGTAACAACCAAAATAAAAAAAGCTTTTTGACAGGTCTGGTGAGAAAACATTTCTGAGAGAAATGTAAATATTACAGTCTTCTTCTCTAAATCAGTAAAGCTTTTAGGCACCCTGAAAAGCAGCCACTTCTTCAACTACATCACCAACCATCAAAGCACTGAAAGTTTCCACTGATTTAACTGATCAGAGTGGTGAACAGGCAAAGGATGAAGCAAACACACACAAGGTGAGATGAACTGGAGCCACTGAGCACAGCACCAGCTGCCACAAACCATGGGAAACTGTCCTGCTAACACAGAAACTCTGAATGAGCACCTCCAACTTTGTGTAAGGATTTCAGGATTAAATGCCTGCCCCACATCAAGAACTCCAGAGAGCAGAGTGACAAGGCAGAGGTGGGATAACCTTGGCCTACACAAAACACAGCTGGGGAAGCCAAGCACAAAAAGCCAAAATCCCAACAAGGGAGAGTCAAATAAAAGCATCAAGTTGCATTTGAGGCTTTTATGGAATGTTTGCAGCTTCACCCCCAATCCACCCTAGAAGGAATTGCAGTGAACCACAGAGCAGCCTGTCCACTAAAAAGATATATTTTGAGAGTATGGAGAGCTTTTTTGACACTGAATGGAGGGAACTAGGCATTCATATAATAAATGAAATCTGGTTATTTTATCCTCTCTAATGAGTCTTCTTGAAAACTATTTTTAGCTGATGCTGTGGTACTTCCAGGTTGTTCAAGAGAGATCACTTATTCACTCTTGAAAACCTTTCAAAGGCTGAAGAATGTGCCATTGCAGGGATGAAACTGAACATCATTAAAAAGGGACCCAGAATTTTGCAAACAGTTTTTCTGGATACCGTGTTCTGACTTTGCCGAGCAGCATCAGATCTGC
The DNA here is from genome assembly GCF_022539315.1 of Serinus canaria. Classification (NCBI taxonomy): domain Eukaryota; kingdom Metazoa; phylum Chordata; class Aves; order Passeriformes; family Fringillidae; genus Serinus; species Serinus canaria. The sequence continues at coordinate 147,227,627 of NC_066315.1, forward strand.
TTTACTTGAGCAATTCCTAAATTAATAAAACCATGTTATGTTACACTTTCAAGCAGCAAAATGCTCAAGAAACTTGCTTACTAATAGAACCATATGGTTTCATAAGAGCTGGACACAAATGACTCATTAAAAATAATCTTGTTTGTCTCATTTTGTACAATTTTTTTTTAAAAAAAACAGTTGCAGAGTTTCAGTATCTTTGCCTAACATAAAATTCCTTTGCTATCTGCAGAGGTCATTATTTGCTGTATCCCCTGTGGGCAAGAACAGGATCCCATCCCTCTTGGCAGTGTCATGATTACAAACTCCACTCCCTTGTCAGTCATCTTCCCTTCAGCAGGAGCAGAAGTTGCTTTAAACAGATGTTTTAGCAAAAAAATCCTATCTTATCACTCTTCTTGCTCCAGACTCTCCAACTTTTCTTCATGTTCAAGCCTAAAGCTTTCCTTGATGGTTTAATTCTTCTGCTCACAGCCCTGTTTTTCAGGCTGTGTTGCTGCCACAGGCTGTCCATCTATCCTTGGACTTTTCTGCCATGGTACGATACTGGCAACTCAATTCTTTCATTTGAAAATTAAATATTCACCCAGTACCTCCTAGACTGGCATTTCCTTCTTGCCCATATTTAAATTTCTGAAGTCTGTCATGAAAGGGTCCCAGGCCCAGCAGGGATCTCTTGGATCAATTAAGTTCCCTCTCAAGTATTATTATTATTGGTGTTGCACACAAAACTGCACAGAAATAATCTCAGAATTTAATCAAACCAAATTTTTGCTCCCACTGTGCATAGAGGGTTTTTTACAATAATCCTACTAATTATTAAAACTGACTGCATTCAGTGGCTGATAAATTTTATTCAAAAAGATTTTCATTATCACAGCATTTGACCACCATCAAGTGTTGCCTTGATTTTGAAATTCACTATGGCATGTGAAACTACTCTGTGGTTTACAAGAGAAAACAAACACCAATGAGAGTCTGGTCACAATGCATCTGTCACATCAGTCACATGTGCATTTTCAGTGAGGTTCTTTTACAAAAACTCCAAACTCTCTAATACACACCACAATTGCTAAAAGATACAGAAAAAAGTCATCAAATTGTACAATAAACATGAGATTTCCAATCCCTGCTAAAATACATCATCATGAGAAAACATCTGAACCTCAGAAGCTGCTGAATGCACATGAATTGCTTCAATAAACTCCTAAATTAGCAATTTGGAAAACTTCTTCACATAATTCTTTACCTACATCTTGCTGATGATATTAAAAATGTTTCCAACATGGTCTTTAAGTTATATTCACTGGAACAGAGACAATGAGTGAGATTTCAAGAGTCAGGGCAAGGCTCACCTTGTTGCTGGCAGGGTACTGATGCGAGTGAAGAAAACAGAGGGCTCCACCTCCACGTGCAGACCCAGGGCAAGGTTCCTGTAGTATCCTTCAGCATGTCCTGGTCCACCAGAGTACTTGAAGTTCAAAATGGCTTCCAGTGTCTAGAGAAATAAAAGTCAATTCCTTGTTAGCTATTTTTCACTACTGTGCATTTCACAAGTTCAATTAAATTAGGCCCCAGAAGTGATTTGCAAATTTGCTTTCCTAACCCATTCATTCTGTTATCTCAGGAAAAAAAAGCAATCTAACAAATAACTGCTGCTCAGGCAAACAGTTGCCTAATCCTTTTGAAAACTAAAGAGTGCAGCACAAAGTCAGCTGGACTTCCCTTTACATGATTCCTCTCCATATCACATTCAACATAAAAAAAATGAAAAAAGTTGCTTAAAAGAGTTAGGGTTTATTCAATGCTGCACTCCTTCATTCTCTTGAAAAATATTCACCACTTCACTATCTAATCAAATGGAAAAGCTTCAAGGTTTGGGGGCAGATAAAGATTATAGAAAGCTAAAAGAATCTGGTCTCTCAGCAAGTCACTGCAAACTTACTCTCATGTCCATGAACTAACAACACCTAACTGCAAGGACCTTGTCTTTGTGTTCATTTTACAGGAACTGGCTGGCTAGTAAATATTAGAAATGATTGTCTAGCATGAGCCTTCTGCACTCACTGCTCTCAGCAGCACTGAGCCTTTACTTCTGTGAGGAAATTTGGGGCTTTGTGTCTTTGCCTTCAATGAACAGCATGGGAGCAGCTTCCCAGCACAGCCCCACGTCATCATCAGTGCTCAAGCCCAGAACAACCCTTTGACTGATCCAAGGAAATTATTCACCACCTCCTCTTTCATTATATTCCTGAGAATTTGGGAAATGGCACTGGATTTTTTATTTACTCTTTTTATTCAGGTCCTCGGGCAGCTGCTACTGCCACACCTCAGAGCAGGGACAGAGGCAGTGCCAGCCCTGCAGCCTGAGATGGATCACACATTATGCTGCAGACTGTTTATGGAAGGACAGACACTTCTTAAAAGGCTTTAGAAACAGCACCCATTTCGCCTTTGTTTGGCTTTTAGCTCATATTTTATTAAAAAAGGCAAAAAATGCCAAGCCTCAAGTCAACAACTTATCCAGAAAAGCAAATCTATTTATCAGACACCATCAAGCCTCAGAAAGGTAAAAGCACTCTGCCTTTCAACAGAAGACTCACAAAAAAATTTATGAGACCTGTTATTTTTTATCACGAGCTCTAAGGAACAACTAAAGGATTTTCCAACTTACAAAAAACTCCATTTTTGTTTGATACCATTCTAAGTCTGGCTGAAGGAAAAGAAACTGAGAGAAAAATTTTACTAAAATAACCACAATTCAGTGATTTAAAGAATACCAAAATCTAGAGTTTAATGTTCTGCTGCATGTGTGCACTTAACTGTTCTGCCTATTTCTGACTCACTTTCAAGTGGAATAATTTTAATTCTTAATTTAGTTTCATTAAAATTCATGAGAGCCACCTTACAATACAAATAAAACCCTTGACTGGGCACTCTGGACATACCCATCTACTCTGTTTATGTCAATTCCTAATTTGTACTTAATGAACTCAAGTTTATGTTATGTCAGAAGAGCTAATCAATATTAAACACAAAAATAAAAAAGCACAAACCCATTCAAAACATACTTCATCCTAATTAACCAGCTGGACCATTTCATAAAAATCAGAGCCAGGCTCTGTAAGTACAGGGATCTGACACTACTTATGTTGTAATGTGAGAATGGACTTCAATTTCAATTAGGGCATGGTGGAAACTCAGTGCATGTTCTGCATTATTGCTGTAATGCTCAGAGTCCTGCTGGGAAAAGCTCCATGGTTCCCTCTGCACAGGACCATGGAAAAAAGCTGCTTTTGCAGGATCAGCCCTGTGTCATTACAGGTAAACACATATCAGAGTTCAGCTTGAAAGGTCACAGAGCATCACTGTTCCAGATTCAAACTCCTTTCCATCCTAGACCAAGTGAAAAACCTCCAGAAAAAAGGCTACAAACACAACCATTATGGGCCACTGATGAGCAGGAGGGTTTAAGGGCACCATCCTAATTTTGGTCCTTGTTGCAGTGAGGAATTTGTGGGGGAAATCCTTGCTGATGATGCTGTGTCTCCTGAAATCCCACTGGAGAGAACAGGGAAAAGGAAACCCAACCATCTTCTGTTAATCCAGACAGCAGGACATCCCTTCTCACCCAAAATGTAAGATCTAACTGGGCACAGTAAAGACTGAGGAGACAAGAGATTCTGACAACTGCAGAACACCAAACCTCTGTTCTTTTTCTCTGTTTTCTGTTCTTTCTCTGGCCATGATGGTTTGCAGGAGTCTGTGAATGTGCACATGCACACAAAGAAAAAACAGGCAGACTTCACATCAGGACTGTAGATGGATGTGTAGGGGAGGAGCATGACTGAAGGAAATTTTTTTTTTTCAGGAGCCTTCAGGTGGTTAGAGAAAGTTGCATTGCTTAGGATTTATGCAATATGAACAGAAAAAATATTTTAAAAACCCACAACAACAACAAAATTCAAAACTTTAAAACCTCAAATATTACTTCACCTATAACATGAACGATTGATTTTCTATCTCTGTGATAGAAAAAAAAAATCCTACACTTTCATAAACTTACAAATTTAAAATAATATACCACTCTCTCCCACAGCACCTGCAGTGAATGGCCCAAATGTTATATAATGTTATTTAAACTGACCCCAGTTTAAATAATGTTGTACCCTGACTCCTTGTGAAACCTACAGAAATCCCAGCCTGAGCTGCAAATTCTCTTCATCCTTACAAATCCCAACAGCATCACTTAGATTTCTGCAAATTGCATCCTGCAGACTGAAAATGAGATGGCAGGGTGGCCCTGTGAACACCATTCTTCCTGTAGATTATCTATAAAAAACAAAAGGAAGGAAGGAGAGAGTGCACCAGGCTTTCAGGGCAGGCAGGAGAAGAATATTGATAACTGTTGAACACATTTGAAATTCAGACACCTGTGGACTTTGGGGGATTCTTGTTTTTAATACAGAGCTCCATTCTGGAAACTCAACAGTAAATATTTACTGTGATGGCTTTGGCTTGATAAATTTTTTATTATTTCATTGATCCTGCCCTTTATTGATGCAGAAAAGCAAACAAAAATGGTTCTGCATCTAAATTCCAAATGAGAGATTCTTAACCAACAGCACCCACTATCAATGACACCTACCAGAAATATTCTGCAGATAAACTATCAAAAATCCCTGGTTTGGTTTTTCATGCTTTTTTACCTCAAAGTATTTTCAGCATAGAGCTGGCACCAGCTTGTTGACTCATAATAAAATTTAAAGCAAAGTTAGAAAGGAGCTGAGGTTTGATGCCACAAATGAGAAGCAATGGGCACCAAAGTTTCCTCGCTCACTGGCACCAGTCAGCTCCCACCTGCCAACACCTCAGTGGTGACTCTGAGCAGCAACACCTCTAATACTGATTTTTAATTGCCAATTCATTTGCAATCCACAGCTCAGAGCAAGTATTTCTACTGAACTACTACCACAGTACTTCCTCTACAGAAGCAGGGGATCAATTTTAGCAAGAATTTCCACCTAATTCTATAGATTACTGCTGCTCATGCAGAAGCTGGGGCATTACAGAGAACAGACAACGCAGGCAGTGACAAAAGAAATAGAGAAATGAATGGGGAAAAGCTGTGTGAAGGGCATTTCTTGTGCTGGCAAGTGAAATATGGTGCTCAGCCCTTTCTCTCAACTGAGACATGGTTAACTGAATACCAGACTCGAGAAAATTTTCCCCCCAAAAAAGTGCTCAAAGTTCTGTGTGGCAAAGAACACAATTTTAGCTGAAGAATTTTCTTAGACCAGACCATGTTAAGGAACTATAAATCAAGGCCCACCTGCAGAGATGCAATCATTATATGCTCTATGTAAAGGAAAATAAAACTTCCAGAGAAGAACACAAAGCATCATCACAATTTGTGAGCAAGGCTCTCATACACTGGGTTTTCAGGTCTTTTCTAAATTCCCTTAGTACAGTAAAAATGACACTAAGTAGATCTCAGCACTTAAAAGAAGATGAAATGTCAGTGCTACAGGCAGTTTGCTCCCAAGGAACTGCAGATGCTGACTGCAATGACTGAAGAAATACCAGACTGTAGCACTGCAGACTCCTCCTTAAATTCACAACACTTTAAAAACTAAAGGGGAAAAAAATAGCATGAAGACCAAACTCAAAAATATACAAATTCTGAACATAATCTTTCTATTTTAGCTACTAAATGGCTTCTAGAACACAATTCTCATTAATGAGTATAATTCCTTATGCAATTAGGGCTTGAAATTTGAAAAATACTTTATTCTAGGTGTGTAACCTTCCAATAGACCTTCCTTTGAAAAAAAAAAATCGAGATTACTTGCCCAACTGTAAATATGATTTATTCCCAAATCCCATCCTGCTCCTGATCTGCTTCTCACCCAGATTCCCATTAGCAGCTCTGGCTCCACACATTCCTGAGTGTTCAGCCATTTGTTCTGACTTTAGCCCCTTTTCTCACCTGTTGCCTCGTGTTTTCTGGTTTGAGGACAGGACATTTTTTCCTTAAACTCACTATAAACCCCAATTTTGTTAAATGCTCTCTGCCTCCCTCCCTCATTGCTCTTCTCTGACCATTCCACTCTCATACTCAATTCTGAGCAACAATCAGTAAAATTCTCAAATTCTCATTAAAAAAAAAAATTAAATAAAAATGTGCTACTTCATTAGTTCCATCTCACAAAAGGCACCACATGATCTGTCTCAACAAAATGAATTTCCCCATTTCTTCTACTGGGTGGAATGCTGAAAATCTTTCAAGAGCTTTGTGTAAATAAACCATGGATCAGGAATTTCAGCTGCCTAGCTGTAACTAATTAAATGATCTGGCAGTAACAAGGATAAAGTGAGTTTCTCTAATTAACCACAATCTTTTCAAGGGCAGCAGGTGACCCTGGAAATGCTCAAGCTCCTGACAACAGCAGAGATGTCCCCAAAAATGTGCAGAACTGGATCAAGTCCTGCAAGCTTTTAATCCAAGCATGTGGGGTATGCTGGTCCAGGAACACATTTCAGATACAAATACAGGGCATGGACACAGCTGAATCTTTCTTTTTAAAGAAAAGGCAAAAAAGTGAGCATTGGGAAGGAAATGGAGATGCCTAAATAGCTGAAACCAAGGAAGATGAGACTCAAATACATCAAGCTTCCACTTTGGAGCAATTTGTGAACACAAGGATTGGGTCTATGTTTAGCACTGAGCTCCAAACCCAGTCCTGGCATTTGGAAATGCACACAGCTCTGCCTGTGTATTCATCTGGCTATCAAAATTAATATAGATTAGCACTTTCTTGAGCTTTATTTACAATGAAATAATAAAAGAATTCCTGTCATTTTTTTTCTTCTTCCTCTCATCACTGAATCTACAGTCCATGGTTCCACATGGTAACCTGACAAAGAATAAAGTCTATTTTAAAAAAAGAGACTTAAAGGATGATTTTGTATAAAAAGAATGAGACTTAATAGCAGTGTTGGGAGAAGCAAGTGGTGCCTCTGTGTCCATGGGCTGAATATCCTCCTGTCCACTTGATCTCAGGAGGAAAAAAAGGAAAAAAAAAACCACTCCCATACTGCTAAGGAAGAAAAGCAGAGACACTTCTGGATACCTTCAAATCCTATAAGTCTACTTGGGAGGACAAAAATCTCCAATCTATTAGGGAAAAAAATTCTAGCAGTTAAATGACAGAAGCATTTATTTCTGTATTTATTCATCCCCAAGGAAAGAACAGCACTGCTGGAATCTGGGGTTTGAGATCTGCACAGCTCCTTAGCATGGAGCCTCTGGACCCAACTCCCTGAAGGACTTGGACCTTGATATCCTCAAAGAGTTAATTCAAGGTGAGTATTATTTCAAAATTGAAAACAAATGTTTTCTCTTTAATGTCTGTAGTGTCTGGCACAATCATAGGCTGCCCAAGAAAGGTCCATGTTAAGAAATGAAGGTAAGAATTTGAACATGTCAACAAATATTTAGGAAGTCTTCTGACTGTGGAAAACACTACCTCATTATTATTATTATTATTAAAAATAATAATAAATTGAATTTTTACATTAAAATAATAGGTGGGATAAAGTGCACAATGATATCACAGAATCATAGATTCACTAAGGTTGTAAAAGACTTCCAAGACCATCAAGTGCAACCATGGACCTGAAACAGGCAGGGAGAGACCCATTTGCTTTGCAGGAAGAGATTTATTCATTGCACTCTCACTGGACAGTATCAATCTCTTCACTCATGGCTAACCTGTCTTATTTTCTGATACACTAAATGTCCTTTAGGGTTTTTGCATTTTCATAGATTATATAATTATCCTTTTTTTTTTCCTACAACATAAATCCTATACTTTTGCCTGCATGCCAATCCTGAAGAAAATCTGAATCCATGGAACACTTCATTGATCAAGGTAGAATTCCTAAATTTGCCCAAATAAGAAAAGGAGACTCTCCCTGTAGATATTGTTCCTTAGAGCACCAAACAGTGCAGTAATTGATAGCAGGAGCCCTGATACATGCATTACAAAAAGGATGTGCATATGTAATGAACTTGTAGTGCATATGTAATCATCCTCCTGGACCCAACTGCAGCACACACTCTTCATGCTAATTTTTCTCTTCTGTATTCCACTGAAAATACACTTGGCAACTACAAAAGCCAGGATAAAATTCTTAACAACTGATTAAGCAATGAAATAAACTGTGCCTCTGCAGCAAGTCAGACCTTCACATGTACAAATTCAAACAAAGCCCACATGGCCACTCCTGTTAAGTTTCTCTATCAGTCTACTACACAATTCAATGTCATTTTTAGCACCTGTGTTAACAGGTGACTTTACACACCCAGTCTAGTGAAGAAGGTGCCTGTTGTGTGCAGCTCTGGTGCAGTGTTACTCAAGTGACTTTCAGCAGCAATTCTTGCACCACACCAGAGTTTATGGAGCTCATCCATCCACATTTCTGTCTAGTTAAACCCCTGAACAATGAAAGTGCTGCATCTCTCAGCAAAAATAGCACAATGGCAAGTAGCTGAAGCTAAATATAGCTCCTGCAGGCATACACTGGGAATTAAATAGTACATTTTACCCCTCCCCAATCCTAAATCAGTAAGCTTCAACAAGGAATCTCTAGTGAATACACACAGGAGCTCAATAAATCCCCCTTAAGCTTACAAGGCATATTCTGAATCTGTGCAGGCTAAAAATAGCCATGTTTATAATGAGAATGGAGATGTGAGCAGAATAACATTAAGTTTAAAGGCAGGGCTGGTGTAGTCACTCTGCATTAACAAATAGGGTGAATCAAAGGTCGCTCTAACAAACAGATACACAGGCTGACAGATAAAATATAATATCCAGCAATCTTGTACTGAAGAGCATTCATCTCTCATTAAACTCTGCATTTCCTAATTGACTATTGCAGCCACACATTCACAAGTGATTTTGTGCACATTTTTTAGCTGGAATACAAGCTGTTAGTTCCTAAGGACAGAAGGTAGGAACACACAGCATAATTCCCTTGGACAATATTCCCTCCTAGAGTTTCAATCCCCTCTGGAAATATTCAGGAAATACTTCATTATTTTTGTTGTATTAATCACAGAAATCTGCCTTCTTTAGTTAAAGGCAAACTGCATCCAGGCCTCCTGGGTTCCACTATTGCAGCTGGATGCCCAAGGGGCTGATGCCCATTCTCAGCTGCCTCAGAGGTTTTACCTCCCTCAGCCTGGGTCCCAGCACTGCTGACCACAACTATCACAGCATCTCATTCCTGGCTGAGATACAGAGGAGAGATTAAAAATAATTTAAACACAAGTAACTTTTATGTGGAACATTCCCACTGAGAGTTTTCTGTCTGCTGACACTAAACTGCAAAATGTGTTAGAAAAACGTGCTGGAGAACAAACCCTGCCTGCTGGTCTTGGAGGATGAGAAGAAATGGAGGGACAAGTCAGAAGACGTGTTCCTTAACAGCTTCTCTGGTTCTGAAATCAAAGAATGGCATCAGTTGGAAGGGACCTTAAAGACCATCTCATTCCAACCCCCCCTGGCATGGGGACACCTTCCACTAAACCAAGTTGCTCAGAGTCCCATCCAGTTTGTTCTAGAGCACTTCTGGAAATGGGGCAGCCACAGCTTCTCTGGGCAACCTGTGCTAGGGCTTCATCACCCTCACAGTAAATAATGGTTTTGCTTTTATCTAAACCAAGCCTACTCTCTTTCAACTGGAAGCCATTCCTCTTTGTCCTGTCACTCCAGGCCCTTGCAGTCTCTATCCATCTTTCCTATTGGCTTCAGAATGACCTCTTTGTGGCCTTCCAGTACCTACAGGAAGCCATCTCTCTTCTCCAGGCTGAATAATCCCAACTCTCTCAGTCTTTCCTCACAGCAGAGCTGCTCCATCCCTCCAATCATCTTGGTGACCTCCTCTGGAGTTGCTGCAACAGCTCCATGTCCTTCCTGTGCTGGGCCCCCAAGCTGGACACAGCACTGCAGGTGGGGTCTGACCTGAGCAGAGGGGCAGAATCCCCTCCCTTGACCAGCTGCCTACAGTGCTTTGGATAAATCCTGCCCTGACTCTGAAGTAGGAAGGTAGAAACAGAGAATAAATGCGGGGACACATGTTGATAAAGAAATCACAGACACACACAGACACTTCCAAGGGGAAATATATGTGGAGGCTACCTGGTTCTCCCAGCAATGGCAAGAAACATGCTGGGTGCTGTAAAGCAGCATCACTGCACCTATTTCCTCACCAAAACCTGTTCAGTTCACCCTCCAGGCAGAGTCCCCAAGAGTAAAGGCACAAATGCTGGCAGATCCCTTCTCACTAAAGGCACACCCCAGTGAGAGGTGGATAAAACCCCAATGGGGGCATAACAAAGATACTCCTCCAGCATAAAAACCCCACATGTCACGAAACCCTAAATGAAATTACAAACAAACACAATCACAATTCAGAAAGAACTTCAGAAAAAACCAGAAACAAGTGCTGAAGAAGTGACTCCCTGCTGGGACTGACACCTCTGCTCACTGCTGCTGCTCATTCACAGGTAGGTCACCTCTCACTTTGGAGAAAGGGAGCACTGGACTTTCTTTTATGGCCCCACAGCACATCTGCCTGCTCCAGACTCAACAAACCAGCATTGCCTCCCAGAATATATTCCAAATTTACCAAGGGAGACTTTCACAAAGCTCTACAACACTACTAAGGTCTGCAAATGGTGAATCCATGGTGAGTCCTCCTCCAACCTTCCCACAAAAGCAACACCACCAAGCCTGAAGAGGCTGATAAGCAACAACTTCAAGTCTCTGGGTAACAGCACAAAGTTATTCAGTTTTATTGTTTTTTTAACAATAGTTAAAATTTTATTGTTTACTCTTTTATTGTTTATTTTAACCAAGTTATTTCAGTTTTATTATTTTTTCATGCTAAACATTTCTACACTGTTTCGCTCTTCCTCAACCCCTCCCCTGTTCCTTCTATTTCCACCATGTCCTTTGTGAGAAAAGAGGGTAAGATTGCACACAAAGAGAAAGAAAGAAAAAACTTCTTGGTTTGTTCTCTATTCCTTTACTCTCTAATATTCTATTCCTAATATTCTGTTTGCCTTTGTAGAGCATCTCATGCTTTCAAGATCTCTACCCTGCACTGCAATGGTTAATTCAGAGTCCATCACTTTGCATTTGGAATTAAGACTCCAGATTCTTCATGTGCATTAACTTCACCATGCACATGTGGATCAGTGCTGATCTTCACCTCCAACTTTAACCCTCCAGCCCTATTCCAGGATAAGCCTGTAATCCCTAAGAGCTGGCTTCCATGTGTGCTACCCTTGCTGATCTTTGGCACATTCCTAATCACCCTAATGCCCAGATCTTTAAGAGCATGCACAGGCACAACACAATCCCAAGGAATGAGGCAGGAGACCACCCTGCAGTGTGCAAATGAGCCCCTTATCCTACCTTGAACCAGCTCAGCTCATGATGGGACTTCACTTTCATCTCCAGCACACTTGCCTCTCTCAAAGAGCTTTTTGTCAGAGCCTCTGGGAGTATTTTAGGAATCAAGTGAGCAGTATCAATGATTTTCTCTTTGCTCAGGAGCTCTGTACATGTTTCAAAGAACTTGGACAGATTTGCTTACCATGACGCTGCCCTTCATTAACAAAACCCATTTCAACAGTACCCCAACAAATGTACCCTATAATAATACCCTATACCCCTAACAACATATATACCCTATAACCCAATATAATAACTCTGAAACTCTGCAGTTTCATTTCTGGTTTTACCACATTTACCAACAGTAAGTGTAAAGTAACTGCTCCTAATTGCACTGCTTCCCAATGGCAACACACACCTTAACCTGTCAAAGTTACAAACTTTTGAACCACCAGAGAATATGAGAATAATATTCCAGACTAAGGAGGAAGAATCACACGTACCCCCCTATGGGCACAAGAGGGTCCAGTTTCTATTTTACATCACAGGGCTCCATCCCACACTAATGGTTTCATTAAGGTATCAAATCCACTCACTGTTCAAAACAGTCTGCTGAAGAAGCCAGTTCCCCTCACTATGTGTATAATTTTTATTCATAATATTATTGTACTACACTCTGAAGAATAAATATACCTACATCCTAAAGGATAAAAATCCTCCTCTTCAATAAATGAAGTATCTTTAAAAGAAACAATGCATTCAGCAAACCAGGAAAAAAAAAATCAATTCTATAAAAGATTCTTGGAACTGATCAGATTTTTATAGGAGAGCTCTTTGGAATTCTTGGGTTAAACAATCATCATTTTTTCAGGAATTCCTCTGATTAGAAGGGATAAGCCCAATTAGTGAATTTTCAAAAGTAGAAGCAAATGAAGAAAGGGGCTTTAAAAGAGGAATGCTTGAAGAACTTTATCTATAGATCTGTTTATTCAGCACAGACATTAACACATAAATATGAGAGACTGAGCACTTCAGATTTTTCAGCTGCTGCTTGGGTTCGAAAAAATTGCTCCAGTAGCACAATCAGTTTTAAAATCAGTAAAGTTACTGAGCTAAATTTATCACCGATTTAATGAGTTTAATGTGGAATGAATAGTGCAAATTCCTTCTCCTTAATATGATGATCAAAACTAACAGAATAAGAAAATAGTGAAATTATTTTTCAAGAACTAAGACTTCAGAAATTAAATTTGTCCTCTACTCTGGCCAGAAATGGGTTCTTTGAGTTGCAGAAAAGCAACACTTTCCATTCTGATACATCTTCTTTCCCTGGGCAGGCTCTTTGAAAGTCAATCTGCCAAGCAACCAAGCCTTTAGTCACACCAGTGAAACACACAGCCAGTGCTCCTATGAACTCTCTGTATGTGATTCCCTCAAAAGTTTCCCCTCAGGACAGGGAATCTGGACTTAGCTCTTCAGTAACCATCTGAAAAATAATTGCAGATATGAGTCAGACATAGAGATGACACTAAAATTAATTTCTACTCTTTGCTGGCCCCATTCTGGCACAATTCAGCCTGGTGGACACGGCCTCTGCTGGCTGGCTCCAGTCCCACCTGCACTGAGGAGTCCTGAAGGCTGAGAATATACTTTAAATTCTGTGATGTTACCAAAATATACAAAAAAATTTTCCAGAGGCAAAGGTCACAAAGCAAATGAGAGGTGTGACACAGTGCTCTCTCAGAAATACAGATTTATAAAGGACTTGTCAGTGACAATTTGACCAGTCTGCAGCAAGTGTTTGGTGCTGATTTCTGAGCATGAGCTCAGACAATACTTGAACCATTCCCGTTTTCAAGCTGCCACTACTGACACATCTGTATTCTTCACACAGAGCAATAACGCTCCAAAAATAGCAGATCATCAGGAAGGAAGGAAGGAAGGACCTGGTACCTGATGTTTAAACCACTATTTTGATTTTATTTAGGATGCCAACTTGATTCCCAGCCTAAGTGGTTAGCACACACTTCAAACAATTACAAATGCTTACTTAAAAAACACACTGAGTCATCTCTGAGCACTTCATAAATATGCAGCAGGAAACTCCCAAACAGTGACTCATCACTTCAGAGGTTTAAAACATATTCATGCATTTTCCAACTGTTACTCATACTCGATTAAATCCTAAGTAAAACCCATCCTTGTTCTGTGAATTCCACTTGACCACCCATTAAGCTTGGCTTAAGAAAAAAGAGCACAATGGGAAGCAGAAAACTGGGAAGTGTTGATTCTTAACAGCTCCTGTAGAAACACTATTTAATCTAAACAGTCTTTGTATATTCTTTATCTTACAACTGATGCCATGTGTGGCTTTTGTCTTTACCTTATTTTAAATGAATGACTGAGGAAAGCAAACAAACAAAAAACCAAACAAATTTGACAACTTGTTTTAATCTAGAAAAAAAGGAAAACAACATGCAAAAATCTCCAAGTTTCTTCTCCATAAAATTCTATTTGTGCACAACTATTTAGAGTTGCAACTCAAGAATCCATACTCACTCTTGGCGAGACAATGCACTGAGATGCTTTAGCTACCTATTCCTACATAATTATGATGCTAAGAATACCTGCTTCATGGGTTTTTCTGATGAACATCACCATAATACTTCTATTTCATCCTGAAATTGATTTTTTAAAAACTTTAACATAATTTAAAATGGTATTACTGCAAACATTGTGATTTCTGTAAAATTAACACGAACTCCTACTAAATTAATTTACCTAAATCTTAGTACAATACTGGCTTTGTTAGAAAACATTTCACCAAAAGGCAAGTTAATGTATCCACATTGTAAAAAAACACAGAGGTGTTAATGCTTCCCATTTACAGCAGCAACACCAGCTAAAAGACACGAGTAACTTTTGATATGATCCCAGGCAATTACACAATAGTCAGTAGTCAAAAGAGTCTCCTATTCTTGAAATATTTGTATAGAGTACTACATTTTCAGGCAAAAAAAAGAGAGCAGGGAAAAAGACAATTCAAATAATTATGATAGAAGAGCAATTTTATTTTCAAATTCAATTTTATTTAACCAGAATGATGGGTCTTTGCTTTATTTAAAACCTTTTTTTTTTTCTTTGTCTTTAGTTTGTTTGGGAGATTTCAGGTGTTTTGAGGTTTCTTGGGTGGGATTTTTTGGTTTTGGTGGGTTTTTTTGACAGGAGTAATTACATTAAAATTAGATTTTTTTTAAAAAATCAGATTTGTTTAAAATTGTCTAAATACATAATGTCAGCCATCCAGAATTCCTTCTGTGCCCACTCCCCTTTTTTTTAGCTCAATAATTAGAACATGGTCAGGAATGGTATCATTTAAAGGTCAGGAACTGTTTGGCAATAAATTTGTTTGACATCCTCATTAACAGAAGAAAAACTAGCCAAAAGTTGCTTTTAAAAGTCAAGCAACACCAAAGCATCAATACTTGACTCCATATTCCTGCATCTACATGACAAGTGTCACACCCTGCTTTAAAAAACATAATAAGATTATAAAGAATCAAGTTGTTCTTGTCCATCTCTAAGATTTTAATTTTATCACACCAAATGGTAAACAATCTGTTTGGCAACTTATGATCTATTTTTACCAGGTAGCAGGAGTGAAACTTTTTCCTACTGAATTAAAGACACACAAAAAATCAGTTCAAACATATCATCATCTCAGCTTTAACATAGGAAAAGTGTAAATTACTCCTAAGGTCTCTGCTTGAGAGTTGTTTGGTAATTGTTTGCCTAAAGCAACCCACCTGCATTCAACCCAGGTCAGAAAGAAAAAGAAGCTAAATGTTTTTAAAAGAAGGAAAGTAACTTTCTAAAGCAGACAAGAAAGCCTAATGAGTTTTGAAAAATGAAATTTATGAGATTTACATGTAATATTACAAATATTTGATAATATACCTGTGCCAAGCTAACTGCATTAAGTTCAAAATGTTAAAAAGAAACATCCAAGTTTAAAATATCACAGGATAATATGAACCACAACATTGTGATGGCACCTGAAGTCAGCCCAGTTTTGGAATAGAAACTGGGCTTCTGTCTCCTACCATCCTCTCTTTCCATCCACTAGAAGTTATAATATTCTGCTAACTGGTATCATTTAAAAATAAACAAATAGAAAACAGAACAGAAATTTTATAGGTTTTTTAGATAAGTTTCCCCTGCCCACTATACTCTTACACTTTTTTTAATCAGTTCACCTTGTTGATAATCCACCATGGGACTTTATGGGGACACTTTCAGGACTTGGTCTGTCTGGATCAGGAAGAGGCTTTTGTGGTCATCTTATTTCTTTACTTTGTTCTTGAAGAATGAAATTGAAACATTTCAGGGTTAATTACAAGGGTTGCATCAAGAGAATCACCAGCAGGTCAGGCCAGGGGTGATCCTTCCCCCTCTGCTCAGCCCTCCTGAGACCCCTCAGGAGAGCTGTGCCCAGTGCTGGGCTCCCCAGCCCAGGAGAGACACAGACACTGGAGCAAGTCCTGCCCAGGGTCACCAAAGGTTGAGGAATTTGACCACCTGAGGAGAGACTGGAATGTTGAGCCTGGATAAGAGAAGGCTCAGGGAGATCACACCCATGCATATGAACACCCAGTGTGATGGCCTGAAGAAGATGGAGCCAACTGGGCTCTAGCAGAAAGGTGAGGAGCAATGAAATACAGAAAATTCCCCTTAATCACAAAGAAGAGCTTTGTTACTGTTAGCACAGACAAATGCTAAAACAGGTTGCCCAAAGAGCTTATAAAGTGCCCATTCCTGGACATATCCAAAATCTGAGTGGACATGGCCATGAGAAACCTGCTGTAGCTGCCCATCCTTGACCAGGTGTGCTGGGCCAGACCATCTTGAGACATCCTTTCCAAGAGAAATGATACTGGGAGAGCAAACTGGGAGGTGCGCTCGATCCACGACCAGACATTCAAATCCATAAGGTTAGATTAGAGTCTGAAATGAAATCCACCCTTCCTCAAAAGCATTGGCAGCACAGACATCTCCTATCCTCAGAACTCCCTGTTTCACTTTAAAACTCTGCAGGTTTTTTGCCACTTTTCTTACAAAGTAAATCCATTTTTGTCACCAGAGAGAGATGATGATCCAATTTCTGCAGCTCCAGTGAGGGTTTCTGGCTGCTGAGGTCTAACATCCTGATGGCAGAGCTTCCATCCTTTCAGCCACTCCTTTTCCCCTTCTCAGTACTCACTTGCTAAACCTCCCTTCCTGAGCCTTCTGATCTGCTTCCACAAACAGAAAATTCTCTCCCTCTCCAGAAGGTTTATGTGGGCTTTCTGCTTCTTTTTTCTACCTCTATCAGGGTGGGATTGAAGGCACTTGAGATGATGGTTCACATTCAGCCTCAGGTGTTTATTGTTTCTTACCAATATTACAGCTCACAGCCATGAGCTCTGCAGTCTTTAATTAGCAAGGCACAAAATGGCTAACTCTTGTTACAAGGTCTTTTAAGGCTAAACTATCTAATTCAGAAATGACACCAAAATTATTTTCCCTTTTAACCCTTTTAACACAATAACTAATCACTCAAAGCCTGCAATGCTGACTTTTCTGTCCAATTACAAAATACCACCCAAACCCATGAAGAAGAAGGTAAAGAACAACCCGTCTCTGCCCTAAAACCTCCATCTTGCTTCATATTTATTGCTATATTCTAAAACCCAAACTCTGAAGTTTTCCACCCTGTGTTATTACACACTTCTAGCCAGCTACACACTCAGTGCTATTAATCAATTTTGGAAGCCTTCTCCACAGCCTCAGGACAAATGCAGTGCTCTCTTACAGGTCTGTGCCTTTCAGCACAGAAAGTTTAAAATTCTCAGCATCCAGGGTTCCAAGAGTTCAGAATAGGAAGCAGGCAGGACACAGGAGGCAGGAATCTTCCTGCCACCTTCTCTGCCACCCAGGGAAGCCATTGGAAAGAGCACAGACCACAGCTCCTCTTACCTCAATGCCTCCGAGCTGAGCTGTGTAACGCAGGTGAGTGACTGAGCATTTTTAAGGGTTATAATCAACTTCACCACTTTCAAAAGTGCTGTGGAAAACAGTCTGCACCATTCCAAGTATAACCCAAACTCATAAAAGTAACTTCCTCATGCTCTCAGACACTTAAATGCAGTTTTTGTGCTTGATTGATGGAATCCATGTCCATCACTACCTTGAGCTTCCCTCCACTTTTCGGGGTGCTTCACTGAGCACAAGTAGAAGAACTCCCAAGCTTTTCTCAGCAGGGTTCAGCCACCTGCTTCACTGAGCTCTGATGTGGTAAGGGAAATAAACAAGGTTTCTTTTAAGTGTATTTCCTAATTTTGCTCTAGTTTAATCCTTTCCAAATACATGACATAAAGAGATCCAAGGGTAGGACAAGCAAGTGTTCATGTAAGGTTTTCTAAAACATGGTACAGCTAGACAGCATTTCAGCCTGTTTCCCACTTAATATTTCAAATCATATAGATAGAAAAATGAGAAGGAAAAGTGAGAAGACAACTCTTACAAATTTAAATAAAAATGGGGTTGCTTTTGACATACATAAATTCCACCTTTTCCATTTACAGGATTGCCAGTTGTCTTGAATTTTGTCACAGGAGACTCCCAGTTTTCATAGACCTGTCATGTGCCCTGTCAAACAAACTTACAAGATATTGTAAAATGTGTAGAGGGAAGTATCTTTCTACTGTGGTGTGGGGATGACAGCTTTATGAATGATGTCAAGGAAAAATGTTGTTCTATAGAGCAAATATCTGGCAAGTTATTATACACTGCTCACCCACTGCCCACATTACTCAAATGTTTCAGGCCTTGCTCTCCCTTTCTTCCTGCTTCAATTTCAACCATTTTACTTTTTCATAGGCTATTTTAAAAAACACAAAGAAAGACTAACACAATAAACAATTTAAGTTTGGTAATTGGAGAGAGAATAATTAGGGGGTTTATCCATATAATGGAGATTATAGTAGAAACTTAAACTACAAATGTCCTGTTAAGTGGCTGCATGTTTTCACTAACTCTCTTAAAGTAATAACACCATGTTATGTCTACTCTCATATTTTGAAGTGCTTCTTTGAAACATCTGATGAAATAATCAATGCATGAACATACAAAAACAAATCAAAAATAAATCCTGGCTTGCACTAAGAGTTCTAATACAAATCCACACCCTAAAAAGTTATAAATCAGTACAATAATGTAAAGAATAGATGGTTTTTAGTTCAGATTTCTTGTAGCTCACAGCTCTTAGTACTTGCTAGGATGCATCCTTAAAAATATTTAAAGTAGTATGTTTTAAATGCTCATTTGCTGTTTTTTCTTTCAGTGAAAAAAGTATTATACAACATGTCTGAAATTTTCCATAGCTGGACCCCTGCTCACCTGCATTTACTGAGATTCACTGCTATAATCTAAAAGGAAGAAGTCTTTATCCTAACTAAAATAAAATTCACCAATGGCACAGTCTGCAGAGAAAAATTCTCAGTTGGTACTTCTAAGAAATGGCCACATACAGGAACAAAACCAGGATATCTAAAGAACAGTGCCAGAACACAAAATACCTCTCAACCCACTCTCCCAGTCACAAATAGCATGAGATTTCCTTGAAAATGACAGGAGAAATGGGTGTGAATGTCTTTTTCTGCACAAGATTAAGCTGAATTCTATGTATTCAGTAACCCTCACTAATCCTCTCTTCTCTGATCCCGCTGAAGGTTTCTCTGATTCCAGAAGAACTTTCACCATCTCCCTCCTTCAAGTGTTTCTTCACATCTTCAAAGACCTCCAGTATGTCAAGCATATGGACTGTGAAGCACTGACTTCAAAAGCAAAACAAAAGCCTGGTCCCCAGTCTATGGGACACACTCATGTGTCCACTAATTGTGCATTACAGTTTCTGTCAGTGTCCCAAGAGCCATCAGGCTCAGCAGCACACTGGGTCCCAGATGTGGAGTTCTAAGAAAGTACTGGCATCTTGTTTGCCATCTGTCAATCAGTGCACAGGCACAGAGATGGTTCAAAGCAGGAGGTGACAAACTGCAGTTGGCAGCTTAAACCATCACAGCACTTCCCAGAGGTGCTCAGGGTGCAGCAACAGTGACTTTTTTGTTCATTCCTACCACATTATTCTCCACATAAAATTTTTCAGCCTGGAAAAGAGAAGGTCTCAGGGGGACTTAATTGCAGCCTTCCAGCACCAGAAGGGAGCCCACAAGAAAGATGGAGAATGACTCTTTACAAAGGCATTTAGTGAAAAGACAAAGGGAATTGTGGCATTCACATTCTCTGAAAAAATCCCTTTACCCAGGATTTTTCTCCTGGGAAGCTGAGAAGTCTCAGAGAAAAGGGAAAAACAATTCTTATCTCATCTGCTTCTCCTGTGTTTTGCTGATGTGGGATGTGTTTGGAGATTGTTTACCCAAAGGGGATTGCCTGATTGAATTCTGGTGTGAGTTGTTTTGACTCTTTGGCCAGTCAGGGCCAAGCTGTGTTGGGAATCTGGAAAGAGTCACAAGTTTTCATTATTCTCTTTTTAGCATTCAGTAAGTATCCTTTCTGTATTCTTTAGTATAGTTTAGTACAGTGTTTTTTAGTATAATATAGTAAAATAAAATAATAAATAAACTTTCTGAGAACATGGAGATGCATCATTCCTGCCTTCATTGGGGCATCCCTGCAAATGAAATAGGGGATGGCTTCAAATTGAAAGAGAGTAGGTTTAGGTTAGATATTAGGAATAAATTCTTTATTGTGAGGGTGGCAAGACAGTGGAACAGGTTGCATGCATTCCATGATTTTATGAAATTCTGTGTTACTCAGTGATATGTTTGATCTATTAATCCATTTTGCTCTAAATCCTCCCTGATTTGCAGCAATGTGCCACCTTAAAAAAGATCACTGTGAATTCACTGAAATGCCCATCATTGTAATGCAGAGGAAATTATCAAACACCTTGAATTATGTTAACAGAATTTGTAAAATTAAATTCTGCAGTTTGTCATTCTGCTAAGGCATGGTTGAGGTATGGCATTGACTTCAAAGCTCAAATATCCACAGCCTTGTCTAAAAGATCTCCTTTTATCCCACAGCACAGTGAGTCTTCCTCACTTCTGGAATACCTGTCCTGCACTCATCTCTAAGCCTGCAACTATGTGACAGGTAATACATTCAGGATTAATCTAATATATTTTAAGTCATTATTAATGGAATCCACTAATCTGCCTGTGCTTTTAAGTGGTTGTATCACTCAAAACATTAAGAGATGTGACAGACAATTCCTGCATGTGAAGTTCCAGGTTGCTGATTTATCCACACATGTGGAATGTTTACTTTAATCAAGCTAAGAAGTTGGAGTCAAATGTTTCAATGTATAGAAAAGCTACTCAGAAATTCTGCTTTGTGCTGCTGCAGATACACAGCACCACATGGAGGAGAGCACAAGGAACAGGAGAAAGTATTGTAGTTTGATTTCCTGCACAATACCTAAAAATCATTATCTCTGAAAAAGTCTCTTCTTTGTAAAAAAGCCCAATGCTCCAAATATGCCTGAAAATGTTCTCACTTCAAATTTTGCGAGTATTTTAGCAGCAAATTACTCATTAAATTCACAGCTAAACAAACTAAAATTGGGTTCTGCTCTTAAAACAGCAGTTCCTTTGAATCATCATGATGGATGGTGTAATAAGTGTTTTGCACAGCAATATTTTTGTGTTTTAATTACACACACACACAGCAGAGCTCCCAGGTGTCTTCTCCTGCACCAGCTCACAAAGGATCCCATTATCCACTGTTACTTTGTCCCAACTTGAGGCTATGGAATTTTATCAGGAAGATCTGATGAGCAAAAAGACAACAAGGAGGGCAAAAGGATCCTCTCACTTTTGGGTGGAGGTTATTTCCAAATCTCAAAGGCTGCAAGAGAAGGAGAAGGGCAGGAGGGGCAGCCAGCCCAGAGGAGGTCCCCCCTGTAGCCCAGGGATATTTCCAGGGGGATTTTGCCCCTCTGCTCTGCGATTCTCACCTGGAATGCTGCATCCAGCTCTGGGGCTCCCAACATCAGAAGGACATGGAGCTGCTGGAGAGAGTCCAGAGGGGGCCACAAAAATGCTCCAAAGGCTGGGACATCTCTGCTCTGGAGACAGTCTGGGAAAGCTGGGGCTGTTCAGCCTGGAGAAGGCTCCAGAGAGACCTTAGAGCCCCTTGCAGTGCCTGAAGGGGCTACAGGAGCACTGGAAAGGGACTTTGGACAGGGGCTGGAATGACAGGACAAGGGGGAATGGCCTTTAACTGAAAGGGAGTAGGTTTAGATTAGATACAGGAAGAAATTCTGGGCTGTGGGGGTGGTGAGGCCCTGGCACAGGTTTCCCAGAGAAGTTGTGAACGCCCCATCCCTGTCCAAGGCCAGGCTGGATGGAGCTCCTGGTTAAGTGGGAGGTGTCTCTGCTCATTGGACTGGGCCAAAATCAGCACCACCAACACAGGTGGACAGTTTACACACACAAATACCAACCCTTGGCCCTTCACAACAAAACATTCCTCACCATTATTCCACTTTCTGGCAATGTGCAGTCTTGACTCTTGCCTGTTTTTGTCCTCATCACCATCCATGAGCTTTTACATCTTACTCTGCCCCCATCCTACTGCTGGAAGGAAGCCAGGAGGGGTGTCTGGCAGCCAGCCAAGGTCATCCCACAATACTGGAATTGTCTATAAAAACATAGTTTTAATTTAAATTTTCTTCTTACTTATGCTCAAATGGGTAATTTTTTTTCTCTTTTAAAATAGCCTCACAAAACAACTGCTCTCAGTCACTCAGCAGCATCCTAACATGAACTCACTTCTCTTCTGACTTCTTTTTGGATATCATTTGATGTTAAAATTTTAAGCAATTCTTGGTAGTAATCCAGTGTATTTGTTAACAATAAATTATATCCTGGAAATAACCAGAAAACCACAGAAGATCATATTCAGGATCATAATAGGAACTCAAAAAGGTTAATCAATGAAATACAGCATGTAGAAACTTAACAACATGTTCTTGTACTTCTAAAGACTGTGAAGAACCAAATCTTTCTGGGTCTTCAACTCTATGGCTCATTCCAGATATTGTATTTGTATAACCCAAAAAATAAAGCACTCAGCACTTCATGGATGTCAGACTGACAGATTAAAATTAACAATAATAATTGCTCTCAGTATTTACCTTTAAATTGTCTTTCCTAATATATTACCATTGAATCCTTCATTTTCTGTCCTTTTCGGATGATTAGTTCTCCTGTTCCAGCCCATGTGTCATCAAGAGGAACTGCTGACTTGGTCTAAACACAAGCAGCTTGTCAGAAACATCACCAAATCTGAGTTAAATATAGGTGGTGACCCATAGTAAATGTGTCACTTACATTGTACTGCACCCTTACCAGTTCCAAAACCAAAAGGAGCTATTCACATTTTATATTTTTGTTAAGTAGAAAATAAAAGGTACATGGGGTCAAGTTACAGAAGATTTCAGAAGTGCATTTGAGCTGTGGAAAAAGAGAATATACAGTTTAAAAGTCAATAACACAGTCTAAAGAAAGGAAATCCTTCATCTTTCAGAAGGCAGCACTCTTACTTTGGGAGAAGGCGCTGATTTTATATCCTACTATTTAAATACATTGCTGAAATGATTCTATTTCTGCTGAGACATAAAACCCGATTGTTTTCACATGCAGAGAAGTGTTAACCTTCATGTTTTGGACAAATTTCATTTGGACAATTACATTCCAACTACTCCTGTGATTTCAAATGTCTAAGAGTCACCAGAACAAATGACACCACCTTAGCTCTGAGACCAAAACATGAGGCTCTAGAAGGTCACTGAGATAAACAGCAGTGTATGGGTAGACAGTTTCAAATGCCAGCAAGGCAATTTGTGTAGGATATAAAATGCAACTGAGAATTAAGCAGCATTTTTGAAAATTATGCTGAAAAGTTTATAGGATCTTTGGTTAAGTCATAGGCACAGGTTAGGGACAGATTCATTAACCCAAGAAACTAAGTTTTAAACAGTGAGTCCTTTATTTATTAATAAAAGCTATTTCTGTGTTCAATGGAGTTGCTTTCTATAATTTGGCCAAAACCCTGCTTTCTGTGCAGAACCTCTGTTTTCAGACACCAGAGAATGGAGTAAGGATAATTCTTCACACAGGAAATACTGGATCAGAGGGAAACAGGTAAATAAAACAAGGAGTATAAAAAATTCATACAAAATAATGACTGACCAAGTGCAAGAATGAAAACATTATCTAAAATAGCCTTGAAAATGGGTAAAGTCAAAGCAACACATTGCTATGAACTGTTTAGGCAAGATTTTAAAAATAGAACTTGCTTGATTTGTTGGAAGACTTAAGACTACAGTATCAAAGGCAGAATTTTATAAAATTCTTGAGAAGGGTCAGAATTGGATATTATTTTTCATAACATTTATATTTTTTCATATAGGAACTTTCTCTGTTAAATCAACTCCATGCATCAAGCACGAAAATTGAACCAAGGTGCTTCAATTGTTAAAAAAATTGGGCAAAACAAAGACTTTGGAATAAGGGAAGAAATAGACAAGAAGAAAATAACTAAATCCTCTTTTTGAAATATGACAGGAAAGTTTAGCACTTACACTAAAGTTTTTAAGATAGAAGCCATTCAATCGACTATATCTGATAAAAAGAAGTATAAAAGTACTTCTTTTATGGTATAAAGTACACCAGGAAAATAAAACAATATTTTCTGACTAGATTTATTTACTTGAGATTACTTTCAAGACCTTGCATTGCCATTGGTGAGATAAAATATCCTGCTAAAATAAGCTATCACTCATCAGAAAAAATAGATAGAATCACTGAAACAACACTTGACTACTTGACATCCAACTGCACCTAGCAAACCATAATCATCTTGCTGAAAAAGTTTCTGAAGCCCTCTCTGAGGAGTTTATACACTTATCCCAGAGTAGATTTATAAATATTTGGTGTCTTCTATAGTATTAAGTGTGTATCATTAAGTGTGTTTATCTTTTGGAATAAATTAGCACCTAATGTAGCAATCCAAAAGGTTGGTTTCCTTTAGAAGGGATGAGATTATCAGTCTGGTTCTTGATGCACCTCAAACTTACACTCAACCACTTCCCTTTGATATCACAGAGATTAAAGCCAGCCTTTCAATGACTCCACTAAAATTACCCTACTTTTTAACCTTTGATGGTAAAATCACTCTTCTTTAAACATGAGATCCACCTTTTCCTTTAGTTAACAATATTTTCCATAACACTTCATTCTGTTGAACACTTCAGTCACATGTAAATAAATGCACAACCCATCTTAATCCTAAAATACAAAACCACATTGTAAAGAGGGAGCTAAAGACTGTAAGCAAATGTTGAATTATTTGTTAACTCACCCTTAACACTTCTAAAAAAATTATATTAGACATTTGCAGCATGGCAATGATTTGCTCTACAAGATGGTATCACTTCATGAAGACATTTTATATTTTTATAATAGACATTCTTAAAAAGCTCATTAGTACTTTACTTGTAGTGAATCCAGTTCATTCATCTGAAACTCATAAAACACACCTATGCACTGCTTAGGAAAGAGGAATTTCCTAAATGCTCACACTCCTCTGTCCAAATCCACTTAAGGTGAGGAGAAGCAAGATTTGCCTTGATCCACAGTTGCAGAAAGGAATTAACTTCTAAACACACCCCAAAGTGAGATAACAACACAAACAACATTAAATGTTGGCATCCAAAATGATAATTCAACTTAATTTTTTTTCCCCATAAAGGAGGAAAAAGAGACATAAAACAGGAAACTAGAAGAATGCCAGCAATGATGACGAGAAGCACAGGGGAGGGTTACCCCCAGCATGGCTCCAGCACTGCTCACAGAGTGCCATGGGAGATCTCCCTGCCATGGGGAATTCCCCAGGGTCCCTCCCAGAGCTGCCCAGCCAGGGAGCAAAGCCAGGGCAGCAGCACCAGCAGAGTGGAGCAGCCTCATGGGAGCAGGCAGGACAGCAAAGACTCCTACACTTTGTAGATTTTGCATGTCCAGTGGCTGTGGAACCCTCTGAATCCTCCCCCTCAGGGAAATCCTCAGGGTCATGCCTTGGAAGAACAGATGATAAACTTTTCCCCACCCAGGCTGATAAGGAGGACTCAGCCCATGGGGCTCTGCAGCACAACTGCCAATCTACACTAGATTACTTCTCCCATTGGCCAGCTGGCACTGCCCCCCCCAATTATTCATCCCTCATCCCCCCTACAGGCTGCTGCTCTTTGCCCTGCCCTTTGCCCGCCCCTGTGCCCTCAGGTCATTGGTCACTGACCCCATACTTACACCTGTGCCCACCACATGGTTTTGTCTTTGTCCCCTTGGCATGCTTTGGAATAAACTCTTGCTGGAATACATCATACAAAGACCCTTCCTGCCTGTCCTGTGCTGAGCTATCTGTGCAAGGACTTGAAATAGCTGTTACTATGGCCTTACTCTGAGCAGCTTCTGAAGGAGACACTTCAAAAAAGGTTCCAGCAATTCTACCACCCTGCCACACTGCAACATGTGGCAGGTTGGGCACTTGCTTATTTTGAGGGCTTTGAGAGTGGAAGTGTCACATCCACCTCACAGCAGCAGCACGTCCATGCAGAACTTCATCTCTGCTCCCCTAGGTGTTCAGGCTGAGTTTGCCTGATGGATCTGGAAGTTTACTGCTGGCTCACTTGATGGATCAGCTACAGGCTCTTTTAATGACCTTCAAACAGCCTGCTTCATTTTCTAAAATAAAGCAGTTCCTAAGGTTTTAGTTAGAGGCAGTTCAAAACTTTACCTTTCAAAGAAGAGGCGATGGAAAAACATTCCTTACTTTTTACTTGTTCACCACATCCCCAACAGTCTGACAGGTTATTTACAGGAAAGCAGAATCACTGTTTTTGAGGTCCTCATCTTGATACCAAGAAAATTACTTTAAAATCAGACATTCAGTCTCACAGAACTTTAGACTTCATAAAATAGCTTAATGTTTGTTGGTGAACTTAGATAAAGGTACAAGAGAATAGGAGAGCCCTGTTCTCTCCCAGATCCTCATTCATAAGGTCCTTTTGACCCATTCCCTTAGTACTTCAAGACAAGGGCATTTAAAATTCAAGCAATGAAAACAATACCTAGAGTGTTATTAATGCAATGAGATCAGTTAATTTGGACTAATAATTAAGCAGACTAGTGAAAATGTATCTAATTACACTGCTCACCAAATTAATGTTCTGATGCTGCCACACTGTTTTTCGTCTGCCATCTACTTTTCTTCAAAGCAACAGCTTGGTGAGTTTTTTCACAACCAAGCCAGTACTTTGGAACTGGTACTTCCTTGACCATTCACATCTACAAAATCTGAAGATCTTGGAGTACAGTGAGTCCCAAACCTGTTTAAATTGGCTGAATTAGGATGTGGCACTGACTGCAGAAATCACAGCTCAATGCAATATTGCACAGGACAAAACCAGGCAACATTGCAGGATGTTAATGTGCAGTCTCAAACAAAGCAACTCAGCAGAAAAGAACACAGGCTCAATGAATTGCCCAGAATATTGGTTTTGAAGCATTACACCTGTCTCCCATTCTCTGGAGAGATATCATAATATTATACATGACAAAGTCAATGCGCATCTTAAAGGATTAAGAGACAAAATACAATACTGAGACAAAAACAGGATCTGGAAATTGGGGGTTTTATTGGTTTTGTTAAGCAAGATCATAGCCAAGCAACACTCTTTCCTATAATTGTACTGACTGAAAGATAACTGAATATCTGTATAGCTCCCAATTAGTCCTCTTTCAAAAAAACCTACTAGCACAAACCGTCAAAGGGACAAAATTGAGAGAAAGATAAATTCAAAGGCAGTAAGTACACCCATTGACTGGAAGTTCCTTCAAAGTTGTAGGCCAGAGACAACCACCAGAGTACAGAAAAGGAGAGCAGTGTAAGCCACTGAGCCAGAACAGAAAAAATATCTATAAATAAAAGGACTCAAAGGTCCTTTTTATATCTGGATAGCCAAGAAACAGACTTTTTGCAGATCAACTGAATCCTGCATCCCAAGTCAACATCATTCAAGAGGTACAAAGTCCAGCACAAAAACAGCAGCAAGCATATGTAGGGATTCACCATTCCTGGAAGTGTTCCAGGCCAGGCTGGATGGGCCTCTGAGCAACCTGGGATAGTGGAAGGTGTCCCTGCCCAGGGCAGGGGGTTGGAACTGGATAATCCTGAAGGTCCCTTCCAACCCAAACCACTCTGTGATTCTGTGAGTCTAAGTACACAGCCTAGACAGAAAAAAGAGAAAAAGGCTCCAGCCTTGAGCATTTCATGATGCAGAAAAATGTACATTATAAATACACATTAAGGTGTTTTCTGTTCAAAGCCTGCTTAATCAAAATTTCCATTTTTCCATAGTATAGCTAGAATCTCCAGAGAGTTTTTATTTGTTACTTTTGCAAGTAATTTAACCACTTTTCGTTCCTTTATGGTAATAACTATCAACCTGAGAATTTCAGCAACAAGGAAAAAAAAAATCTAATCAGAAGTGTCAAATGTGAGCACAATATTATAGCTGAGTCCACTAAACCCAACTAAATATGACCTTAGAACCATCTAGCTCTCACCATTTTATAGCAGGAAATCAAATGAAAGATACATTAATATTGCTGTGCACATACTGCAAACACATGGTTACACAGGAAAAAGTGATCTGTTCTTCTAGGTTATTTTGAGTAATTATGTACAGGAATATCAAGAACTGACAAGCAAATCAGGTGACTGCTGAAATTTGGGACAGTAACTTCAAGTCATGCTGAAGACTTAACAAAACACCATCAGCCTTCATGTAAACGAAGACTAACTGAAAAACGTTTAACAACATGTGGAAGGATTACACCTGAAAACATTACACTGAAACATACACTGCCTCAAAACTCTGCAGAAACACTCATTGGCTACACCCAGAGAAGCTGAACATCACTAAAACATGCATGGCAGTAAGTCCTTCCTCCCTGCAAGAAAACATTGAAAAAACAAAACCATCACAAAAAAGCCAGCATTTTCCTTCATATATTATCAAATGATTGAGAATTTTCATGGTTAAGAAGGTTTTATGCAATATTTCATCCTCAATAAAAATTTCCACTGTTACTATAAAACCTCTGAAACTTCCAAATTAATGACTTAGGAAGGCTATTTTGGTTCAGAGTGTATCAGTTATAGTGTCTTCTAAAATATTTATAACTAATAGTAATTAGAAAGAAATGGTTTCATGTGCAGTAAATCCTTAATATATTCTGTGCAAGGTTAAAACTTAATAAAATACCTGCTCTGGCAAACTGAATTATCACCTCCATGTGGATCACTCTGCTACTTCAAATTAACAAAAAAGAAAAATCAATCTTCCTTGAATTAAAATGTCTCCATCAATAGGCTGAGTTCTAAAAAAGGTAACAGAACTAGTGCTCAGTGCACTTAAATCTTTCACAAGTAGTAAAAATAAACTTCATAAACATATTTACCATGTATAAATAAAATACTCCCTGCATCTTTCCACACTTCAGGTGTACACTGCTTAACTTGGCCATGTTCAAAGTATCCATAGTCAAAAAAACAAAATAAATCTCTATAGGCAACCAAAACATTTCTTTAACCATTTCATCTCTGCAAGGAACTGCTGTATATAATTTAACATTTCATTTCAACACTATCCAGGATCTTGATAAGGAAAAATAAAGAAAGGAAATGGGATAATGTATTGTTTAATTTCATATCCCTGTTCAGCTCTGAAGTTTTAAAAATTGTAATCAGTTAATGCAGTTGAAACTGATCATGGAAATAAAAATTAAAAAATAATACTGGAATGAAATAGAAATAATGAATAATTAATCCATATACTAAAGGTTAAACTACTTATTTAAGGGACTCTGTGCTGAACTGAGTTTCCATGATCAATAAAGTTACCAGTTGTCTTGGTTCACACATGTCCACTGCATTTCCTGTCCCTGCTGTGTCTGTCAGCATTCTGGACTGCTCAGCCAGGTAATTAACAACAGCTGCTGTTAATCTGTTTGTTTTCATTTAGAGTCTTCCACAGATTTCCTACCTTTGGCAGTTTAGGGAAAAAAGTATTCAAAATATAAGGGGAGGAAAAAATTCTGGTTTTTTTTCAAGCTGCAATACTATAACATACATTTCTTTTTCAATTCTCTTATTGCTTAGTGACCTATCTGCCATATGATACTTCGGTCTGTAACAACCTAAAGAAAAAAATAAATGCCCTGTTGAATAAACCCTTAAAATAAATTACAGCTGCATGACACCCAAGAAAGCAAAGGCATTCTAAACTCTGTACCACAGATGAACAAAGAATTCACTCCTGCTTTCTCCAATTGTAGGCTAATAGTGCTCTCTGACCTTTTTATTTACCATACCTCTTAAAATCTTTTTCTAGAAGAAATATCACAATTGCAGAAACTTTAACAATTCTCCTGTTACTATAATCAGTTTTATTTTCATGAACTAGTTCATTAGAAGTACAAAACATTAAGATACTATTCAGTTTATAATCAAAGTCATTCTGATATGAGAGATTTGCAAATCAACCCAAATGCTACAGAATGCCAGAAGTTGACTTAAAGTTTTTTAATCCATGAAAGTTGTCTACTTCTTATATGGACCACTGTTTTTAGTTACAGCATTATTTTATTTTAATTCAGTTTTGTGTTCCATCTGAAACAGCTTTGTGACTATAAATGAAACACTCTCCACCCCAAGAAATTAATTTAGCCATGCTCAGCCAGATGTAGCAGATCTTCATCTTCAATCAGGTTTTCCCTGAAATGACTCTATTACTCGTCTCTCCCAAAGCCAACAAATGAACTAGTGTTGCAGATTTGGATTAAAATTTGGTTACTTCCTATTTAGTCCTTTTTCCTAACTTGAAAAACTCTGAGAGTCTTGATAGAAAAGCTCAAATAACAGCTGTTAAGTCATCAAAAATTCAATGTGCAAAGGATGAGAATGGTTTCCACTGGGGACAGGACAAACATGAAGAGGAAGAACTCACAGAGAAAAGAGGAAAAGCTGTCTGTAGTTTTCTGCAATAGCAAAGGCTGGAGATGAATAAAAGCAGACTGTGGAACTTCTTATCATCAGATCTTCTTCCAGAAAGGCCAAGGCATTGCTTCTCTACAACTTTTGAGGGAGCATGATATAGACTGGATGTCCTATCAAAGTCCCCCCCAGCTCTATTTTCGGTGGTTTGTTTAGCATCTCTCATGTAAACATGGGCTGGAAAATTCAATAATGGCTGCAGGAATAGTTGTTTAAGAAGTCAGTATTGAAAGTGAGAACAAACTAACTGAAATCCTGCTTTTCTCTGGGAAAGCTGCTTTCCCATTAGGTCAAATAGGAGCTTTCTAATAATATTATGCTACAAAAGCTTATCATAAAGCAGTTTTATTAACTGAAGCTACCTTATCTTAATGGCATACACATATGAGAACCTAACATTTGCTTTTGGTTAGCCAGGAATTTGAAAATAATTTAGGTTTTACTGACTTTGGTCTCAGCTGCAAAAAGGACATCAATGTCTTTGGCAGCTGCAGACTGGATAACCTCACCTCTCAATGAAGAAAGATGACAGAGTAAAGTGTAATGAAAAACATAAAGTATAATTTTGTAGTAATGCTCTGTCATATCAGCAATCTCCTGTCTATGACAGAATCTCTAATTTTTCAAGTTCTAAACTTTGCCTGTATTACTGTGTTAACCATTCACAAGATGAAGCAAACATCAAGTACCAGAAAGCATTTCATGATTCTAAAATATTAAAAGAGAACTAATGTTACTGGTAACATTAAATACCATTCCTACAACTTTCTTCAGGTGAATGACTAATACAACCACCAGGACTAGCATGCACATTTTTCTCATCAAATATTTAAAAAGTAGTATTATTTTATTTTTTAAGGAGTAGTGATCTAGCATTCAAAATAGTCTGGAGATATAAATGCTTCTATACAGCTGAGAGACTGTCTTTTTTTACATATGAATTTATTAGTGCAAAAATGCTTACACAATTTTTGAAACATTCCAGTCTAATAATGCTGTTAATAAATGCATAAAGATATAGCAAATATTTATCTAAAAAATCCTAAGCAAAAAGTTCTGAAATATGACACAAAAGATAATACTCTTTATAAAAAAGATAGCATAGCTTTTCAAATACAGGACATTAACCACAGCCCTGCTATCTTCTTAGTCTGAAAGTGCATTTTCACTGTTTCTTTCAGCATTTCAGGTCAACTCTGATCCTGCTTCAAAAGTTAGTCTTCACAGTGCACTCATCTGTGCTTTCAGTTATTTTGTGAATCACAAAGTAATTAACCTTTATTCAGTACATTTCTTGTTCTGTGACAGGCATGGCATTTCTCCCTCAAGCGTTTCCTCAAAGAAAAAACCATTTCTACTCTTCTGTTCCCAGAAATGTATAGAAAGATACACTGCTAAAACTATACCAAAAGACTAAAATGTAAGAATGGTCAAGAAAAAAACTCATCTCTGCTACATCCCTGTAATATTCCCTATTGGTAATGAGGTCAGAAAATATCCTTTACAGAATGTTCTGGTCACTGCCAGGAGGCTCTGGGGAAACAGTTCCTCTGAACACACATCAAGGAGCAACAAAAGCCAATGGCAGCTGGGGGAACAGAGATCCCAGCCTGAGGGGGTACTGCCATGCCTGTCCAGGGGCATGAGCAGGACAAAGGCAAGGACATCTCCACCTTGACCACCAGGCCTTTGTGAGCCATGGCGGCATGGTGCCCAGAGGCCGTTGTGACACTGGTCTGCACAGTGACCCAGAAAGCAACAAATCCCTGCAGTGGCCACTCCCAGGAGAGGAGCTCTCTGAGGAGGCAGCAGCTTCTCAGGAGGCAGCAGCTCACCTGGGAGATTGTGTTCAGTGTTCAGCAGAGCACTCCCACAGTGTTAAAGAAGGAGGATGTGAATGCCAATGGTGAGCTCCATGAGGGGCAGCCACTCGTGGAGGAGCTGGTTATGGGATGGCCCAGGCACAGCAATGGCCCAGAGGCAGCGAGCCCAGCTGGGAACCTGGCCCAGCCTGGCTGCTGTGGTAGCACCTGCCTTGGGGCCAGGCCAGGGCTTGCAGGCACATGGGGGACACTGTGCTCCCACAGCCACCTCCATCCCGTGCCTCCTCCTGCTTCCCACAGGTGACCCAAGGGCTGTGACAGACAGCACCTCTGGTCACCTGGACAAAGAACATGCAACACAGCAGTGACACAAAGGCACAGAGAGTGCCGGTGTCGGACTTGCCGCCTCTCCATGGCCCTCTGATGCCACTTGCTACTCCGTACCAGCTCAGCCCCCGAATGCATAGAGAAACATCTCTAAGAGTCACGCTGCCCCATCTGCCAGCAGCAGCAGCACAGGCAGCCCCTGGGCCTTCTCCCAAGGGCACAGCACTTCCTGTGGGCCCCAGAGCCAGTGGCCACAAAGAGCTTCTCCCACCTTCAACAAGGGGTGTTTGCCTGTTGGCAGGGCCTGCGAAGCACCTTCCCAGGCAAGGAGAAAAAAAGGGCTTTGGAATGGGTCATTGGAAAGGCATGGCGATCACCTGTGACCAGTGCAACCCGCATGTGGTGTGCCGCTCTGCACTGCAACCCAGCCGGCTTGGAAGCACCTGGGGCACTCTGAGACAGAGGTGCTCACCAAGGTGCAGGCAGGGCATGGGGGCAACACCTGTGGGGACCTGTTCCTGGGCCTGGGCCCATATCTGCGTGAGAACAGGTCCATCAAGTCCACTTTGAGACGCCCTAAGTGGTTAGGTGCCTGCCAAGAGGGGGAGGGAATTCGTTGGCCAGCCAAGCAAACTGTGCGTCCTAAGCAGCTGTGCCCAGAGGATGAGGAGGCTGGAGCAGCTAGAAGAGATGAAGACAAAGTCTTCCATGAAGAGATGCTTAGAACCATCTTCTCCTCCCTGGATGACAAAGAAAGACCCATGAGGTCCAAGTGCATCCCTCAGCAATGCATCAAGCCTCTCCCTGGAGCCAGCTGGAGGCCCCTTGGTCGTGCACAGCACTTGCAGTGTGACCAATGACACTGCAGATAAGACACAAACCCGCTCAGAACTTGTGTCTCTTGACCACCTCTTGGCTGAACTGTGCCCTGTCACGGAAAACACGCTTGACTTGTGATTCTCTTGTCCAGGACTCTGCAGGAGAGGCAGAAAACTATGCAGAGATCGCACATCCTGACCTGTGGGCAGGCCTGTGCCCTGTTCTGGCGACTTGCTGTCCTGTACATTTCTCTACAAGCTCCTGGAAATGTGGGAGGAAGAAGAGCTCCATGACAGAGCAGTGGTACGAGAGTGACAGTGAGATAGTGAGACAGACAGCATGTTCTCCTCCCCACTGCAGGAGGAGGAATCAGAACCACCAGCTTCTCCCATGGACAGCGATCACTACATCGAACAGCCAGCCTCTCCCCACAGCATAGTTTGAAGACGCAAACATGTCTGCCTTGACTGCTGACCCTGCAGAGGAGACAGACAAAGCAGGCATGGAGGCAGGCTGTGCCCATGCCGTCCCTCCCCAGGAAAAGCCCTGCAGGGAGGAGCCGCCGGCAGGAGCTTGCCCGGTGCCTGCCCCAGCCCCTGGCACACAGCGTTCCTGCTTGCCCCGATGGCAGCGCAGCCGTCCCGCAGCCCCCGGCCCCACGGCTATGGCGCTCCATGGCCAAGACAGCCTAGTGGGCTGTGCTGCTTTTTCTAGACCAGCACCAGGACAGTCACCAAAGATGCTGTCACCCAGAGGACGCCCAGCTCCCTGGGGCAACAGCAGGTCTCAGAAGAAACAGCACCAGGGAGTGTCAATGCTTTGATGGATGGGAGGATGGTGGCCAAGGCAACCACTTGCCAAAGGTAGGCCTTGCTGCCGGCCCCAGCCCTTCACCCTCTAGCCACCAGCAAGACAGCCTGGTCAGGGAGAGCTGGCTGATGGAGGATGACAGCGCTACCTTGTGCATTCCACACAAGCTGACTTTACACACGGGCTGCATTTTTAAGGGGGCATCCCTGCCCTGCCCCAGCCTGGATTCGAAGCTGAGAAATGCTCCTTGGGCATCAGCATTGCAAGTAAATGAAGGCAAACTCATCCTGTCTTCATATGACAAATAGGAAAACGCCTCCCTGTATACCTGCAACAAGGCCTGGAGAAAGGTGTTAAGCCCAGAACAACGGCCCAGGGTCCTCACTTCCAGAAGAACTACTGGGGCCCCCAATGCAAAAGCACAGTGTGAGGAAGGAACGATCAGACCCTGCTGCAGCCAAGACAATTGGACTGTTCTCTGCGTGATCCCTTCCCCAACCCTGCCCTGCTCTTCCCTACACCCCACCACCACTAGTCTTCCCCATCCCACCACCACTCGTCACTCACTGTCCTTCTCAGCCTCTGTCCCACATCCTGGCTAGATGGTGACAGTGAGAGGGCGACAGTCCCCCTCTTTCGGGGCTCCATTAAATCCCAGCAAGCAGTGGAGGTGCAACATGGAACAAAAGGCCACAGCACAGACCAGGGGGCACTGGGCTACTTTATTTGATGGTAAACTCCCTGAGTCCTGGTAACCCAGGCAACAAACTGGGGGTAAACAACAGCTTATAAAGGGGTGCAGGTCTCAAGGGAGGATACAATGTTCAACTATCAGGAGAACTGGGCATGGAACACAAGGCAAGGAATATAAGGGAGTAAAACTACATGGGACAAGAAGGGTTAACAACTGCATGTATGGGGGGGAAGGGGTTTGAAACTTGGCAGGAAAGTAGCTAAGTAACAAACAGATAAACCAAAACCTAGCTCACTTGAATAACAAAGGCAGGTCTGTGTTCCTCTAAAACAGGGGGAGGAAAAAACCCAAAAGGACTACCAAAGCACAAATCAAACAATAAACCTGCCAAAAAAAAAACCACATTGCCACAACCCTCTTGTTAAATAAAATCCCAATTGGCAACTTTGGTAGATGGTCTCATTGGCAACTTAATTTGCGCACAGAAATCTCTCACTAATCCCATCTCAACAAGGCCACACATATGCACACAGCACTTGAGGTGTGGCCTCCCCAGTACCCAGCACAGAGGGACAGTAACTGCCCTGGTCTTGCTGGCCACACAGAGGCCAAGAATTCCACTCTCCTCCTTGCCCGCTTGGGCACATGCCTGTCAGCCAGCACCCCAAGGCCTTTCCTGCTGGGCAGATTTCCAGCCACCCTGCCCCCAGTCTGGGCCACTGCAGGAGCTTCTTGGGACACAAGGGCAGAACCCAGGCCTTACTCTTCTGAAACGTCACCCTGCTGGCTTCACACCACACAGCCAGCCTGTAGAGCCTATCTACCATCGAGCATACCAACACTTCCATGCACCTTGGTGTCATCACAAATTTACTACTGAGGATACCCTCTATGACCACCTCCACATCCACAGGACAGACACTGAACAGGACTGAGCTAGGGGACACTGCTAGAGACCAGACAACACTGAATGTGACACCATTCCCCACCACTCTCTGGACACAGCCATCCGGACAGTTCTTAACCCAGCAAAGAGTGCCCCAGCACAAGCCCTGGACTGACACCTTTTCCAGGATTGTGCTGTGGGGAATGCAGTCAAAGCTTTTACTCAAGTCCAGGGAGACTCCATGCCCTGCTTTTCCCTCAGGCCTAAGGCGATGCCCCCGCAGCCCAAGGTACATCAGGTTGCTCAGGCAGGATCTGCCTTTCCTAAACCCAAACTCCCTGGGCCTGATCCCTCAGCTGCCCTCTCTGGGCCCCCTCACGATGATCTGCGCCAGAACCTTGCTGGGCCCCGAGGTCAGACTGACAGGCCTGCAGTTCCCCACAGCCTCCCTGTGGCCCTTCTTGGGCATGGATGTCACACTGCCACCTCCAGTCATCTGCCACCTCCCTGAGTAACACGGAATGATGACAATGAAGGATGGGAGAGAGGCTTAGTGAGGGGCTTCCATGGGCTTCCTCAGCCTCAGTGGGAGACTCTGGGCCAGGCCCAGAGACTTGGCAGTGTCTAAGTGGCTGCACAGGTCACTAACGACTTTCCCCAGGATTGCAGGGGGTCTGTTCTGCTCCCTGTCCCTGTGGGCCAGCTCAGGGGACTGCTTCTCCTCAGGAAAACCCATCTGACTGTTGAAGGCTGAGGCAAAGAAGGCATTCTATACCTCAGCATTTTCCTCATCCCTTGTGATTGTATTCCCCTCATCCCCACTTCCATTATAGAAGGGCGATATTCCTTGGCTATCTGGTGTTCCTAATGGTTTTTAATAAAGTCTTTTTATAGTCTTTTACAGTAGTGGAAAGATTAAATTCAAACAGGTGTTTTGCCTTTTCTGATGATCTTTCTACCTGGGGTCAGGGAAGGGACATATGGGGGGCTGGGAGGGAGTCACACTTTGGCACAGCACATGGCTTCCTTGGGGATGTCTAGGGGAGGAACATACATGGTGTGAATATAGAGAGCTGTACGTGTCTGGGAGAGGAGCAAGCACAGCCAAAGACAAAGAGCAGAAAACTAAAAAAGGCTTTTCTGACCAGGGGCATGTCACCGACATATTTTATGAAAAATCCTTTCCTTAGGATTTCTCCCCTCCTGAAGAAACTGAGAGGCCTCAGGAACAAACGTAAACAATTCTTATCTGCTGCTGTGGAATGCAACAGGGGAAATCTCTGATTGGCCTCCTCAGGTTGTTTCCAATTAAGAGCCAATCTCAGTTCACCTGTCCGGCCGGTCTCAGTCTGGGAGAAGACCTTTGTTTTCACATTCCTATTCTATTCTTAGCTTAGCATTGTAGTGAAATCCTTCCCTCTATTCTTTTAGTATAGTTTTATATATTATCTATCCTATAATAATATCAAGCCTTCTGATACATGGAGTCAACTTTCTCGTCTCTTCCCTCATCCTGGGACCCCTGTGAATGAGACAACAGGGGCATCTGCATGAAAACTGCCAGGCCTCTAGGACCATGGGCAGCCATGGCCACCAGGCCGTTGTGACCCGCGGTGACACCGTGCCCAGAGACCATTGTGACGCTGTGACGCGGGTCCATGTCAGGGCCCTTGGGGCTATAAATACCCTGCAGGGGCCACTCCCAGGAGAGCAGCTCTCTGAGGAGGCAGCAGCTTCTCTAGAGGCAGCAGCTCACCTGGGTGATTCTGGCCAGTGTCTGGCACAGAACCCTAAAGATGTGGAAGCAGCAGGAGGGGAATGCCCATGGCCAGCCCTGGCAGGGGCAGCCACTGCTGTACAAACGGCTTGGGCCAGCAGCTAGGCAGGGCTACAGCCTGCCACCTGTGCAAGCCACACGTGGTGTGCCGCTCTGCACTGCGACCCAGCCGGCTTGGAAGCACCTGGGGCACTCTGAGACAGAGGTGCTCACCAAGGTGCAGGCAGGGCATGGGGGCAACATCTGTGGGGACCTGTTCATGGGCTTGGGCCCGTATCTGCGTGAGAACAGTTCCATCAAGTCCACTTTGAGACGCCCTAAGTGGTTAGGTGCCCGCCAAGAAGGGGAGAGAATTCGTTGGCCAGCCAAGCAAACTGTGCGTCCTAAGCAGCTGTGCCCAGAGGATGAGGAGGCTTTGGTGCGTCGTTTGCGCAAAAAGAGAGAGCAGCTGGAGGAGATGGAAGACAAAGTCTTCCATGAAGAGATGCTTAGAGCCATCTTCTCCTCCCTGGATGACAAAGACCCATGAGGTCCAAGTGCATCCTTAGCGATGCTTCAAGCCTCTCCCTGGAGCCAGCTGGAGGCCCCTTGGTCCCGCACAGCACTTGCAGTGTGACCAATGACACTGCAGATAATACACAAACCTGCTCAGAACTTGTGTCTCTTGACCACCTCTTGGCTGAACTGTGCCCTGTCACGGACAACACGCTGACTTGTGATTCTCTTGTCCAGGTGTCCGTGGGAGAGGCAGAAAACCATGCAGAGATTGCACATCCTGACCTGTGGGCAGGCCTGTGCCCTGTTCTGGTGACTTGCCGTCCTGTACATTTCTTGACAAGCTCCTGGAACTGTGGGGGGAAGAAGAGCTCCATGACAGAGCAGCAGCAGCAGGAGAGAGTGACAGCGAGCCAGACAGCCTGCTGTCTCTCCCACTGCAGGAGGAGGAAACAGAACCACCAGCTTCTCCCATGGACAATGATGCCGGCACCAAGAAGCACAGCCAGCCTCTCCCCACAGCATAGTTCGAAGACCCAAATATGTCTGTGGCCTCTGCCTTGCCTGCTGACCCTGCAGAGGAGGCCGAGGCAGCCGGCATGGAGGCTGGCTCTGCCCAGGCCGCCCCTCCCTGGACACCTGCAACAGGCCCTGGGGAAAGCTGATAACCCCACACCAATGAACTGGGCTCCCCACTTCCCCAAGAATTACCAGGATCCTCAGTGCAGAAGAATAGAGTGAGTAAGAATCAGTGGGACACTGCTGAAGAAAAGCATCTTGGAATATGCTCTCATTGATCCCATCCCCACCCCAGCCCCGCTCTTCCACATGCCCCAACCCCACCAGTTATCCCCATCCGACCCCCACTCTTCACAGTCTTTCCTTCTCACCCTCCTCTTTCCCGTCCATATTTCTCTACCCCACATTTCCTGTTAAATAAAATCCCCATTGGCAACTTTGGTAGATTGGTCTCATTGCCACGATAATTGTCAAACAGGAGTCTCTCGCCAATTCCATTGCAACAGGGCCACACACAGCCCTTGAGGTGTGGCCTCCCCAGTGCCCAGCACAGAGGGTCAGTCACTGCCACGGTCCTGCTGGCCACACTAGTGCTGACACAGAAGGCCGGGATGCCGCTCTCCTCCTTGCCCGCTTGGGCAAAGGCCGGCTCACATTTGGCCACTGTCAGCCAGCACCCCAGAACCTTTCCAACTGGACAGATTTCCAGCCGCTCTGCCCCCAGTCTGGGCCACTGCAGGAGCTTCTTGGGACACAAGGTGATGACCAAGGCCTTGCTCTTCTGAAACGTCACCCTGCTGGCCTCACACCACACAGCCAGCCTGTAGAGCCTTCCTTATCTCCAGAAAATCAACACTCCCACCCACCTTGGTGTCATCACAAATTTACTACTGAGGATACCCTCTATGACATTCTCCACATCCACAGGACAGACACTGAACAGGACTGAGCTAGGGGACAATGCTAGTGACCAGACAACACTGAATGTGACATCATTCACCACCACTCTCTGGACACAGCCATCCGGACAGTTCTTAACCCAGCAAAGAGTGCCCCAGCACAAGCCCTGGGCTGACGGCTTTTCCAGGATTGTGCTGTGGGGAATGCAGTCAAAGCTTTTACTCAAGTCCAGGGAGACTCCATGCCCTGCTTTTCCCTCAGGCCTAAGGCGATGCCCCCGCAGCCCAAGGTACATCAGGTTGCTCAGGCAGGATCTGCCTTTCCTAAACCCAAACTCCCATGGCCTGATCCCTCAGCTGCCCTCTCTGGGCCCTGTGATCCCCCTCACGATGATCTGCGCCAGAACCTTGCTGGGCCCCGAGGTCAGGCTGACAGGCCTGCAGTTCCCCACAGCCTCCCTGTGGCCCTTCTTGGGCATGGATGTCACACTGCCACCTCCAGTCATCTGCCACCTCCCTGAGTAACACGGAATGATGACAATGAAGGATGGGAGAGAGGCTTAGTGAGGGGCTTCCATGGGCTTCCTCAGCCTCAGTGGGAGACTCTGGGCCAGGCCCCGAGACTTGGCAGTGTCTAAGTGGCTGCACAGGTCACTAACGACTTTCCCCAGGATTGCAGGGGGTCTGCTCTGCTCCCTGTCCCTGTGGGCCAGCTCAGGGGACTGCTTCTCCTCAGGAAAACCCATCTGACTGTTGAAGGCTGAGGCAAAGAAGGCATTCCATACCTCAGCATTTTCCTCATCCCTTGTGATTGTATTCCCCTCATCCCCATTTCCATTATAGAAGGGTGA
This sequence comes from Serinus canaria, assembly GCF_022539315.1. Lineage (NCBI taxonomy): Eukaryota > Metazoa > Chordata > Aves > Passeriformes > Fringillidae > Serinus > Serinus canaria. The sequence continues at coordinate 147,268,234 of NC_066315.1, forward strand.
TTTTCTTTGGCTATCTGGTGTTCCTAATGGTTTTTAATAAAGACTTTTTATAGTCTTTTACAGTAGTGGCAAGATTAAATTCAAACAGGTGTTTTGCCTTTTCTGATGATCTTTCTACCTGGGGTCAGGGAAGGGACATATGGGGGGCTGGGAGGGAGTCACACTTTGGCACAGCACATGGCTTCCTTGGGGATGTCTAGGGGAGGAACATACATGGTGTGAATATAGAGAGCTGTACGTGTCTGGGAGAGGAGCAAGCACAGACGAAGACAAAGAGCAGAAAACTAAAAAAGGCTTTTCTGACCAGGGGCATCTGCATGAAAACTGCCAGGCCTCTGGGACCATAGGCTGCCATGGCCACCAGGCCGTTGTGACCCGCGGTGACACCGTGCCCAGAGACCATTGTGACGTGACGCGGTCCATGTCAGGGCCCTTGGGGCTATAAATACCCTGCAGGGGCCACTCCCAGGAGAGCAGCTCTCTGAGGAGGCAGCAGCTTCTCTAGAGGCAGCAGCTCACCTGGGTGATTCTGGCCAGTGTCTGGCACAGAACCCTAAAGATGTGGAAGCAGCAGGAGGGGAATGCCCATGGCCAGCCCTGGCAGGGGCAGCCACTGCTGTACAAACGGCTTGGGCCAGCAGCTAGGCAGGGCTACAGCCTGCCACCTGTGCAAGCCACACGTGGTGTGCCGCTCTGCACTGCGACCCAGCCGGCTTGGAAGCACCTGGGGCACTCTGAGACAGAGGTGCTCACCAAGGTGCAGGCAGGGCATGGGGGCAACATCTGTGGGGACCTGTTCATGGGCTTGGGCCCGTATCTGCGTGAGAACAGGTCCATCAAGTCCACTTTGAGACGCCCTAAGTGGTTAGGTGCCTGCCAAGAAGGGGAGAGAATTCGTTGGCCAGCCAAGCAAACTGTGCGTCCTAAGCAGCTGTGCCCAGAGGATGAGGAGGCTTTGGTGCGTCGTTTGCGCAAAAAGAGAGAGCAGCTGGAGGAGATGGAAGACAAAGTCTTCCATGAAGAGATGCTTAGAGCCATCTTCTCCTCCCTGGATGACAAAGACCCATGAGGTCCAAGTGCATCCTTAGCGATGCTTCAAGCCTCTCCCTGGAGCCAGCTGGAGGCCCCTTGGTCCCGCACAGCACTTGCAGTGTGACCAATGACACTGCAGATGAGACACAAACCTGCTCAGAACTTGTGTCTCTTGACCACCTCTTGGCTGAACTGTGCCCTGTCACAGACAATGCACTGTCTTGCGAGGCTCTGGTCAAGGACTCAGAGATAAAAAAGAACGCAGAGATTACACATGCAGACCTGTGGGCAGGCCTGTGCCATCTGTCTGGTGATTCTCCATCCTGCACCTTTCTCGACATGCTCCTGGAAATGTGGGAGAAAGAGCTCCATGACATAGCAGCAGCAGGAGAGCATGACAGCGAGCTAGACATCCTGGTGTCTCTCCCACTGCAGGAGGAGGAAACAGAACCACCAGCTTCTCCTGTGGACAGTGATGCCAGCACCATGCAGCACAGCCAGGCTCTCCCCACGGCATTGCTCGAAGATGCAAACATATCTGTGGGCTGTGCCTTGCCTGCTGACCCTGCAGAGGAGGCCAAGGCAGCAGGCATGGAGGCTGGCTCTGCCCAGGCCGCCCCTCCCCAGGAAAAGCCCTGCGGGGATGAGCCACCGGCAGGAGCTTACCCGGTGCCTGCCCAGCCCCTGGCATGCAGCGTTCCTGCTTGCCCCGCTGGCAGCGCAGCCGTCCTGCAGTCCCCGGCTCCACAGCTGGGGTGCTCCCTGGCCAAGACGTCCCGGCAGGCTCTGCACCACCTTTTCTTCTTCAGCTGCCTCAGGGGGCAGCCAGAGGAGTGAGCCCGGGGCCAGCAGCAGGACGATGGCCAGAGATGCCGGCTCACCCTGAGGACGCCCAGCTTCCAGCGGCAGTCGCAGGTTCCAGAGTCAAGGGCACCGGGGAGAGAAATCATACAATGCACCAAATGGATGGATGGTGGCCAAGGCAACCTGTTGCCAAAGGTAGGTCCTGCTGCTGACCCCAGCCCGGCATCCACAAGAAAATCACAGGGCAGCCTGGTCAGGGAGAGCCAGCTGACAGAGGATGACAGCACTGCCTTGTAGAATTCTACAGAAGGTGACTGTAGGCCTGGGCTACATTTTCTGTGGGCAATCCCCACCCTTCCCCCAAGGCTGCATTAGGAGCTGAGAATTGCTCCTTGGGCCTCAGCATTCTCTCTTCACATGGCAAATAGGAAAACACCTCCCTGGATACTTGTAAAATAAATTGGGGAAAGGTCTTAATGCTTGATTAGTAACCTGAGGTCTTCACCTTCACAAGGACCTCTGGGACCCCCAGTGTAGACACATGCAGGGTCAGGACAGACTGAGAGGATGCTGCTGGAATCCAGCATCTTGGACTGACCTCTGCTTGATCTCTTCCCCTTCCCACCCCAGCCCTGCTCTTCTGCATATCACCCCACCCTCAATCTTCCCCACCCCCACTCTTCACCCTCTCTTCTTCTCATCATCCTGCTTTCCCATCCCTATCTCTCTACCCCACATTTCTTGTTAAATAAAATCCCCACTGGCAACTTTGGTGGATGGTCTCATTAGCACCTTAATTTGCACACAGGAATCTCTCGCTAATCCCATCTCAACAGGGCCACACATCTGCACACAGCATTTGAGGTGTGGCCTCCCCAGTGCCCAGCACAGAGGGACAATCACCACCATGGTCCTGCTGGCCACACTATTGCCACAGCCTCCTTGCCCACCTGGCCACACACCGGCCAGTATTTGGCCACCGTTGGCCAGCAGCCCCAGGGCCTTTCCTGTGGGACCAGCAGTGCCCTTTTGGCCACAGAGGCCGCCAATGGGATCCTGGGGTGCATTAGGAAGAGCTTTGCCAGCAGATCAAGTGAGGTGATCCTGTTCCTCTATTCAGCCCTACAGAGGGGCATCTGGAGTGTTGTGTCCAATTATGGGCTCCGCAGAACAAGAGAGACTTGGAGCTCCTGCGGTGTGTCCACTGGAGAACAAGTATGATTAAGCGGCTGGAGCATCTCTCTTACAAAGATAAGCTCTGAGACCTGTGCCTGTTTAGCCTCAAGAAGCCACATCTGAGAGGGGGCTTTTATCACCCTCAGGAGGGTGTCATAGGATGGACCTTCTCAGTGGTGCCAAATAAAAAAATAGGACAAGAGGCAACAGGCAGAAACTGATGCAAAGAAGTTCTACCTCAATGTGATGAATAATTTTTTTACCAAGCACTAAACAGTTTATCCAAAAAGTGTGTGGAGTCTCCCTCACTGGAGATACTCCAGCACTGTTGGGACACAATCCTGTGCCATATGCTCTATAATGACCCTGCTTGAGCAGGAAGGTTGGACCAGACAACCCACTGTGGTTCCTTCTAACTTGATGCATTCCCTGATTCAGTGACATCCTAACACAGACTGGCTCATCCTAAAGTGGACAAAGTCTTTAAACAAATCAAAGTCATCTCCCACCTCCTTCTAGTGGAGAACAAAAAACTTTCAGCATCCACTAGGAAGGTAACATTGCAGGGCACAAGAAGTCCGACATTTCTAGATTGTGGAAAGGATAATTTTTTGTCACAGATCTTGAACAGGCCTTAAAGATTCTTTAATCTTTTGCAAACTTCTATGTGCCTAAAGAAGCTCTGTTGCTACATGTCAAATTACTTTTACCTTGGTAAAACACATACTTTTTGTACTGATCTGCTTACCCAGCACTTTAAAGTAACCAGAGTATTCTTGGCTGCTCTTTTATCAAGAGGAAAGATGGATGTCCTTTCATTAAGGCTATAAAAATTAGTTCCTTGTACTTAGGAGTCAGATCTTTCTGAAGCAGCTTACTCCTTTTTCTCATAATGGAGTGTTGTGTTGTATTAGGTTGTTCTGTTCCCCTCTCAGTTTGTATGTTCGATTGTTCTGTTTCCAATGGCTCAAGCCCGGTTCACTCTGCCCTCCTCCCCACTGCCGGTCATCCCTGCTCCCCCCCCCAGCCTTATGAATCCTTTCTTTGATCCCTCCCTGGTGCCTGTCTGTCACTTGGCACTCCCTCCCTTCCCTCTAGAAACTTCTAGCTGGAGCGTCGAGTGATTGGATCATGGACCAGGACCCCTCCCTCGATGTATTCCCGTTGCTCTGTCCCTAATGTCAATCCCCTGCATCCCACTCCCCTCTGGTTTCCCATTCGTCCAGAGGTGGTTTCCTCCCCTGTTTCCCCTGCCCCCTTAAAAGCTGTTGCACGTCTGGGGTCAGGGGTCCAACCGGGAAAATTTATTAGACTCATAAAAGCCTGACTCCCTCGGCTGGACTCAGCTCTCTCTTTCTGTTGGCTGTTGCTGCGAGCCCCGTCCGACGCAGGGAGCTGCCTTCCCAATAGCGTGGGGCTGTATCCCTAGGCGCTGTCTCGGGTGAGACCCACCCGAGAGTGCTGCTGCAAGCAGTGTGCTGGTTGCTTGCCGGGGAAAGGGAGGACAAGCCTACCCCCGACAGCTTGCTGCTTCAATGGAGCATTCAGCTTTCATCAGCAGTGCTTCCACTAACAATCCTAAAACCAGCCTAAAAAAACCATGAGGAGTCCTTACAAGGAGTCTGGCAGCAATAATCTTCTCTTAAATACAGACAGACCAGATAAATGCTGAGCTGGCCACAAATTTCCAGACAAACAAGAACTCACTAATGATGGATTTTGAAACTAAGAGGAATGGGGCAGTTGGACAACCAATCATTTGCAGGATTTCTCTTATGATTTAACAATGCCAAGCTGTGCTAGAAAAAAATGTAGCAGGGAATTCAAGGTTCCTGGAAGAGTGGATGTGGGTGCCAAAACTTAAATGTCACTATCAGACGACATTCAGAAAAAAGTTTTGAGAACCCCATTCAGTTAACTCGTGACCTCAAAGAAATCTGACCAAGCTCATCAGTCTTCTTTAAAAGACCAGGAAGAAGAGAAAGGCCTTTGTGATGTTAAGCAGAACATCCAAAAACATGGCCCATATCTGCATGGTGAGAATAACATTCCTCCCCTTTTCCAAAGACCAACTTTCAGAGGTTTTAACTTGTACCACAGCATTCAGGAATTACAAGACTACATCTCTTTTATCCCCTCATAACTGTCAATGTTCTATATCAGTTTTTAAAGAGATCGGGGGAAAAAAAATCTCAACACAAACCAGACATGGCCTTTCAAGGAAAGTTTTGCAAAGTAAATTTCTCTTTGTCACTTTGTCTAAGTACATTAAAAATTTCAGCCACAGTTTCCTAAAAAGGAATGATTTCTATGCACAAATGGGTGGAACTCTCAATGTGTTGCCCCAATACATGGAATTGGTTACCCCGTTATGAAGTCGGTAACATTTTCAAAGATTAAGTAATATTTTAGGCTTACTGAGTTTTTTATATAATTTCATATTTCTTTTAAATCTCAGTTCAAATACAGGCTATTTGCTTGAGACTTTTAGGCATTTACATGCTACCAAAAACATGTCATGCAGAACATCTCAGTACAAGGGGATACGAACTGTTGTTGGCCATGCACACTTGTCGAGAAGTGAGTGATGGAAATTATTATTTCTTAAATGGAAAGCAACAAATATGCCAAGCAAAAGATGAATGACAGCAACTCAATCTACAAACCATATCTTCAAAATTCTATCTGTTCTCAGTCAAGAGAACAGGAAACTGAGATACACAAATGCAAACAAAGTTTGTTTTAGGACTCCAAGCAGAAATAAAATCCATTCTGAGAGGTGATACTCTTTGCAAAAGGCTGTATATAATGTGTTCTTTGCCAAACACCAGAGGAAGGTACGTGCTGTATCACAGATACTATCAGTAACTGGAATTCAATATACCCAACGGCAAAGCCACAAAAATGACATTTGATACCTAAAACCAGTATCTCATCAGTAAAATAAAAGGAGAAACTTGCATTTAAAATTAACATTAGGAAATATGACTGGATGCCTCTTCTTTATATCTGAAAAGCAAAAGCAATGTGACCTAAGCCAAGCACCCTGTGTCTTAACAACTCTACAGCTCCGCACCTTCCTGAAGAAACAAATTCCTACCTTTTAATCTTTTCCTCTTAGTCAGCCAGTGTCATCTGCTTCAGTTAGGATGAGTTTCAGCCAACACTCTTAGCCAAAACCCAATTTCAGTGACACACTAATCATCTAAAAAACCTGACCATCTGTGTTTCATGAAAGAGAGACGTAAAAATGAGTATTAGCAGCATATTGATGAAACTGCAAACCAATCTGTCACAACCTCCTTTGCAGTCTCACATAAAAAGCACAGTTGGCAGGAATCTTAAAAAAATTCCATGAGAAAGCTTCTGGAAAAGAAGAAACAACTGCTTCAAATAACTCAGTTGTCTGGAAGAGAATAAAAAAGGGAGTAATTAAAGCATGGAACTGCCAAACACTAAGATAACATGGCGACCTGGCAACCATCTCTCATGGCCAGTGAAACCAAACACAGAACTTGTGCTTCACATGCCCTGTTGGCAATATAATACTACTAAGCAATAAACCCAGTGTGATTTCTGCGTGTTTGGAGGAAGTAGATGAAATGTACTTGAGAACTTGACAATGCTCAAACTTTTTTACCTTCACAAAGGACTCCGTAACACTCCATAATATAAAGCAGGAGCAGCTGTCCTTTATTCCCAGTGAGAATGCTCTCCTGGCTCATATTAAACTTGGCATCCACTGTGACTACAAAGACCATTTCATCAGAACTTTGCATTTCTCCTTGCAGAACTTCTGAAATTCATATTGGTGCCAGCCTCAAATTTCCCAAGATACTTTTACACTCAATCTCTACCACTTACAATGTTTACTCAACACTCAAGTCTCATCCAGGAATTTGCTGAGGACACATTCTGTTTCACCATCTGGATTTTTCATATATTGGATGGTATCAGCCTCAGCATCATCAAGGAATCAGCCATTTCTGCCAAGAAGACAAAGAGGTCAGTCAAGCTCAAGCTGAGGTTGGTAACCACACTGGTTGTGCTCAACCATGTTCTTCTCTTTAACATGTTTGGAAAAGCTCCATCATCTTATCAGAAACTCAACTAGACTGAGCAACTTATGAAACCCCAAATCTGCCTCCTTATCTTCCCTTTAGCTAAAATAATAAAATTTTTCAGTCATCAGGAGCTTTTCTGAGTTACCAATCTCAAACCTTTTGTCGCTTCACTGTGAAAAAAACCCTGTCCATCACCAGACTTCAAGAAAAAATTGATTGCATCACTTCAAAAATCACACCTGGATGCCATTTATGGAATGCTACTCAACAATAAACTAACACTTTCCTTCAGAATTCCCCTCTCTACCAAGACCATTTTTTGATGCCCTCCAGCATCATTTTTACAAATTTTTGGGGTTTTACTATAACTTCAGATATTTTTTTCTTTCTCTTTCTGTACGTTCCCAACACCAAACACCAAGTTCTCCCACAAGTATCTGGGTATCTGCCTCATTTCTAGACACAACTGGGCACATCAAAATCTGGGTATTGAAAGAGAAAGATAAATTGCAGCATGACTCACATTTCTGGTGCAAAATTTAAGCAAACCCATGAAAATAATCTGGATTTGTGTCCATCCACTCCTTACCATCTTCACTATTAGAAAACACAGACCACAAGCCTTCACTGATTACAACAAAAGTTATTGGCAAGAACACCAGTTAAACCTGTAATTGCTATCAGCTGCATAAAAACACCTGCATTACTTGAACATTTTTGAGGGTTTTGTTGAAAACTGGGCATAAACCAAAATTATTAAGGAACAAGCCACTGAATTATCTTTTTTAAAAAAAAATAAACTGCTCAGCAAATTCATTATATTTGATCACTTAACAGCAAGAAGCATGAAAAATACTAAACAAAATTCCTCTGAGCAGTCAATCTAAACACACTTGGTTTTTGAATTATGTAGCTCCGGTTGTTACTGGAACAAACCAGACATTCCCATGCTTTGCATCCTACAATGGACAGCAGTACCTCTCTGAGGAGAAATATGACAAGTAAGGCATGAAACAATCATCACTCTCATCTATTCTCTGTATCAAACAAGTTTTTAGCACAGATGCTGCCTTTGGGCCATCTGGACAGCAGGCTACCTAGCAAATCCAGTTCTCTATTTCTCTTGTTCCATGTTGAACCTGTCTTTTGTCATGGTCTCCCTAACATTTAACAACAATGAATTTTACAATTTGCATTATGCACATTGTGAAAACAAGCTCCCTTTTGATTATATTAAAATTTCTCCACTGCTGAAAAAATCTATTAATACTGGCACTGTCTCCTTCTAAATATTAATCTTAATACAAATCTTCCTACAAAAACAAATTTAATTTTAGTTTCCATTTTTCAGGCAGGTGTGATATGTATTCCATGTCCAACATATAGCAGAAAATGGATACATTCAGTGACAATGATGATGCACTAAAAAAGCATACTGAGATTTTTATCATTACAGTCATTGTATAAAAATCAGTATAGCTTTTTTTAAAATCTGTAACCAAACAAACAAATTCATTGGCAATTAAAATCTACCACTGCTGTCCATGAACCACAGAAGCCCCTTCCCCAACTCCACAGCAGTAAAACCAGACTGGGTCCTCTTTTCCAGCATGGTGCATGATAACAAATCATCCCAAGCCCTGTTTAACCATTGTTCAGAGCCTGTTACTGTTACTCATGGCCCCACAGTGCAATTCCCTACAAACCCTACAGCACAAGCAGAACAAAAATAAACCAAAGATCTCCAAAGCACTGAAAGCTCCACAACCACACAGGTCCACACTCTGTTCTCTGGTGTCTTTTTCAGTCATGCCACAGTGCTGCAGCTACAGGTTCCTTACAGGGCAGGCACTAAAACCAGAGGCTGTTCAAAGGTGGAACCTGATGGCCTCACTCCAGTCACATCTTCAGCCTCCTCTGTGCTCAGACAGAACAAACAAAGGGCAGCTGAGTCCCAGGATCTGCATTAATGCCACCCCAAAGAGTCACAGAGTCATGGAACGCTCCCAGGGACGAGGAGTGGGACTAAGAAAGCTGCAGAGTTCCTTGGATCATGTGGGGTATAGGCCCAAATGAAGGCATATCCAAGGCTTTCACAGGACACCCAGCCTCAGCCAAGCTGTGGTGCCAGGCAGCCACGGCTGAGGCTCTGCAGCAAAGAGCATCTCACAAACCCTGCAGCACAACACACAAATGTCCGGCCATGGGAAACCTTTCACATCAAACTTCACCAGAACACAGATGAATCACTAATTGAGTACAATTCTGTTATTTCTCCAAAGGCCCAACACTAACCTCATCAGCATGATGACTTTCTACAGTACCGAGTGTGTGCCCACACACACTCCTGATGTACTCGGTGTCAATCCATTACCAATGCAACATGAAATAAACCCCACTGAAATCAAACTGCTTAACAATAAACACCAACAAAATACAGTAAGAAACCCTTTTACAGTTTGTTTCACACCCAGACTTCAGAATATGTAATACTCAAGAAGTTATTGCTTTTTTTTCTTCCAATTATAATTTCATGTGCTTTTCTGCATGTATCATTTCTTTGATTATCATGTCTAGCTTTGTTCATTCTTGCACTGTAAAAATGTGTTGGGATATTAAAATGTTTCTAAGTGTGTACAGATGTATAGCTTCTATTTGAGCAGCTCGGGGACTGGTAACCATGGCACTGCTTCCAAGAATAGAATTATCATCTGTAACAGCACTCATGCTGTGGCAGTTGACAGAATGGTTATAAATATATCTATTAGCAGCCTGAGCTGAATCTTTAAACAGCACTATAGGGACAGCAGTTGGCTAAAAATAGCTTGACAATATTGCATTTGAACACTTGTCCTCAGAAACACTTTGTCACATCCACAGAGCAAATTTCAATTTTTTTTTTTCCTGCACAAAGCTGAAAATGAACTTCTGTGGCACACAGGAGACAGACGGTGTGACATTTTTTGACCTCCCTCCCCCCTAGAACACTACAAATAAAAGCACAACAGCAACAATCTTGAAAAGGCTGCTATAAAACATGAAGTAATGCCTAGAATTCAAAGTACATGAAGCAAGAGCGGAATCAAAACTCATTTTTCATGGAGGGAAAAAAAAACACATGGCAATCAAGAGCACACAAATAATCTGTGTGAGCTGCTGGAGTTCAGCTTCATTCTAACACACTTCCATAGAACTGGAACAGGGAAATGATGGCTCCACAGTTGTTACTAACAACTGTATGAGCCACCACTCAACATGAAGAAAGAAAAACTGTCTCAAAACTGGTTTCTAAATACAGACATACATTCTCAATAAATATCTTTTGCTTGTCACTTTTAATATTTTCCTCATCTCTTTAATCCCAGTTGATACCAGTGCAGTAATACCCCTGTGACCAGTTCAGCCAGCTGATGAAAAACAAACCAGTGTCCTTTATTACTCAGGGAAATGCCTGCATTTCTTTAAATTATGAAATACAATTGCTAATTGCCTAATAATCATCTGTACACTGGAAAATGTGACTCATCAAAAAAAAAGGTTATGAATGATGAAGATCTCTACAAAGAAAAAGATGTGCTCACAGAGTAATCATGTCACATAGTATAAAGTATTTAGCTGAGAAGAAGTCTCAGGAGGTTCTCTGATCAGCCCCACTCAATGCAGGGCTAAATTATAGCAGGTGGTTTTATTGAGCCAAATTCTGAAAATGGAGATTCTACAACATCTCTAAACAGCCATTTTGTGTCTGAGTGAACAAGAAACTCCCTAATATGTGACTGCATCTTTTGTTCGAGCTTGTTCCTACTGCTTGGAATTTGGGTGATGCCCAGTGACAGACAGTGGGCACAGAATGAAACACAGGAGGTTCCCTCTGAACACCAGGAAACATCCCCTAATTATCAACCTGTATCCAGCACAAATCCAAACTATAGCCCCACACCAGCCACGATGAACAAAGTTAACTGCACCCAAAACCAGCACAGGGTGAGAGCACTGGAACAGTTTCCCAGGAGGCTGGAGAATCTCCCACCTTAAATATACTCAAAAGTGAACTGGACACAATCCTGGACACCTGACTGCCTGAGCAGGGTGGAACAAAGACACTGTCCAGATTTGCCTTCCAGTCTCAGCCATTCTGCAGTTCTATTATTGTTTTTTTCACTGCTCATTTCCCATATGAGCCCAGCTCCCTTCACTCTACACTCTGCCACCAGGTAACACCCTCAGCCTCCTCCACCTGGGGCTGCAGAAACCTCAGATCCCACCACATCCATCGTGGACCCCACTGCCCTCAGTCCAGCATCTCCTTGTCCGTCTTACACCAAGAACCCAAAACTGGGCACAGCATTCCCAAGTGCTGGCCAGAAGGGAAGAATCCCTGAGCCTGCTGACCACACATTTCTTGGTACATCCAGTTGGAGTTGGCCTTCACTGCAAAGGCACACAGACACTGCTGACTGTTCCTCCATCAATGTCCATCCAGTTCTCTTCTGCTATGACTCTCTATCCAGTCAGCATCCAGCCTATGCCATTGGTAGGGCAAGAGAAGTATCCAATTTTATTTTATTTTATAAGCATAAATATATGTGTGTGTATAAAGTTTCATTAACAGTGGTTTTGAAGGGTATTATCTACATTAAAAACAAGAAATTAAACACAGCTTAAAATGCACTGAACTTGTGTTCTTCAGCAGTAAAGGTAAGACCTTTGATATATACTTCCAAATGCAAGGGAAAACAAAACCCAAGGAAAAGAAAAATTATCTCCCAGCCAAAACTAAATACAGCTTCTAAAATAGGTTTGAATTACACCTTCCATCTTTCGTGATGATTACTTAAAGATGAACTACAACTTAAATAGAACAAGTTCCACGTGTTGTATCCTTAAAGCTTGGTTTTGGTAAGGGAATGTAATCTGACATTTAAAACTTAGATAATGAAAGCCAACTCCATCATAGTATGAGACTTGAATATTCAGGCGAGAAAATTAAGCTCTTGTGATAATTAGAATTGCTGTTTTCATAAGGCATATGGATCAACTTGACCGTGGCAGTGAACTCAGGCTGCAAGGCAAAAAGAATTAACACTTCTACTCAAATTTGCCCATTATCAACTACACTTTCTTTAAAGTTTAAACACTTCCAATCTTTTTTCTAGATTTATCACAGGGGAATTAGAACATAGAGCACATATTACAACTGTGAACTTCTGAAAATCTACTGACAGTACTACTCCATATCTCTCTAGGATTTCTGCATATCTGCCAAGTGATATTACCACCATGAAGACTTTTCTCAACCAAAGTGTGATGCTGAGGACTAAAGAAAAATCATGTCAGATCTGGTAAGATACTTCATCTAACAGGAAAATTAATGAGAGAACAAGCCTTTAGATTGAGCAATAGCTTGACTGATACCATTCCTTTAAAACATCATCTAGGTAGCTGACTTTACAAATAAAACAAAAATTAGGTTAAACATCTATGCAAAGGAAATTAATTTTTGTTCCACTGAGCTTCAGTGTCAGCTGCAAAAGTGCTGTTATTCCAAGGATGTAAAAGCTTTGCTAAGATCTCCAATTAAAACTATACCACAAATTTAAACAGAATAATATCTGACTATTAGTTTTTGACTCTGTCCTGGTATAAATATTTGGTTAAGTAGAATTTCACAGGATCACAGAATGAGTGGAAGAGACCCACAAGACTTACCAAGTTTAACTCCTTGCTCTACACAGCACCATTCCCAACATTGCCACCCTGTGCCCTGAGAGCACTGTCCAAACACTTCTTGAGCTCTGTGAGGCTTGGTGCTGTGAGCCCTGCCCTGGGGAGCTGTTCCAGTGCCCAGCCACCCTCTGGGGGAAGAACCTTTTCCTGATATCCAACCTAAACCTTCCCCAACACAGCTTCAGGCCATTCCCTCAGGTCCTGTCACTCACTGGTCACCGCAGAGCAAAGATCAGTACCTGCCCCTCTTCTTCCCCTTACAAGGAAATTGTGACTGCAATGAGATCTCCCCTCAGTCTCCTCCAGGCTGAACAGAACAAGTGTCCTCAGCCACTCCTCATGTGACTTCATCTCCAGACACTTCACCATCTTCTTCACCCTCCTTTGGATGCTCTCTAACAGCTTTACATCTTTCTTACATTGTGGTACCCAAATCTACACACAATATTCAAGATGAGGCCCCCCCAGTGCAGAGCAGAGCAGAACAATGCCCTCCCTTGCCCAGATGGTGATGTTGTGCCTGATGGCCCCAGGACAGGGTTGGTCCTTCTGGGTGCCAGGGCACTGCTGACTCACATTCAATTTTCCCTTGACCAGGACTCCCAGGTCCCATCCCACAGCTGCTCTCCAGCCTCATTCCCCAGTCTGTCTGTACATCCAGGGCTGCCCATCCTTGGCGCTTGTCCTTGTTGAGCTTCAATGGCTGCTGATTGCCCAGTCCCTTTGTTCAGGTCTCTGTGAGGCCTCCCTGCCTTCAAGGGCATCAACAGCTCCCCTCAGTTTTGTACCATCTGGGAACTTGCTCTGTGTCCCTTCCAGTCGTGTGTCCAAGTCATTTATGAAGATGCTGAAGAGCACAGGGCCAAGGATGGAGCCCTGCAGAAGCCCACCAGTGACAGGTCACCACTCTGATGTCACCGCTGTCATTGTCACCCTTTGTGCCAGTTGTCACCCTGACCCATCCCATGATGTGCTTACCCAGCTGGGGGCTGAACATTTTGTCCAGAGGGTCACCATGAGAGGCAGCACTGAAAGCTTTACTGAGATCCAACAAGATGGCATCTGCTGGCTTCCCCTGCCCAGCTGGGCGGGTGGCCTGCTCATGGAAAGCAACCGGGTTTGACAAGCAGGACTTTGCTCTCCTGAAGCTGAGCTGGCTGTGACCAATGACTGCATTGTCTTCCAGTACCTGCATTGTCTTTTAGTACCTCCCAAAATAATCTTCTCCAGGCACTGAAGTGAGACTCTCATCAAAATGACTTTTTCTCCTCAAGTAATTTGTTGCATATATTCTCTTAGAAGTAAAAGAAGAATACCAAAAGTTGCCTGAATTTATTATAATTTTATCAGATGGTCTAAAATTAATCATTAGCAAGTATCAGTTGGCTGGCTGCATTGACACAAATGGTCTTGATTGGATAAAGCACAAGCTACTGAAGTTCAACACAGACAGAAAAAATAAAAATAAAGTAATTTTAAAAAATCCTACCACTGTTTGATATAACAACTTCAGAGCAAACTAACATTTATTCTGAGCTGTAGCTGACTATATTTATGGGTAGTGTGTTTTATCTCAGTCACAGTGCCATCTGGTGACTATTTATACCCTTATACATTTTAAATAGATGGTATCTTTTAGGCTCATCCAACCACCTTATGTCATCCATTAACCTCCTCCTAAGTCTGATCTGAAAGTGAGGACAGGAACAGTTCTCGAGGAAATGGAATGATTCCAGATTTCCATTTTACATGTTCTTCTTGTGAACTTGAAGTTCATTGCGAACAGAGTGGACTTAAGCACTAAGATATATGAATATTGCCATAAAAGAATAAAATTTCTGTTGCTGGAAAGGAAGAACATGGTCTCAAGAAAGAGATAAAAGGATACATGGAAGGATTTGCTTTTTTTTTTTTCTTTTTCTTTTTTTTTTTTCTTTTCCCTGGAAATCAGCCTCTAAAAGCCAGCTGTGCAAGGACAAAGAGCACAAACCGTCGCCTTTCAAGTCCTGCTGCTAAAGTTACCCCAGCTTTCATTGAAAAAGTGGTGGCAGATACATCCATTTTGTGAAGATAAATCAGTATTGATCAGCTTACTGTGTCCACATATGAAAAATTCAAATAGACTTCCCAGACTTGTTATATATTTTATCTCTTTTAACAATTTCGAGCAGTTATGAGCCAGTTCTGACACTTTGATGAAAGCAGCAACATGGGAGAAAGATTTATGTTGGTGTTAACCTTTTTTTTCACCTCTTCCCCAAACTCACAACAAATATTCCTGTTATTATTCACCCTAAAACCTTCCCACAACAAAATAAGTGACAAGACTGTAACACATGGCGTATCTATAAAAGTGGAACACATATTATGCCTGGCACTGCTTTTTCTTAATAAAAAAAAATGCTGTATGAAAAATACCTGATTAGAATTAAGGCAGAATATTAGAATTAAGGCAGAATAGACAATTCTCCAAAATCCCCATGGCAGAGAGACTGAACTAAAGGATTTTTATGGTCCCTTCCAATCCAAACCAGTCTATGATTCTATGCAGCCAGAAACTGTTTCAGTAAGAAAGAGGCAGCTATTGGACACAAATTTTGAATAGACTGCTGTCTCTCCTTCTTTCTGGAATAAAAGGATTTTATGTAATATTACACTTACTTCAGGCTTTCAACAAGCATAACCAACTTCATATAAGATGAATGTGCATAGTGATGAGTTAGAAAATTAATTCATATTGTTGTTTCTTATGCTGATACTACCTCAATTTCCAGTCCAATATCTATTTTGTTATTAAGCATATTCACATGGAATCAAGTGTATAAACCACTAAATATTACTTCAGCTGCTACCACCACCAGCAGTAACGAAACATTTCAACCATCCCATAATTAAACAGTTGGGATGCTCAGAGAGAATAATTATTTCCTCTTTCTCTGTGGAAGACACTGTCACATTCCATTTAGGGATGAACTTTCAGCAGGCCTGCTATTCACTGCATAAAATAGGAAAGGCTGTTGTTCAAAACCCCAAATCTGCTCTTCTGATACTTTCACTGGAAGAAACTGCTCTGATTCCACACTCAGTAAAGCAGAACTCTTCTGAATATGTTACACAGGTCAACAATTCCTGGTTAGGTTTTCTTTCCATAAACCCTGCTATTAATAATTTTTCCATTATTCACTGTTTTCTAGAAAGCATTTCAGCCCCCAAAAGCTAACAACCAAAAGTTTTGGTTTTCAAGGGTAATGCAACCTACTCCTGACAACAATGAGCATACACAACTATTTGATAAATTGGAAGGGAAAAAAGACCAAATCTTTCCCAAGTAATTGTAATTAAACTCATCTATTCTCTTTCATTAATATTCCAGAGTGCCACAGAATCATTTTCTATTCCCTTGAATGAATATTCATTAGAGAACTGACTGGAACTCTTGTCCACTTCCCTCATGTGCTCATAATTTCAAACCAGCTCTCATCCAGGCTGGGCAGTCTTGTAACACTGCAGCGTCCTAGCCAGGAAAGGGCCTGAATTTGCATTATTTGTATTTCTGGTGCATTGTATTGACCTCACAAGGCCTCAGGACTGAGATTTGTTCAATTTGCTCTGATTGACCTGCCTGCAACTTTATTTTATGAGCTGTAGCTGCCACAACAATTTGTCCACCTGAGCAGGATACCGTGTCTCATTTGTTTTAGTTGTGTGGGCCAACCACAGCTTTCCACACAGAGTTGCAAGAGGCAGTTACTCTCTGGAGAATGAGATATTCAGGAACAGGTTAATCATGTGGTGTAAATAAATAAAGGCCCTGTCTGATGACAGACACTTTGAGAGGTGGCTGCAGCACAGCTGTACAAGCAAAAACCCCACAGGCTGTAAATCACTCACCAAGAATCAGATAAAGAAATGCAGGTACACAGCTGGACAAAACCCTGCTCAGGGCTAGCAAGAACAAATAACATCTAACATATGCTGATGTGGGATGTAACAAGGAACCACAGGCCAATGAAGAAAAAGTAAGGTGTAAAAACACATTAGAAAGTGCATCCTAGAAAAGAAACCACCTGTGGCATGTTCCACCCAGTGAAGGACACCTCACCAGCACTGGGAAGAGACCAAGCACTGGGAGGGTGGCCAGAGCTCCTGCCCCTCCTCCTCTGCAAGAATTTGGTGTAGAATAATTCCAGCTGAATTATTGTTCTTCCTGCAATGATTCAATCTGGACTAAGAAGGACTAAAAGCTTACAGTTTTAATATTAAATACTGCACTGGCTTAGCCATGTAAGGTGTTACTTTCTTGTTGGCTGTAAGACAATAAAGTGGCATCAGGTCATTTCCAGAGGTGCCTCCCAACCTCAGCTGTTCTGAGTCTGATTCTGTGAATGATGCCTTATCAATAAGTAGCTGGATAAATAAGCAGATGAGATTGGAATGTTTCTTGAACTCTCTGTGCTGTGTTCTCCTATCTGACCTTAGACTTACAGCTCTGCTATATTTGGGACAGATATTGTTCTGATTTTTGCTGTACAGCTCCTAGTCAGTGAACCCAGCTCTGTAATGCAACTATTATTTTTCCTTAATGGATTAGAACCTAAAAGTTCAAATAATTTTATTCTTTTACTTATGTTTTTCACCCATCAGTGATGACTGATGTTCAATATACCTTGCACTACATATTCTCAAGACTTTTTCGTGTACTGGTGAAAAATGCCACAGGAATGCTGCAGTTCACTCAGGAAAAACAGAAAGATGATAGCACAGCTAAAAGAACACAGTTTGATGCTGAAAAAGTCTTCCCATTTTTTTATTTTTCAGAACTTTAACCCTGAAGTTCTTGGATGAAAAATGGCACAGGGCAACCCACAATAAAATGAAAAAGTAGTCTCCAAAGAGAGTGCACTGCCCTGAATTGGGCTAAGGTCTTGAAAAGGAGACTTTTGATCCAAAATTACTGTTGTTAAGATTCTGGGTCTTCTGCAGTTCTCAGAAATATTTATGTCAAGAAAGAATAGTTGACAAAAGTCAACCCTTAAAGTACACTTTTATAATAAGTGAAAAATCTTTTATAATAAGTGAAAATTCAAAATGCCTTTCCTGCTCTATTCAAGCTGAACCACTCCAAGCAAGTGCCCTATCACCAGCCTATTCATCTGCCTGCCATTAACAGCTTGTTGTAACAAGAAATCTCCTCTTGACAAGAGGAAGTTACAAAATTTCATTCCAACTGTGACATCCCAACCACTGCCTATCACTTTTCCCCTTTCATGATTAAAACATTCAGCACAGAACCTCGGGGTAAAAATTCAGTTCACAGAACTCCAACAGGGTGAGGTTTCATTGAGGTTTTCAGAACTTCACAGGAGAAAGTGAGAAGAATCTTTCTACATTTACAGACATCCATGCAATCTCTTACTCAGTGGAAATAAAACAGCCCCACATTCAGATTAAACAAATAATGGTGGCTGGGTTTTATTCCATTATTAAGTTAAAATCAAACAGGAACACTGGAAGATGCAGTCAGGTTGCAATTGAAACAGATTTCTGAAAATAAACAGGCTCAAGTGCTTGACTTCAGCTTTCACCTAAAGTAGCATCTTCAAAAGTAGCACATTTTCAAGCATGTGTTAAACAGAAACAATAGCAGTCAACTTTCCATTTTAAATGAAAAAATTTGTAAACTTGTTTGGAAAGAAGTAAATTAAGAACTGACAAAAATGACAGCTGAAAGCAGTAGAACAGTCATGGTATTTTTTTTCTAAATATAAATCAAGTAAGACTGAAATATCTTCAGTTTCATTTATAAAAACATGTTCTATTTTTCTTTTTTTAAATCTACCTACGTGTGTACAATTTTAACTGGCATTATTCAGTTTAAAATTGTTTTTCATACTGCTGAAGTTATAGTTCTCTTTTTTAAATCTCCATGTTTATATACTATCTTAACAGCATTAATCAGTTTTAATTTTGTTTTATAATGCTGAATGAATTAATTTTATCTTGCAGTTTCCAAGTTACTTGTAGCTTATGCAGCTCAAAACCTGAACCATAGATTAGAAAACTAAAAGCACTGATAAATATATTTAACGAAAGTATATAATTTTCCAGGGAATACATGATGGAATTATATATAAAAAAAAAAGAAGGGCCACAACAAGGGAATGTGAAAGCTACATCAAGCACCCATCTCAGCTTAGTAACCAGGCAGTCTTCAGTAACATTCCTCAAAAATGAGCAGCTCCATATCCCTCTGCTCCAAACCTAAACATTGTACTCACTCAAATCTCTTTCCTGTGTGCTCACAAAGCCTTGCTTGCTTTGGGGTTTTCTTTCTGCAAACTCTGCTATTGAGTGTTTATACCACAGATCTTCAAACATTTCAGTAACTGAGGGGTATCGCTACATGTAGACTACTTGGGCTTACAGGCTTAGCCTGGGTACTAAATAAACAGGGATATTTCAATTCTTTTATGTAATGGAATCTAAGAAAAATGATCTTTCTGAACACTTTTCCATATTATGCAATCTGAATATTCCCAAATTGGTTTAGTGCATTATAGTCTTCAGGGTTTTTTTAAATCTTAGAAATGTAAAAACTCATAAAAGCCTTAAAACTGGTAATTTCAGTCTTTTGCATTAATTGTATTCAAGACCCAACAGATCAAATACTTTCAATAGAAATTTAATGTGTCTGCTGAAGAAGATCTCTCTTCACTGTTATTTCTGGAGTTTTCCCCACCATTTCATGGTACAAACCCCCAGCACATACACACAAAGGATGTATTTAAAATACACACTCCAGTATGTGGATATGAAAATAAATTACATTCCACAGAATATGAATCCACAAATGAAACATTTGCATGCATTTATAAAACAGGTTTGCCATTCACAGTACAATCCACCTTGTGGATATTTAAATAATAGGAGGGAATCATATTTGCACCATGCCTAAATTTCATTCTTGAAATAATAAATTCTGATCAGGAATTCCTGCTTAGATTACACTTCAATTTCCTAACTTAAATAATGTCCAGTTCTATGTAGGCAACAATACTTCTCAATTTCCAACAGTCATTTTTCTAGTCTCTCTTCAAAATCAGTCACAAGTTGGTGGTAGGACAGGCAAACTCCAGGTTATACAGCACAGGGAATTTAAGTATCCTGTAAGATTTTATTTTTGCAAATATAATGAACTCTCAGTCATGCATAGCCTACAAGCAAAAAGATAAGTTAATTTAGACATGCATTTTCTAGCAGTCACTAATTACTTAACACAGCTTTATCTTAAACCATATATTAATGGAAAATGAAAATCTATTTAAAATTAAACTCTGTGAGGAAATGTGGGGAAATTTCATTTGGGTGGCATAATAAATAAAAGACTTAACATTCAATCAGATTTCTTTAAAAAAGGTTCAGATTTTAGTAAAAAAAAAAAAAAAAGAAGAAGGAATAGGAAAAAAATAAACCACCAGAAGTTGCTGGGATGCTGTGATAATTTAAGCTGAATTTTATCCAAATATCACACAAGTTTGGGTAGGACATAAGGATTAACACGTTCAACACTTGCCAAGACTGCCACAACACTGCAATGTCCTTTTGAATTCATTTCAGAACAGGTGCATCCCTACATTTCCAAGAAGGATTCCAGCAAGACCCAGCTTGGAGAGGTCCCATGACAGGGATGGGGATGGGGACACTGCTGACATTTTCACACTGCAGCCACAGCAGTCATGCAGAACTACAGAAGTTTCAGAGCCTTAACTCCTTCCTCTAACTCCCCACGTGAAAAAGGAAAGGAAAAGTGAAAACCTTCTCAGGAGGAAGCAAGGGAAGCGATGCAATCAAAAGGGGAAACGTTGACAATTCCCTTCTGTTTATCTGCAGCTAAATTATTTTGTTTATATCACTGCTTAAAACCTCTAGCTGCAGGAAAAAAAAAAATCTTAATTCCTTCTAGGAGGTCATAAATTTGTTTTCACTCTGTGCCCTGAATATTTATTAAATATGCAGGGTAGCAATTTCTAATAAATTATATGATCATAAACTGATAGACCTGGAGAAGTGGCACTGGCAGGCACTTAGGGAAACTCCTGAGACAGGGATAAAACCACCAGCAGCAGCAATCACAAATACTTTAAAGAACTTGGACATTATCATACAATGTAAAGGAAAAGGCAAGGAATACTCAGATTTCAGATTTTTCTGGTTATTTTCCTTGCAGTCTAATTTATTCCCACTGATTGCTACTGAGCTAAAGCAAGGATAGGCACACAGGAAAACAGGACCTGGACTGAATACAGAGAGGAGATGAAAAGCATCATCCTGATACTGTTAGTTCACAAAAAAGGTGTATCTTTGCCTCATCACAGATAAAGCATTACTCAGATTGGGAGCTGTATTTGCCCTGGAGTCAAATATGGAGAAAAACCTCAGCTATTGCTAAATTTGTGTGACAATAACCAAAAAAACCTTTCTTATTCTTCCTGTCTCAGCAATTTTGGTCACTATGTCTCTTAATAAAAAGTATTTAGATATAAACAAATGTATTACAGAAAAAGTGACATACAGACATTCATCATCATTTCACCTTAAAATTAATTTAACAGTAGGCTTGACTCAATCAATCTCTCTTTTAATTTAGAATACCCTAGAAAAAGCTCAGAACCTGGTGGTTAGGTTAAAAATTGAAATATTGAAACTCCACATTTGATCTTCTCCATCATTTCAGAGCAGCCACTCCAGATCTGAACCTCCTCCCCAAGTACTAAATGCTGCAGAGAAACTCTAAACCTGTAGTGTCTGTTTTTCTTTAATTGTTTTCAAATCAAACAGAGCCTGAACAAAACCCAAAGACAAACCTGCAAGGAAATGCACTGCACTACACAGAGCATGACATAGAAAACACTGTTTCAAACCTGCTATTCTTTAAGATTTTTCCCAATTCATAAAACAGCAGGAAAATGTAAACCAGAGAGCTGGTGATGCAGAGAGAGAATTATGGAAAATTTCAGTTTATCCTGGGTGAAGAGCTAAAATTCAAGGCTTATTTTTAAGGGTTGGAAAAATAAAATGCCCACCACAACTCCAAACGGTAACCAGGCAAATTTAAAGAATACATTTTTAAAATACAGGAATAAAAGATTAAAATAATTTGTACCTTCCTTCAAAGGAATGCAGCAAGTGGTGGGGGGGGGGAAGAGGGGAAAATAAAAGGGGTCAGTGAAGCTGAGAAACTGTGCTGTGATGCAGAACTCCAGGCTGCTCCAGAGCCAGTCCTGCCTGTTTTTTAGGTTAGTCCAAGGCCAACTCCTTTGCCTGGCTGACACAATTTTAATGAAGAGTTTCACTGTTCTGCAGATTTTAACCATTTGAGCACAAAGTATGAACAGCTCCTCACTTTGTTTGCTGCATTCTGAATTTTTAAACTCCTTCCAAAAAAAAAAAAGTTTTCTTGTTTTAGAGACCAAGTTTACAAAGGACATTTTTCATTGTTTTCCTAATCCTGGAACCTGCAGGTTTTGGTGTCCAAAAGCAAGTTCCACTTCTAGAAAATTCAGACTCTGCTGGGAGAGCACAGGGAGCAGTGGCCAAGCAGTTTCCTCTCTTTCCTGAGATACACAGAAAGACTTTCTAACCCTTCTGAAGGTAATTAAACCTTCAGTCACTGAGACAACTGCACAAAGTTTTTACTTTTTAGTTCTTTTTAGCAAGGACATGAACCAGATAAGAATCAGAAAACCATCAATCCAAGATCATGAAGTCCAACCTTTCAACAAATATCACCATGTCCACTAAACAGCACCACAAAATGCCACATCCAATTGCTTTTTGAACACTTCCAGGGATGGTGACTTCCCCAACTCCCTGGGCAGCCCCTTCCAGTATTTAACAACTCTTTCAGTGAATAATTTTTTCCTAATACACAATGTAACTGTTTTGAAATAAGGAGATTTTGTTGGTCTGAGGAAGGAAGGTAAAAATTAGATGCAAATGAAAATGTACTAGAGTCAGAATCACAGACTTCTATCCCCATTTGGTGTTCTACAAATCCTCAAAAAGTCTGATGGTCATAGTTTGATTTTTTTTTTTTTTCCTGAGTAAGATGCAAGCCTGTGAGCTGAACAAATGAGGCAAAGAGAGCATGAGCTGAGCCTTACAGACTTTCACACATTAGGATGGTACAAGGTACTCAACAGATGGCAAGATTCCTGAAAAACACAGCCAGGATTTTGTACATGGCAAAACAACACTGAGTAGAAAATACTATGAGAGATGAGAAGAGACAAAAAAACAAAAACCAAAATAAAAAAGGCAAAAAAGCTTCAAAGAGCTCTATTAAAAGAGTTAATATTAAATCATATTAACAAAAGGCATTTCTAGACAAAGGTAGAAACATGTCAGTGTTCCAGAGGAGGAAAATCAATGACACAGACTTTGCTGTTCTGATGTTCTTTGTGCATGGGAGACGCTCTGCAGGTGTCAGAACTGATCTCCTGTCCCTGGACAGCACCAATAGGAGTTAGGGGCAAGCAGAGCTGTTTGAGAATCCTGCTCTCAGGTTGTCCTTCTGGTTTTATTTTCCATGCATTCCTCACTGGAGCAAGCTGGATATTATGAGAATGGACATTAGAGAAACATCAATCAATTTTGTCCAAAATGCAGAATGTGTTTTTTTCTCAAAGCAAAATTATTAAGTTGATTAAGTTAACCTGAATTCCTCCTGCCCTTCTCTTCCAGCCAGTATTCCCTAAATATTTGTTCCTGGAATATACAGACCCCTATTTATGCCTTCCTGTTTTTGAGAGATTCAACACAAAGATCCAGGAGAGCCTGGTGTGATGATCACACAGCTCAGGAACACTTAGCCTGGCACTGCAGAGTGCAGAAAGCATCTTGTTTTGCACACAGTTATGTCACAAATTCTGATTTTCAGGGGGAAACAAGATCCCCTGTATAGAGTAAATAAAGAGAGAATGTCCATAGGCTCATTGTGTTGCCTTTTCCATCAGGGACTTCTCAAAGCAAGTGGCTTCCACAAAGGAGGTGAAGTGAGCAGAGCTGCAACTACACAAACATCTGAGGATTGGAGTCTTTGGGTTTTGTGGGAGTATTTTTACTCTACAGAAATCAAAGTTACTATTCAAAGTTATTAGTAAAATACAGGGTTATAACTGCTCAGATCTGGGGACAGCTTTTACTTTTCCTCAACTCACCTCCTTTAATTTGAACATCACTCCCAGGAATATTCACTGAAGTAGTATAGAACAGGATAATAAAATTATTTTTACTTTTATTAATTTTTCATTTAAAAATCTAATGATCACCCACAATTTCAACTCTATTCCATCCAGACTTGGAGATCATAACCCACACTTGGATACCAAGTACAAAGAACAGTTACAATTCAAACTATTTTACTTCTTTTGTGGTAGAACATTTGCCATGGTGAAGTTATGCATTATAGTTGCACGACAGTACCCCCACAAAGGAAACCTTAAAGGTCAGTTTCAAAACTGATACATTCAAAAAAACTGTTCAGTATTATTAATAAAACTTTCAAACTTTACAGAAACACAGCTTCAAGAGCAAAACCAGCACTTTGGGGGCAGTCATCACTGAGCTGTATAATAGTGAAGGAAAAGCAGTGTCCGCCTTCCTTCGGAATTTGACATTTCTGTCATGCACAAAAGTGCTGAATAAAATTCTAAAAATAATTGGTCCCACATTATCTCATTTACAACAAGTAGAGAAAAAAGATACCTAGGGCAGAAGGCCTTTTATTTGCTTTAAAATCCAGTGGTGAAAATTGAAGGTAAGACAAATTAGAGCTAATGGTAAAATGCACTTTTAAAAGGCTATTTCACCATTACAGGAGCTCCTGTAAGGATGGAGAAAGTTTTCTGCCACTGAAATATTTCCATAAAATTGGCTAACTTCCAAAAATGCCTGCTTCAGCTCAGAGTTCTTGGCTTGATGCTGAAACCTCAGAGGTAAATTTATCAGGATCAGATTAGATGGGTGATCAGTAGAAAGTTTTTCACCAAGGCTACAAGAATGGATTCCCAGCATCTGGATAACATTCCAATTTTTTTATAACTCAGATCATTTGCTCTCCATTTTTAGCTATTCCCCTCATTATTCTAGCTTGGAGTACCTATAGTCTACAGGGGATTACCAAGCAAGCAGATAAACTCAGGGAGAGGATGTGGACTGCCAACAGCACTGCACTGACCAACAAGAGGTAGAAAAACAAACAATAACATGGAAGAATTCAAACAAAAAGACACAGACAGCTGCTGCCCACAGGGAACAAGCACTGTGCAAGGGGCAAAATCCAGAAATGGCTTTTGGTAAAGGATCAAGGTTCTAGGCAAAGAAATCCTAATGTTGAATTTCTCCAGCAGTGAAGAAAGCAGGATTAAAGATAATTTTTTCATATTCTTAAGAAATAAGATTACATCACCTGTTTCTCACCCTCTTCATGGGATGGAGCATTTGGTGCTTATTTTGACAATATTCCCATCTCTACATCTTGTGTGATCTTGGGCAAGTCACTTATTCCTTGTTCTGGACTCTCAGCTGCTGCATCAAATGGCAGCAACAGGAATATTTGTTTATGACTTGCATTTAATAGTAATAAATATATTACTTGCATTTGCACAGTGTCTAACCAAAAATGAGTATAATTTCACATAATTACTCAATAAAGTCACTGAAATGGACTGCTCACCTTGCTGGGCATTTGATACAAAGATATAACCTAGCTGAAAGTAAACTTGATAAAATATTAGACACATTAGTTACTGCCATGAAGCAATCTAGAAGCCTCCTTGCTCCAGAGATTTACTTTATTACAAAATATGTATTTTAATTGCTTCTTGTCATTTGTCTTCTTCTCTTCTCAGACCTACTTCAGCTAAACCAATAATGTTTTAAGAGCCCCAGGTTTAAAATTAGCAAGTCATTCTGAGTTCTCCACTCTTACCAATCTGCAAAGTCTGATGTATGATGCTCACTGTATTTAATAACTACAGACAGCTGAAGCACATCCAAGTCACTTAACAGTAATATTTATACTAATTTATCATCAAACTACCTCTAAGTGGTGCAGCAAATACTCCACACAAAAACAGCATGCACCAGTTTAGAGGATAAATTTCCCAATGTAATATTCATAGTACTTTTGATCTTCTGCTACCAGAGAACATGCTTTTTATTCCATTTAAACACAAGAACATTAGGAATTTAATTTACTCTAAGATTAGACCTACAGAAAATCAGGTCTAATGAATCATAGAGAAACATCTAAGAAATGTCACTCTATTTGATCAACACCCTCAAATTCCTACACTTTTCCCTCTTCACATAACATTTTTTTCATCACCTGCTTTTCCCTCTCTCACATCATCAGTCACTGCAATTTCACAGGAAGATCAGCAATTTAATGACAACACAGAGAAACCAATTTCATAAAATGACCAACAAAATATGAGCTGGATCTGTTTTATCTAACACAATATTAAAAGCTGCACTTATTTCAGTCTCAGGGCGTTTTCCTCTTTGTCTTACAAAGAATTTCCTCTCCTCTACTTTTGATAGTTTTAGATAATTTTCATTGCTTGAAAATTTCAGCACTTTGAAGTCAATCTTGTCCTACTCCCCCTAACAAAGAGTCAGCCTCTGACTGATCAATGATAAATTTAGCACATCATCATCATTAGTACTAAATTAAAAAGCTTGAAACACACTTGTAAATAAATTGAAATTCTGTTAGCAATCCCTCTTGCAGACCATCTTACAAAAAACTTACAATCTATCACATTTAAAACTTGGTTTACCCATAAACAGCAAATGTGGAGCTTGCTGGGATGATTCTCCTGTCACCTCCCTCAGTGAAACCAAGTTGGTAAAGCAGATTCTGAGGAGCCCTTTCAAAAATGCTTTGGCATCAACTACAGCCATCACAGTCTGCACTTCCCATTTCTTCTGAGCAAAACTGCCACACCTGACCTACCCTTCTGGAGTCCCCACAGTGATAAATTACTAAACTTCATTCTCTTTCTCATATTCCTGGGGAAGGCAGCTATTAAAAATGCCACTTCTAGCTAAACAGAACATTCACAGTCCAAAGATTCTACTTTCTTTTATCAAGATGCTCTTTATCTCCTTGGTCAGCTGCCCAAAAATCAGAACAAAACTCCAAGCCTTACTATGATCTGCCTCTATGATTGAGGATCTAATAATATTTTTTAAAAAGTTATTTGAAATATTAATAAACTGAACTTGTCTGCAGATTTATTTATTTATTCTCAAATGGAGAGAAAAAACTCTGGCACAGTGTTTATCACAGCCTGCAGTACAGCTATTCTTCATTACTTGTCAATGCACTGAGTTTTGTGGGTAAAAGACCACAGAAAATTATTAAATCAATAACATTTATGGAATTTCAAAAATGTTCCATCAAACATTTGGAAAGAAAACATTATCATATGCAGGATGAGCAGTATTTAAGTAAAAATGCAGCACCAGGCTGAAACCAACTTCAGCAGCAAATGTCTGGATCTACAACACAAGTACTGTAAATGTACACAGGTAAGAGAAAAGTAAATAAGGCACCTGAAATAAAGAGTGGTCTTTGATCCAAACCCTGCCTGACCTCCCTCATCTGCTCTCATTAGAGGAGGAAAACTGAACATGCAAGAACTTGCAAGTGCAAAATTAATGTGTAAAGCCCCCAAGGGATTCTGGATTTGTGTCACCTGACCGTGGAGCACACAGCAGGTCACATTCTGAGAGCTCCAGGCTGCAGGGGCCCTCTGACCTCTGGAAGAACATCTTGAAGAAATTTATTATCTAATGCAAGAGCATTCACACAAACATCTCAGTTTCTCATTATTCTTAAAATTTCTTACAGAGCTGACTGGACTTTCACCACCCTGTTCCATATGTTTATTCCAAGCCTCCCTCCCTCCACTTCAAGTTTCCAGCTCAGCAGGTCTTCACATGAGCCCATCTTTATTATTTCTCCATTATTCTAACCCTGCCAACTTCCCCTCCTTTTCTCCCCTCACTTTCTATTCAGCCAACACCCTCTTACAAAAGCCAACCTCAGTATTGAGATTTTTTTCCTGACTTATCACAATGTCATTATGGATGTGACCACCTCCAGCTGGTCCCATAAGCTCTGTTTATTGTGTTGGTGTCAACTTTCATTTCTCTTTGTCCATCTTTAGACAAGGAAGGGATGAAGTGTGGTTTACACAGGAGATTGCACCTGCAGCTACTCCTGAGGAGAGATTTGTTTGGCTATAAGCAGGGTATCATCACTTGTTTTCTGAGTGACAATGAAGAAAGTCCAAAAAAAAGTGATTTTGACAGGCAGACAGTGAATCCATACAATTTTTTTCCTACTAATACTTTATAAATGTTTTAATCCTCCTTTAATGTCAAATAAAATGGGCAAAATAGAAAGTTCTAAACCATTTTGCATTGAAATTGTAGATGCTACTGTGCTAATATTGAATGTACAATACAAGACAAGCTGAATAAATTGAATTTATCCAAATCCAAGGGGCAGTAGAGTTTTTTCCACTCCTGGCTCTAGGGAATAGATTAAGTCAAGTATTTTCTAAGTGTTCTGAATTACAGTCCTCTCTAGGGCACAGCAGACTGTTCCTTTCTTGAGAGACCAATTCACAGAAGAATAGAGGAAGAGGAGTGGAGAGCAGAAATTGTGTGGAATACTCAACTATTTATAGAACTCCAGGCAAGATAAGCAATGCTGAACTGGGCAGGGAAGGAAGCTAAAAGCATTTAGACCCAGACTGCTCAAAAATTGCCAGCTTTCATCCAGATCCAGATCATAATCAAATTTTGCCAGACAGGTACCAACTGCCAAAAACCCATTTCTCCCTTGTTTTTGCAGAACGACTCTATTTTTATGATCCACTTTAGCTCAAAGAAAACTGCAAATCTTGGCCAGGAAGGCAATAAAAAACACCTTGCTGACCTGGCAAAGGTTGATGTGGCTCACAGCTCCAATCTGAGCAGGCTTCAGGAGATGTGAGTGGCCTTCTGGCACTCACATCACAAATTCTCAATTATAAAAATAAGATATGTTATTATTTTGATAGAAATCAGATTTGGAAGAGAAAGAGCTTTGCTTTTTTCTTTTTTTTTTTTTTTTAATATCTTCTACAATCCTGAAAGTTATTAAGGAAAAAAGAGATAAAAACATAAAACCTGACATGTTTAATGTTTAATACTGAGGGGGAACTCAAGGCCACACAATTTATAAGCATAGTAATGAATTCCAAAACAGGACAGTGTGGAAGTACAGCATCTAAACTGGACTATATATTCGTGCCTAAGATTTCATTCCTTTATTCACATTTCTTCAATGAAAAGGAATCTTAATTTCAGTTGTGTTCTATAGACTCAACATCTACTCTAAATTCAGCAGCACCCAAATTATTTAAAAATTAAAAAAAATACCACTTGTTCTGTTTAAGGGCTTAAACTTAGAATAGATATTAGGTTTATGAATAAAAGGAGTTAGAACTTAAAGTATCAACAGTATAAAGTTTATCCCTATTAGCAGCACACTTTCAAATAGAAGAGTAAAGCCTGAGAATTGAATAGAAAAAAATCCAATTAAGGCCTGCATCTCATCTTAATACACTGCTGAGTAAATCAGAAAAGATACATTAAAGACAGTGTGTTAAATTAAATTAGCTCTACATACTGTATTTTAGCACTTCCTACCATTTACTGAGAGTGCAGGAACAGAGCACTTTTATGGGAGTACTTAAACCCCTCCAGCTTCTGCAGCTGAATCTCCAGAATTACAGCTCACATTCAGGATGCAGAGGGAAATTCTCCTGAACAAACAAGTCTCAAAACAAATAAAGAAGTCAGCCAAATCCCTTATAAATTATAAACCAGCCCTGTCTGCCAAACAACTGCCCAGTAAGCACTGGGAATGTTTAACAGCTTAAACCAAGATTTTAAAAAACTCCCAATATGCTTTCAAAGTTTTCATCACTCAGCTGAAAGAGTTCTCCATTTCAACTCTTCATTTGGGTTGGACTGATCTCTAAAGCTCCAGCCCATATGGAATGAGGACTGAAGTGCCAGTTTGTTTCTTCCATCTGACAAGAACTAGACTACACCACATAATCTCAGCTTCCAAGCATGAAAAGCAGTGCAGAATTCCCCAGGTTCAAACTGACACTGTGTTTGCTGAGAGATTATGGCATCTGCTTACATTTCTCACTGCAGCTTTTGCATGAAGACATAGAATAGTTGAATATCTGAACACACTGCAGCGTTACTCAAAAAGTAACAGATTCAGCCTCTAACCTGATATTCACACACCACAGCAATGGTGAAAGGCTGAGTTACCCCAAGCAGAGTAATTCATCCTTTCATGCAGATGCACCCTGGAACAACCAAGGAGTTCAGACAAGGCTCAGCACAATAACCCAGCACTGAACAGCAGAAAACTGTATCTGAACATAACATTACACCCTGAGATTCTATTCAGCTTGAGGGTATAGGCAAGCTTTATGATGAGGTCATAAAGCAATTTTTACACTGAATTTATGAGCTCATTGTAACAGTCATTTCCAGAAGCCAGTGATTGGTTTATTAGGAGACAGCCTACAGCAAAATTGGAAACAGAGATTGCAGAGAAGCTCGACTACAATATCCAAAACTGAAGCACAAAATCTGCAAGGCAAACAAGTAGGGAGGGAAGGTTTAAGCATGAGGCTTATAAATATCTGAACAAGGATATTTCAGAATCAGCAACACGAGAAGCATTGATTTACACTCACTTTCATTTGCAGAAATTCACTTTTATTTGAAGAGGAGCTTATGCACAGCATGCAGGATTGAAAAATAACCACTACCCCTGAATATTCACACCAGACACCTATTGTTAAATCATGAATAAGTGACAGCAGAGTGTTTTCACCACGCATACAAATTGTTTAAGATCCATCTTGCTTCTGAACTTAAAAACTCCCACTTGCTTCTTACATTAGTCCTTGTCAAGCCACTCTAATTGGCACAACAATAAACCAAATGGAACCCAGAGCTCATCCCAAACTGCACTGTGAGGGACAAACAGCCCACAAACCCAGATCTGTTCTGCTGCCACAGGGAGAAACTCAAGGATCTTTTAAAGAGGTTCTAGGGAACTCAAAAAGGTTCATAAATATCAAACATTTTGAGACTCAGCATCAAAGGGAACCTTGGATCCTCTCTCATGTGCAGATCCCAGCTTGTTTCATTTCAGACAGCAATGTCTGAGCAAAAGCATTTGACAATGAACATAATTCATGTACTCAAAGACACCCAGTCTAAACCAGAGAGACTCAAATGCAAAACTGCAGCAAATTCCTCAAAACTCAGCAAAGAAAACTGGACCACAGCACATTCTTATGGTATCTAGAAATTCTTAATTGACTGGATTGTTTACAGTAACCCCCTGTATCTATGGTGTGGAATTGATCTGGCTTTCATTTTAAGCTATTGGTGGTTCCTATGCTGCTTCCTACTAAAGAGCAGTGTTAAACCAGAAGTCACAAGCAGAAATCCACATTATCACAGAATGACTGCCTAAAGAGGCAAATCCATCTCCTCAGTTATAACAGGTCATTTTTTCTGATCATTTACCCACTACGCACTATGTCTGTCCATGTACATGGAGACTTAATCATGTGCACAGCCCAATGAATCAAAAAAACATTTCTAACATAGATCTAAATAGTTTTGAGCTCCATAGGCATTTTTAATCCAAGCAGATCCAATTATTGGTTTATAGTAGTTTAACTGGGACAAACTCCAGGCATGCTACAGGTGATGTACAGCAGTGATGCTCATCAGGCTCAGGACAGAGACATTTACTCAGCAAAGAACTTCTAATGCTGTTGGAATGTGTATTCTCTACTCAACATATTTCTGATCATCTGAATGGTTCTTCCATCACAAAATACCAATTAAATCAAAATTCATTCCATAAACCTGACAACAGGATCCAGCATGTGCCTCCCCACCACAGTTTTGCTGCACATGCTAAAAACCAAGTTTCTGCTTACACCCCTTCAATACCCTTCTAACACTATCACACAGATCATTGGGAACCCGCAACTTCTTGGTTGCCAGGACAACTGACTGACAAGCACAAAGTGCACCAAAATGCTTTTTTCTTTGTGTACTTGGTGCAAAGTTCTGCATTTCTAGATTTTTTTAGTCCTATCTCGAAGTAACACTCCCATTGCCACTGTGACTGAGAAGTGTCTATAGGTCAGACATTCTACACAAAGCTCTGAACAAAAAAATTAATGCTGGACATTTTGTTCACTTAAATAGCAAATTATTTCCTCAATCATGCTCATTTATATTTACAAACAATTTGGAAACACCTTACTATGTCATAAAAAACAAAGGCTTCAGTAATTTTGCTAAGACCTTTCCTATGCTGCAGAATCAATTGATGATGAATTAGCAGTGCTAATGATCCAAAAGAAACACAAATTAACAGCTTCACCTGTTTATTGCTCAGATAGAACTGTAAATATTCTCACTGTGAAGGAAGCAAATTCACAGGCAAAGCAAGTCACTGAGAAAAGCAGAGCCTGAGTTTGCTTCTCAGCCAAACACACGTGAAGCCAAATTTTGCCACGTACAACACTCACTCTAATTCCTGACAGGATGAGCTGATGCAGAACATGGATCTGTGCAGGGAATGCTTCAAATACTGAACACAACACAACATTCACCAAAGCTGGGAAGAGACCAAGGAAGTGCTGCAGTCCATTATTTACAATCTTTCTTACTTTCATCTCAAATTATATCTCCTTCAAATCCGGCCAATATGAAGCCAAATTTATTTCATGCTCTAAACAACAACTTTACACCTTCAACAGGTAGGATCTGCCACAGAAAAGCAAAGAGCAGTTTAGGCCAGGGCAGACTCTTGGTAGGCACAGTGCAGCTTCCACCTACTCAACTCTTCTTCCACCTACACAACTCTTCTTCTACCCTGCTACTTTTATTTACTTTTCCTTTTACTCTCTCAACTATTCTGTTTTATTACTTGTACGAACATCACTGAAAAAAACTCACTGCAAGAAAGCCAAGAATTCACAGAGAAGCACCTTCCTACAGAGCAAATAGCTTGAGAAAGCACCATGAGGTGAGCTGACAGCTCCCCCAGAACACCACAGGGACAGCCAGCTCTGCAATTTCCACTCTTAGCCTGATCTTTCTTCACCTTTTTTGTTTGTTGGCTCTAATATAACAATCCAAACACAGAACATCAAGCTGTGCTAAAGGAAACCAAAGGGAAATATTTATGAGACAAGGAAACCTTTGTTTTTTAATCACACAACAAGCCATAGCACAGTACAACTAAAAAACCACAGGTTTTACTTATTTTGGTGTCATTCCCCTACCTTGACGTGACTGAAATCACCAACTTTGCTGCTTTCTTGGGGATTAAGAGGTTTGGTCTCCACTCTTGGTTTGACAACCTGCCTGAAAGGACTGGAGAGTGGGAGTCCACTGACACTGATTCCATCTGGAAAACAGAACAAAGAGAATTACTTTTGCTTGTCTCATGCTATGTTTTGTTCCAATTAATTTATATCTTATTATCAAAGGGAGAGAAAAGACACAAAAAGTAATATTAACCTTTTACAAAAAGACAAAACAAAAGACAAAGATTATTTAGCTGTTTCTCCCAGGACACCAAAAATTATCAAACTTCAACACACTAAAAACTCAGTGAATATCACAGGGAAGGATGGAAACTGCATTTGAAATACCACAACAGAGATAATAATAAGAGTTAATAATATAAAATTAGTTTTAACGTTTACAGTATTAAAATAAAAATCAAAGATTGTGGTTTTCCATGGCTGTGTGATCCCATCAGCTCCTTAGGATCCTTTAATTAATTTCTAGTACAAGGATTTCTCTTTAAAGTATATATTGTGGAAAATGACAGAAAATAGAGATGTCATGTTTTGTACATCTACTAATGCAAAAATAGATAAAATAGTTCTCATTTATAAAGGAGGCAGAATGGAAACTTAAGGTTTCCATTGTAAGAGTCAACAAAAAAGCTTAAAAATACCCTGAGAGGAATGTCCCCAGTTTAGTGCTTACTCCCAGTCTGGATACTGGCACAGACAGGATGACAAAGATACAACACAACAATTTAACAGCTTCTGTTACTGCCAGCAAGGTGTAACCTGAAGGTAAATAAATGCCCTGCAGCACATTGGGGGTGCTCAACCCAAAAACTCTAAGCACAAATTTAAAATGTTTGAAAATTACTGCTGAATCAAAAGAATTAGAAAAACAAGAGAATTAAAATAAGGAAGCTTTAACAAATAGTAAAAATAGATTCAGTATTTGTTCTTATTTAGATTTTCATTCAAAGAAGAGAAAGACTTTGTTCCTTGATGCTGTGCAGAGCAACTGCAATCCACAAACACCAACTAAATACAAGCAAAATCTCATGAACAGCAGCAGAGACACACAGGAAACACCAAATTGTGAGACAAAATCCAAAGAAATTTCCTAAATTGCTCCTATGAAATCCAGGCATGTTGAGGATACATTACTCAAAAGAAACCACAAGAACAAGATGGAACATGAAAGGGGTTTTGCTTCATTCACCTTCACAGGTATCCAAAGGAGAAAACAAAGGGAGTATTCCCATTTTCCCTTCCTTGCAATTTCCTTCCCTAAGTAATTCTAACATGCACCTTAGCACTGAATTAATATCCTGTTCCATCAGTTCCTGGGGGAGAGCAGGACAGGAGGGGAGAGCACCCTGCCCAGGCAATGCAGCAGGACCATGAACAAGACAAAACACAAAAATAAATACAGAACTACATTTGATCACAGGCTTTGAAAGCTGCTCTTTCAAAATGAAAATTAGAAGTTTTAATTGAGGAAAAATATTCTTCTCCAACTGATGAATGATTTGTACTAGTTCTATATTTAGAACAAAAACTGACACTGACTGGTGCATAAAATTGCAAATTAACACGTGAAAAGAACCAAGTATGAAAACCTGCATGGCATTAGTCAGATTTTCCACTTTTTATATGGAATGAGCTTTATTTCTTTGAGAGAAGAATAGATAATACCTAAAACAACATCACAGAGATACAGCTAATGCCCTTCTTAATTACTTTATCCTTTAAAATCCCATTTTATTTTTAATTTCTATTGGGGGGGTGAAGAAAAGACAATAGTTTAAATATTTTCTCTGGAAAGAAGACATTTTTAACTCTCTGTCTGAAAAAGGTTTTCTAGCAAAGGAGATATCAGGATGAAAGGGAAGTCCAAGGTAACTAGTAGTGGTTGAACTTTCTGTCTCCAGTCTGTGGCATTCTCAGAGAGCCAGTGCCAGGCACTTTGTGGTGCTGCAAATGACTCAGCCCTTCTCAGCCTGGACTGCTCAAGGCAACTTCTCTGCCAGAGGACAAAAAAAAATCATTTTCTACCACAAACAACAATTTTTGTAAATTATTTTGTTTCTTCTGTTCTTTGATCAGGCAGCAATGGGGAAAAAGACCTTGACCAGCTCCCCTGCAGTACATTAAATAGTCAGACTGGGGGAGGGAAATCCTGTTAAAAACCCTGCTAGGCTGCAGAACTTAATGGTGGCAGGAGAAAACACTGAGCACCAATGAAGCAGTTCTCCAGAAGTTTTACATTATTGATACTTTTTTTTTTTGAGATTTCATACATTTTATTTTCCTCTCATGAACTTTAGAGAGATGAAGATGCTAAATCCTCCATAGTTTTCTTTTGTCACTCCCTGCTGTCAAACATCCTGAGCAGCCTTATACTATATAAAAAGTATAATTATCTTTCTACTCTGTCCAGAAATTTTCCTAATTTCAACAATCCACACTGACTATTTCCATGGTAACAGCATATGACCAACACTTTTCCCATGGTAACTGCAAAAACACAGCTTGCCTTTCCAACATCCCAGTCACTGCTGTCACAACAGAGCAAAATCTCTTACCAGCATTT
This sequence comes from Serinus canaria, assembly GCF_022539315.1. Lineage (NCBI taxonomy): Eukaryota > Metazoa > Chordata > Aves > Passeriformes > Fringillidae > Serinus > Serinus canaria. The sequence continues at coordinate 147,304,110 of NC_066315.1, forward strand.
CCTCTCTGCTATCAAATGTTAAGTAAATTGTCAATTTAACTTCATTAGCCACTTTCCCAGCACTGTGCACAGAAGAATCCCACAAAATTTCTTACTTGAATGAGGGAAGTGCATTCAGGGAGTTAAACCCCTAGATCTACAATGCAGTAACTGAGCACAGAAGGAGGAGGTGGCATGGGACAGCTCCTGGCCTGTGTCACACTGTGCTGTGCAAGGACCACTGGCCTGACCCAGGGGACACAAATGGATCCACTTTTCAACAGGTACATCACATCTATGGAGGTCCCAAAGGAAACACTTTAAAACTGTCCCAGTGACACCACAGAGCTTGGGATTGTGAGGCAGTGTCCAGTGTTCCAATGTCACACAAAACAGAAACTATGGAAGGTTTTAGGCTGAAGTGCTGCTTCTTTCCAGGAGAATTCCATATGATCCAACAGCAGTGCAGACCTGCTTCCTGCAGCTTCCTCAACAGCAGCACAGGGACCCTGAGAGGGGCAGGAGGAGGAGGAATCCCAGAATCATTCAGGTCAGAAAAGGCCTCAGAAATCATCAAGTCCAGCCTGTGACCAGACATCACCATGTCAACCACACCAGAGCCTGAGTGCCACTTCCAGTCTTTCCTGACACACCTCCAGGGATGGAGGCTCCACCACCACCCTGGGCAGCCCATCCCAGGGAGGGCAGGAGGAGCAGCTGGCCTGGAGCAGGATCCCCTCCTGCAGCCCAGGGATTTCTGGGGGGATTCTGCCCCTCTGCTCTGCTCTGGGGCTCCCAGCACTGAAAGGATCTGGAGCTGCTGGACCAATTCCAAAGGAGGCATCGAAGATGCTCAAAGGGTTGGGATGCCTCTGCTCTGGAGACAGGCTGGGAGAGCTGGGGCTGTTCAGCCTGGAGAAGAGAAGTCTCCAGAGAACACTCAGAACCCCTTCCAGGGCCTAAAAGGGATCCAAGGAGAGGGACTTTTTGCAAGGCCATGGAATGATAAAACAAGGTGGGGGTGGCATCAAACTGACAAGGAGAAATTCTTTATCCAGAGCATGATGAGGCCCTGGCACAGGTTGCCCAGAGAATTTGTGGATGCCCCATCCCTGGAAGTGTTCAAAGCCAGGTTGGACAAGGCTTGGAACGACCTGGGATAGTGGAAGGTGTCCCTGCCCATAGCAGGGAGGTGGAATGAGATGATCTTGAAGGTCCCTTCCAATCCAAACCATTCTATGATGCTATGTCACAGAATCATAGAGTTTTTGGAAGGTACACAGCTTACTAAATGCCACCTCAACCCATTTGTTTATTTTGTCAATTCTTGCCTGATTGAAATTTCAAAACAAAAACCTCTTGGTAGGCAACATCCCCTAAGAACACTGTAACAGCTTTGAAGTACTTTAAACATGCAGAAAAAGAGAAAAAAAACAACTTGAGACAGGAGACAGACTCTGCTTGCTGAACTTGAATGCCTTTTCTTTTTTTTCCCCTAGAAAAAGAGAACTGTATTCTCATGATGTGTGCAGAATTCTAGAAACTTGCTGTGTGCAGCAACAAAGAGCAGAATAACACCAGAACACACAAGAGTTTGAGGCAACATAATCCACCCTTCACACCTCAGGTGAGCACTGAGATGCAGCTCCTTCCCTCTGTCAAAAATGTGCTCAGGACCATCACAGGAGGGAGCCCAGGCAGCAGCACTCCAGGCAAGGTTCCTGGGAATGCAGCAGCTCTCTGGCTCCCAGGAGTTGGGCACAGCCAACTTGAACCAGACTTAAACTCTTTCTTGAAACCCCATTACCTTTGAAGACAATAATTAACAATAACAAATGCACTGAGGTTGTTGAACTGAACTAAAATTGGAAGATAAATTTACAATAAGGGTGATTGCAATGAAAGAGAACAAATGAAGTGTAAAGAAGTTCATAATAAGCACCAGAGATTATGTATGCAGGTTACATGAGATGCTAAAATAAAGTGCCTCAGCAAAGGAACAGCATAACAGGATGGCAGCTTTATTGGCCTGCATGTGCCAATAATCAATTGATTGTTATTTGCCTCATGTCTGTCTTAGTTATTTACATTGTGAAGATCTGGGGTCTGAAACACCAGCTCTCTGTGTATTTGTGTAGTGGCTGGAGTACTGTGGAACTTAGATACTGTTAAAAAATCCCACCCTGTATTAGGCAAATCATGAGACAAGATGATTTATCTGGTTTAAAGTGCAGTGGGAGGAGAAGAGGGCACCTTATCTTCCGTAAGTACTAAAGCTGGAATGCAAGAAAAATTTTGTAGTTTTCAAAAGAATTAGGAATATTTTTTAAAGTTACATAGGGATGAATTTATTGAGGACACAGAAGCATCTGTATTTTAAAAAACAGAGCAAAAGGGAACAAAACCTGATTTACTCATTTCAACAGTACAACCAAACTGACATCCTCAAACTGCAGAGACAAAAAAAAAAAAAATTTCTTAGAAATGAAGTCACTTCAAAAGAATACTCAGAATATTTAAATGGAATAAAGGCTACTAAGCAGAATAACATGGAAATGATAATACTGCAACATCTCTGAGGACCCCAGCACCATCATCAGTGATACCATTATCCTGATAGAGTCCTCCAGGCTACTTAGTTTCTTGGAAGAACTGTCAAGAGAACATTTAAATTCCAAACCAGGTATTATTCCAACAAAAAAAAGCAGCTTTGTCTGTACACTATGTAAGTGCAGGGACATTTTAAAGTAGACAAAATCTGGCCATTAAAGCAGAAAAACAACAAATGGAATCTGAAAAATACACTGGTCTTGCATACCAATGTTAAAAACTATTCAAGATTAGCGCTCCTAGAGATTTGCTATTATTGCTCTGCAACCTTTTTTCCCCTGGAGCGATGCCTTCAGTTTTAGCTTTCATATTTCCAGATTCTGTACTGCATTAGTTTATAACTCTGAACTTCAGATAAAGTGTTGGCAAGTTCTCCTCATAGCTCAGTCCTTTTCCAGCCCCAGAACCAGGGACACCATTGCAGCTTCAGGCCCAAAAAGTGCAAACAAGAGAGAATTGAGGAGAGCAAACTGGGAGGGTGGGACTTCATAACCTGAAGCTGTAATTGGACAATTAACCCCAATATGTAAAAGGACCAAAACTTATAAAAGTGTGAAAACTCGTGACTCAGGGTCCATCTTGGGTGGAGCCAGGGCCAGGCTCTTGCACTGCCCAAGGTGTGTCCTTTGAAGGCCTTTTGAATAAATCCCTGCTTTATTCCTTTAACACTGCCTAGCCTCTGCTCTGGGCAGCCTCTCCAGGCATCAAGAGAAGGGAATGAGAGACTTAAGGCACAGATTTTTCTTCTCCCTCAATGTGTAATTAATTAGTTCCTTTGATGAGTTTATGAATTTAAATATTCTCACACTTGTCTTTAGGTTCCCTATACAGGGAATAAATGAACATTAATATCCTACATAATGAAGTACTTATTGCAAATTAATTCATTAACTTTGCAAAACTCTGTCCCCATGTAACAGGAGCTTTGTTAAAAGCCTCAAACCAGTAACTGTGTACAATACAGTCCAGGAAGAGCAGCTATTGTTCTCACCCCCTTTTTAGTGTCAGGGAAATGCTGATTTCAGAAACTGCACTAGAATAGCTGGAAAAGGGAATTCATTATGCTCATAATATGAATATCCTGATGATCTTTTTAATCACCTTAACAGGTGAGAGATCTCAGTGCTTCAGCTGCTTGCACCTGGCTGTACCAAGCAGACCAAGGGATTCCCCCTGCCTCACCCAGTGTAGCAACCTCAGAATCAAATTAAATGCCTGTGCTGACCTTCTCAGCCAGAGGAGGAACCTTGAACAATCCAGCTGAGGGACAAGAGATCCAAAATTTCACTAAGATTCGCAGCAAATATGGATCTCCCTGCATGGATCTCCCAAATCTTGGTCAACTGGTTGTAAGATATGGAATCACAGAACTGCTAAGGTTGGAAAAAACCTTGAAGATCCTCCTTGTTCAACTCTCAGCCCAGCACCACCATCATGTTCACCACTAGACCATGTCCCCAGGTGTCACATACACACATTTTTTGGAACATTTTCAGGGCTGGAGAGGCTGGTGAACAGGGCAACCTGTTCCAATGTTTTCCAACCATTTCAGTGAAGAAATGTTTCTTTACATCCAATCTAAACATCCCCTGGTACAATTTGAGCCCCTTTCCTCTCATCTTGTCTTTTGTTACCTGGGAGAAAAGACCAATGCCCAATAAAATTCAGCATAAATAAATGGGGGGAAAGAATCCTAAACTTTTCCATGCAGCAAGAGGCTCTCAGGATATCATTTCTTTTGAGAAGCAAGATCGTGGAGTTGTGGTTCACACATTCATAAATTTCCCAAACCAATGTTCAGTCAAAAAAGGAAATAAATTGTGCATTACCCCATGATTGTAAGCAAAGTAATATAAAACAAAATAAAGAGCACCATTAGGTCATCACATGAGCACATAGATCAGCTTTCAAATAGTGTGTACAGCCTCCCTCAAACAGACAGAAATGAGAGTTCAGAAGGGACAAGGCTGACATTGGAACAGTTCCCATAACAGGGACAACCAAGCTCTCAAAACATAGAAATCCCCAGTCTGCTGTGACAATACCCTGGGAAAATGCATCAATTACTGCAAGAACCACATTTAGAAAATGTCCTGTTACCTCTCATGCAATTAAAAACCTGGGAACACAAGGCCACCAGTAAGTGCAAAGCTGCTAAAAAGTAATTTAGCTGTGACTCTTCTTGCCACAGCATGTTGTGAAGTGCTGACAGGAAGAATAAAGAATTTTAGGAAGGAGAAACCCACTAAGGATGAGTAAAAGTGCCTAGCACCAGAGAAACCCTATTCAGCCCTGGAAGCTCCTAAGCTAACAAGAGTTAGAGGCCTGGAGGAAGACAGAAGTAAGTGCACAATTTTTCCTGTATTGTCCCACTGGAATCTGTTCTTAGCCACTGTCACAGTCAGGATATTCCCTGGATGGTCACTGATCTGATCCTGTAAAGCCACTCATGGTTTTGCCTCCTTTAATCTGGAAAAACACCCAACATTTTTCTCTGTGAGGCAGCACACCATCAACACACCTCAGCAATTCAGATTGATAACTTGGTTTACTTTCCAATTGGATAAATGTGTATCATCAAAACCATCAGTAATTTATCCATTCTGCACCATGTCTGATTACAAACAGTGCAAAAGGAAACAATTCCAGCAGCAAATGAAAAGACAAGGAAGTAAAAATTGCCTACTAAAGACATTGCTTTAAAGAGACAAAAGTATTTTGATCATCCTTGTAAATGTAGCTGGTCTTCAAAAGAAAAAGGTACCACAGTACCCTATGATTAAAAGTCATGTCATAGTTGATTTTTCTAGCTCTTTACTGTTCTTCCCATCAGGCTCTTTGGAAACTTTAGCATTTGTAAAGTTAAAAGCAATACATAAAAATAAAGTAGCAACTAAATTTTCAATATACTTAACATCCCTAATAGCACTTTCAAAGGATAGAGAGTACACAGCACCCACAGATAGCAAAGTTCCAGCAAAGCAGTAATGGATCCTACTCCTTTATCATCACTAAATGAGGAAAGGTTGGATTGCTCCAGCTACACAACCTTTCAGAGGAGCAGGAGGTAGTAGTAGAGTAAAAATGGTGTTCAAAGATTTTGTTCATCTGTGGTCCATTAAGAGCTGGATGCAGGTAAACAGAGGCCAAAATCCAAATCCCACAAGTGTTCAGTGTCCCATAAGAGCTGGATGCAGGTAAACAGAGGCCAAAATCCAAATCCCAAATCCCACAAGTGTTCAGTGTCCACACCATGAAGTATCTTCACCTCCTACAGAATACTTGGGGTTTATGTTATTTCATCAGAAAAGCTCCTAGACCAGTGCAGCTTCAGAGCTTTTTGGACACAGGGCAAATGAAGGGAACTTTCCATATAGATGTGTGCATATATATCTATATACACATATTTACTATGAAATCTCACTTGCTATCAAGGGGAATTTCTCAAAGTCTCAATTCCCTGGCACCTGTGTTTTCACAACGTCAGGGTGTGCTCTCCCTTCACCATCAGCATTTTCAACAAGCTCTAAACTGAACTGCAGTGTAGCAGCACTGTGGGGTTTGAGCAGTAAAGTTTTAAAATATTTTTAAAGTATCTTTATATTTTACATTGGGGAGGTTTCAAAACCAAAATCTTTCAATCATTACTAACAACTGCTATAATTTTTGTCTAAATGCATTTGCAAAGTAACTCACAGAAATCATTCCTATTCAACCTGAATAGGCTCTGCATGTCATTTTGTTGTATTCTTCTGTACTGAAAAATTACTTATAAAGGTAATGCAGACCTGCAAATGGATCCTGGGAAAAAATCCAAATAAAAGAGAGTTTTTAATACAGGACTATCTTGTTTTATCAAGGTAATTTAATCAGGGCAAACATATCAGACAAAGGAAAAAATACAGAGTAGAGTAATTACTCCAGAAAGACTGTGTGTTTATTAGAAAAAGGAAATCCTTATTACAAGTATCTGGTACTTGTAATTCCAAATAATTCTAATAGAAGCCAACACTGCAGCTTCCTTTTATTCAAAATAAGTTTAAATACATGGCACTTTCTCTGCAGTACAAATACTAGGGGGATTCTGCCTTAAATTTCAACCTGTCACTTTAGGCAAAACTGCACTCAGCAATTATTCAGAATTCTGCAATCCTGGATAATTAAATAATCAACTCCATTCTATTTTTCTTTAAACCTCAAAACCACTGTCAAAAATATTTCAAAAGAAAAGAGGGCAAGGTCTCATGATGGGGAAGTGGGCCAGACTCTCGTGCCCACAGGTGTCTCAGAAATTCACCCTTCAATCTGCAGGGCTCAGCCAAGGGTGGACTTTGCTTTACAAGAGACAAATACTCAAACACGCAGCCACATCCCAAATCAGTTTAACACAAAGGGCACAGCAATTAGCAAAGTGTTTCCAGCAGCACATACAACCCTCCTAAGCAAGGAGAAATGAAAAACTCACCATCACTGAGATCCTGCAGAAGGTTTTCTTGGCAAGAAAAGTCCAGCTTCACTTTAATGTTTACAACAAATGTTGCAATCTTTCCAGGTTTTAGAGGAAACTGGCAGAGGGTGTCTTCTAGATTCCAACTCAAGAAATCTCCATACAGCTTCTCTGTACCAAAATAAGTAAATATTTCATAAGCATAAGCCCTGCATTAATCAAGTTTCAGTTCTGAACTGCTATAGAGAGTACTAACCAATCTGTCACGTCCTGTTTAATCTAAAATATTCAGAATTAATGTATTAAAATTAATGTAGCACTAGAAAGATAGAGAAGTTACTGGGTGCTGACACTGACCTGGAATCACACAGATCACAAAGCTCAAAATATGAATTTAAGTGAAGAAGATCACTACCAGGAAAAAAAAAAAACCACTGCACAATAGGCAGCTTTAAACATAAACTTTAAATATAGCCTGCAGGGGTTCTAAATGTTCATGTAGTTTTGAATCCTACACAGTTCAGCTCAGGAGGTGTCACATGAATGCAGAGCACTTTTCATCAAAATAACCCAAACTTAATCAGCTGAAATTCTGAAACAGCTGTAACATCATTCTTCAGTCATTTACTGAGCAATAGAGAAGGCTAAGAAGAGTACTGGCTTTCATCCTTTTATAAAGTCCTTTCTTAAAGCTGAGAAGCAGCTTTTTATAAGACCCAGTCATTAAAGATGCCAGACAGAATCAGTCAGTGACAAAAGAAAATTTGTTTAATAAATTATGTGTCATTTGTCCACTTGATATAGGGCATCTGTAATTATTAAGTCTTCCCCCATAAGTCTGACATGCCAGAAAATTATACAAGGTGGGGGGGGAAAAACCTCAGAATTTACTTTCCATCTACACTGGGTCTCCAGTTCTGGCCAGGGTCAACCCACCCCACCCATAAATCCATTCCTATATGCAAGACCAGACAATGCTAAATACCACTAGAAAGTCTATTGGTACAATCAATAAGTGTGATGGTTTGGCTGGGAGAGCCCTAAAGATATATTTATTGCTTTATTAAGCAATGCATGTTATCTCCAACAGAGATATTAGAGAATTCTTCTGAAAGCTCATTTTAAGACATTTTGAGCACAGCTTTGCATAACAGGGACCACTGAAAGTCACACAGTTCATCTCTGTATCCTCCCAGGCTTGGTAAGAGCAAGGTAATTAAAATCTGCTGTGGTTTCAGAACCTTTCCAAAACCACCATCTAAGATCCACATGTGAGGGAACAGGGTGGACAGACTGCCTCAACTGCCACAACTTGGAATAAAGGGTCTTTCAAAAGCAGCAATCAGAATTCCAGATTATGTCCAAACCACATTGATTTGCACAGGAACCTTTGGTTTCCCTTTCTAGGAAAAGAAGAAGACAGAGAATATTTTTTCCATTAACTTCTACCTAAACAATAAAAGCTTTGCCTGAAAGATTTTCTTCTCACAGAGCACCAGATCTTATCTTGTGTCTTTCCCCATCAAACCAATAGTGCAGATTTCTTTATATAAAAAAAATAAAGACAAGGCAAAAATAAAAAATCCTCCCAAAAATTATTTCCTTAATCTCACTTCCACCTCACCTAATGATTTAGCTGGAACCATATCACCATTCTGATCATTTTCTTCTACTTTCAAGAAAAAAGGTCAGTTAATAAGTATGGCACTCTCTATCCCCTTTTTCTGTTAAGTAAAAATCCAAAATGCTCAAGGAGTCCTTTCCCTCAGTGTAAACAAAGGACATATCCCAAGCACCAAACTCTTTCCAAAATGTGTTTTCATTAAGTAAGAGCTCTATTTGAAGACATTACAAGTGAAAAGACTTTTGAAGTGAGAACAGCCCTTGCAGATACTTTCTAATTAACACCAGTAATTACAACGTGAGATCTAAATGCTTGAGCTAAAAGCTAAGCTCTAGATGTGGAGAAACAGCTAATTTATATTTATCTGACACTTGGTTGTAGTTTAACAATGTTGACCTTGTTCAGTAACCAGTATTACAGTGAATTTTCCTCTGGCTTCAGACCTCAGTTCAGTGAAGGCTGAACTGGGGCAAACCTGCATTCAGCTCTTTCTCAAGTCCAAAATCTGTGTTCAGCAGAGTTACAAGCAACTGTTACCAGGAGTTGCAAATAGCAACCTCTTTCATTTTACTGGGTGCTAAATCACTAAAATCCTAACAAATATCACATAAAAGCTTACCCAGAAGGTAACTTTGGGTCATCCTAGACCACTCTAACTTTTAACAGATTTTAAGGTCTGCCAAAGAAAGAGTCCACACTGAATTTTGCATAGAGAAAAGACAGAAAAGTCTTCTGACAACACAAGAACCTCAATTATTTTCAATCTTTAATCCCCTGGTAAATCTGGCTTTTTGCAACAGTTTATTGTATAAATTCAAAATAACTCTCAGTTCTAATGCACAGGCATTGGCATTCACACATTTTAACTTCTCCCAGAGCTGGTGGATAGAAATGAACCTGCAGGACTTGTTATGCTTTTTCCAATGAGATAACACATTTAGGAAGGAAAGAAGTTATTGCACAGAAGCAATTGTGTTCAGAGCAGACTGAGAATAACTCTGCAGACACCAAAGGTCAGTGGACAAGGAGGGGCAGGAGATGCTGCAGGTGCCAGAGCTGATTCCCCTGCAGCCCAGGGGAGCCAGGGGAAGGATTCTTCTCCCTGAACAGCAGCAGGACCAACGTGGGATGAACAGAGAGCCCCCAAACCTCCTCCCTGTGCCACTGTGGGAGAGGATAAAAAACCTGGGAAAGAGGGAGTGGTGGGGGGAGGTGTTTTCAAGATATGTTTTAGTTTCAATATATACTTTATATAATTTTTATATTTTACTTTAATATATTTTTCAATATCTATTTTCAAGATATTTTACACTTCTTATTATCCTGTCCAATTATCTTAGCAATAAAATTAAATTAATATCCCCAAGGTGAGTCTGTTTTGCCTGTTACAGTGATCACTGAGTGATCTCTCCTGGTCCTTAACCCCTTAACTTCATTATATTTTCTCCTCTTCTGGCCATTTGTGGAAGGGAATGATAGAGCAGCTTTGATGGTGTCTGACATCCAGCCAGGGTCAACCCACCACAATAACCCAACTCCAGTCTGAAAGAATTTACTAAATTTTCTTTAGCAAAAAAGGATAAATAGATCTAGTTCTGGATATTCACAGATCTTCCTGAACCTCAGAGGAGATTTTTCATTTGTGGTCTGGCAGATGTGTTCAAAGGCCATGGGAAGAATGCAGCTGGACAGGTGAACCTACATTTGAATTCCTGAGGTCTGTCCCTGCTAGGAAAGATGAGTGAGGATTTTGCTGCATCCAGGTTCATTCCATGTGTGTAGCTGGGCTCACCACTCATGCTAAGATTGCCAAGTGGGCTCTTCTCAAGTCTCAAGTTTGAAAACACCAGGGTTGCATTTTCCCCCTCAGTGGATCAAATAGTTGGTTTCTCACAGCATTTGGGCTGCATTCCCTTATTTGAGACACAACAAGCCTCTAAAAAAAGCTGACTGGAGCCAAAGGGAAAGCATCCAGCTCTGCACAGGTCATCTTTCCAAAAAAAGGATTAAACTGTCTGACCTGGTGAGGGACAGCGTAAGGTGACACAGAGCTGACCCTGACAGCACGAACATGTGATGTCCAATCTGCAGATGCCCCAGCCTGGCTCAGGGGTGCAGTGAGACACTAAATGCCATGACAGATGTGTCTGTTGTGGCAGCATGACAAGTCCCTCTTGCTGATCTGCCTCAGGATCTGTTCTGTAACACAGGGCTCCTGGAGGACTCAGAACCCTGGGATGTCCTTCATGAACTGCACAGGGGGAGCTGCAAATTCTTATTTACCTGAGGGCCAGAGCAGAAAACCCACAGAGCTGTCCCTGATGGTGACAGAAGAGAGGTAAGGGAAGGCAGGAGTGAAAGTCTAACCTCCAGAGGTTCTCATTAACATGGCACCACTCACAACAATGCCAGTGGAGTTGGCTTCCTCAAGGACATTGACTGGCTATAAATCCAACAACAGTAAAAAAGAGAATGTTTGCCATTTACAGCACTCATCTTTGTGCTAAAAGCTGTGGCTCCAGAAACAGAAAGTAGGGAAATGGGTCAGGCAGGCAGCAGCTGCAAGAGATTCACAAGCAACTGCCAAGACAAAAAGAACCAAAGGAAATGGAGTGTAACAAAAGATGACTGAAAGCTCTTTGTGTTTGGCTGGAATTGGCCAAAACTTCTCATGGGCTCCTAAGCTGACTGGCAAGCTGTGGTCAGGCAAATGAAGGTGACCACCAGCTCTCAAGGACACCTTGAACAGTTTGAACAGGCACATTTCAGCACAGAACAACCAAGGGACAACTTCTTAACACCCTATGGACACCTGCACGTGCTCTCTTGTAACACCAAGAGTTTGTGTGGCTGTTAGAGATGGTTTAATGCCCTGTCCCCAGGAGTTCCATGCCTGTATTCCCTGACCAAAAGGAGCTGCTGACATTACAAACCTTTGGTTCCCTGCTGGCCACCAGAATCCCATCTCACTGACTGTCAGCCCAGCCTCATGCATTTGTATCAATTTAGGGTCATCTAAAATGGAAGAGAGCCCATGAAAAAAGGCAAAGGTCCATCCCCAGCACAAGAAAGACCTGTTGGGAAAAGTCCTGAGGAGGCCACTAAGTTATCACAGCAGCTCTGCTATGAAGACTGAGAGAGCTGGGGTTGTTCATCCTGGGGAAGAGAAGGCTCTGGGTAGATCTTAAAGCCCTGTCCCATGCCTAAAGGAGCTCCAAGAGAGCTGGAGAGGGACTTTGGACAGGGCAGGTAGTGACAGAACAAGGGGGAATGGCTTCAAACTGACAGAGAACAAGTTTAGCTTAAGTATTGGGAAGAAATTCTTTACTGTGAGGGTGGTGAGGCCCTGGCACATGTTTCCCAGAGAAGCTGTGACTGCCCCATCCCTGGAAGTGTTCAAGGTCAGGCTGGATGGGGCTCTGAGCAGTCTGGAGTAGTGGAAGGTGTCCCTGCCCGTGGCAGGAGAACTGGAGTCCAAGGTCTCTAAGGTCCCTTCCCACCCAAAACTGATTCTGTGATATCTGCAACACCTCCATGCAATCACATTTGAAATCACATAATTATTGTATGCTGAATATAGACTATTAGTTCTTCTAATTAGCCCTTCCAGTGCTTTACACTGTTTCCACAGCACAGTCATTTATAGAGTTACACTTAAGTTTCTTTTTTTCCTCCAATAACACAGTTCATCTCAAGCACACAGCTCCAAACACAGGGGTGCATTTCACTTCTGTGAGACAATGCAAGAAACTGAACACTCTGCTTGACAGGACCCTGGATCACCTTAAGCCCTGCTTTCAAAAGAAGGTTAAGATGATTTCCAGAGGTCCCTGCCCACACAGACATTTCTGACTGCATGATTCTGATGGCACAGTTCTCACACTGTCAGAACAAATATCATTCAGTGCCTCTCAAAACTCACTTCTGTTTTTCTGAGATCAGGACTTAAGTTGCATTTTTAGAGTATGCATGCTTATCGCTTACTCAGCAGAAATTTCCTTTTTCTGATAATTATTGTGCCTAATGACATTAAAGACACTGCCAGACACACAAAGAGGCTTCACTGCAAACATCTTTGATAGAGAAAGAAAATATAGGATGAAGTACAATTAAAAGTTTTACTGAACTTAGAGGTGAGTCTGTCAACTATTCTCCTTTTCCCCCACTGCCTTTAACAAAAGTTGTCATGGAGAGATGGTGGTTTTAAAGCTGGCATGAGTCTCAGTCTCTTTTTCAACATTGTGAACCCATTAACTGTGAAATATTACATACAATAATTCTGATGAACATGTGACTCACAGCCCATATATTCCACTATTTCATACATAAATTTCTCCATTTCACTTGAGTGCTGTATTTGGCCTCTCCATTCCACACATGCAGCCCCTGGCCCAGGAGGAGCATGTTGGAATATCTGAAATAACAACAGTATGCTATCATAGGTTTCAGCTCCTAAAATTATTCCTGGTAACAAGTCTCAGACCAAAAATGTGGAGCTGCCATTTTGAGATGATTGGCAACTCCTGTTGGCTGAGGTTGTGGAGAAGGGGATACTCTGTTATAAAAAATCACAAGCTTGAATACTGAAATGAACAGAAATCACAAGGTATCACGCTGCATTTTAATGCTTTGGCACTGACAGAATAAAACCTGCAATAAAATAAGGTATTTCTACTGTCAGTAAAGATTATGTGCTTGTCACCTGCAGTGCTTCTGTTAAGATCATTTTCATAACAATCCCTCAGAGGACAAACCAAAAAAAAAAGAAATATACATCACAAATCAAAATCAGGATTCACCTATCAGACCACCTTTTAATATTAACATGGACAGAGCTTTTCAAGAGAATTAAGTGTACACAGGGGATGTGCTGTATTTCATCCAGAACTTCAATTATTCTTTTAACTCACAATAGCTTATTTTATTTATTGCCCTGTCTTTGAAAGTCTTCTCTCCATTCTTTTTCTTACTGTTCACTGAGTAGGATAGAAACAGGCTTATTTACTTCCACTCCCTCAAGTAGGACAACATTACTGCTAATAGTAATTTATTTAATGAACTAATCAGCATATTTAGACATAAGGAGAAAATAATTTAGACCTAAGAGTCTTCCTCATTACAAGTAATTGCCTCAGGATTTTTCCCCAAGTAACAGTGAAATTAAATTTAGATTTCCAAAAGGCAAATGACCCTTTAATACAGGGATGGTTCTACAATTTCCTTCATCTTTCTATATTCTCTTTCATTTCTATATTCCTACAATAAAATCAAACTGAATTATTTCAGCTCTGTAATGGGGACTATGATATTTATTCTAAACTGTCCTAAAAGAAGTATAACACAAATAATCTCCCTTTCAACAGAGAAGAAGTCAGGATAAATATTTCCCAATATAAATCAGCATACACACCCTTGGTGTTGACTGTTTTTGCTGTCACCTCCAGTTTCTCCAAAGGTTCTGTTCCAATATTTTCTAATTTAATGATGAGCTGCTGGGTCTCTCCATTGTACAGCTGGACAGAAACATTAGTGGAGATTTCATCCCCTGAAGAAGGCTGAAGTGTATGAGCAGACCTACAAAATGTGACAAATTATTATGATGAATATGTGAAAAGCTTCTCCTGGTTACTCTATTCACTATTTTTGGAAGATGCAGAAACTACTGCTGAAGACACTAAATAACAGTTTCCATTCCCATTTTTAGAACCACTGAGGACCAAAATTAATAATTTATGCATAAGACAAATCAGATTTCAAGCAATATAGAATAAATATTCTAACTCTGAAAGCTTGTTAAACTACCTGCAAAAACTGTAAGGAAAGGGAAAGGAAAACAAAATCAAGAGCAGGTTGTTATATTTGTGGGGCTCCCAGATGAAGGGAGGAATGATGAATCTGACTCCATGTTCTCAGAAGGCTCATTTATTATTTGATGATACTATATTATACTAAAGAGTACTAAACTAAACTATACTAAAGAACACAGATAGGATACAGACAGAAGGCTAAAAGATAAAGAAGACTCGTGACTCTTTCCAGAGCCTCGACACAGCTTGGCCCCAGTTGGCCATAAAGTTAAAACAATTCACATGTAACCAATGAAACAATCACCTTGGTAAACAATGTCCAGACACATTCCAAAGCAGCAAAACACAGGAGAAGCAAATCAGATAATTATTGTTTTCATTTTCCTCTGAGGCTTCTCAGCTTCCCAGGAGCAAAATCCTGGGCAAGGGATTTTTCCAGAAAACATGACAGTGACAGCAGGTCACTACAAGGAGCAGGTTTAATGGACAGTGCAGGGCACAAACCTCACAGCAGTGGATCCAGGGAAAAAAATTCCCAGTGTGAAAGGTGAAACAATGACTGGAGCTGAACTCTTTGGAGCATGAATGAGGGAAGGAGGTTGCAGAACAAGACAAATGGGCAGAGGTTCCATTCCTGACTGCACTTTTTGTGCTAATGCAGACTGGTCAGAAGGCATCAAGGATACAAGGACAGAAGTTACTGAGATTAATGACCAATAATTCCACTTCTTTTTGCAGGTATTCCTGCCATCCTTCCCTTTGATCCTGTCCTTCTCCTTACCACAAGACAAGCAGCCTCCACAAACAGGAGGAGATTTCAGTCTTTCAGAACAGATCTGTGACAAGGACTTCAAGTATTTTTTGATCATTCAGAATGTACTGTCATGTACTGATAGCATTTCAGGGCTCTGAAATTTGAGCATGTGGAGTGAAAATGAAAAAGGAATTTCTTTATTCCCCCTCATATTGAGAAAAAAGTATCAAGGAATTATATACTAAAAAGCAAAACAAATTATGCTTTCAGTTACTGTATAAATGTAAAAGTACTTATCAGTGATTCTTCTTCTTCTGTCTATGTTTCTCTCTTATTTTTTCCTTTCTTCTGTGATAATTGATCTGAGTTAACAGTCACGCCTGGACTGGATTTTTAAGATATAAAGAGTGAATTTTTGGCTTGATACATCCTTTTTGCCCAAAACCAAAGTTTTGAGCACAAAAAATATTGCAAAATTATTTCTGCATATTTCTGTGAAAGTCCATGGTTTCAAGCAGTAAAACAAAAACCTCAGGTTTGTATTCTAAAGCAAATAATGCAGATTTAGATTATGTCCTGTTTTACTCAAGCATTGATGATGCACTCAGGTGGAAAAGCTTTTATTCAGCATGTGACTAACACTTAAATACAACCTAATAAAATCATCATTTAATTTAATTTTTCACCTTGGAAGGGAGGTGCTGATCTGCAGCCTTGGCAAAGCTGGAATGACTTCAACAGTGCAGCCATTGGTCTTCACTCCTGGCAGATTGTCCAGAAGGCAATCACTGAAGACTCCAAACACTGAAGTATGATAACCTGAGTTTTAGAAGAAAACATGAGTTATGTTGTGAATTTGCTGTTTTCTGGCAGGTCTAAAAGTACCCAAACCACCACCTTCTCCACAGGAAAATCTTCTCAGGACACATAATATATGTACAGGACTTTCAAACCCCTGAAATAGCAACATGAATAGCAACCTGACAATGTACAGACAACACATGTTCACCTCTGCATCTGTGGCATGTAAAATAAAAGAAATTGTAAAGAGCCTCTGATTTCTACAATGCATTACAGTAACTTCTGCAGAATTCTTTACCAAATCAACATCACAAGTCATGGCATGGATACCATTTATACCTGTCACCAAATTCCCTGGGGCACATAAAACATGTCAACCTTCAACACATATTCCCTATTTCCTCAGAAAAATGTTTACAGGAAAGAATCTAAACATCCAGAAGGATAAAAGAATCCTGAAGGAAATTATTAATGGAAAAAATATGCAGGCATAAACACAAACACCTGCCATGAAAGGCTACAACTTCTGAAAGTTCAATTTAGTAGAAAAATACCTTTCCACTGATTCCTTACCAGGCAATGTTTATGAGTTATATCTGAAGGAAAATTTGATACATTGACAAACAAAAAGCTGCCAAGTACAGAAATCAACTCCTCTACTTGCAATACATTTTTAGTCTGTGGAGCTCAAAGGAGACAACTACAGTACAAATGTTCTGAATACTTTGATGCTATTCTGTATTTACTGAAATAGTTTCTGAGAAAAAAAAAATCACATGAAAAATTGTTTTATGAGCAGACACAAAAGCACTTAAGAAGAACTCAGTGAGAAGTTTCTTCAAGTTCAAAGCCATCTTCTTTTAGAGCTTAGCTTTACTAAAATGGTTCTTATCCTGTATCCCAACTTTGCATTTCAGGAAGACATATTTAAAAATGTGATCTGGTAAGATGATTCACTCCTACTACATGTTGAATCCATCCTCTCCACATATGCCTCCTTTTCTAGGTCTGCTAGCCTTTTGTAAAAGCTCTTTAATTTTCTTCCTCACTACAAACACAGTTTTATTTAGGCTTATTAATGAAATGATATCTTGACTGCAACAGGCCATACACCCTGGCTAAATTGTTTCCACGGAAGCAATCTGCAAAAATTTCTGTAATCTTACATGAACACAATTAATTAAGGGAAAAAAAAAAAACCTGCCAGATTATCTTCTGCATTCTTAAGAAAAAAGTTCAAGTAATCCTCCTCAGAAGCTTTCCAAATGAAAGCATTAATAAAGGGGAGCTGGAGTTCATTATCCTCTTCCTCTCACACATGAGATACTCCAAGAATGTGCTTGTTACTGCTGCTGCAGCCAAGTGATTCATCAGGCTGTTTTTAATGAAGCCTGGTGCAGGGAACAGATTCCCTGTGTTCCTTTTTTCTTTTCCTTACCCAGGAGAATTCAGAGTGGGGAACACACACGTGGCAAACAAAGCCATGCAAGCCACAGGGGTATAAAAGTCAGGTTGTTCTGCCAACAAGGAGTGAGTGGAGCCATCCCTTACCATTGACAGTGATCTGCCCTGTGGTTTGGGGAACACCAACCAGAGTCACAGGATAGAGCCCAGATTCTGCAGGGAGGGAAAGGGCAGCAGGGAGAGATTCAAATTCTACTCCAGTTGTCAAGAGACCCTGAAAAAACACATTACACAGATAAATCCATTTATGATATACACTTACATTTTTATGCTACATACTTATATTTTAATCCCATGCATTACATCAGCCAAACTTTTATGATTTATTCCAATTTACTCATAGCAGTTATTCTGGGTTTGAGTTGCAGTGACTGCAGCGTGCATCCAGAATTACAGCAGGGTTTGTATTCAACATGGAAATGTGTTCCAGCAACTGAGCTGGGAAAGAAAAACTAATAAAAATTTACACCCAAGCCCAGTTAAAAAAAAAAAAAAAAAATCACAGATATCATCTGCATGGTGCTGGTTTGTACCTCCATTTAATTGTACCTGTGACTTTAACTGAAATATTTGATAGATAGTGAAAATCAAACATCAATCACAGATCTTGCTTAGCTTTAACTACATGCCCAAAATATGTTTTCTAAGAGGAAAAAAAAATTGTATTTACAGATAACAGGGCAAGTCTAGCTTAACCATCCAACCTAAATATTTCAGTGAGTTGGAATAATGCATTCATTTTGCTGAACTGATCCTCTCAAGCCTAAATGCCTGCAGTTACTCCCTTAGTGTCAGAGAAATCTTTTAGTATTCTAAATTTAAAACATAGGACAAAATGAGAAATTAAGCACAAAAAAAAAAATCATTGAAGAAATTTCTGAGCACAGCATTACAGTTATTAGTAGACTGGGGCTTTTCTTTAAGCTTGGTTAATGAATTGAAGATGCTTGAGCATAGAATGTGCTGTTAAAAAAGTAAACTTGATTTTGGAAAGCATATAAATCCAAGTTACCATTGTTTTTCTAGACACGTATTTATTTTTATTTTTGAGTGAGGATGCTACAAAGACCTCCATCAATAAAAGCAGTGAGCACAACGAGATTAAATCTCAACTCCTGTGGATGCTTCATGAGAACTGAGACCCTTGTTAAAGAGGAATGTACTTTTGTGAAGAGAGATGAAGAAACTCACAGTTTGAGCCACAGAAAAACACATACCATATCCAAAATCTCTAAAATCTCTAATTCACCTAAAGCTACTCAGGCTTTGTGGAAAGCTGCATTAGAGAACTCTGTCCTTGAGACTGCACAAAATTCCATTTCACCATTGTGCTTGAGCTGTAAATAAATACACTGTCAAACCCTCATTTCTACTGAATTTTTGTTTTCCTCCCATTTTACATGAAGACTTCAGCTGTCAGAAACCATCCACAAAACCACAAGTAAAACCTAACTTTGTCTTTCTATGTATTCAGCACCCAGTGTATCAGAGCACTGAGACTCTTTGATTCTTTAATCCTTCCAGGGGGATTCACCCCATAGAAATGGGATGAACATTCTCTCTTTAACACTGATGTAGCTTCAATTTTCACCACAATTCTGCTGCTTTTGCTTTGGCTGAAGCAAACCTTAGAACACACAAAAAAGCTGACCCCATACACTCTCCAGAACTCACTTTTAAAAGTGCTACAGAAGGCTTTTAAACTTTATTTTAGCCTCAAAATCACTTGGCCTAATGATCTATCACTTGGCATAATATTCAAATACATTTGAATTATTCAGGACTCATCTCAACTAAAAACTTTCATCCAAGGACTTCAAGTTCCGCAAAATCAGTGATAAAAAAACCCCCAAACCCTCCAGTGTCTTGTTTACTATCAGCTGTAGCAAATGTAAATTAAAAAACTGACAGGGACCCCTAAATATTCTCTAATATGTAATGCAAACCTTGAAAACAAAGGGATTTTTTAGAGAACAAACACAATTTAAAAGCCAGAACACCTGCACTAAGCACACACTGTGCCTGGACTAGAAATTGAAGAGCTTCAAGTGCACTAAAACAAAACCAAGAAAGCAGCAGTCAATTCCCCCCCTTTCTGAGTTCTACTAATCAGTAAAACTTCCAAGTTTTGAAAAGTAAAGACATTAAGAAAGCATTAAAACTCATCAAAATGGGGAAAAAAATCAGTATAAAAAGAAATTAGACTTCAGATTTCCAGACATAAATTGAAATCAAGATACTTACCTTTAAAACTTAGTGACTTTTAAAAGACAGTGACATATCTTAGAATGTCTGAAAGATGATTTCAAGAGCACAATTTGCTGAATTGCACAATTCTGCAACATTGCCCAACATTGCCCTCTGGTGCCTGAAGTTTTGCAGTTTAACAGTGAAAACCCAACCAAGGCTGAAGTACTCTCACATCCATTAACTAAAAAATTTCAGCCACACCACCAAAAGTAGGGAAATGTGTTGGATTTCTTTTCCTGAGAGTTCTTATTACCTTATTTCAAGTAGTAATATTTAGTAATCATTTAGTCACCACTTGGTAATCATTTATCTTTCTGACCCTACAGGAACAGATCATCCAAATCCAAGTTTTCCTCCAGGGAATATATGAGTCAGGCACACAAAAAAATGTTTCCATTTCTTTGTATTCTTATAAAACAATTTAAATTGTTTTAGAGAGAATGTATGCATGCTTTCATCACAGCATGTCTTTCAATCACTTCAAATCCCATTTTAGTTTTAGAGGAACAAAACAACTTGCATGTAAATGGCAGCATTTGGGGATGCTGTTAAAATAACAGGAGTATGTAACTGCCTTTTTTAGGCTTTACTTACCAATCCCAAACTGCAATCATTCCTTTTTTAAAGTAACACGACCTTCAAAGTTACTTTCCATGCTGAACATACTCGTATACCATGCTGTCAAATACTTTAAACAAAAACTAAAATATTTATTTTAAAGGAAATTTTCCCTACTATTTCTAATATGGTTATTTCAGGTAGAGCTAGAAAAACACCAAACACAGCCATTTTTATTCTTTTCCCCCCTTCACCTTCCTGTGTACATTCTTGTCTAAAACATTCTCCACTAAATGCAGTGTAGCAGTAATTAAATATTCCCTCAAGACAGCAGAAACAGCAAAAGATGTGAACTCAGGAAAGAGCAGTTCATGGAAACAATTTAAACCATCATAAGCAAAGTTGTGGGACTGATTATACATTCAGATTTATCAAAATTTTAGATGCTCTTTTTAAACATCAAGGTAGAGCTCTTGACTAATAGCACAATTTTCAAGTTAAAAAAAAAAAACAAAAAACAATGGCCATTCTTTAATGCATCATTAATCAAAATACCACACCTGATTGTGTTCAAATAAATACAGGTCCCAAACAGAAGGAAAGCCACAGAAAAGGCTTTATAATACTTAGTCATTCTTGAAAAATGACTAAGTATTATAAATTATACTATTCTCATGGGTTAGGGGGTAGCATTTTTTTTTCCTTGATATTTATTTATTAAATATTGTTTACTGTATTTATTAAATATTTATTGATTTCTTGATATTTATTTATTAAATACAGTTTACACTGTCTGTAGATCTTGTAGCTTTCTTGGAACCATGGCTATATTTTCCACAGTGAGAACAGAGAAAATGCTTTCCCTCAATACATAACATTACCTCAAAATTTCTTTTTTTTTTTTTTGCCTTTAATAGGAAACTTGATAAAAAAAGATGAAAAAGTAGTTGAAATCTTAGAGAACTTAACATTTTGCACTGCATCTTCATATGTATTTTAGTAGTAAATCAGAACAAACTGCAAAAGAGCTGGAGGGCATCACTCAGAGACCTGAGCAAGACTGTACAGAAATCAACACTCCTGGCAGAAAAGGTGAAGTGGTGACACAAATGTGCAGCTGAACATCCCCTCTCCAGGTGACCTGCACCAGCATGGCAAGAATATTCTGTCTAATCCATCACAGCCAGCTCTGGTTAGGCTCATTTTTGTCTCTCATTCTGCTGATTTAGGGTACCTGCTGAGTTTTATTAAAGCATTTGTTCTGATCAACCCCAAGATCTCTCCTACTTCACTTTATTGACTCACACAACTGTGGGAGCTAATAATTCCATGCTCCATGATTGAACATTTCCATTTGTCATTTTACAAACACTACTGCACTTTCCATTGGACCAGCCTCCTAACTATATGGACAAAATAGAAACATGAAATGGAAAAAGACAGAAAATGAGCACAGAAATGGGGCAGGAATGAAGAATAGGTACCTAATTAGAGTCCCAAATCAGAAATATTCATTACAGGAAATTAACAGTAAAAACAAGAAAAATAGGCCAAGATACTTGAGAACAATAAAAAAAATAACAAAAGAAAATCGATTGTTCAGGGTTTCTCATCAGAGCAACACTAATCAAAGTCTTGTGTCCACAGCTTCATATCAAGCCTAGAAACTCAATGCCTTTTACTTAAGCACACCTCAATTAACCTACATGGACTCAGCATTAATACTTCAATTAATGAAAAAGCTCTGGAAGCCTTTCCATGGGGAATCATTCTCCTTAACAACCTGTGCTCAATATTAACTTGTTTACCATCACAACAGAAATTCAACAAACAGAAAGACAAAGTAGGAGAAGTACCATGGCAAAAGCCTGGATTTCCTTTCACATGAAATGAGTAATTTATCAGAACAACAAATCTAAACTGAGGGAAAGGGGAAAATTTTAAAAAATAAATAAGACTGTAGATTTCAGTACAGTTATATACTGGTGGATGGTGGAGCATGGAAAGGACAAAGGGAAATTAAAGCAAGCAATGGAAAACTCAAAGATGATTGGAAACAAGCCTGAATGATCTTGCAAAGGTGAGGTGCTGAGTCAGGCAGGAGGAAAAAAAAAGTTGTGGGAAAAACAAGTTGAAACTGCCACTAAATGGCACAAAAGGATACACTTGCTGTGAAATTGAGTCAGTGAGAGTAAATAATCAGAAAGAATCTGATAGGTGATGAGAAATCAGACAAGAAAAGGGTATGGGGACTGCAGGCATGGGTACATGTTAATAATAAAACACACCATTTTAAAATATTAACCAGCCCTCTGAATTATTAAAATGAAAACAGAGGAGTTTATTCTTATGATAAAGTAATGCCTATTCCCACAATCCAGAAAGTTCACAGATGAGACTGGAAAACCAACAACTTAGGCTGGAAATAAATTGTAGAGGTCATCTTGTTCAGCCCAGTGCTCAAAGCAGGGGTAACTTTGGGGGTGCTTTAGGGTTTTCACATCCTGTTCACTCAAGTTTTAGAGATTTCTAAAGATGGAAGTCTCAGGTTCTCTCTGGACAAGCAGTCCCAGTGTCTGATCCCCCTCCTGCCTGGGAAAAGGGAGTTTTTATCAGGGAGGGAAGTTTCCCAAGGCTGCAGCTCATCCCCTGCCTCCATCCTTAGCTGGGCACCTCTGGGAAGAGCCAGCTCTGCTTTTGCTGCACTTTCCCATTTTGGGATTGAGCAGAGCAGTAGGAATTACCCCAATATTCTTCTCCTCTACAGGCTGAACAGATCTCGGTGTTTTTGTCATTTGGGGACCTCCAAACTGGCCTCAGTTCCAAAGACATTGTCTCTAAAATTCCAAATCAAGGGGAAAAAGCACTTTCCTCAACTTGCTACAGTCTTCATAAAGAAACAAATCTACCAAAATCAACCTATTTCTCCAAGTGAGGCCACATTAGTGAGGAGCAGAATTTCTCAAAGCACTGACTAGAGTTACATTAATCACTTCAAAGATTTGCATCTGGCTGGCAAATTAATTCCTCTTGTGCTTTCCAGTGGAACTGGAATTCAGTGGTAATTCCAAGACAGAACTTTATTACAACAACAGGAAAGAGAAATATTGGTGCTACTACACTTAATTTGCTCAGGGAATGGATGTTGTGTAGACCTACACACATAACTGCATTCTGAATTCTTGAGTGCATGGAAGCACTCAGAAGTAATTTCCTCATTAAGAAATTTTCCAAGTTTTTTAAATATATAATGACATAATTACTTACACAATACAAATTAGACTGTAAATCAAAATGTTCTTAATCAATTAATTCCCACAGAGACCCTTCTGATGTGCAGCTTTACAACTACTTTTTCTATTAACTTCTAAAAAATTGAATACTTCTGTGAAGGTGAGAGAAAATGCTACTGGAGAAAATGGCATGTTGTCTTCCAAGGATTAATTTTATTGTGCTATAAAAACAAAATCTTTGGCATGTTCACTTCCCATGGAAAAGCACTTTATTATATGTGGTTTATTATCAGTAATTTAAGTCAACTTGTTTGACTAAACACTGCAGCAGACATATCAATAAAAACAAAACCCAAACAAAAATCATGAGTAAATAAATGTACACTGATTCAATTAGCCTGACAGAACAAAGGGCTCTAAGAGATGTGATTTATATTTAAGGCAATACTAAAGGTAAAAATATTTAGCATAAAGGAAAATGCTGGATTAGGACTGAGTGGATATTAAGTTGGTCTGGTAGTTACAGAACTTTTAACCTTTAAATGGATAACATTTTTTTTTTAAATCCTGTTAGTTGGAATAAAGAAAGAAAAAAAAAACCCACAATTTCCTTTTTTTCAGGATACAGTGCAAGCAGCCAGCTGAAGTAGTAGTAAGCTTGAGCTTGATCCTTCTAGCCTCACACATGTCTCCAGTGGTTTGGCCTTTTTTTTCACTCCCTTCTGATCATCTGACATTAGAGTGTTTTCAAATAACATAAATCACTGGGAACAACAAATCCAGGGGCTGAAGTTTTTATTAAAACCCAAAGCTTCTCAGACCTAAGTGTTTTAGTTCATCAAGTTTTTAAATTGTGGTCAGAATGGGAATTTGAAAAGCAAGGATGAATGCAGACTTTTAAACAACAGGAGCAAGGGTATAATAATTATGAGGTTTTGGGTTTAATTATTACTTGAAAACCAGTCTATGTAAATCATGTAGCAGGAGTTCTACTCAATGCAGAAATGTACAGAACTGTTTTATGGGGGAGTGCCAGTAAAGCATTTAAACACTCTGAGTTGCAGAGATTTTTCTTTTCAATACCTCATCTCCAAAAATATGAGAAAATTGGTAACACCACACTGTTAAACTGAGCTTATGCTGGCCTAAACCATCTTTAAGGAATATTTATACAAAAACATATTTGAAAGTCCAAATGAGATTTTTCTTCAGAAAGAGAGTAGAAAGAGAAGATTTAGAAAGATGCATACCATGTTTTCTACTCGGAGCTCAAAAGGCATCGGGTTGTACACCATCAGCTGAACTTCACACACATCTCCCTGCACCCACTGGAAGTCTGCAAGGAATAATCACAGAATTAAGGCAGGAACTATCTAATCATAGGGTTATAAATGAACAGCAGCAGCTGAGCTGTCAGATTGCTGTAATACTTAATATGTCTCTATAATCTCCACAGCCCAAGCCCTGCTCAAGAGCATTGTGTGACACAAGCTGTAAATCCCAGGCAAAGCAATAGGGGAAGGGACTGGAAATGTTCATTAACACAGCAAGAGTGCTCCAAAGACCCAAGGCTTCATTGGCAAAATTAACTCAGGCAGCAATTCAAAACTCTACTTCAACACATCCTTCATGTTCAACACTTGAATAATTGGAGTT
Source organism: Serinus canaria (assembly GCF_022539315.1). Classification (NCBI taxonomy): domain Eukaryota; kingdom Metazoa; phylum Chordata; class Aves; order Passeriformes; family Fringillidae; genus Serinus; species Serinus canaria. The sequence goes on from NC_066315.1 coordinate 147,329,293, forward strand.
TTGGAGAGTAAACATGGCCTTGACTTTGGAGACCTGGAGAAGAATCAGCCAGGTAAGAAATGAACACAACAGCAAGAAGGAAACCACAAGTTCTCATACAGGCACAGATGATTATATGGAGTAAATACAGAGACAATGAAGTAAAGTGGGCCAGGTAACAAGATGAGCCTGCAGTTTATATCTTAGCACAAGAGACTGGTCAACTTTAAAGATACTTCACTCTGCCGATTTTAGGGGGGTGGGGGGGTTGAGTTTTATAATTTAAGGAGATGAGGCTGGACTAGTGGAAGGTGTCCCTGCCCATGGCAGGGGAGTTTGGAACTGGATGATCTTCAAGGCCCCTTCCAACCCAAACCATTCTGTAATTCTATGGTTCTGTGGAAGATGATGGAGGTCAGCAGCAGAGATGCAAATTTTGAGTAATTGTTCAATGCAAAAAAATTATATCATATCAGCACTTCATAACCTTTTCAGCCCTCAAGTTTGTGTCTACCTTCCAGATTTCTCACAGTGAACCACATGCATCTGAAGAGCAGAATTTAAACTGAATGTGGCAAGATTCTCCCTGCAAGCTGAGGATTTGCAGTCCAAGTAAACAAAAGGTGGTTTAATTACATTTGTTAAATAAATCATGATTACAAGCTAAATTATAGCATACAGGGATTCGTTCTTACTAGTTTACCCAATGATTTTAACATACATTGCTAACAGTTCTTCTACTAGGATATTAGGAAATGTCCAGTAAAAAACCTGGATAATCAATATTAAGACTTTAATGCACAGTTGAAGCAATCTGTACTCTAATTGTACATTCACAATCATTTACTTTCTGATTACATTTTGCAGGCAATATTAGAGAGCTCAAGGGAGATGTACTTAATGCAAATGTTTAACTCAAATTAATGCTAGTGGAAATTAAACACATACATCCACAGATGTTAATGGGTGATATTACTGTGAAACCTGAAAAGCAAAACTGTTGATTAAAACAAAACATTCACATTCACAGTGATATGAGGTGTTCTCTACATTTCACATTTAATTGCTTATTAGTGTCCATGATGTCTTGTGCATTCTCCAGCCCCCAAAACAGCCAGTGACTGCTCTGCACGGGTACAGGGTTAACCTTTGTGGATTACTACAGCAACAAAGGCACCTGCAGTAGCACAGCAGTCCTGAATCTCCACATTCTAGCAATCACCACACTGAGGAAAGTCTGTTCTGAAAGCACAACCACCCAACAGGGCTCTCCAGGCCCAGGACTCATCCCACCATGATTCACTTATGCCAATGATGTCAAAGCTCTGGGACTGGGCCAAAGCTTCCAGCTGGTGTTTGTTCCTCATGCTGGGGGCATCAGGGTAGAAATATTTCAGGTGTGGTACCTTGGGGCCAACACCTGATGAAGCAGATTGAGGGATCCCATCAGGATCCTCAAGGTCTGGCACAAAATCCCATTGCTCATCACTGGGGAGCCTGCTTTTCTCCCTTTGCTCTTTCCAAGCTAGTTCAGAGCTCTGTCAGCAAGCCCCATTGCTCCTGTGCTAGAACTCCTTTTACATCTGAGAAAGGCTCATCCCATCAGGTGTCAGCAGGCCAGGTGTTGATAGATGGTCAAAAACCCCACATTTTTCCCATTGACACCAACCTCGAAGCCATGCATCGATGGAGCTGCCTGGTCCTATCAATGTTATTCCTTGCTTCTGGAAGGATCAAGGAAATCACTCCTGTGCTCCTGATCCCTCCACCAACTGTCCCAGGGCCTTGAAGTCTCTTTTGATTTGCCTTGGACTTCTCTTTGTTGTTTTGTTGCTGTCAGTCTGAACAAACAACAGCAGACAGGAATCAGGGGGTCTTTCTAGCTGGAATTTTCCAGTGATGTCCCTTACCTGAGCCCCAGACCTTCCATGAGCTGGGTCAGGTCTGCACATGGAGCTCTCTGCTCTCCCTAGAAGGGAGGGAGTCTCCTGTGAGGACCACCCTTCTTCTCCTGCTAGCAGAGGAGGTTGTGATGCAGGGTCCAGGTGGTGCTGCTTTAGGAGGTCCCTCTGCCCCAGAAGGACCCTCAGCCACCTCATCAGTTGTTTGGCCTTCTCATTCCAGAGCCTCACCCCTGTTGTAGAAGGTGCCAGTCCTACTTGTCACAGGAGGAGGAGGAACCTTCTTCCTGATGCATGCAGTGACCTGGTTCCATCCTTCCCCTGTAACAGATCCCTGACTGACAATCCCTCCACTCACCACCCTGCTGGGCTTTGAGAGTCCCTCTGCTCTGAGAGTCCCTCTGCTTCTCCACTGCAGAGAGAGGGAGGTGATCACTCTACTGCCCCCTGGGCTTGTCAGGAACAGCTGTGTCCAGCCCTGGTCCCCACAGCTGGGAGGGACACAGACAGACTGGAGAGGATCCCAAGGAGCACCACAAAGGTGGTCAAGGACTGGAGAACCTCCCTGATGAGGAAGGAGTACAGAGTGGGATATCCTCTCTGGGGTGAAGAGAAGGCTCAGGGGCAATATCATCACAGTATTCCAGAGCTCCAAGGGCTGCTTAAAGAGGACAGAAACTCTTTCCTCGCAAGGAGCCACAGGAAGAAGACCAAGGGTAACAGACACCAGTTGGACTGAAACAGGTTTTATTTTCTTACCAATTTTTTGTTGTTTCAGTAAGAACAGTGATTCAGTGGAACAACCTCCCCAGGGACATGGTGGAGTCTGAATCAATGGAGGTTTTTGGAGATGAGATTGAAATCCCCTGTGAAAAATGTACCAGGGCAGTGCTACAGAATTGTTCCTTGGGGGAAAAGGTTTTGAAAGGAAAGGTAAAATGAGCTATATTTGTGTCAGCTAATACAGGTACAACAGAGCTGCTGGATTTACTAACAGAACTATATTAAATATTCTTGCTGCTTCAGACTATCAGCACTCAAAACCAACAAAACACTTCATGTCAAAAATCAGGAGGTTTATTTTTTACGACTAGCATGCTATTAAAGCAATTGAACTACAATATAATTATCCCTGTTATTGTTTCCAATCAGAAAAGCTTATCAAGTTGAAAGCTGAAAACATTTCAAGACTTTCTAAGGGGTTTTGTTTCCCTTTGGTTTGTCAGCAGTGCTTGATTTCCTTTGCTGTAAAACAATAATTTAACCAAAATATGGAGTACTGTCTCCATGTAAGACAAACAGTTCATTTGCTATTGTTGTTTTTAATTAATGTTAAATACATGCCATTAAAATACTCTCATTAATTTCGAAGTTAATACATTTCTCAGCTTCTTTCAAAAGAAGTATCTGCTATTATTTTGAATTTTCTTTTGTTTGCTAAACTTTGAAACATTAGAGGCTTTTAGCAGCGACTGCAATGTTTATATACTTCAAAAGACAAATGCTGTACAGGATCAGAAGCAATCAGACATCTCCTTAGGCTAAATAAAAACCTAAAAGAAGAATGTTCACTGTAAAATGTAAATCTCCTACGGTACACAAAGCACCAAAACAAATGCTAACCAGCTCAAAAATGCAGGTTCCTTTTGTATCAGTCAAGGAATGAGAATATTGCTTTGGACAATGATGTGACAAAACTGGGAATAAGGTTTTATTTAAATGAAAAAAACACGACATGCTATAGCTAAGAGATTAAACGTTGAAAATTTAATAGTAATTAAACTTTCAATGAATTATTAAGAGAAATCAAGAGACCATTTTAAGATGTTCCCCTATGTGCACATTTTTTCAATTTATCCTTTAACTAATTCTTCTTAATCTTTTTTTAATTTCTTTTCTCTTTTGACATGAAAGTAGTGCTGCAGCAAAGTCACACTGAGCCAAGTGCATCCAAACTGCCAGATCATCATCCCTGCCTCTGCACATCCCAACTGTTCCTGTTTCAGCTGTTTATTGAAAATACACAGCACCATAAACCCAACTGGAAAACCCCGTTGTTCTTCCCAGGGTGAGGGATTTCACCTTCCTCATAACCAGGTCCTCAGCAGGGGCACAGCCCATTTTTGCTGGAAAGAGGAAACCACAGAGACTCTTGGAGAACTGGCCCTGCAGGAAGGCACAGTCCAGATGAACAAGGAGCCAAGGTAAGATAAAACATCCTGCAAATTTCAGAAGTTTTTACAGTCAGTTCTCTTCCACAGTCACACAAATCTTTTTTGTTCTGACATTGATGCCTCTGGTAAAATTATCACGCATATGAGAGGCACAAAAGCCACAAAAAGAACTACCAATATTTGTCACTTAATCCAGGATTTAAACAAATTTCTAATCTTTTTCCAATGGCACAATTACTGCACTGAAAGGCTTTATAATCTTTATAAAAAGAAAACTACTAATATTCCTAACAGGGTTTAAAGAATTTCTCTTGGCTGATCAGGGTCCAATCAGACAGTTCATCACTCTGAGTTTATGTTAAATCAGATTAGGAAAAGGAAAAACCAGAACAGTGCATTTTCCTCAGGATACTGAAACTGTGGTGGCTGCCAAGCAGAGCATGTCAGAACTAAGTTTTCCCTGAATTCTCTTTTGTCTGAGAGGGAAATAAAACTAGTTTATCTTTCTTGAAAAATCAATATTACCATCTATGAGACTTTATTCCTCTTCTGAATATGAAACTGTGCCCCAGAGAAAAAAAAACTTTGTTCCTTCAGGACTTGAGGCTAAAAAACTGGTTATCTCAAATGAAAGACAGCAATGTTCAAGTTTGCTTTCCTTGACCACAGAAGATTCTCTAATTTAACAGAAGAACAGAAAATACTGTAATTATTCTTACCTATTTTCTTATTTCGTTCTTCCCCACGACTGTGAGCAATAATTGGAGAATATATGAAGGGGCTTTTGGTTGACACATTCTGACCAAGTAAACTTTTCATTTTGTGAGGTCGAAGACTGGTTGGGAGGTTCAAGAGCTTCACAGATCTGGTGAGTAAAAATAACTCCTAATTATTTCATTTATTCAATTTTGTAACAGGTGGCTGTGTTAAAAAAGAACTGATAAATATGGAATATAAGTCTGAGAATAAAATACCTGAAATGGAACACTTGGAGCAAACATTTACAATACAAAAGGAAATAACACCAACCCAAGGAAATTGCAGTTTCAGAAAGCTCTCAGAAAACAAATAACAAAAGGAAAAAATCTTCTTTAGAAACCAACCAAGGCAAAACTAGCCAGAACAGTGATTTGAAATCCAGCTATTAATTTTTGAATACAGACTAAACTACAACTCCAGTAGAGAAAGCAGCCAAATATTCAACTTAAGCCCAAACTAGAATCCAGACAAGATTTCCTGGGCAACACAAATAAAGAAACTTCTCCACAGTGAATAAAGCTGATTTTAATACAGTGAAAATGCAGAAGGAAGGAAATGTCCCAGAACTTTGAGGGGGTTTGTTAAACAGCCAGACAGCAATTACAAATAGAAAACAAATTATTTATAAGGTTGCATCCCTGCTAGACCCAAATCCTACAATGCCATGCAGGGAAATCAATGTTCTTCCATTGCTCAGGGGAAAGTAAAGACTAAATCTTGAGCAGAAGAACAAGCAATAAATTGGTGGATATTCAGTAAAATCAGAACCATTCTATAAACCTGTAGGACACCTAATTACTTCAGATCAGGAACTCAGCACAGTAAAGAACAGAAATATCAGTATCACACTAATAGAAAGTAGACACCCACAAGAAACCAAGACAATGTGTTTCTGCTGAAAAATAATGCAGCTGTAAGAGTAACAGAACACAGAAAAGTTCCCTCTGTGAAACAAAACACCAGATAAGAAATTACTAAATAACACTAAAAGTAGGTTGAACAAGAAATAAATCACATCCATATGTTACATATTGGTGATACTTAGTGTCAGCATCAAAATCATGCGTAAAATCCTAGGCAATGAACCTGAGGAATAAGAAGGAAACTGAAAGAGACCCCTGATATTTCATATTTTAAAACCTCTTCTGATAGAGGTTTTTACAAATTAGAATGCAACTTAAAGCAAAAATATGAATTAAACTGATTTGAGGAAACAAACATTGAATTTGATATAGAGGTGATAAAAAGGGATTTTATTTTATATACAGAGCAAAGTGCTTTGGCTCCTTCATGGTTATTATATAAATACTGGTGGCTAACCTGCTTTACCTGAATGCATGATAGTGGAAGGAATGTTCCTCAAACATGTATCAGAGAGCTCTACCCTCACAGGTCAGACATAGAGAGAGCAGATTTTAATTCCTTTGTGTGAAAAGCTTCAGTGGCCTGACACCACTGAATGCAAATGAGTGACAATTAAGAATTACTGACTGATTTCACTAGCTACCCAGCAGATCAAAATCCTGTATTTGGAAAATGCTAATTAAAAACAACCTTGCTTAGATGGGAAAGAAAAAATTTTTTTTGTTGTTTTTAAGAAATCCCACTATACTAAGTAAACAGAGGGAAGGGAAAAATGGCACAGAGTTAATTTGAAGTAGTAAGAAAAATATGCAAGGACAATAAAAGCAGCAGTGGTAAAAAGAAAGAAAAAAATTCTGCTTTTAAATATATTAGTAAGACAATTACCTTTAACACAGGTAAACCATAAAAATGGGAATAGTGCATTTTTTATCTGAGAAAATACCAGATGATGATTTAATATCGAACATGAGTAGTGAAGTATAAAGATTTTACCTTGCCAAATCTTTTCTATTGACTTTAAAGTACTGGGGAGAAAAGGCAACATTGCCACTGTGTTCCTGTTTCACTGTGGCATTTCCATGTCTGACAGTATTTTGATTAAGAAATCCACATCCAAAATATGCACCCCACATTAAATGGATTAAAACTCGTAGACCATGAAATGCCAGCAGTAAACAGAAGTCATCCCCATCAGTAAATGTGTGTTTCTAGAGGGCTCTAACATGGATTGAATCATAAGCTGAGGTTATTCAACATTCATCAAAATGATATTTCCACACATTTATAATTGATGTCACAAAAATTAGCACAATTTAGCTCAGAGAGCTCTGCAGTCCAGCAGCACAGCTGGTTCCCAATGGGCTGGGCAGCTCTACAGCACCAGATCTGCTGGGCAGATGTAACCAGAGCCTTTACATGTAAATTCAACTAACATTTTATTGGAGCACAAATTTTCATTACTATGGCTTTTATAGAAATTTTAACAGACAAGAAGGAGGAGGAGAGGAGCAGCAGTTCTAAAATGTTAAATAAAGCTGGATTCCTCACCCCATGGCAAAACAGAAGGGGCAATTCCCAACATTCCAAGCACAGCCAGATCAAGACAAGTTGACAATTTAAGTGGATGTTTGTCCCCTTCTCTCTAATTGACATGAAGTCTTTCCCACTGCAGTCTTGGGAATCTCTTGCCAGAGTTCTGACTGCTCTCTTCTTCCAGTCTTTACTCCCAGGTAACAAGTGACAGGATAAAAGGAAACAGCCTCAAATTGCACCAGGGGAGGTTTAAATTTGGTCTTAGAATTTTCTTCATGGAAAAGGTTGTCAAGTATTGGAAGAGGCTGCCCAGGGAGGTGGCGGAGTCAACATCCCTGAAAGTATTCAAAAAATGTGTGGATGGGGCATCTGAGGACATGGTTGAAAGGTGAACAAGGTGGTGGTGCTTGGGTTGATGGTTGGACTTGATCACCTCAAAGGTCCTCTCCAGTTTTAACTATTCCATGGTTCTATGATGCTATGACTAAATTCATGACTCCCATGAAGAGGATTCAATCAGCATTTGCCCCATTTTCTTCACTATTCAGAATACTTCTTCTGAATAGGAATTATCTTTCCTTCAAAAAGAAAACGTTTTCTTTCACTCTTCTGTTATTGATACCCAGGGGCTACTTTCTCTCTCTCTCTCTCTCTCTCTCTCTCTCTCTCTCTCTCTCTCTCTCTCTCTCTCTGTCTCATACCAGGCTTCAACCTGAACAAGTTATTATCCATTGGCCTGACTGCATGATCCATTGGCCTGACTGCATGATGTGCCTGAATGGAACTGAGATTTAGAACAGGTCACTGAAGGTGCCAGCTTGAAAATGCAGCATCTGGAAAGGGAGAGGTACAAAAAGCACCATTTCCAGGTGAGTTCCAAGCTCTGTGGATGGAGACTGCATCCACCTCGTGGACCTTCAGTATTGAAATGATTAAGTATTCAACTAAAATCTCAGCTGCAGCAAAATAGCTTCCTTCAATTGAATAAGAAACTGTTGAAGGACAGTTCTTCAAAAAACAAAACTTCTCTCTTGCTGAAACTAAAGGCCACAAAGTATTTTCTGGCCAAAGGCTCTATTTTTGATCAAGAGCTCTCAAAACAATTTGACATTTTGACATTTTTCCATGTTCCTGTGATCCACATGCATAAAGTGAGATGACTGCATCCTTTCAGTATCCCTTAAAATTTGACAGGTACTGTGAAAAAGCTAAAGATTGTGTTTTGGTCTTACTTCACAATAGGCAGTTTGGTGAAGGGAACAGGAGGGAGCTTCAAACCATCTGGAAGAGTGATGACTTCCATTGTCCCAGGGCATTTTGCCGTGTAGCTTTCCAAGCTCTGCGTGACATCTTTCTTTTCTAGAAAATAAAATTGAAAAACAATTTCAAACTCACATTTAATTGAGACTATAGCCTTTTTTTTGTACAAAATAACTCAACTGGCATGCCAACTAATTTCTGCATGCAGCACTTGGAGTTATGTTCAACCTCAACAGATGGATCAAATATAAATAAGTGACCTTAAGCAAAAGAGTTTTCTAGATTTCTCAGAATTTTTCAAGTGTCAGTCTATACCTACTTTTTTTAGGGTTTTTTATTGTATTGTATTGTATTTTGTCAAAAACACAATTTTTTACCATTCCACCTATTAAATCTATATATCCAAACAAAACAATCAGCCTCACACATACTAAGGTTATTAATAATAGCATTATATGGGAACAAAGACTGCTCTGAAACATTAGATTAAATAATATCAAAGGCAATGAAGAGAAACAAATTACTTTTGATATTAACTTGTGTGAAAACTATCTAATCCTCAAAATAATTGTACTGTGTTATGCTACTAAATCATAACAACAGGAAAGAAATATTTTCTTTAGTTTTGCTTAAAAATACAGGAACATTCAAACAAACATATATTATTTGGGTTATCTTCAAGAATGTACAATGATTGCATATTAGTTTTATCTAGCAATTATTTTCAACAATACATAAAACTGTGTCTCCAGAAAAAAAAAAAAAAAGTCTATTTGGAAATATAAATCCTCAACACAAAATTGTATTTGATCTTTATGGTGCCTTCCAACCCAAACCTTTCTACAATTTTATGATTCCCTATTTCTCTGATGAAATGGAAATCTGCAAACAGAGAAAAGTCTGGCAGTGTTTGTTTAGAGAGGAGAATGAGGCAGCTGAAAAGACCTATATTGTTCTGAAGTGAATATTCAAAGAGTGTTGGAAGGAACCTTAAGGTCCAACCTCCCTGCCATGGGCAGAGACACCTTCCACTAGACCAGGCTGTTCCATGTACATGCTACCAACAGAAATAATTATTCAATATCAAAACTGTATCTGGAAAATACTTAAAACATCAAAATACTCAATGATAAAACTAAATAGGAAAGGGGAGGGTGATAACAATTAGCTATCAGTAGCAGTACTACCAGAAAAACCTGACGTGTTAATTGGGTTAGACAGCAAGGTTTTGGTAGCAGGGAGTGGCCTTTGGGAGAAGGCACCAGGGTATCTCCATTCCAGACAACCCCAAACCAAACCTGCTGCTGACCAGAGCTGGGCCAGTCAGTTATGCTGGTGGCAACTCTGAGAGAGCATATCTCAGAAAGGGTAAAAAATGCTGCATAGCAGCTGTGAGAGGGAGGAGTGAGAAAAATGTGAAAGAAACATATCCTGTAAACCATGCCAAAAATACCAAAACTTGCCCAAAACACCATCTTGGGCCTTGAAAAGCACAAACATCCAGCAATGCTTGTGCTGCCCACACCAATCCAGCTCAGTTGGTGAATTCTACAGCCACAGGAGTACACACTCCTTCAAAGCACATCAACATTGATTGTAATCCCCTTCACTGTGGAATTAATGGCACATCACTGACAAATTGCCTTGCTCGTGCCTGTGTTTCACTGAGCCATTCCCCCCATTTTAATTGCCTGTAGGGAATGTTCCCAAAACCACATTAATTAGACATCCATATAGACTGAGAGCAGCATAGCACAGCCAGGAGCTGTGGTGGTTCAAGGCTGAGTATTACCATCAAAATTTCAGGTTATTTGCCATATTATGAGCATAGTGCAAGCAGAATTCACCCAGATGGAAATCTTCACAGCTACCAGGAATGATGAAGGTAATGCTACAGCATCTGCTTAATTGTGCTTGAAACCAAAGGTCTGCCATCCCAGAGCACTGCCTTTCATTCCCCAGTGTGAAATACTGTCAGTTATTGTTCTCAAAGAAAGCAGGCTGCCATTTGTAAGAATTTGTTTACAGATTTTTCAGTCACATGGTTATTTCCTGGCAGCAGCTCCCCACGCTTTCCATGAGAAAAAAGCCAAACCAAACCATTTTTTCTATGTTGATGTGGTGTGAAACACAGCTTTAAACATGCTGCTGCCAGGCCAGCAGCTCAGTTCTTTTCTTAACACCACATCTCAGCCAAGATGCTGAAGGAATCCACATCAGCAGGACACAGGAAGCATTCACAATGGAAAAGAACTGCCTAATCCTGCCCAAGAGCCACTTCTGAAATCCAGCACTGGAACCTTCTCCCTCAGGAGCACCTCAGCTCCCTGACCCCTGTGCCTTAATGGTTGCCAAAAACCTGCTACAGAGATTGCAGCTCTGAATTCTCACAGCTTCTGGCTGCCTGACATCCTGTTCTGACAGAACCTCCTGGGAGGAGCCACTGAACCCCTCAACCTCACTCCTGACCCACAGTTAGGAGATTTCTGTGATTGTTATCACCAGCACTTACCTTTTGGAAAAGAAGGGACAAAAACCAGCTGCTCTTGGAGGTCTTTACCCACCTGGTGCCTTCATGCTCATACAGGTCAGCAGGAAGGCAATCACCACTTGATCCTGTGATCTGTGAATTCACCTCAACAGCTTTAAAAGCCTGTCCTGCAGCTGGGAGCACTACTGGATACTGTTGTGTAGATATTAGAGACTCATTTATTGAGTGAGGAGTGACAGCTTATTTTCTCATCTGGATTAACTATGTTCACAGGTTTTTCCCCTCACTTTCTCTCCAGACTCACTGTAAGACCAGGATCACAGAATGCAGAGCCTCTGGCAGCACTGGCACGTGAGCACATTCTGCTCAGTTTGTTCAGTATAACCCCACTGTATTTTCCCCATTTCATACCAAATTGGCTTTGACTGCTTCTGACAATCAAAATATTTGCAACTTTTTTCCACCCATACTCTTAGAATTTCATTGCTCAACTACTTCACCTCAACATAACAAGCACTGGTTTTGTGTCCAAGCTGCTTCAAACCTTCTTCTAATATGAGAACACAAAAATCTGAGAGCTTCAGATGCACAGTCAGAAACCATTAGTGACTGAAAGCTACTAAATGTGTTAAAGACAAGACTTTCTGCTCGTTTCACAGTCCTGTGGAGCAGTAATTCACAATAATGGAGCCATTGAAAAATCAGACCAGGACAGGACACAAGGTCAGTTATAGACTAACATTTTTAAGCACTTCTGTAACTGTGATTTAACAGTGTAACACAAACAGCAGCTCATGTCTTGGCTGATAACAGAAAATTAGAAGAACACAACTGTTGCAACTGTGCTCTTGAAATATCTGAAGACATTTAAAATAGCTGTACTTGGGTTCAATCACTATCCAAGGCAAATAATAAAAACACAGCATTTATTCTTTGGCAACAATTGGTTGATGTTTTGTTGATTAAGCCACAATGTCCCCTGCAGAACAATCTACAGCCAGGTGAAATACAGAAAGGGAACATTTCCTGTCTCACCCACCAATCCCACAGGAACAACTTCATGTCCTTATGGAGCTCACTAAAATATTGAAAACAAATAGCTCAACACCTTCTGACTCCCATTTTACCTCAGTGATAGGCCCAGAATCAACATTTTAACAAACACCCTTATTGCCCAGGGTGGTTTGTGCTGGCTGAGCTTTCTCCTTCTCCCTTGAAGACATCAAATAATGGTCACAAAGGAGAAGTCTGAGGAGAGCTCCTGCAGCAGTCCTGACTCAACATTCTCATGACAGACTCAACCATTTCCTTAATGAGTGAACAGTAATATATAACAAGACAGAAAAGGCAGTCTGATGATAGGAAAAAATCAAGAGAAAAAGCAGTTTTTGCACCCATAAACATAGATATGACCTTCCACTGCCTGGAGGGAACGTACAAGACAGATGGAGACAGACTTTTTACAAGAGCATGTAGAGACAGGGTAAGGGGAAATGGATTCAGACTGACAGAGGGCAGGTTCAGATGCAATATTAGAAAAAGAACTATTTTCTGAGGCTACTTCTGGCACAGGTTGCTGTGGCTGCCCCATCTCTGGAAGTGTCCAAGGCCAGGCTGAATGGGACTTGGAGCAACCTGGGATAGTGGAAGGTGTCCCTGCTCAAAGCAGAGATGGTAACTTTAATGTTGCTTCCAACTCAGACTACTCTGTGATATTTCCTTCACACACCCACACAAAATGAGAATTGCTTGGTGAGCCCTAGAGAAGAGAAAGTCCATGTCTGCTTCCAGGGGAATCTTCAGTCTCACTCTGCCATGAAAATGCAGTGTACTCTTTAAACCAAAGAATTTCAAAAAGGCCACAAAATACATTAAGACCCTCCCAAAAGCTGCAGTAGGAATTGATTATTCACAGACAGCAACCACCACACACCTTTTACTCTGCAGTTAATCACAGATTGCAGGGGGTGGGCAAAGCTCCTCAGCCTTTCAGGCAGTGCCTCTGGTCTGGGCAGGGAGCACCACATTTGTGTATTCAGGGCATCTCCCTTTCCCAAGCACAGCCAGGCCAGAGGTGTGAGCAAAGCACCTGGGCAGGACCTGCAGGATCAATCCACTCCTGCATCACCAGGGCTGGAACTCAGCAGACAGAGCAGCTCCTCTCCCTACAGGCAGCACCCTCTGCTTTTCCACCCCATTAACTCTGACAGGGATTGGGTGATGGCACTTCCTAGTTTCAGTAACAAACAGCACCATTAATATTTTTCTGAAAAATACATGGAACAGGTAAGCACAACTTCAAACTGCTCAGAAATCTCATACTTGAACAAGCTGCTTTGACAGCAACACAGGAACCCTGAGGGTTCATCCCACTACTGCAATAAATGTGTGTGCTCCCCACTGACTCCAAAGCTGTTCTTAGGGAGAAAGGCACTGGCAGCCACCAGAGAGTATGAATCCCATTTCTTTAAGAAATCAAGCAACATAAATCTCTAAATATACAGCAGAGACTAATGAAATTCACTGTTTGACACAGAAAAGAGCAGAAACTAGAAGAAAATAATTAATCTATGCTATGAGAAGAGTTAGATCTGCTTTCATGAACAGAGCATCATGAACTATATCAGACTGACTCCACCCACACAAAGGATTCAGTTATTTGCTGTGTAATAGCTCATCTTTGAAAAATAAGTTCTCAATTTACTACTAACTTTGCAGGAAAAGGGGAAGAAAATAATATTTTAGAAATGAATGAATATAGCTGTCTTTTAGAAGCAGAATGTTTTCCACTTCTAAAAAGACTGCCACAGAGACAAAGAATAGGAAGAGACTATTAAACACATCACAGTCTTCCATTACAAGGCTTTTAATAATTGTATAAAATGTATACACATGAAGTCCCTGCCAGTTTGCACCAAAATATTTCTATTTAAAACCTGACTTAAAAAATCGACATAGCTGAAGACAATTCATAAAGACACTATTAAAACTTTCAGTGGCTGCTTCTCCACCACATCTCAGAACCTCAGGTATCTGCATACTTTCAATACTAAAAGTATACATTTTGTGCACACAAAATCAGTATATAAACCACTGAAATCAATGCTACTTTTTTCAGGTTAAGGAACACCAGGAGTCCTACCTTTACAAAAAGTGGAATCAATTAGACATAGATAACTTCTATAACAAAAAATGAAGTTCAGGACTGCTGTAAAGCTGCTTATGGGCAAGGCATGTTTTGCAAATATTCCCAGATACAATGGTGTAACTGTTAAACACATCTGAATGTGGATTTCATGTGGAAGAAGCAGAGACAGAGGATGGAAGGAACAACAAATTCAATTCTGCAGGACATTTTCCCCCATATACTGTTATGCAATGTGGAATGAGGAAAATGAGGAATTTGGCCAGAAAGGTTTATCAGGATTCAAAATTTCAATGTCTTGACCAGTGATCTAAACTTGCTTCAGAAGAGGATGGTTTAACTGTTGAAAAAAATGGGAAAGTGCCTGAAAAACTTAAAATGAAGACATGTCAGCTCTCTCTCCTAATGTACAGTTGATTTTTCCCATCCTTCTGCAAAAACATCTCTTCAGTATCACTCCTACCCCACTCATCTTCCCTTGGCACATCCACTCACACTCAATGGACACCACATGGGGAGCTCACTAAGGTACATGGATAATCCATTTTTAAACATGGATATTTCTTTTTCCATATAAACTGCCAATTGCAACAGCAGCCTTGACTCCAGTGCTTTAATTTGAATTTAGGGTGAAGAGCAGTATTGAGTCTGTTAAATGTCATATAAAATGTATTTGAATTTTAGTAATATAGCACTTCCTAAAATAGCTTCCTTTGGTACAAAAAAAAAATTAGCACTTAATAATACAGCACAAATTCTTCATGTCTTCATCTGTCCAACTGAAGTAGCTCTTCCCCAAAGGAATTTCTTTTTTTTTTTTTCCTGGAATAAAAACCTTGCAATGTGCCTCCAATTGCACACCTGTATGTTTTCCGCTCAATAACTGAGGGAAATCACACTTCTTCAAGATCACAGGTACCTACATGAAGACAGCAATTTTGGGCTAAAGCTCAAAGACTTCATTTTGCTCATGAGTGACCTTAAAAAATTAATAGGAAAGTTTTGCCATAGAAAAGCATTAACTTACTGTAAGAACTGAACTGCTGATCATAGCCTAGGAATTTGGCTATGGCATTGGCTGGAGTTTTTGTCTGTACCTCACTGGCACACAAGTCTAAGCAAAGATAAATCACATGTCAGACTTTCAGGCTGGTCTGGAATGCTAAATATTTGATTCACAGTGCATTATTTTTGTCATATAACATACGACTTAAAAATTTGTTGTGTTTCATATTTAGTGCTATGCAAATGAATTTAAATATTTTATTCCTGTTGCTAGTTTATTCTCTTTCATTCAAACTTCAAAAAAAAAAAATCAGAGTCTAAAAGACATTTAATTCGGGTAAATAAACTACACCCTCTTAATAAAGCAGTTTGAGCAAAGTTATTTAATAAGTTGTCTTGTCTCTACAAAACACAAATTCCAGGGAGACATTCTAAAGTTGGGGGTTAGAAAAAGCAGGAAGAAGTGTAGCAGCAACACAACAGTCCTGAAGTTTGATAGCACAGAACTGATGAAAACACAGAGGCAGATGAAAAGCAGCAGAAGTCACAGTACCATGATGAATAAAACTTAACTGGCTTCTAAGGAGTCTCCTTCTACTTCAAATAAAATCTCCCAAGTCTTTTATTCCAGCACATCAGAAAGCATTTCCATTCAGGCTTTTTTAATATATTCATTCTTAGACCACACTGTGCCACTGCTATACATCAAACACACAAGGTGACAAGTCTGTTTAATTACATTTTTATACATATATATACACACATACACTTATTTATATATAAGTACACAGGCAAGATATGGCATTAAGCTGAAGCTGTGAAATATTTCAAAGTAATGGCTAAGAACTACCCAGGCTGCTATAAATATTGTCTGGTTATTATACTGTAGATTTCCATCTTCATCCTGAAATCAGTTAATTTAAATATTAGAAGACCAACCAAAGTAGCTCCCTTTTGAAAGGTTTATTGGTTGGGCAATACCAACTTGCAGGTACTTTGTCAGCTGAAATACAACACAGTGCATCAAAACCAGTTCATCAGTGTCAGTTAAGTAAACCTCACTCCAACTCTGAAGTTTACATCAAGTTTTAATTTGCACTAAATTCTCTGTTCAGTCTGATTAAAGCATCATTCTTTTTAGCCCTTGCAGTCAGTAACATTTACCTTTCCAAAAATGAATTTACACACTACAGCTGATCTATGCTGCCCTAATTTAAATGCAATTTAAAGTATTTTAAGCATTGCAGCACAGAAGAGAAGCTATAGAGCAAAGCAGTTGTGCCTTCATTGCACAGCTTTGGGGATGACCTGTGCCAGCACCAGCAGACTCTGGAAGGGCAGGATTCCACCACAGGATCTCTTATCCTCCACTCTCAAGTAACATCATCACAATCAAGTCAACTCTAGAAATTCTTCCAAATAACCTTGGCTTGGCAACAAATTGTGATATTGTCACTTTGGCAGTTTCCTAATAGCTGACATCTGCTTTGACAAGTGCTGCTTTGGGCTGGGGTAGAGTTAATTTCCTTGACAGTAGCTGGGCTGGGGCTGTGTTTTGAGATTTGTGCTGAAAAGTGCTGATAATACAGGGATGATTTGGTCATTGCTGAGTACATGACTGGGAATCTCTTTCCTCAAGACCTTAAACTCATTCATTTATTGTTTCTATCTCTTTTAATCATTAATGAACCAACATCTCCTTAGATTTGTTGTTGCCTTTTTTTAATTAAGAAATACTATATCAACTAAATCACACTCATTTCAATGCTCCATCATTCCTTGAAAATAAATCATGCTTCAAAGACATTCCAACCCCTTCCTATTAAATCACAATTATTCACACACCTACTAGTATTTCCTAGAATGCACCAGTACTGAGCCAAATTTATTGAACTCCAGAGGGGTTCAAAGGATGGAATTTGGTTTACCTCACTTCAAGAGAAGCATCCACAACCAGGGTCACTTAGTACTGAGAGGGCCACAGACGTGTAAGGGGAGTGATGAATCTTGTAAAAAGAATCACTGCTGTGGCCAGGGTCACTAGGAAGACTATGACATAGATATATCAGTTGGAAGAACTTCCATCCCTCTGGAACTCTTAAAAAAATACAGCAATGCACTTGCCATTTGTAATTCTAAAGTGAGGATAAAAACACTTTACAAAATTAACTGCAACTGTAATTCAGCTGTTTAAAATTAAAATGCTTTTAGTGCCTTTTTGAACCTTATCTGGTACCTGAAATTCATTACTGTTCATTTTACAGTTCAGATCACTCCCCACCATAAACCACCTCTAATTACATTTCAAAATAATTTCACAGATTTATTCTCTGTAGAGAAAGGACCAGCCTTGGAATCTTCTTTCCTAAACAGAAAACCTCGATCCAAATGTTCTGATACAGCTCAATCTTCCCTGAGTGTCTCTTTCCATACCTCAATTATCTTTCTGTTCTGGCAGGATTCCTGCTTCTGTGTGAAGTCATTATTTTTCATGAGTTGAGCAAGTTACACCTCAAAATCTTTTCTGGGCTTATGTCTTTATTTGTAATATTTATAATCTTGTTTCCTCTAACCTAAATATAAAAAATGGGAGAGAAAAAAAAGAAGAACAGCAGCGTTATGAGAATAGGCAGGAGAAATGGCAAACAGAGGGGAGAAATGGTGAGCAATCAGCTCAAACTGAAATGAGCTGAAACTCTCAACAACTCTGGCTACTGCTCTGAAAACATGGGGAAACCAGAAAGTCACAGCAAGAT
This sequence comes from Serinus canaria, assembly GCF_022539315.1. Lineage (NCBI taxonomy): Eukaryota > Metazoa > Chordata > Aves > Passeriformes > Fringillidae > Serinus > Serinus canaria. The sequence goes on from NC_066315.1 coordinate 147,347,160, forward strand.
CTGAACCAGAGAACAGGAGGCAGTGAGATGAACAGAGTCACAAGCTGCTCCAGCAGTCCCTCAGAAAAAATATGCCATTTTAAATTATTCTATGCCCAAAAGTTATTTATAGGCTCACAGGTTATTCTTATCTCCTGCTCTAGTGAAATTCATTTAGCCCAATCTCTGTGGGGAGGTAGAACCCACCAAGTGCCTGTGCAGCTTCACTTCATTTTTCCAGGTTTGGATGGAAATACAGGACAATGTTACAATTTTAAGATCCTCAGAAACCAAGTCTGGTCCTTATTGCTGCTTGGCAGGAGGGCTACAAAGAGTTAAAGTCATTTCCACATTCACTTGTGGCCTGTCAATTTTCAGGAGCCCAGTTTAATATTCTTCCTTATTTTCCATACTTCCACATAGCAATTTGAAATTTAAATGACACTGAGGGAATGCATATGCAATCTGTTCTATAAATAAAAATGTCTGAAATACTGCATAATTTCCTCTTTCAAAATGCAAGATGGAAAGACATATTTTAAGAGTTGTAAGACACCACGTCTGACATCACCAAATTACACTCAGTCCAGGCTTAGCTATCATTTCTGAAGATGAACAAGGTTTGGGGTTTCTTTCTTAGATCAAGCTCATCACTTCTTTGCAGAGGGCACAACCTCACCCCGCTAGCTGACATCTCACCTGAGCACAGCAGGCTTGAAAGAAAAAGGTTCCAGAAGTGCTTTCACATTAATGGTGGGAAGACCCTCAGCTACCAATAAGTCCAAGCTGTCAAGGCATCAGGGTGGCCTTCCAAGCCAACATTGACAAGTCCCTCCCAATTCATCTACAGGACGAGGGGAAGTGAAACAGCATTCAGCAGAAATTTTGGAAATTCTTCGCTAATTACAATGATCTCAGTACAGGCTGAGAATAAACATCTTTAGTAGTATCCAATGATTTAAGAAACTACCACTTAGAGGAAGGACAGACACACCAGGATATTCTGGGAAGTTCTCTCAAGGACAAAGACATCCAAACCCCTGGTCAACAGATGAACAATGACTTCTGCTTGTTTAATGCAGAATCATCAGAGAGTCAGTAGTTTAATTCATTGAATACATGACAGAGCAGTTGAGAGCTCAGATGTGAAGGCTGTCACCTCACCTCAAGTGCAGCAACAATAACCACAGGACAGGAAGATACTGGCAGGGCTACACTGAGAATGCACATTTCCCAAACAACAAAATAGATGAACCTTGAGGATCTTTTAGGAATTAGCCCACAAAACAAAGAATGGAATACTCCTACTCCTACTTTCATCCCATGCTATGCATGGCAGGTGAGAAAACTTCACCTCAGCGCATGGAGATCCCTGCCACGAGAGGCAAACAGCAGGAATCCTGAAATGCTGGAAACCTGCTGAATGTCTGAAAGAACATGAACTTGCAGGGGTGAGAGACTGTTCTGATCCGCTCAAGCTGAAGGGAGTCAAGTTTTGCCTTGATCCACAATGCAGAAAGGAATTAGGTTCTGAACATACCCAAAAAGAAGAAGATTAAAACACAGACAAGGTTAAATTTTGGGATCCAAAGTGATAACTCAACTTCATTTCTTTGTAGAGGAGGAAAGGGGAAAACAGGAAAGTAGGAGAATGCCAGCAGTGATAACGAGAAGCACAGGAAAGGGTTACCCCCAGCGTGGCTCCAGCACTGCTCACAGAGTGCCATGGGAGATCTCCCAGGGGTCAGGGGCATTCCCCAGGGTCCCTCCCAGCACCAGCAAAGCAGAGCAGCCTCACAGGAGCAAAGGACAGCAAAGCCTCCAACACTTTGTAGACCTCACAGATTTTTGGCAGGTTGGGCACTTGCTTAGAGAGGATTTTGTGAGTGGCAACCTCACATCCACCTCCCAGAACAGCACATCACTGGTGACCTTCATCTCTGCTCCCCTAAAATCCATTGGCTGCTCCCTGGTACCCAGGCCAAGTTCACCTGATGTTCCCAAAGTTCATTCCTCCCTCCCCTAAAAGAACAACATCAAAGTCTTTCAGTGGTCTTCAAACAGGTGCCTCATTTTCCAAAAGAAAGCAGTTTAAAGCTTTCACTTTCAAACCTCAAATCTTCCCAGAGGCAATGGAGAAACATTCCCAACTCTGTACTTGTTCACCACAGGACTGCCTTGTGAGTGGACAGTCACATTTCCTCAGCAGCTGTCTCCATATAATTCTGTGTTTAGAGAGCCCCTAACAGATGAGCCAACTCAGCATTAATTGCACTCAATGCAAGCCACAACTCCTTTAAGTTGTATTAATATTATCAGTGAAGAGCCACAGTAAAAAGGCATTTTTTCCCAAATATCTGACATTACTCAATTCAAATCCACTGAGCTGTACACACAGTTTTGTTTCAAAAAGCATTATGCAAAAGATAAGTTCAATTCCAAACAACTTTGCAAATGCACATTTTAATTCTCATTTAAAGAACGTGATTCTTAAGGGCTTGTTACCATTAAAACATAATAGCTTGAGATTAGAGGTTTTACACAGAATTTAGTACCTCTTTTTGCTTTGCAGAAGACTGCATTTTACATATTTCTGCAACCGAACAGCTTAATTTTAAATCAAACTTTTAGCTTCCGTGTTGTTAAAATAGTGACTGACATCTCCCATTTACTTGATGATACTCTTTATTTAGATTTGCCAGTCTGTATGGTTGGAGATTCAAGTAAATTCAAGTAAACATAGACAAGCTGTATTTTAAAATGTGTGATTGAATTAAAACATTACATTTTGTTTTAAACACAAACCAGTTTTGACTATGCATTTGTGTTCCATTAATAGAAGCAAGAGTTTCTAATTAATTGATCTCGATTTCATTGGTGCAAATAAATCTCAGCAGCTGAACTTCTAATTGGAGAATAAATCAGTATCCCAGCTTCAATTGAACTAGTAAATGAACAGAATTAAATTTAAAAATGAGAAAATGTTCCTTTTCTGTGTCTAGAAGCAGCTAATTCAGAGAGAAAAAGGGTTAGAAGGTCAAGTTCCAGAGCCAAATGTTTAGCTGGTAACTTCCTCTCAGCTTAAGAGTTTTCACTTCTATTTAGTCTAATTTTAAAAATGATCTGCAAACTACCCAAACTTTAAATACAAGAATAGGATTTAGCAGATAATCAGTAACAAGCTTTAAAAAGATGAAGTTTATTTAGGAAAGAACACATTCAAGTGAAAACTGACTTTCCGAAAGAGTGAGTTTTTTCTCCACCCTTAGGAACTGGTGACTTTCTGTGCAGTAGAGAAAACTAGGAAAATCTGAGCACTCTTGAACTCCAACATCACTGCATTATTTCTGTTTTCTAATTAAACCTTCAATTGATTAATGAAACCTGAAAAATTCAGTCATATGGCATCAGAGAAGAACTCAATGACACCTTTTTGCCAGTTTATAAGGGAACAGTTCACAGTAAGTACCACTGTAACCTAATCCTCTGCCTTCAATTCTCTTGCTTCTGTCCTTTACTACAATTCAAAATTGAAGATTTGTTGGTTCATTTTTCCTAATATTCCAATATTTTTAGAAGAACTATAAATTTAAAGTAATTTTCTATGCTAAATGAACTCTTGCACAACATCAGGTTAGACTTGATGATCTTGGGAACCTTTTGCAACCTTAATGATTCTATGGTCACACAATATCAATCTCAGAAGAGTTACCAAAAAAAAAAAAATACAGGCCAGACATACACTTCTGGCATTTCTTATCAATAGAAGATACCAAACTCAATAGCAAGTTCTATGTTGGATGCATTGAGGGGAGAAGGAAAAAAAATATTCAACTGTTTTTCAAGCACATGGGAGAATATTTAGTTTGATTTTTTTCAAAGGCACTAAACATCAGAGTTATCCTAGGCCTTATGAAACTGGAAGCTTTACTCAGACATACAATGTCTGAAGGCAAAGAACACAGAAAATTCTTGTCTTTGAGAGTTCAAACCTTTTTAGCATTAGGGATTAACAATATCACATGTGGAAATGCAGAGTGGAAGAGTTTAAAACCTTGTCTTCAGCACAACTTTCCATACATATATCAACAAAGCTCCACTGTAAGTCCTGGTAAATCCAAGGACCTTTTGACAGGAAGATCTACAGGCAAAAAGCAAATTTATTCCAGTTTATCAGTTCCTCTCTTTCCTCCAGCATTGATTTGAGCCACTAAACAGAGGGAATAAATCAGGCAAATACCTAAAGTTTGCCAACAAAGTTCTTTGCTGCAGGAGTCACTAAGGGGAGACATTTGGCCATAACTGAAGAAGAAAAAAAAAAACCTACACATTTTACTTCCATCCCCTTTATTGTAAACAAAGGAGTAACTGAGGAAATGCATTTTTTACCTAGCTTACTGAGAAGCAAAACCAAATTTTAAAATCCTTTAGCACTCATTAAGATCATTGGTCTCATTAAGCTGGATGATAAACAAGTCACATGGAATATTTTTCCTAATATTCCTAAGAAACATAATACAAAACAACAGTTGTCACTTTTGGCTTTTTCAGGTGATTCTGTAAATGTTACATGGTCCTAAGCCACAGGAGGGTCCTCACACCCATCATTCCCATTGCTGAAAATCATCCACAGACACGTTCATTGCATTGCCAATCTTTGACAAATCAAACCCTGTTAAAATATATTGCTGAATTAAAAAGAAATAAATAAATAAACTGCAGAAATGTAGAGGAGCTGAAGGCCACTGTCCCAGTTAAACACTGCTTAACTCATGTCCATCACATTCAGCTTCTAAAAGTTAGTAACACAGAATGGTTTGGGTTGGAAAGGACCTTAAAGATCACCTAATTTCAACTCTGTTGACTGACTACCATCAACAACCCACTCAGGCATACACAGAACTCCCCAACTTTCCTGCTCTCTATTCCTTCCCAAAGCAATTCTATTTCAAAACAGAGTCACATTATTTGATTGTGGATCAGAAGAAAGTGCAAATATCTGCTTCTTTAAAAATCCTACCTTGGTCAGAAAGGAAATCCAGCATGGTCTGGAGCAGGAAGGAGAGATGCCTGACACACAGGGCAGGATTGCCCATCCTCCTGGAAGCATAGACCAGCTCATGGAGCAGACGCATCTGCACTGCAGCCCATCCCCTGTGAGTTCCTGGGGAAAATGCAGGCAATGTATCATCATTATAGTTAATGCATTGTAAACTTGGAAATCATCACAAACACGTTGGTTTTGGGTTTCTTCACAAGCTAAGCAGTAATTTTACAGCACTTATACCAATCACCCAGTGGCTGTTACAAAATCCAACCCTTGTACTCAACACAAAAAATAGGATTGTTGTATTTGCTTGAATATCTAAACATGAAATCAAGTTTTGTTTTATATGCTAGTCTATTGACTAATAAATGTACAATTAAAATTCTGAAGACGAAGTTAACACTCCCCAAAAAACCAACATTATAAACAAAACCTTTAAAGTTTTTTTGGTTTTGTTTTTTTTTTTTTAACTCTCTGGACAATGCACATGAAATTTCATACAGAAACTGAAATCATAGAGTCACAGAATGGTTTGGATTGTAAGGGACCTTAAAGATCATCTATTTCCAGCTCCCTGCCATAGGCAGGGACACCTTCCCCTAGACCAGGTGGCTTAAAGTGTCCATTCCTTGGACACCTCCAGGAATGGGGCAGCCACAGTTTCTCTGGGCAACCTGTGCCAGGGCCTCACCACCATCACAGTAAAGAATTTCTTCCTAATATCCAGTTTAAACCTACTCTTTCAGATTGAAGCCATTTCCCCTTGTCTTGTCATTCCATGCCCTTGTAAAGAAAAAAAAAACTACCCAGAAATTCTTAAGTCTCTCTAAAGATCAAGCAAGAGATACTTTTTTCTAAATGCTTTCCCAGCCAATAAAAGCAATAAAACTTTAGAACACAAGGCACATATCCCGATTTCCAGTCTTTAAATTTCAGACTATGAATTACTTCATATTTGTAGAGTATCTATGGGAAGAATAAATAGATGATCTTAACATAACCTTCCTTTCAGAACCATAATATGCAGCACTCTTCAAGAAGCTTAACCTGCTTTTAGTAGTAAGCAACAGCAATAATTTTTAAATAACAGATATTTCGAGATGTTCGATACTTCATAAACTTCAACAGCCTTCCTTGTAATATCACCCATCAGCATTTGGCAAACTGTTTTAGGAATATTTACTGCAACCAAACCTTCAGAGTTTATATTTTGAGAGTCTCATTATTTTTCATGTGTGAAATGTCATTTCTATCTTAGAGTTTGCAGTGATCTTTCCATATGTCTCTAAAAGAGCCATTTCGGGAGTAAAAAACGAGACAACGCGCTTCAGTGCATCATGAAGGTAAGGTAAAATGAAAGATAAATACCAGTCATGTCCTTTCTTTGCTATTTTAACTATAATTTCTTGCAGAACTTCTACAACTTCTCCCAACACAGTCCTCTCCCAGGTCACAGCATATTTTTCCCAGCACATTCCCTCTTCCCAGACTCTTAGCATACTTCCACCGAGTGCACTTGGCATTTGCTACCTCCTCTCACATATAATTTGTCTGGCAAATCACAACACTTTTAAAAAACCCCAACACTAACCATCCACAAATACAGCTCAGCCCATCACTTCCTGCTCCTCTCCTGCAGCTAAAACATTTAGGGAATGGTCCCCAAAACTGCTCCTCAATACACAATGCAAGGTTTTGGAAAGGTTTACTCAAAAGGAGCTGCCAAGCAGCAATTTAGCTGTCTCTGATCTCATTCGTGGGAAAATGTGACATATTTGACCCTATTAATTACATTATATGTATCTATGTGTGTCTATATACAAAAATATGTAAAAGGATTTTTAATCTTTTTTTTCAAACAGCTATAAAACCAAAAGAAATACAATTTCTGATGGAACAGCTGAAGGCATTTTAATTGAAAAAGTAATCCAGAATAATATATGACCTTTTTATGTACTGAGAAACATATTTTTCAAAAACATAAGAAACTAAGTTTTCATAAATAACACATAATTACTTCCTGCAACCAGGGAACCACAGCAACACATTCAGCAGTGACTTGCAGAAATTTGAAATTACTGGAACAACACTAAGAGAAAGTGAAGGCACAGTGTTAAACAACTGCTTTATCTGCTGCCCTGGTTTGGGATTAGCAAACAATTTAGGTGCAGTATAAAATCTCTCAAAGAAATTATTATGGGAAGCCAGCTAAGTGGCAATCCCACTGACCTCTGCTGAAGTCCTGAGGGTCCAGGGAGAGGCTGTAGCCAGGCAGGGTCTCCAGCAGCAGCTTGTAGCAGGCCCTCCAGCCGGGCTCGGGGATGCTGGGCGCCGCGCACTGCATGGCCGCGATGCGCTTGAAGAACGCCGATTTGCGGTGGAAGCCGATGCGCTCGTACAGCTCCGACAGGATGCTGTAACGCTGGATCTTCTCCTCTTCTGAGAGCTGCAGTTGGAAGGGAAAGGAGGAAAGGGCTGGTTTTTATCAAAGAGTGCTGAGTTTTAAAAAACAAACAGGAGGAAAGACACAGTAGCAGACATTGGTGCTGCAGAAGGCCAGGGATTTGCACATAGCCAGGCATGACAGCTTCTGCAGCCAGGGAAAGTTAAGCTTGGTTCAACTGTTAATAAAAACTGCAAAGATGAAGTTCTGCAGCTTCAACTTTATTTGTAAGTGATACTAACAAGTAAACAGTCAAAACAGTCAGTAACAGCTAAACAGCTCCACATTTTACAGAAGATACTTAACATGATATTCATGTGAATGAAAGGAGTGCAAAAATATACCACTTCCAAGATTTATTGATTCACTAAGATTTTTATCCCTTGAAGATTAAATCTAATCTTGAAATCTCAGGCTATGAAAGCAAGAAACTACTGTCTCGATTTTTATGTCTCTAATCTTGTAAACCACAAATTTTTCATTCCATGAAACCGTACTGTGATTTATACACCATGAGATTGAATCACAGAATCATAAAATTGTTTGGGTTGGAAGGGACCTCAAAGATCATCTTGTTCCAACTGCCTGCTATGGGCAGGAATGTTTTTTCTAGACCAGCTGGCTCTAAGCCCCATCCAACCTGGCCTTGAACACTCCCAGGGATGGGACATCCACAGCTTCTCTGGCAAAGCTGTGCCAGGGCCTCACCACTGCTTTGCACAAAGCAAGTTTTGGAGGGCAGCAGTGAGTTCAAGGGGAGCTTTTCCCAACAAGGCAAAAAATAATGTTAAAGTAGCAAAATGTCATAGAAAGACACAGTCCCAGATTTCTTCAGAGTCAAGTATTGGAACAGATTGCCCAGGGATATGGTGAAGTCACCATCCCTGAAGGGCTTTAAAAGGTGGGTAGATGTGACACTTGGGACATGGTTTAGTGTTGGGCTTGCCAGTGCTGAGTTAATGGTTGGTCTTGAGCTCTATTCCAACCTAAACAATTCCATGATACAGTTGCACACTGCCAACAAGTGAGGTGGAGTTTAGTTAAAGTCCTGTCAGGCTTAAAGCTGAAACCAACTTGATAAGGAACTACCACCATGTGCTCCTTTAGCTTATCAGTGTATTGGCCTAAGTCCCAGGTAACTTAATTCCTTTTGCCTCTGGCCTGAATGACAATCTTGCTTTGGAGTCAGCCAGCCATGAGGAGACTGCCACAGAAACTCTGGATGATTCCTGCTCTGTGTCCCAGGAACCAGCAGTGCAGAGCAATGCTGACACCTAGTGCACAGGATCTGGCACAATCAAAAGCAATAAAACGTACTTGAAATTACTCTAAAGCTGCCAACACGTTTTACAAAGTGTTTCAAGTGACAAACTTCACCCAAAAATAGCCCTAAAGGACAGAAACAGCAATTCATTCTTCAAAACTGGAAGAATCAATCAGTTTAACTTCAGGCACTTAAAGGCTTGGACAGTCAAAGGGAAGCTGCTCACCACACTGGCTTAGGATTAGGTCTTGTAAGCAGAGCTTCAAAATGTCTTTTAGCCACTCAAATCCTGATATAGTTACAAAAAGCAGTCTGTTCTCAAAAGTCACTTCTAATTTTAGACACAGGGATATGAGACACATCAAAGAGGAGTTATCAGAGGGCACCACGACCTTATCTGACAGTTCGAATTTTTGTACTGCAGGATATGAAGAAACACACAGAGTAGCAAAGCATTTTAGAGAGTTTCAGACAATTTTTGAAGCTGAAATTTCTATTTTTTCAGAACTGACAACAGAAGACAGTGCCTGACACAAAAGTACCACCCATCCCTAAGACCAAGCCCTGTATCATGAGTTGTGAAAAAAGGTAATTGCACCAGGGTGAAAAATTTCAGAAACCAGTGCAGCTGGAAAAAAACCAAAAAGCACAAAAGGAAAACACAGAAAAAATTTGGAGAAGTTACCATAGATCCCAAAAGCAATCATTCAGAAAGAACACGAGCTGTCATACTGAAGTCACCTGTTTATGCCATTTTTAACAGGTTAGAACAATGAAAAATATGGCAGCAAAGTTGAAAAGGGCACAAGCAAATGATCAGGAAATTAAGCCAAAAAAAAAAGCTTTAAAAAACCCTGTCAAAAGCTATTCCTTAAATACAAATACTGACAATGTTCACTAATTCTTTAAGATAATAAAAGACAGGGCAATGCTATTTAGGTAGCCAGGAGCACTCACTAATAATTGGAACAACTATGAGAGGCAGCAGATTCCCAGAAAGTTTCATTTTCATCGTATCTAAGTTTTACCACTGTTACATAACTTATTGCTTAATGGTTGTCCCCAAAGTTAATCAAGTATTTTCCTCAGATGCAGAAAATCTTTTTTTCATCACCACAAAGAGAGCAAAATTGCATTTTCCTAAGCACAAACAGTTAAGTTATGTGTTACCATCCAGGAATTTAGGAGAAGAAAAAAATGAAAAAACCCCCCACAGATACTCCAAGTAATTAATCCTGGAAAGATTGCAGCAGGCATTCTACAGCCATTGGTGCAGCACCTACAAACATCCTTCCTAACCTCACAAATTTATAAAAGCTTAAAATGGCTGCAAAACAGCTACCACCTGAAGCAAGCATTATTTCCACCTGGGTAATTTTTATTTGACTGCTCTACCAGACAAAGCTACAGCTGAAATCTGGAAAGGCTGTAGGTCACTCTCCAGGTAATAGAGACAGGTTTTTTTCCTCAGGCTTGTTTCAAGTCAGGCTTTCAAAGAATGCAGCTTTTTATTTGTTTTTTAATTATTCCTTACTACATTAAAATTTTATAATCTCACTTTCTCTGTAATTATATTTTACAATTTATTCTTCATAACTGGATGCAAAGTTAAGTCTTATTACCCTGCAGCTCATCAGAAAATACCAATTACATGATATTACTAGACTGAGTAGGAAATAAAATGTATGGATAGGAACTAGTTTTCCTGTTTATAAGTCTTACACTTTAACCTGTGAGGTGTTTTTTCTGCTGCAGAATATTGGTTGTGCTGATGTTCTATTTACCTGCAAATGAAAAACACTGTCCTACAGTTTATTCCCTCAGCTATCCCAGGATGACTCCTCCTCATGAGTTAGTCCAAATTATAAATACAACTCTTATTTGTTTCCATGCTTCATACATTAAATCTTAAAAAGCTGTAAATACAATTCCCAGCCATACCTCTCTTTATGGAAAACACATTTCCCAGCCCTGGGGAAAGCCCTGGAAAGATTGTCCTACAGTTCTTTCACACAATAATGCCAGCACAATCTCTGCTCCAGCCCTGCAGAGATCCCAGTCTGTACTGGTTTGGGCTGGACTGGTTGCAGGGTCACTGCTTAAATCAGAGTGGTTTTCATGTTGCCAAGCTTTGTGTTTGTGTATCATTAGGCAATACATATCAGTTGTTGAAGTGGCAAGTACTTTGTCTTTCACTGGGTGTTGGGGGTTAGGATTCTTCCTTTTTTGTTCTTTCTCTCATGGAATTTTGTCCCATCTGTTGGTAAGAGACAATAAGGATCATTACTTATTAAAAACAATGGCCAAGGTGGGGAGGGGTGCTGCTGACTCTTCTCTCACCTGGGGGTTTTCTCTTTGGGAAGGGCAAAAATACCAAGAGATTTTGGTCAGAGGGTGAGGGTACACACACCAGTAAAGAACTGTGATTCCTTTTCTCAGGTCTTTGCCTGAAAGCCTCAGAATTTCAGAGTTATAATAATTTGGAGGGAAGGTGGGATCACATTTTTTATTCCAAGGGAGGTTCACCTTCAAACCAAGACTCTGGGTCTTAAAGGTTTCCTCTGATGAGAAGTGCAAGTTGCAATATCAGTGGTGTCAGGGAGAACAGGGTATTCTCTTAATGGCACTAATTGCTTCCAGAAAAAGAAACAACAGTGTTGGAGTTAGCAGGCAACAAGAATAACAGCAGCAAAACAAGAGAATGGGTGAACAACAAAGGGTGCAGAACTGCCAGCTAAAAACAGGTTACAGAATTAAAGAGAGGGCCTTTAGCACTACAAGGATTATGGCAATTAAGGCACTCTCTAACAAGATTGATGATTTTTATGACAGCTTATCAATTAATTATTGTCTCATTAACGCTTTGTTAGAAAATTTATTCCAGAGAAAGGATTTTTAGCAAATGAAAGAAAGTGTTCTACCTCCTTCATAAATCTGCTGTCCCTGTCTGGGCCTAATAAGGTCAATGGTGTAGACTTAAACTGCTCATCTTACCAAGATGTAATGAGAAAAAACCAAAATCCATTATGAAACCTAACAGCTTTTTATTAATCCTTTCAAGCACACCAATCTCTCTGTGAACAGTGACACCAAGCTTGAGACACTGCTCAAGTGTTAATGTTGTTTTGTGGTGATATTGAGCACTTTCCACACAGCTCCAAACACAGATTTCCCCCCTGAATTCCTTTCTGATTTGGCTTAATTAAGACTTTGCACTACACAACAAAAATTCAGTTGATTAAGAACACTAATCAGACCCTTCAGCTCACTCTGCAACAGGCCATCCCTGATTTGCTCAGTTTCACTGAATGAGATGCAATCAAGAAAATGTTTAAAATCCACTGCAGAGCAGTCCCAGGCAGCTGTTTTTCCCCAGTACAGCATCACAAGAGAACAACAATGGGATTTTTTTTTATTTTTTTTTTTACTTTCACAAGGGAGAAGAAGCTACAGAGTTTAATCTCAAACTAAGTCCTCATGTTTTTAGATGAACTCTCAATACTTTGTAACCCAGACTCACAGATGTGAAAATCCTCAGAAGTCAAGCTCTTGTCAGAGGGAAGGCAGTGGTACAGAAAATAAACTGGAGACTCCTGAATCTAAGTAACTTTCAGTATATTCTGTCAAATGACAAGAGAAAAAAACCTGGACTTTCCAACTGACCTGCCGCAGGTTGATATAAACTGCATTCTGCAGAAACTCAGAGGCTTCCATGCTCCTCTTCTGCATTGCCAGGACTCTCACAGCCTTCACACAAGCTTCCAGCTCAATCACCCCAGCATTCTTGTACTTGGAGAGGGAGAAAATTAAAATAATATTGAAGTATTGCACCTGTTAGATTTTATGAGCATTTCTGCTCAGCACATAAATCAGCTGTCACATCCTCCAAACCCAGCAATTCCTTAATGCTAATGACTACACTGTTAAATTATCAACATATGCCCAAGTGAAAGTTAAGGTGTCATCTAAAATATTATTGTGCAAAACAGCTGGTTTTAGCCTCTTCACTCACTGCTCTCATTTTGAGACAGAGCACAGCTTCAGCCTGAGAGTTCAGGTAAGGAGAAAAGCTGGGAATATTGGAACCATTTGGGGTAACCTCATATACATGGTTGGTTGTGGGTGCTGCATCTGCAAATTCTACCTTTACAATGCAAATATTTTTATTGCTGCATCCATTTTCTCTTTAATTAAAACAATAATCCTGATGAGAGAATTAGAAACCAATCTGAGTGTTCCAATATTTGTTTGCAAAACATTTGCAGTAAATGACTGTTTAGTGATTTAGCTTGCTTAAGGAAGCTAAGGAGACAAAGCAGATGTGCATTGAACTGTTTGTGCTCAGATAACAAACAGGCAATTTTCTAGCCAGACAATCTGGTCTGGTGATTTCCTCAAACAACACTGATACTGGGTATTTGATCTGGCCCACCTTCTGCTGAACTTAAGCTCTCCTCATGTATTTCTATTTGAAAACTAATGGGGGAAAGAAAGCTCAATAACAAAATGTAAGACTTCCACAAGCAAAGCTGTCACATACTGCTCTCTCATGCATTTTTATTAGCAAAAGCAAATCAGTGGAGATTGAATCTATTTTAGAAGGTGCTAGAAAAGTTTTTTCAGCTGAGTGAGAACATAAAAAATGTACAGAAAGTGCTGTTTCCTCAGTATTAGAGCAAGGAGTTACTCTGTAGGTCTGGAACAGACAGGAGGTAGCTGTGCTTGTCTTGAAGGGTTATAAATCAGTTCTGACACAAACCTCTTTGTTATTTCAAGTGGAGCTGCAGTGAAGCACAGTTATTACTTGCTGAGAGCACAGTGCATATTATAAATAATCAAAATATAAATATCCTGCCTTAAGCCCAACTAAGTCCAATAATTTTATACTCCTAGAGACATCACACCCTTTCAAGATGAGCAATGTACCCTTAAGGTAACATTAAAAAGCTGAATGCATCCTTGACAGTTATTGTTTTACTGATGGATTCTAATTTATCTGACACTGTGCCCAGAACTATCACCTTTCATTGCTCCTGATCATAAATTAACTCATGCACACAATTGAAACTGTTTCACTTGGAGAGTCTCCCTTTAACAGGGACATGAAAATGCCTATAATAAATATTTATAAGCTTAGTCTAAAGATATTTTATCAAACAAGATAAATACCTGAAATTAAAAAGTGATTAAATAACTCCACTGCAATAAAATAAACTTATCTTTAATGTTGATGTGGACACTAAGCCACTATTTTCACAATAAATTTTTTTTTTTTTTCTTTTCTTATTATGACTGCAGACATTAAGCTTCTTTTCCATCTTAGGCTCTGAGCATTTGCACAAAAACCTAAAAAGTGCTCCAGTAGAGCTGGAACCTATTTCCAAACCTCACTGCCATGCTTTAAAAGATCCCCCAAAACCAAAGCCTCAGCCGTTCACAGTTGGAAAGAACTTAAGGTGTTCATTTATAAATAATGAGGATTACCTTGCCATAGTAAGAAATGGCTTCTTTATATTTTTCTATGATGTCTTCAGGACTCAGGCAGTTCTTGGCACGTCCTATCTCAGCACTGGTATCTGCATTGATCCCGTTGGAAGTCAGAGCACCTGGAACAGAACAGGGTCAGAAATGAGCACAGGGACTCTTGGCAAATGCTAAATATCTAAAAAGCAAGCTAGGGTATGCTGTAGGTTTGACACAGAATACACAAGGTACACATGCCCTACCTAGACAGAAAGGAAATAATCTTTCACTTAGTAAAAAAAATATATTTTCATGATTTTTAGCCCTTATCTGAATGTTTAGAGTATAAATTTAGATTGCTAAACTTATACTATGGCCACATCTGAATAGCTGGTTTCATTCTTTGAACTATTCCTTCTTCTACTTTAAAACTGTGTTTCTAAAGCACACCTTAGGGAAAAAGAAGGCTCAGACAAAACAGTAAGAAGATGGTTTTCTTATATAAGAAAGAAGGCAAGAGACAGCAAGGGTCTATATAAGGGATAAGAATTTGAAATAGATACCAAGGAAATCTGGGATATTAGAAAGAATGTGGAAATTTTATTTTTAGAACTTGATTTTATGAGAGTTAACATCATAAAAGTAGAAACATATCAAAGGCTTGGCAAGGCTCAATACCTTCTTACATATTACTTAATCTGTAGCATTATACTTTAATTTATTTAGGATTATACAATAATTGATTTCTCCAAGAGGTTTCTCTGCAAAAATGGCAAAAAAAAAAAAAAATCTGTGTTTCAGAGCTGGCCCTAACAGTCAATAGACAGTTAAAAAGTACTGTGAAAGATATTTCTGAATTTAATCAGGGAGCAGAAAGAATGTTTCTTTACATACTTAAATGCTAAGGCAACTTTTTTTAATATGTTTATTAACGTTAAGGAATCAGACCAAGCACGTTTGGAGATAAGGAGTATTTTTATGGAAGTGAAAGATGTTTGTTCATGATGACTGAGGCAGCACCATGACATTACAGAACCATATATGACCATTCAGGGTGGTCACTTCAAAAATATTTTTAAATCCTCACTACTCATGGAAAGAAATCCTGTTGATTAGAATTTACTGAGATACAATCACAAAACTACAGCATTTATTTTGTGCCAGTTACCCTTCAGCCTCTAGAATTTCTCAAGATTTATAGCCAAAAACTGAAGCATCCGGGATCACTACTAGTTTTGGCAAGTGACAATAACTATCTATACAATTGCAAAACACATCAATAATATAAGAAAATAATTTGGAAACATGCAGGAAAATAATGTACCTGGATCAATGAGAACTTCTTGTGCCCCTAAAAGGAGGAACAAAAATGATTTTTTTCAGCCTTAAATAGAGCCAGCAAAGTAAGTTCTTATAATGCTTTATAACATCAGGCTTGAACAAAATCATCAGATTCATCAGGGTTATCACTGCTGATGTGAAGGACTACCAGTTATAATTTAAGTAGTCCCTGTATGTTAAATCTCATTTTGTTAATAAATAAATAAATGTAAAAGTATATAAAGTTGCAATGAGTTCTAAGACACACTAAGAAGAATTTCAGAATTTTCAGTGTATAATTTAAAGCCACATCTTTTTCTCTTTATCTTTTTGTTTTGGTCAGCAAGTTTCCATTACAGTCCACTTAGTATTAATGCCACAACCTACAGTACTTACATCTTCTTCATTTAATCTGCACAATACTCTAGAATAAAATTTCCAAGTAATTTTATCCCTTTTAACTGTCATTAATTTCTCTCCATCTAATTTTCTGAATAATTGAGTCACATCAAGGCAATAAGCCAGACTGTCCATGTAAGAGCTGCCAAGAGTCCTGCAGAGCTGGATTACCAGCATGGAACACCTTGTTGCCCTAAACTTTGGTTAAACATGGCAATAAAATTGTTCATCTCAAGGATTAAGCAGTCAAAACCAATTATTTTATCAGCAAGACAGACCCTCCCTTCAGTTGATTTGCTCAGATTCCAGACAAGTGAAGCAGAGGTTTAGATCTAGACTCAAATATACACCAATACTTCACTCAGGTGTCATAATTCTGCCTGGGGAAAGAGGAAAGTCAGGCAATAAAATCAGATCTTAGAACTCCCAACAAATAAAATCCAGTGGAGAAATCCAGAACAGCCAGTGACCTAAGCATAAAGCAATCCAGACTCATCTTGTTTGACATACAAATCCCACAACTGACAGACCACATCCAGACTTCCTGGCCAGGAGGAACTGAGCAACTCAGAATCTTCCTTTACACTGAAGGCTGCAGAGACACATCCAGGAATTCCAGGGGACACAGCCCAAACCTGTCCCCATACAAACAAAATGATTTAGATTTGACCTGAGAAGTCAAAGCACCCTTTTCACAGAATAGTTTGGGAAGGGACCTTAAAGACCATCAAGTTCCAAGCCCCTGTCCAAGGGCAGGGGCACCTTCACTAGAGCAGATGGCTCAAAAACCCCACCCAACCTGACCCTGAGCATTCCAGGGATGGGCAGCCACAGCACAGAGCAGAAACTCATTTCTGTTTTGGAGCTTTCTTTCCAAAGTTTTTTCTACATAAAGCAGACACCCCATCTGCTGAGCAGCCAGGTCCTAAAAATGCCCAAGAATGGAAATCACAAGGGATTCCAGAGGAAAATATTTCTATTGGCTGGATCTGGGCAGGAAACTTCATTCTGTGAAAGCGGAAGTACAGGCACAAGAGGTGCAATTCCAGGTACAAGAAAAAGCACTAAAGGTAATTCTCACTTCTACATGTCTCAAAATCAGGCAAAAATTTTAGTTCCAAGTGTAGCATTTCTTGATTTGTGCAAAATTTGGAAACTCCTTTTGTTTTTTTCTGGCTTTATCCCACAGAAAGATTCAGTGGAATTTGTTCCCCAGATTGAGCACTGTCCTCACAAAATCAATTACAGTGAAAGAGACTATAACCAAAGGTGCAGTTTGAAAGGCTTTCAAATGAAAGGCACTGCAGAGTCAGGAATAGGTAATAAAAAGAAACTTTCAGAAAACTTTGTAGGAAAATGACATCACAGCAACAGCTGTTTGGCCAGAGGGAGCTCAGCAGTTCACACCAAACACAAAGATCATAACTAGACTTAGGGAACAGTATCTAATGGGCCACTAAGTAATATTTGGATGACAAAAAAAACCTGTAATAAGTTTTTCTTCACAGAAAAGTCCTTGTAAAATCTTATATGAAACTAAAACATGTTTAAAATACAGCTACACTAACAAGTTTGCAAACTGGACTTTGACATACAAGACAACTTAAATAAAGATCAGCAATAATACACCCAAAATAAATTCAATTATTCTGGTAGCTGTGACTTGTTACCTTCTTTAGCAACCAGGAGTACCCATGACAAACAAACAGATTGCAACATCTCCTGATAAATAGTCATTGAAAAGTAGATAAAGGTCACTAACCAGGTGAAATTGTAACAGCCAATGTGAAATGCATTCATAGGTCATGGGACCAAATGCACAGATTTTAATGACTAGGTATTGTATAAAAATTAGTATTCTGTCCTGAAATAGGGTAATTTTACTATCACAATTATCTGATTTCAATACATACAGTTCATAATAAAGGTATTACAAAGCAAGTGTTTACTAGATTGTGACTTATGAAAGATTAAAGATAGGTGATTGCTTCTTTTAGATGAAGGAATTAATTCTGACCACATTGCACACAAGAGAACTTAACACCACCCTTAAACCCAGCTATATTTCAGTCCTGAGTGAATGCATACACAGCAGCAGCTGTGCTGGGTTAGCCCAAAGGCCTGTGTAACTCACATTAATCAATGTATTTCCATTCTCCTACCCCAGCCCAGCCTCTCCTGAAAGCCACAGAACCTTTAGGAGCTGTAACACCACGTGACAAGTGTCAGGTTATGTGACAGACTCATCTGCTCAACCACAGACGAGTGGAGAGGCTCAGTGACTATCAGCTGAACCCAAACAACCAAATCAGAGCCAAGAGAGCTGTGGGGGGGTGAAGCCCAGCTCAGTTACCCCAGCAGCTCTCTGGATCCCCTTACAGACACTCTCGGGGGTCACTCCTACAGGGATATGGGGCTCACTGCAGGGAAAGAACCTCCTGGCATTGTCCAGGATTCCTTCTGGGGTGTAGGGGATGAGCCAAAGACAAGAAGGAGGGACTGAGGCAGTTTAGGGAACAAGCATGGAAAAGCAGAGGGGAGGGCATGTGTGTGTGCTGGCCTAAGCACCAACAACTGGAATGGGCTCTGGCTCTCAGCCTTGTGGGTCGAGGTGCCAGCAAGTGGTGCAGTGCAATGCCAGCTCCTGGATAGACTGAGGCTGTGTGTGTTCCCTGTGTGTTCCTCCAGGCGTGCTGGGAATTCCTGCTCAGCCTCCTGTCTGCCTGGACCTGGGGCCATGGAGCTGCAGCAGCCTTGCCTCTCTCACACACACCACCAGATCTGGTACCTCTGGATGGCAAGGAGTTCCATGTCACACCTGTAGGCTGGATAAAGAGTAACTCCTCTCTCTGCTTCTCCCTCTGCTAAGCTCTGTTTGATGTCCTCCAGTTCTCTTGAAACAAGCACTGAACCTGTGATCCCTACCCATCTCTTTCCACAATGTTCACTGTATTACAGATTGCTCTCATATTTCTCCTCAGCCATCTTTTTTGCAGTCCAAGAGTTTAGAAAAAGTATACTAAATCTTAAAAATTACGTTGGTTTATTGACATTCCATTTTAAAAAAATCTTTTTGTTACTCATTGACTTTAGAATAGCAAACAAACTCTGAATAAAATGTACCCAACTTAATTCTTTTTAATACATGCAGCCCTGCCAGATCCTATTTTATGAAAACTGTCTGCATCTCCTCCAGCAAAATTCAAACACAGACAATAACAATCAGGTGAAGAAATCAAAAGCTTTGCAATTCTGTGCAAAGAACATTTGTTAACATTAACACCAAAACATACAAATAACTGCAAAAATCTAAAAAAAAAAAAAAAAAAAAGAAAAAAACCTAAATTCTTCCCCAAGCCTCCCTGCTCTGATTAATGCTGTCATCTGTATAATTTTACAGAGTTAGGATGTAGGGAGAAGTTTTCAGATATTTAGTGGTGGCAAACAGAATAAAAGAGAAATGCCATCCTTACCTGGCCTGTGCCTGTTGCCTGCCTCAGCAGAAAGAGAACCTCCTTGAGCCCTGCGAGACCCAACTTTACCCCCAGTGCCACCTGGGTAGTGATAGATGACAGAGGCTGAGCACAGCCCCTCAAGGGCAGCTGCAGAGAAAAGGAAAAAAACCCAACAGGTTAGTAGAGACATTTGCAGGAAGTGAAGTATCCTGTGGTAAAGTCCATTTATACAAACAAAATGTGCCTGAAATGAGATGCCTAATGACAAAGCCCATGGAAAATTCTGAGATATTCAATGTGCTTTTCACCTCTGTGCTCACCCTCAGAGCCCCCACTGTCCCAACCCACTGAAAGAATCTGCAGGAGTAAGAACTTGTCACAGTAGAGGAAGCTCACATGAAAAGCACTTAATCCAACTGGATGCAATTCCACAAAACCAGGTAAGAAGCCAAGAGAGCTGACCAAGGTAAAAACCACTCTCTGGACACCTCCAACAGGTTCATGCTCATTGAGGGAGGTTTCTAGTGGCTGGGAAAATGGAAATGTCATCTTCTTTGAGAAGGAAGTACCAGCACGCATGGATCAACATCAGCTCCCTGGATAGGCTCCAAGAAATCCTGCTGGAAGCACATCAAGTGAAAGAAGGTGGCTGTGAACAGCTCACATCGATTTATTGAGGAGAAAACAGCCTTTGGCAACCTCACTGCCCCCTCTGAGGAGATGCTAAGCTCAGTGGACAAAGGAACAGCAGTGGATGTTGTGTATTTTGGCTTTCAAAACATCTTTGGACATGGTCTCCACAGAATGCTTGCAGCCAAATCAGGAAGATTGGGATAGCTGGACTATAAAGCAGGTGGAAAATCAACTGGACAGCCAGACTCAAAGGCTTGTGATCAGCCAAATGGCTGCCTGTGACCAGTGGGGTCCTCAGGGGGACAAGGCCTTCATTAACTGCAGGGATGATTGCATAGAGCACACCCAGAAACTTCCTGGGTGACACCAAACTGGAGGGCAGGCCTTAATGCAGAGAGAACTTGCCAGGCTGGAGACAGAGGCTGGCAGGAGCCTCATCCCAAAGCAAGGCTGGTGGGAGGCCATCAGAAGGGCTGGAGGACTGGAGCTCCTGGCATATGAAAGCAGAGAGAACTGAGTTTGCTCAGCCTTACAGAGCAAGAGGCTGAAGGCTAGTGCTCCTGCTGCCTTTAAAACACCCAGTAGGGAAGAGATGGAGGCAGGAGCTTCTCAGAGATGCCAGAGTGACCAGATAAGAGTCAACAGAAGTGGACACAAGAAATTCTGCTTTAAGCTAAGACAAATTTATGTTTTGTTGCTGAGTTTTTTCAAATTATAACCAACAAAATGTTAGAACAAGTTGCTCAAAGACTATTTAACTTCCATCATTAAATATGCCTGAATTCAACTGGACAGGTCCCTGAACAACCTGATATAACTGGCCATGATAAAAGCAGGAGATCAGACTTACAGACTTATCAAACTATTTGGATTGGAAGGTCTCTAGGTAGAATTTGAGGAATCCTGAGCCATTTAAGTTTTTGGAATTGCAGAAGGAAAGAAGTGGGAGGTCAAAAGGTGTTAAGGTTTTCATTGCATGTAATCTACAGGGCCACTAGGAAGATAAGGAAAGCTAAAAGCAGAACTGGAGACAGTGATTGTCCTGAAAGGTATGAAACTGAGAAGCAGAAATTGTGCTCAAAGATCATTTGTATGGCCAATAAATAACAAAAAGCAGGCATGGGGAAAAAAGGAAAGAATGGAGGAAAGGCAGGGAGAAAAAAGCAAATCCTAAACCTAATATGAAAGGAAGATATGCCAGTGGAAGTTTAACACTTGCAGCTTTAAGAGATGTAAAGGCAAAAATCTCTTCCTAACAGTCCACAGTGGACACCCATAGGAAATATTTTTAAAACACCTATACAACCCAGTGAATAAAAATCAAATACTTTCCAAGGAATCATGAAAAAATCAGACACAATTTTTTTTAAGTACTACAGTCACACAATTTATCCTGTTTAACATTCCTAAATACATTCCTTTCTCATGTGTTATGACTACGTCATGACCATGACCATTCTCATATCTTATTGAAGTTTTGCTTAAACTTCATTCTTCTTCATGAAAAATGCGTATTTTATGATTGGCTTTTCACAAATATTAAAATGAATACTATATGTGTTATGTTAGAAAGCTATGCTGCATTAATTTTCTTAAGTAGTGTGTTAAATATAGTTTTAGGTTGTAACATAATGTTAAAATAGAAACTATGCTATGTAGGATACTTTTTTTCTAAAGAAAGGACTGGCACCAGACAGCAGCCACAGGACACCTAAATCTTTCAGAGAAAAGAGAATTTATTGCCCCATTAGCAGAAGAAACTAACTTCTTCCTGCCTTGCTCAGCCATGACGATGCTGTCAGGATTCAGAGGAAGAAGCGGACCCTGACCAGACAGAATCCTGTGTTTGAATGGCATTTATGCATCATGTATGAGGTGTGTGAATATGCAACAGGCTGTTGTTTTTAAGGGTTAATCCTCTGTTAACGGGTGTCCTTTTTCAGGCTTATGTTGCCCAGAAAAGGTACCGAGAAGTCTGTAACTCTTTGTTTCTATTGTCTCCTATCGTACTAATCCAAATTGTCCAAATTATTATTACTCTAATTATATTATTATTTTTATAACCATTTTATTACTATTAAACTTTTAAAATCTTAAAAACGAGTGATTGGCGTTTTCCACATAACTCACACCTGATATCCAGATTTTGGTGACTAAAATCATTACTACTTTTCACAACACCTAAGGAAATTATCAAGGATAATTTGATTTACTTGAGATTCCAACTGCCACCACCCAAGTCCTACCTCCAAGCCAGAGGAAGTCGTTGACAGAGCGCAGCAGCTCCACTGCCATGTGGTAGTGCACCAGGGAATCCTGCAGCATGCCAGCCTGCAGGCACAGATCTCCCACGTGCTTCCGCATGCGGCCCTGGCAGCGCTTCTTGTAGTGTCTGCAAAAGAGAGGTGCACTTCAGGTACTGCCAGGGAATGCTGCTCTGGGCTAACAAACACCTCGAGGCAGTTTTCTTCCCTCCTTCATGGCAGATCAACATTGATTTACTCTCTGACTCTAAGCAAATATGAATGCTAACTAATGTAATGTGCAAAAGGACCAACAATTTGAGGATATATTAGAAAAAAGTAATGTATCGCGTTTTGACTACACAGCTAGAGTCACGTGCCCTGAAAAACTCCAAAGCAAGGTTCCTGCAGACTACAGTGAGTATTTGGCTGCCTTGCCATAGCTGATATGCCACTTTTTTGCTTTTCCAGTACATCCAAAAGCTCACTGTTAAGCCAGGGTGGTCTCTTGTTCTGCCTTTTTCCTGTCCCTCAGCAGGGGATGGATTGTTCCTGTGCTTCCACGGAGGAAGCTGTTCTAGAATAAATCCTACAACTCCATGGATGCTCCCATGGAATCCCTCACCTTTTGGCTCTGAGCATATTAAAGGTGACCTTTCCAAAATCCTGCTCTGGGCCTGTCTCCTCTGCTGAGACCCTCTCCACATACAGCCCAAAGGTACTGGGGGCCCAGAGCCCCCTCAGACCCCCCCAGACCTCACAAACCTCCCCCTGCTCCCAGACCCTTCTTTTAAAGGGATGATGAGTGAAAAAGCACCATCACTTCAGGTAACAGCTGACAGGGTTTCTCCTCCTACTCTTTTTTTACATGTTAAAATAAATGGTGATGTTCTTCCCAAATGAACAGACAAAATGACAAAACCTATTGAAAATATTCAACAGACACCTTGGTACAGCTGAAAAGGCAACTTGGGCATAAATCTGTGTGACAAAGGCACTAATCCTTCCATTTTGTTTGTTTTTTTAGCACATTTCAGCTAAAGAAAAGTTTAAAAAGTAACAGATGCAAAGCAAGACACACTGGACTTAAAGAACTCCTCATTGCTGAAGTGATAGTTCAGAACAACTCTGTTCTCCCAAATCCATGAAAAATACTCCTGTTCTCCCTCCTGAAAAACTATTCCCTAGCAAGAATGTCCTTGCACTATAATTATAAAATTGTTTTATGAGGAAGAAATTTAAATGTCAATTGAGATATTTTATTAATTTATCTATGTTATTTTCAATACTATATCTTGTTGTTCTAACAGTGCCTTCCAAGTACATTCAGAGAGGTATGAAAGTTTACTTTACAAACATCACACCAAGGAAAAACAGACTCTTATTTCTTTGGATAGTTTAAACTAAAATAAAAGTCTATCAAAAAAGAAAATTTAATTAGAAGAATTGCTGCAGATGTCATTCTTTATTGTATACATGAAATCCAAAGAATCTGATAAAAATACAAAGAACCAACTTGGATTGATATAGTTGTAAACTTTGAGCTTTTAGGAGATTTAATTAATTTAATTTAAATTAAGTTGAGCAGGTTGTCCAGAGAAGCTGTGGATGCTCCATCCCTGAAAGTGTTCCAGGCCAGGTTGGATGGGGCTTGGAGCAACCTGGTCTAGTGGAAGGTGTCCCTGCCCATGGCAGAGGAGCTGGAAGGAGAGGATCTTTAAGGTTTGTTCCAGCCCAAACCAGCCTTTGATTTTTTAAAAAGTTACTGAGACTATTTGAACTTAGCAACTTTAAACAAAAAAGAAACCCAAAACAATCCCTAAGGTTACACCCCCACTCCAGATGCTGAGCTCTTATTCCCTGGAGTGAGACCAGAATATAAAAGGAATGCCAATGTTATGGAATGAAACCAGTTTGGGGCAGTGGGTTTTTTTTTTCAAGTGAGGAACTTCCCAGAGGACCCCAGGGATGAACTGAAATGTCACTGAAACAATCTCCATAAGGCATCTGAACCAACTGTCCTCATGAAATCTGTAACATAGAAATGACAAAAGGAGAAGAGGCACAGAACATACGAAATGTAAGGGTAGGAATAAGGACATTCATTTATTTCCTTTAGATTTGAAGGCAGAAAGGCCAGGAGGAATGGCAAGAATCCAAACAATTCCATGTCACTGGTTTATTTGCCTTCTAGGCTATCAGTTTGGCTTGGGTAGTTTACACCACAGAGAAGCATCTTTTCAGCCACCAAATAATGTCTCATTCCTAGCAGTTGGTTTGGAAAAAGGAGATGAAGAGAAAGTAACTGATTTATTTGGACAGGGGACAGAAATTGAAAAAGAAAAAATATCTAGAAGTACAGACAATAGCCTTATAAAAACTGAAGAGAGAAGCTATCAGAACCAGTGTTATTGTCTACAAAAAAAAAATAATAATAAAAGGAGACAAGCAATAGGTCTCCTATTGCTTCTCTCCATCTAAAAAGCTACAAATCATTCCTATATAAATGTTTGCGCTTTTCTGATCTACCACACCATATTCACAATTGATGTGAAGGTGTTGATATGTTGATATTAAATGAAGCTCAATACAACTGTTGTTCTTCATCTTTCAGATGAGTCAGGAAGTGAAATATTTGTCTTTTATTTTTCAACAAGCATGTATTTTATAGATCTTTTAGGAACAAAAATGTAAGAGAATTCAAAGTGAAAGCTAAAGCTGCTCTGTATGAACTATGGAAGGGCACCAAATCTTACCAAGATTTCAGTCTAAGCTTTGAGTTATAGAAAAATAACTCCATCAAAAAGTTCATTCACAATCTGGAATCAGCATTGTACAGGAGAGTTTAAATTAATTATAAATCAGATTTTCCTACTCTCTGCACTCCAGAATGAAAATAACATTGTAAATTTTAAATTGCTTTAACTTTTTTTTTGTTTTTTACATAAGTAGTGGAATTGGAGAATGACTGTTTCCTTACCCAGCAATAATTCCTCTCAAAGATGCCACTGCTTCCAATTCCTCCGTCTCTATGCTTTCAAGCAATCTTTATGTTTATGAACAAATTAAAGTTCTTATTCTCTCAAAACTGTACTTTATAAGCTTTCATCCAGATTTTCCAGCTAGCACATGATTAAGTTCATAAATATGAGTCATACAGCAAAGGAAAAGAGATGATGCCTGACTCCTAAATCAGGACCTGATACCAGAATAGTTTCAATCACACAGCCTCACCACCAACTCTTCCTAACCTAATTCTGCTGCTGATTTATGCCCAGTCAATATATCTGAAGTTTGAAGGCATTTATTCACCCAGACATCAATAAATATTGCTCATAAAACCACTGTTCTTTGAGAAACTCTCCTTTATTTATAGAAAACCAGATAATTTATTCCTGGTGATGAAGAAATTTA
Organism: Serinus canaria; assembly: GCF_022539315.1. Taxonomy (NCBI): domain Eukaryota; kingdom Metazoa; phylum Chordata; class Aves; order Passeriformes; family Fringillidae; genus Serinus; species Serinus canaria. The sequence goes on from NC_066315.1 coordinate 147,372,820, forward strand.
CTATTAATTATTCAAAAACTGAATTCACTCCACCTATTTTTAGGCTCTTCAAGGTATTGCCAAGACAGGATTCATTTCCTACAGTCCCTGCAAGTCATTGCCATCCTCACTAATTACACTAATTACAGAGTAAGTTTGTACAAACAAATGTATAAACTGTCTTAATTAGGCAGTCACAATTAAGTACAGTGAATTCAATTACTTCAAGTATGTCCAAAAAGACAAAAGGCAAAGACTTCATGGAAACGAAACCCACTCTCCACAGACAGCAAAACTTAATTCATTTCACCGTTGGGAAGCCTCTTTTTAAAATAATCTAATATCTACAGAATCAGGCCCTTAAAATCATGTCCAAGGGACTCATTCTTCTTTTGTGCATCCTGGGGTGCAAATTTAATGGGAAAAATGTCCTATTGCATGTATATTCATATATATATATATATGAATATATGTCTCAGCAGAAAATGATGATTGCTCATTTTAATACTGAGATAGTTTTGCTTCACAGCTTTAGCTGAAGAACTTGAAAGTGAGAAGCTTACAGATATCTTCTCTCTGAATTACTTTTTATCAAAACACTGTTTAAATATTTAATCTTTCTCCTGCTTAATCCTAATCTATTTAGGGACAGGAAGCCCACATAAATTAACAATTACTTCCTGTAGGATAAGAGGACAACCTTTCTCTAGGCCAGTTCTTGCAGCACCCTACTGCCAAGAGCAGCTCCTATTAATTTTTCCTCTAGAAGATCATTTACAACAATAAATTTCGAAGAAGCACCCAAAGTCTCCCCCTACAAACCCCCTCCTGAGTGTGATGCACTCAGAAACACCCCCAGGGAAGGCAGTGCCACCTCAGGCAGGACCACCCACGGAATGCTCCTTGGTGTCAGTCACCCAAACTCCTCTTCTGAAGGTCCTCACCACACAGAAAAATTCCACTGACTACAAAACTACTTTAAAATCCTATTTGCTAAAGTTAGTTGGGTTAATGCTCTAGAAAACACACTCTTCTATTCACAGGAATCACCACAATCATGACCAGTGACCACTGCTACCACATCAAAGTGGAGGACAATAAATCTGTTCCAGGAACTACGAAGAACTACTTGATTTCCATTTCTGCCTTCTTTGCTCTATAGGATATGTGCTTTATTCTTTCATCTCCAGCTCTTTTCTAGTATCCCAGGATAATTTAATGGAAAATTTACTGCAATAGTGTTATATTTTAAGACAGAATTTATTTTCACTCCAAACCATCCAGAAACAAGTTTGACGGAATTTCTGGATCCTCAAAATTTGGCTAAATTTACAAACAAGAAACATGCAAAATCAATTCTCAAAAGTGTATTCATGCAAAATGCTCCAACAAAAATTTCCATCAAGTTCTACTAATTCCAGTTAGCATGCAGAACTATAGATATCACCAATCATAACATTATCCAGACTTCAAGAGACACAGCTACGGCATTGGATCAACTGCCAGAACTTTTGAATTTGGAAATCAAACACAGGCAGCAACAGCTTCATGGCTTTGGAGTTTAAAAAATAAAGCAAATTCCAGAGGCCAGCAGCCACCTAAGCAGACTATGTGTGTCCTACAAAAAAACTCAGCATTGCTACCAAATATAATTGCCAAATGCGCCGAAAGGGGGCAGCTGCAGTGGTGAGGCTCCAGGCAGCAATTATTTTTGTGTGTACTGAAAAAATAAAGATAAAAAGCAACACTAAAATATGCAATGAAGGCGAAGTGAAGAGGCAGGACATGGGAAAAAGCTAACTATTTTCAAAGATACACAATCACATCCTACCTTTTTAGACCCAACAACAAACTCACAGGGCAGTATGAGAGAAGAAGGGGGGGGGAAAAAACAGAAAGGAACAAAACAGAAATTAGAAAGACAGAGAACAGAAAGAAAATTAACAGCCACATACACATACTGAGATCATCAACTTTGATAAACCAGTGCACAAATCCCAGCTATGACACTTCTATAAACAGGGCCCTACATCCTCATCCCTCCACAGCATTAAATGATGCCAGTATTAAACAAAGAAAGAACCTAAGACACAAACTGATGTAAACAACATTACAATGAGCTTATCCAAGTAGATTTACAATCATACTTAAGTATGTTTATTTTTAGCTGAAAAGAGAAATAAAATAGAAAACTTAAAACAAATGGGATTTTCAGTATTTCTGGCACATATATTTCCTAGTTTTCAGTTTGTAGGACATTTTTATCATCATGAGAACATGTGTTTCCATTGTTCTCCATCAATCTCCCAGCCTCTACAAATAACTATCAAGTGCAACTGACTTCAGAAACTTTTTCAACTATCCTAGCAGCCCTGTGACCACATAAATATTTTATTCCATTTACAGCTGAAGAAACAGAAAGAAAAAATAAATCAATTTGCCAAAATCCCCACTTGGCTGAATACTCCAGGAATTAACCCAAGGTCAGCCTCTCAATCCTACAATTTCTGTTCAACAGGACAACATTTCTTTAAAACATTTTAGGACTTAACCCACTATTTTTCATACATAAAGTTCTCTACCAGCCAAAAAAAAGTTCTTCTACACACAAAATGCAGTGAGTTTGTGTATGCTGTCATCTCAGTCAGCTCTGGGAATGTGTCTCTCCTGCTCATTATACAAGCAACTTGCAAAAGACAAAGATAATCCTTACTTTTCCCAAGAATTGCCTTATTTGAAATAATAATTAATCTTCCTAATTTATGAGCTTTGCATCTTAAAGGAAGCCAATCATTTGACTTCAATGGCAATTATCATGCAACCAAGCTAATGAAAGTCTTCTAACTGGGTGAGGGAGAAGATCAGGTTTATATTTAAAGCCCTGATCATCATATAAGTATTAACCTTAATATTTGACCATAAAATACTTGGAGAAGAGTATCTTTTAAGATACAAACTATGTTCAATAGTTTTAATTAGTCTCCAAACCATGTGATCAGAATTATGTGGCCCATGTAAATTCTTAGCATATTTCCCTCAATCTATCACCCCAACAGCTCCAGGTTACAGCTGCACCACAGATTTAATTATACCTTTGCTACACACTGCCATTTAACTTCAATTTTAGAGGATATAGGAAAATATATGGTTTTTTTTAGCCTAAGCAGGTATCCACAATTACAGCAGCAGAGACACACCCTCTGTTACAAGAACAGAGTGTGCCTTCTCTGACATTTATTTAATAGAGAACATTTGTGGTTTTAAGTAATTGGTTGCACACTGACTGGGAGGTCAGGATACATTATATACAAAAATTGCAAACAGACAGAAAGTATACGGAAAATATCAAGGGACTTTCTTTGCCTTTTACCCTTCAGAAATTTCTACCTGTTCTAGAAAAAGCTGCTTCCTTTGCCTCACTATCTGAAGATCATCATGTTTTTATTTCTTTCTGAAAAATCATTATGCTGACAGACTCAAAACCAACAAAGTAGCAAAAGTTGTTCTACCAGATGTATCCACTTCCTGCATTCAAACAACTTTGAGCCCTCCCTGATCAGAATTACACATCCAATCTTGCAAAAACAGAAACTGCTCTCTATTGAAGAAGGTCCTTCCTAGCCCTGTCTCTCCCTGGTATGAAGTGATTTCCCTTAATTAGTCAATCTGTCACTACAGAAGGGAATGTGCTAAAATAAAATCCTGTGAACTGCATCCCAAGCACCAAAAAAACTCACAAATAATAAAATGCAATGTTACTATCACTGGCTCACATCCAAAGACTTTGGCTTGAAAGTGTAAGTTAGTTTAATAAACTGAACTGAGTTGATCCTTATTCCATGGACCTGAGTTTCTGCTTTAGAACAGAGGGCAGAAATGCATCAGGCTACATGAAAGATGCCTAGAAAGGTTTCTGTGCTAGAAATATATTTTCATTCAGCTTTCTGAAGTTTTAATGTATAAATCCTAAGTTTTAAAACAATCAGAAGTACTAACTCCACAGTAAAATAGAACTGAAGAACTTTCTCACTACTGAACTGAAAAATTAGAATATTTAACACCTTTTCCTTGAGCAGTTTGGTGCAGCAAACATTTCAAGTGCATCCATTGATCCAGACTTACTGAAAACCTGTTTGGTATTCAAACCTGCCAGCAAGGGTGTGTGCAGAGCTGAGCCAGTGATTAACTCTGGATGAACCCCTGTGTCTACAGGCAGGGTCACACACCTTCCATTCTGCAAAGAACTGAAGCATCACACTGAATCTGTTTGAACTCCTCACTGCAACAGCATCAAACACCTGCTTGGAGATGTGTGGGCACACATTCTGCTGTCACTCCAGCTCCCCACCAGCTCAGAGCTTCACAAGGAGTATTTCCCACTAGTTACAACACAGCCACTGCTCAGAAATAAGTCATTCATCTAAGACACCATTTCCAAATCACAATTTTTTAGAAGACACAACTGAACAGCAGAATCCATTCTGATTTTGAGATTCTTGGCCAACAATTATCATTTTCTACCTATTTGTAACAGGAAATTTTGATTACATTCAGCCAAATTTCATTCAAGCTGAGTAATTAAAGACAAGATTCAAAACACATCTTATCCAAACGTCTCAATTTTACCACCCAGGTGCAAAAAGCAGTAACATAGTAATTCATACTGATAACTGAAGAATAGTGCAGGGACAAACAGGGACCAACAAGTCAGAGCCAGTTCAAGTGCTCACCAAAGAGGAGCAGGGCACTGGGGTACTGATGGTCCTTCAAGCCACCACAGATAATTTAACACAAGACTTCAAACTAATTACAAACCTGGAATGCTTTCTTCCTATTTCCAAGGCCAGGACCAACAATGCAGGCAGAGCTGATTAATTTGATCTAAAAGCTGCACAAACCTGCCTGGACACCTCTGAGCTTTTACACACAATAAAAACCTCTGATATGAACACCACTATTTCCACACACAGCCTGAGTTTTCATAAGGCTTCCCCAACTCTCTCTCTGCCAGGACAAAAGGTGGATGCTTCCATCCCCTGGATTTGACTGCAAACAGCAGAGTCAAACAGATTTTGCACCTGCCTGTAGCTATCAAGCCAGAATTACTTATCCCTTGCACAGGAACTATGCAACACTCAAATCTGACAGATGAATATGCAAATGAGGAGGAAGGAAAAATGGGGGAAGAAAACTCTAACATACAAAAAAAACCAAACAGGTAGCAAAACAAGACAGGGAAAAAGTGGTAATAAAAAATTACATAAAACAAAGAAGGACAGGGAAAGAGGCTGGACTTCACCATCAAAATAAACAGTCATTGTCTCATAGAATGAAAAAGTAGATAGAGATTTAAAGAGAAAAAATACAGTAAGTAGGATAGTCAAATACTACTCAACATGATATAAACAGAGTTTCATTGATGCTAACTGAATCTTTTTATTAATACTGTATATATATAAAACACTGGAAGTTTTCCAGCAAGTCTCATTACAGCAGAATCTGTCAAACCACTCCTGTGACTTCTTCCTGCTATTTGATGAGCTTCATCAATTAAATGTATGTATAAAAACAAGCTCAGAACATCAAATATGGTGAGACTACACATTAAATTCTCTTAAAACTACAGCAAGCAAACACAGAAAGATCAGGGCACAGCTCTGTTGGAACAAGGCTCACCCTGTCCTAATAGGCTTATCCTAAAGGCTGGCAAGCGCCACAGATGGGGCTTTTTAAGACTTGTGAGCTGACAAAAGTAGCTGCTTACCTACTGTCGGTGTCCAGACCTACAAAATCCTTCTTCTCAAAAGGAACACAGAGCAGGGGGATCTTGTCTCCAGACTTATCAGTGGCTCTGTCAAGACGTTTGGACTCCAGCACTATGAAGAGGGACTCGATAAAATCTTCTATTCTCTTCTCCACAGTTTCACACTCATCATAACTGGCATAAAACGCCACATCTGTGCGGGACTGCTCTGCAATCTCTCCTTGAAGCCCAAAGACAAACAACCGGGAATCATAGAGAGTAGAGCCGTACATTTCCTTCTGAAGATGGAATTTTTCAAAAGTCTGAGGCCATTCCTTTGCTGAAGAGCACTCTGTGATCGTGATCAGCCCCACGACCTTGCGGTGTGTCTGAAAATCCCCCCACTCGTTGTTCTCTGGGGGATAGTGGTGCCTGTATCGGATGTAGAGCACTCGCTGCGAGTCGCGCACGTTCACCTGGCTCACGGCTGAAATGCGCTTGTAGATCCTGAAAAAGCTCTCTTCAGGGACAATGCCAATGGGCTGAACCACGACCAGGAGGGTCTGATGATCCTCAGCACACTGCATGTAGTCAGGAACACTCATTTTGCATCAACTGCAGGCTAGTGAAAGAAAAACGCATATTATTTGTTAACCTTCAGAAGTACACGGGGTTGTTGAATCAAACCAAGGCTTTGATGCTAAACACTTCTGCAGCCTGAATTTATGTGCTACAATACCACTGTTTGTTTCATTATTTTACTAAATCTTCAACCATGCAACCTACTGACGTTGCACTGTGCACAAGGAGTACTTTTAGTCACTTGTCAAACAAAACTCTGTAAATAAGGGCTTTCCAAGTGAATCTCATTCCCTGTGCAGCCACAAGCGAGCTCATACAAGTCTCTACTGCAGCCACTAGGTAGAAATACCAGCTCGGGACAGCCTGTCAGACTCAGGCTCTTCAGTCCCATTTTCTTGGAGAAATATGCAAAATTGCGTGCAGTGAGATGCAAACAGGCACCAAATCAGGATCACCAAACTTTACACAGCTGTCAGTGTTCGCACATGGCCAAGCAGAGGAAAATCAGAACCAGAACACCTAATTTTGAGGAAAAGCAAAGTCTTGCTTTCTCAAAACACACATAGGAAAGGACCAGGCAATGTTTTCTGCCTTTACGTTCATGTATTTAGAATCCCTTTTCTCCTGAGCTCTCTAAAACCGATTACTGCACTGCAACTGAGTCTTGAATGAAGATGCACATCCCTGAATCCTTTCACGTCTAAAACCTCCTGGACCCCACAGATCCCCTCATGAATTTCAGCTCCAAAGCCCTCAACTGTAAATACCACCAAAAAGCCACAAACAAAACCCCAAACCTCCACAAAAACAAACACACGGACTAAACAAAACAAAACAACACAAACTCAGCCCAGCTTTAGATTTGACACCATTGGTTTTAGAAGCAGAACGAGTTCCGAGCCCACGGGGACACAGGTGACAGAGAAACAGATGCCTTGAGGAAACGGGCTCCTCAGAACTATGGACTGCAGCTCCCTTGTCCCACCGCACTGCCCGGGGTCTGCCCAGCAGCTCCATTCCCAGGCTGCAGCCCCATTCCCAAGGTGCAGCCCCATTCCCAGGCTGCAGCCCCATTCCCAGGCTGCAGCCCCGTTCCCAAGGCAGCAGCCCCGTTCCCAGGGCAGCAGCCACATTCCCAGGCTGCAGCCCCATTCCCAGGGCAGCAGCCCCGTTCCTAGGGCAGCAGCCCCATTCCCAGGGCAGCAGCCCCGTTCCTAGGGCAGCAGCCCCGTTCCCAGGGCAGCAGCCCCGTCCGGGCACTTCCCCCAGCAGAGGCCGCAGCGGCTGGAAGCTCCCCCCTTTGCCTGTCCCCGGGCACACGCCGTTTTGGGCCGGCCAAGTCTAGGGAAAAGGAATGAACTGCAGAAGAGCCAAGCGCGGCGGAGGCGCACACCCCCCTAAGCTCCGTCAGGGACAGCGAAAGGCGCGGGGGAGCTGCTCTGGGGGAGAGACTCCCGGGTGGCAACCGAGGAAGGGACACTGACAGCCCGGGCAGGAACAGGTCTTTGGGCAGTGACGGCGGGCGGTAATCGGGGAAGAGACACTGACAGCCCGGGCGGGAACTGCTCTAGGACGGGGAGACGCGGTTGCTGGGCGGTAACCGGGGAAGGGGCACTCACAGCCGGGACGGGGGAACGCGGCTGCAGGGCGGTAAGCGGGGAAGCGGCACTCACAGCCCGGACGGGGGAACGCGGCTGCCGGGCGGTAAGCGGGGAAGCGGCACTCACAGCCGGGACAGGAACCGCTCTAGGACAGGGGGACGCGGCTGCCGGGCGCTAGGCGGGGAAGCGGCACTCACAGCCGGGACAGGAGCCGCCCCGCTGCCGCCGGAACTGACGGCAATGGCCGCTCCGCCCCGCATGCGCGGCCGGCCATGGCGGGAGAGTCGTGAGGGGAGCGAGGCGATTTTCCGCCGTTGTCCGCGGTGCTGCTCCCGGGGCTTCCACGGGGACTGGAAGCCTCTGCCTGGGAACATGAGGCGTTGCTCCAAGAGGAACGCAAAATAGGAGTGGACGAATGACTGATTCACCTGGTGAATTTTAGCCGACAGTATGAAAACCTAAAGGGCTCTAGCTAGCCCTTAGAACGAAGTGAGCCTCCCTGGCATTCCCAAATCCCGAAATTGGTCTGGTGTCATAGAATCATCCAGTGCAACTGTCAACCCAGCACTGCCACTGTAACCCCTAAACCACATTGCCAGACTCAGATGCCTCTGAAACCCTCCCAAGAATGGTGATTCCACCACCGCCCTGGGCAGTGTATTCCAATGCCGGACCACCCGAATAGTAAAAAAACCTTTTTTTTCGAATATCTAATCTGCATCTCCCCTCTCTCATCTTAAATCCATTTTCTCTGATCCTCACACCGTTGGCACAGCAAAAGAGGCTGGCCCCAGCTCACTACAAGCTCCTTTGAGGGTAGTTGTAGAGAGCAATGAGGTCCCCCCTGAGCCTCCTTGAGAAGAGGGAGATCTTCCTCTGAGAGGAGTTCTCAGTCATGTAGCTTAAATGGCAAAATCTTGAAAACTGGAAGTATAAAAACTCCAGAAGTATGAGCTTTGTATGAGAGTTCAGATGAATTTTTGATAGAGGATGTGGGAACCTTAATGATGTTCGGTGAGGCAAAGTGTGAGATGCTGCACCTGGATGACCAAAGCCCGGTATCAACACAGGCTGATTGAGAGCAGCCCCACCAAGAAGGACTTGGGGGTGCTGGTGGATGAGAGGCTGGATGTGAGCTGGCCATGTGTGCACTTGCATCCTGAAAGCCAAGCATGTCCTGGGTTGATCCCACAGTGCGGGCAGCAAGTGACGGAGGGGATTCTGCCCCTCTGCTCCACTCTGGTGAGACCTCACCTGCAGTGCTTCATCCAGGTCTGGAATCCCCAGTACAAGAAACTTCTTGGAGTGGGTCCAGGGGAAGCCATGGAAATCATCAGAAGGCTAAAGTGCCCCTCCTGTGGAGACAGCCTGAGAAAGTTTGAGTTTCTCAGCCTGGAGAAGGGTCCAGGGACACCTTATTGCAGCGTTTCATAAAGGGGCCATGCCATGACCTAAAGTAGTGTCACTCCAACAAATTAACTTCAGTAGAACTCGCAGTGTTTGAAAACTTTGGATGAACAATTGCATTTAGGTAGAATCACAGAATCATTTAGGTTAGAAAAGACCCTTAATATCATCAAGTCTAACCTAGTACTGCCAAGGTCACCTCTAAACCATGTCCCTAAGAGCCCCATCTACATGGCTTTTATATCCCTCATGGGATGGTGACTCAACCACTTCCCTAGGCAGATGCTACCAAAGGTTAACAACCCTTTTGCTGGAGAAAGTTTTCCTAATATCCAGTCTAAACTTCCCCTGGCACAACTTGAGATAATTTCCTCTTGTACTGTCACTTGTTACTTGGAAGAAGAGATTAACCCTCACCTGGCCACAACCTCTTCCCAGGTCTCCTCAGCCACTGTGGCACAAGCTGTGGGCTCCAGGCAGGTCTCTCTGCTCCTCTTGGGTTTCCCTAGTTTGGGAGACATGAGGAAAAACAGCAGCGTAAAAGGAACTAGGAACTGAACAAGCTTTAGCCTTGACCTTCAGTTATCTCCCAAAAATGGACAAAATTTCCCAGAGGGAAATGAGCTGGAGAGATGGCAGCACCAGCTGGCCTCAGAGTCTCAGACAGAAGCTGACCAAGCCCAACAGCAACATGGCCTTAGGGCCAGACAGGGATGGGGTGTGCTGAGCCTGGTCACTCACAGCCTCCCTTCTCCTGCCAGGGGCAGCTCCTGCTCCCTTTGTCCTTTCTCTAGGAGACAGAGACTCACAGAGACAACTATACCTGGCCAAGTTCTCACTGGCAGAGGGGAAAGAGCAGCTCTGAGGAGCTCAGAGGATCCTTCACTGTCAGAACCCAGGAAATTCCTCTGGCTGCCCTGGAGGACTCGAGCTCCTGCCCAGGGGGTTCAGAGACCTTGGCACAGAGCACAAGACCCCTGTGCCTTTGATTTAGCCCTTGGATAAAACAATTACCAACCTTATGTGAAGAATTACAAGCCACAAAAGTTTAAGTAGAATGATAGTGAATTTATCACGGGGTGAAAAATAGACTTTTTGGGGGTTTTTAGAATGGGGGTCCAGGGAGGCAAGATGGAGGAATCTGGGCATGTCCAGCCTTTCTCCTTCTTCTTGACCTCCATCATCTGCTGTGATGTTGGCACTTTTAGATTGGTTTAGAATAACACAGATGACAGGTATTGGAAAGTTATTGTAAATATTGTACATGTAGTTTTTAGTATAAAGACATAACACCAGGGGCAGGCAGAGTGCCTCTGACTGTCTTGCTGAGCAGACCTCGGCAGGACAAGAGAAAGAATTTTATAGATAAGATACAATAAACAACCTTGAGACCGAGAAATGAAGAGTTCTGACTCCTTCCTCAACCGCCGGGCTGGGAAAAAAGACTTTCTAAGTTATCTCGGGGTCACTCTGACCAACGAGAGACCCCAAGACTTCACCGGTGCCTTCCCACCACCAAGCTCAATACCCTCAGAAATCCTGGCAGTTTGATGAGGTTTATTTGTACATTGAAATCATGGCAGTTTGATGAGGTTTATTTGTATATTGAAATCATTAAAGACCCCTGTGGTATTTTTGAGAAATTCACTGCTGGAGTAATGTCAGCTATCTCCACAAGATGTCACAAGATAGTCAGGATGAAGAAAGAAACCAATCCTTCCAGACATCCAGACAGCATCCCGGGATACTTCTGCTTCCTTTCAGATATAACATCACACAATGGCCTCACATAAAATATAATCTCAAAAGGATTATACAGCCTAAAAGATACCGATTATCTGCAATAGCTAACTATAAATGATGATTACTCCCCAAATGCAGTAATTTTGGAATTAATAATATATTGTTGTTATTCTTGCACTTCCAACTGCTCATGGTGCTATATTTTATTAATAAATCAGTATAATCTGTAGCCTTGACCTTATGTAATCGGCAAATTCTGTATAAGGTAGCAACATTCAGTCAATAAACTCCCTGTGTTTTTCATTTAATGATTCTTCATGGGTACATTCCCTTCTCCCCTAAATTCCATGTGAATTATTATTGTGAATTCTGGAAAAGGTTCTGCTCTTCTCTGTCATAGTAAGTAGAGATAATTTAATGGCCTTAGCAGATTTCTTACCAATACAAACCATCAGGCATGTTGTTTGTAAAGCATACTGGAAACTTTTTGATTGAAACCATTAATGAATTAATGGAAACAATGTGTCATCACTTCTGAAAGTGCTCACTCACCCTGCAGCTCTTACCCAAACAGGCACAGGCAAACTTCTGGAGCAGACAATCCCAGCATCAAAACCCCAACCATAAGCACTTTACCTTCCTACAGCTACAACCTTCCTATGCAGCATGCCCACAGTGTAAACGTGGGGAATGTGTTAATAATGAAGATGCAGCCCCATCATCACTACATAGTTTACATGTGCCCTCCCCACCTCCCCCACAGCTCTGACAAGTGTCAGGATGACCAGACACATTCCCTGGTACTGTACTACAGCTGCAGAAGTGTTGAGCAGCCTGTAATTACAGTTTGGGTTAACAACTTTGTAGGCAGTGGCCTGTAATCGGGATAAACACAGGAGATGCCCAGTTGCCATCAAACAAGCTCCCCACCCTCCCGTGCCAGCCTGGGGCTGAGGAGCCTTGATGAGAGCTGAGAAAGGGGAAGCCCCAAGGCTGCTCCTGCCTGTCCTGGGGCAGCAGGAATCCACCCAGGTGGGAAGAGTGACTGGAAAGCTGCTCAGCACAAAATGACATGGTGGAAAAGGACCTAGAAGTGCTGGCTGACAGCAGCTGAACATGAGCTGGGGTGTGCCCAGCTGACCAAGGAGGTCTCCTGGGCTTCTGTGTCAGCACCAGTGTGGCCAACAGGACCAGGGCAGTGACTGTCGCTCTGTGCTGGGCCCTGGGGAGGCCACACCTCGAGTGCTGTGTCCAGTTCTGGCCCATCAATTTAGGAAGGACGTTGAGGTGCTGGAGCATGTCCAGAGAAGGGACACAAAGCTGGTGAAGGGGCTGGAGCACAAGTCTGACGAGGAGCAGCTGGGGCTGTTTAGCCTGGAGAAAAGGAAGCTCAGGGGTGTGACCTTATCAATCTACAGCCACCTGGTGATCGGTCACAGGTTGCACTCGATGATCTCAGAGATCTTTTCCAGCCTACTTGATTCTGTGATTCTATGAAGGGACTCGCAGCCACCGGAGCCTCAGCGCGTCCGAGCGTCCCGCCCCCGCCGTCCACCCTCAGCGGGGAGGAGAGAGCCGGCGGGGCCGGGGCGGCCGCAGGGAACGTCCCAGGGTAGGTACCGGTATTGCAGGGAGATGTAGGGAGCTGTAGTCCGGATCCCGCTGCTGCAGGGAGCTGTAGGGAGTTGTAGTCCCGGCAGGAGGCGGGTCCCTGTGCGGGTCCCGGTGCTGTAGAGAGCTGTAGGGAGCTGTAGTCCTGGCTGCGGGCGGCTCCCGGTGCCGTAGGGAGCTGTAGTCCGGGCTGCGGGCGGCTCCCCGTGCCGTAGGGAGCTGTAGTCCGGGCTGCGGGCGGCTCCCCGTGCCGTAGGGAGCTGTAGTCCGGCTGCGGGCGGCTCCCGGTGCCGTAGGGAGCTGTAGTCCCGGCTGCGGGCGGCTCCCGGTGCCGTAGGGAGCTGTAGTCCCGGCTGCGGGCGGCTCCCGTGCTGTAGGGAGCTGTAGTCCGGGCTGCGGGCGGCTCCCCGTGCTGTAGGGAGCTGTAGTCCGGGCTGCGGGCGGCTCCCCGTGCTGTAGGGAGCTGTAGTCCCGGCGGCTCCCGGTTCCGTAGGGAGCTGTAGTCCGGGCTGCGGGCGGACTCCCGGTGCCGTAGGGACGAGTAGTCCGGAGCCCCGGTGCGTGAGCAGCGCTCCGGCCCCCGGTGCGTAGGGAGCTGTAGTCCGGGCGGGCGGCTCCCGGTGCTGTAGGGAGCTGTAGTCAGGGCTCGGGCGGCTCCCCGTGGAGGAGCTGTAGTCCGGGCTGCGGGCGGCTCCCCGTGCTGTAGGGAGCTGTAGTCCGGGCTGCGGGCGGCTCCCCGTGCTGTAGGGAGCTGTAGTCCCTGCAGCCGCCGCCTACAGCTCCCGGCGGGCCGTGCCCTCGCTGCGGCTGGGACGGGCGGAGATGGCGACGGCGCGGCTGAGCGGCACCGAGAACCGTCTGGTGTCGCTGCCCCTGTCGCGGATCCGCGTCATCATGAAGAGCTCCCCGGAGGTCTCCAGCATCAACCAGGACGCGCTGTTCCTCACCGCCAAGGCCACGGTACCGGCTCGCCCTGCCCTGCCCTCGGGCCCCCCGCTCCTCCCCGTCCCCAGCTGAGGGGCCTCTGCCCTCGGAGCGCTCCGCGGCCCCGGGCCGGGCTCTCGCTCCGCTTCTCTGTCCGCATCCTGAGACCGAGCTGACCTTAAAGCTGCCCCGAGTCTAGAAACACAGAATGGTTTGTGTTGGAAGGAATCTGAAAGATCATCTATTTCCAAACCCCTGCCGTGGCCAGGGACACCTTCCACTGTCCCAGGTTGCTCCAAGCTCCTTCCAACTTGGCCTTGAACACTTCCAGGGATGGGGCGGCCACAGCTTCTCTGGGCAACATGTGCCAGGGCCTCACCACCCTCCCAGGGAAGAATTTCTTCCTAATATCTGATCTAAACTTACTCTCTGTCAGTTTGAAGCCATTCCCATTTGTCTTATCACTACATGCCCTTGTAAATAGTCTCTCTCCATCTTTCCCGTAGACTCCTTTCAGGTACTGAAATTTAATGAGTCTCTGCACTGAGTGCCCAGTGTATGTGCAGTTAAATACAGTGCTTCTGCCTTTAGATAGGGATCAACGATATGTCTGAATTCTTAGTCTGACTATACAGTTTTGTTTTAATGTTTTAGGAGCTTTTTGTTCAGTATTTGGCTACATACTCCTACAAACACGGCAGAGGGAAGGAGAAGAACGCTCTGACGTACACTGACTTGTCTCATACAGCAGAAGAGTGTGAGACCTTTCAGTTCCTTGCAGGTATTGCTAACACAAGGGTAAATCCAGTGTCTGCTTTGGAAAATGAAATCTTGCTCTTAATGCTTTGTTTTGTGAGGGCAGAGTTCTCCTACTGGTTGTTGATCTCCTGCTTATCATTCAGCTGGAACTCATAAACTACTTCCTTAGAAACATTTCTTTGTGAGTGGAGATTTTTCTGCTGCCTCTAAATTATACAGTTACACTGTAGACACTTCTCAGGATATTGCCTTAGGCATTTCCTAAATTCCAGCAGTTCCATCTGAAAGCTTTTTGCCTGTGAAAGAAGATCGTTGCACATCTTTAGGTGAGAAGTTGTGTGGACCAAAAATGACACATGGGAATATAAGTTTTGAGAAAAGAAGCTTCATCATATGGTGCCCCTATGCTTCTAGATACATACACACACACACACACGTTTTTACTGATACTTGGATTTTATATTAATGGCTCATTGGATCTAAGGCAGTTGAGCTCTCTGTTTTACAGCAAATAATTTACGTTAGCAGACATTAAAAGTTGCCAGTAATCAGTCATGAAATAGAGTCCTTATCTTTGGTTACTTGTACCATAAGTGGGTAACTCCTTCCTACTTTTACAGCAGTGTGTGGGTCAGGCTGACTTACCTGGTTATTCACCTAAGGTTTGTTAAAAATAGTAATATTTCTTCTTGACTTAATTTCTTTAGTGGTTTGGATGCAACAGGATTAACAAGGCAATGCAAGTATTGAAATTGACTATAAAAACAACAATTCTGCCTTTCAGATATCTTGCCAAAGAAGATCCTAGCTAGCAAATACCTAAAAATGCTTGAAAAAGAGAAGCGAGATGGAGAAGTGAGGGAAGACAATGATGAGGCTGAGGAGGAAGAGGATGAAGACAAAGCTGTTGGTGACAGTGTTGGATCTTAAGGCCAATGGAGAATTGTTTCATAGTCGATCCATTTTTCTATTGTATAAAGGATGTTATTTTTATGACTGAGAATCCAGATGCTGGATGTATTTTTACACTGAGCCATCTGCTTTTGCTTTAAGAAGTTTAGAAATTGAACTTTGTACTCGTTGGAGAATGGAATTCTTCCCTCAGAAACACAGTGGGGTAGGAAGAGACAGTGCAAACCTGACAGCAGAGCTTGGTCAGATGATTTGAAATGACTTTGTCAGACAATCATTACCCAAATTTAAAATTTCTTACAGGTAGCTTTCAGTTCAAAAGCTCCAAAAGTGGACCAAGTCCATTAAAAAGTTGTCTGTAAAAGCAGTCATGTGGGGACCCAAATGGGAGAGGGGATCCATGCCAAGAGCTAATGGTGGTTCTGTAGCTGTGGTGGTAAATGGGGTAGAAAATTATGTAAATATGTGCATCCAGAACCCTTTTCTTGAATGAACTCCACTTCTGCAGTTTCTCTTGCCAAAATGCACATTGAAGTCTGTTAATTGTGGGTTCTTGAAAAAGAACAGCTCCTTTACCATGTGAGTGACAGAGATGGATTTTTTATTTGGTTTTGGTTTGCTTTTCTTTTTTTGCTACAGAAATGGCAACCATCCTGTGTAGAACTTTGCATGCAACTTTTTAAAATAAATGATTTGTATGAAAACTTGACAATGGATGCAGAAACCTCCTGTAGTTCTTTCTAGTTTCAGTCACACACGTGCTCAGTGTGGCAATGTCTGAGAGAGAGAAGTGACCAAGATCTGTCCCCAGGGGTGAAAAATGCCCCAGGTAAGCCAGGGAATGTTAACAGGTAATAAAAACCTCCCACTCCAAAAAAGCTGGGCAGCAGATTGGCAAGGAATTTGTCTCAAGCAATATGGAGGGCATGGTTAAGTTACCAGAACTGAACAGCTGAACAATTTCTCTTGGATTGAAAACACAACCACACTCAACTTCTCTTAAAACATAGCAGGGAGCTCCAGCATCTCCACAATCCAGCACATTCCATATTCTAAGAAAGCCAAGTGGAGCTTAGGCAGGTAGGGTCAGGGACTGGCAGAGCTACTGAGCCACACCAGAAATGCTCCTGATGTTTTAACAGATCAGAGGATGCTGCACTTTAAGAAATTTTCCTGAAGTTGCCATAAATGAAAATCATATTGTGCCAGGAATGCTGCAGTGAATGCTGAGTAGAGCTGGATCCCTGGGGAAATTCCCAAGTGGGTAAAGGCAGAACTAAACCATTGTTCCAAGAGTTGGTTTGTGCTTTTTTGTTTTGTTTTGTTTTGTTTTTTCGTTTGGGTTTTTTTTTAATATTATTAAAAGTGCATGGAGATGGGTGGAAAACTTGAGTGTGGAGTGCTGTTTGGTGGGAGGGGGTATCAGTTTTTTGAGAAAGAAAAAAAAGATTCACCTGCACAAAATTGTACAGTGACTATCTAGCAGAAACAGGGATGAGGGCAACAAGCAAATACCTGAACCATGGGTGGTTCTCTTCAACCGAAGAGAGGAACATCCCCAAACAGCCCTGGCAGGGGTCTGACCACAGCCCCATCCCTGCACCCTGGGGACAGGAGGCAGGTGGGAGAGGGGGGAAAAGGGACTGGGAAAGGGGATGGAAGGTGTTTTAATTTTTGATTTAATTTCTCCCCTAATTCCACCTAATTTGTCATTAAATTATATCCTTTTCCCTCCAGTCACATCTGCTTTGCCCAGTACAGCAGCTTTTCAGTGACCTCGCTGTCTGTACATCAGCCCTTGAGCTTTTTAATCCTATTTTCTCCCTCTGTGCAAACTGCATCATTTAACAGGAGCTTCCTCAAAAGTGACCAAGTATAAGGTGGTGTGGGATTTTAGGCAGTGGAACCCAGGCCAGGGGACACTTTTGGATTAATTATTATTATATGATTATTACAGACATGTTTCTATTGTTTTTTCTCCCGACAATACCAGCTTGTGAGACCCTTCCCCACCCCAGCAGTGCTGCTCAAAAGACATAAAGTTTCCTAAACTTGCCAAAATGACAAAAGAACTGTGGTTACTAAGTATAAATCACCACATTTCATCCCTCTCAGAAGTTTCCTGTGGGATGATGAACATATTCTGTGAATTCCTGAGCCCAGAAGAATGTGCACACCCTTCTGGATTCATTCAGCCAGAATCCTCGGTGGGAACTTCAGAGCTGCCAGAATTGCCACAGCCCTCTCCAAGGCCCTGCAGCTGCCAAAGCTCATTGCCATCAAACCAGTAAAGGGTTATTTGTTTTCCCCAAGAGCCTGACCCAGAGCAAAACCTCATCCAATTCAAAGTGGTGTTTCAAAAAACAATGGAAAAAATAAAGGGAAGAGACAGCTCTGAGTATTACTGAGTAAAACCAATTTGTGTTTGCAGGGTTGGGCTCCCAAAGGAAGCTCCTTGGCATCTCTGCAATTCTGTTGGATGCTTTATAGTCACTACCAGGTGCTACATTTTCTTCATTTAACAATTGATCACTGTAGGGATTCACTTAGAAAGAAAAAATAAAAAAGGAATTTCAAGCATGGTTTCAGGCATGTGGTTTCCAAAATGTACATCTTCCCAAAAGAATTCCAGGATTACAACTTGTAAGCAGTTAAAGCAGCATGGATTGGGCCTGGCTGGGCACAGAGAGGGTGGAAGCACAGGGAAACATCCAAACACAAACACAGGGAGAAATGCAAGGGAGGGCAATGGACCAGAGATTTTGGCAGAGTCTCACAGTGCATAAGTAACTGCAGAAAATGGCCAAATATTAAATGAAAAGAGATCAAACAAGATCTTGTAAAGATGAGGAATTTTATTTTATTGACATTCTATGCGGCAAAACAAAATTGACACCATACAAAATAACTTTATAAAATATCATTCACATCATTATTTTGTCAGGAATTACAGCATTCTGAGCTTGTTACAAGTCTTCTGTTTTGAGGTGAAAAAAACTATGCTAAATCTTTAGTATTAGTTGTATATATACAGTAAGAAACCAGAACAGAACCTGTTAGGTTTTTCATGAGTTTATTGCAAAAGTAGTGCAAACTATTTTACCTTGCAAGCTGTAAAACAAACTTGGAAAAGGACCCACCTAAGCTTAAAAACATGACAATAAATGCTCAATTTCACAGCCTTTGAAGCTTCCTTCAACAGTTCTCAACAAAAATTCCCCATCTCTGCACATTTTTAGATTTTCACTGACTCGGAAATGAAGGAGTAGAGGGTAGACCTGCAGTAGGGAGCAGGCAGAGAGCAGGAGGGTCCTGATCCAACATGGGACACTGCTCTTACCCATGGATTTGGGGAATCACCCCCAAAATACCCACCAGTGGGGCAGGTTTGGTCACTGTGTGCCCCCAATTAATCAACTGCCCCTTTCCACAGGGGCAGTTTCGTATTTGAGAAAAGAGTCAAGAAAGCAGAACGAGCTGAATAAAATCCACAAACCATAATTAAGAATTAGGAACATGTATTGTCTGTTTTAGGAATATAGTATCCTTTTCCTCCTTTTCTGAAGTCTATAAAGCAAATTTCCATGGTCCCCCTCCCCGTGTGTACACACTGCAGGGCACATCCCACCCCAAACTCCTGCATGATCCCAAGGCAGGATACTACATTCTGCGAGATCCAGAGAAAACAACGGCCTAAAACCCTACTGGGGTCCCCCAAAGCAAACAGGTAGCTAAGTCGTCTCCTAAAAAACCAGAAAAGCAAACAAATGCTACATGAAAAATGTTAAAGAAACAAAATGCAGCATATTCAGGCTCTTTTTTATTTTTTTATCTTGAGGTACCTATATAAATATTACCTTCTGCCCAAAGTACGATTGGTTTTGTTAAAAAACTAAAGTCCTTATCCCGAGCCAATTGCAGGGCAAACATTATTACTGAGAAAGTGCAACCATGCTGATCATTTATCTGCAGCATATTAAAGGATGATTAGGCTTTAGAAAGTATAGCTTAAGTCTAGACCTGATGGAGCAGTTTTATAAAAACACTGAACAGAGGCATTTTCCTTTTGCTCGAGTCTCTCTGCAACAGAAAGCCTTAGGAAACAGCTGGGGAGTCCTGCCATGATGGAATGCACTTTTATAATCCCATATATAGATTTGTTTTTTCTTTTAATATTTAAACTAAATATGATTTTACAGCAAAGATTCCCCCTCTGTAGTAGGTACTGGTAAATAGTGGATTTTTAAAAAATTTTTTAAACTTCAAAAAATGATAGCATATCACAACTTAAAGCTTTCCAAAAAGGAATTCTTTTTGAGTAAAAAAGGTTCACGTAGTAGAAAAAGTTTACACATAGCTGTAAACTGTCACATACAAAACTGCGGAAAGGTCAATGATGTTTTATTCCCTCACCCCTACACGTGTATCCCTTCATTTTATATTTATATATGTACACATACACAAAGTCATGTGCTATGTGCATATATAGAGACAGAGATGTAGAGATCTGGGGTCAGGATTAAACATTTCCAAAACCTTCTTTATTGGGTATTTCTCTTTGCCTAGGTCAGCTGTGATACATGATTTTACAACTCGCTACACCAAAAAGTATTTTCAAATTCAGGTTTTTGTGGCGCAGTTAAAAACCATCTGCTGTTTTTAATCAGGAACATGAGTTTTGATTGTTGTGCACTGGGGAGAAAAAAACACAAAAGGCACAAAGAATAGAACTCAAATCCAAGATTGTTGTTTCAGAACAAGAAACCCAAGGGTTTGGGCCATGGATGGGGTTGGTTTGGTCACCTTTGCCAAATCTCCTAGACAATTTGAGTAATTAGCACCCAACTGGTTACATGAGGTAGATCCAAATTGGAAAAAAAAATAAAATAAAAGCAAGCTGGGTCCCCAACACTTTTTTTTTTTTTTTGCCTTGATTAAAAATGTTTTAAGGATCCTATGTCAGTCATAAGAAGTGGAAGCAATGGCACCTACCCAAAAGCAAGCACGGAATTCAAGAATGGCTTTTTCTGGGATGTAAAATTTGAAGTGTTAAATCACAATCCTCCTTCAGGCAGGTATTTGCTGGCAGGGGGAGGGAGGAGAATAGGTCTGACAACAAGGACAACAAAAAGCTGGGATTTGGGAAAGCCTGTTTGGGGTCAGCTGCCAGAGGAATGCCCAAGAGCCTGTGACAGCCAGCACCCAAAGAGGCATCACAGTACAGACAGCTACAGGTGTCCCTTGTTTCTCACATCAGGAGACTGCCTTGACTAACACTGAAGCTCTACAGGAACATCCTCCTGTAGTTAAACAGTATTTTTGCATACTCTGAGAGGAATCTGACACATTTATCATTTAGTTAAGGCTTAATTTAAAGTGGTGTGGCCACAGAGCATCACACAAGTGCTCACCTAGGGCAGCGAGAGAAGCAATGGGTGAGTTCCACCCCCTGTGACCCCCAGCACTGCCAAGTGATGCCACAACCTCCATGGCAAACCCTGCAGTGCCAGGGATGCCCTGCAGATCAGTTGAGGGGAATTCTGGGCCTGGTTTTGCATTACAAGTGCTACTCTCACTCAACACTACTCAACACACATTTAGTACCACTTGGAACAACCTTAACATCATAGCTTTCTTTTTTGCTCAGAAAAAAAAACAACAAACAAACTTTAAATGGTTACAAAAACATTCTGATTGGAGGGAACAATTACAATATGAAGCTTCTGGATTGATTTTTGGTTCTTTTTTTTTCAGTTATTTTATAAAAAATAATTTTAAAAGAATTTTTGAAACTATTAGAAGATTAAAACCTTAAAAGATAAAGTCAGTTAATTTTGCAATGTACCAAAATTAAAGCAAAAAAAAGATTTAAATCAGTATATTCTTTTTTCCATCTTGCCCTCCCAGGATCAAGTCCAGCACTCTGCTGCACAGAAATCTGGGGCTGGATCTTTACTTATCAACTGCCCTAAATGCTGAAATCTTTGTGATTGTACAATAAAATACTGCAAAAGCCAGGGAAATTGTGCTTTTTATTTCCAGCCAAATACTGCCTTGGTATCTTTTACAGACAACCTATACACTCTCCCTATCCTGTCACACATGTGTGTGCACACACACAGAAAGGGACACAGATCCAAAAAATCTACTAAACTTTATCAACAAATTACAGAATAGAAGTGGTAACATTCTTCAGGATGGCACAGAACTTTGCCAGATGTAATTCCTCATTGCACCTCATTGAAAATTTGATTTTCCAAGAAAAATATAAAACTTACTCCTTAATGGCTTTTGATGGTTTTTTGGTTTTTTTTTTTCCTCTTAGTTTCTTTAAAATACAGTTATGAAGTTGTCATTTGTTAATGAGATGAGCAACTGAAAGGCTCAGTCTTTAACTTTCACAAGAAAATCTAACAGGAATGACAGACTTTGGATCAAATCCTTGGTTTTTAATAGCATAGAAGCAGTGCTATAAAACAGTGAGGTTTGAGCACCTCACAGTTGATGCAGAACTTAACTTTGGTGAAATCTAGAAACAAAATTCACTGCATCTTGTGTTGGTACATGAGGGGTCTGATCCAACCCCCAGCAGCTGAAGCTTTGGGGTGCCCATGAAGCCCAGACAGGATCTGCTTTGAGTCAAGTACATATCAGGCAAAAATGTGCAATTTCACAAAAACCAGCATGACTGAAGCTTCCTCTGATCATGACTTTAAAAGCAGGAAAACCTGATAAATACAGAAAAGAGTCCACATTATATTTTTTTTTTTTTTCTGACAGGAAATCTAAGCTAACAAAGCAAACACAAACAGCACCAGCCAGGGGATCAGAGACTCCCAAGCTTGCCTGCTGACCTGTTCACCATTCATGCTTGCCAAGCACACCCAAAAAAACCCCAATAAAATGACCAGAAAAGTTTAAATTTATATTTTGGGGACAACTCCTAGGCTTGCTGCCAGGTCAGACAGCATCTGCAATCCCTGCTGATGAGCAGAGAGCAGCTCTGCTCCAGCAGGTGTTTAGCTGTGCTTAAAGAAGGGAGGAAAAAAATAACAAAGTCCATGGTTCAAAGTTCAACAGCACATCCAAAATGTGGGAAAAAAATGTAACTAAAACTTGTGCACTCCTGAGAGCCTTGTGGAGAGGATTATTCCCTTTGACACAGAACTGCCATGCAAACCAAGGCTCCTCAGGGAGCCTCAGGGAGGTTGGTTGGTGAAGAACATCCCCAGCAGGTTTACACTGGATCTGCTGAGGCAGTGCATAGACAAATCCAAAGGAATTGCTTTTTTTGGGGATATTTAGGTGGGAGCAAGGAGCAGCCACAGCCTGCAGCTGGTGCTGTGGGTTTGCAGGGCTGCCACTTGCAGAACTCCTACAATGAACTCCTGCCAACCTCTCATCCCTCCAGATCCAGCAGCGCCCCTGGCCCAACCCAGCCAAGTCAGAGCTCCCCAACACCAGAAAACAACTCAGGGTGCTCAGGCCCTGCAGCCTTCCCCTTCTGGGATGGGGCCAGCAGATGGGTGCAAGGGTACAGGATTTCTCAGGGGCACTTGCAGAGAAGCCAGAAGGAAAGCTAAGAATTAAACTGTCACCTTAACAAGTGCTTAAATTGGCAATTTTGAAAGAAATCCCTCCCCTCATTTCCTCTCTCATTTCCCCAAGGCTTGGGGAACCCAGAATTTCTCTTATCTAGGGCATGAGCAGCACCAGCATGGAGCTCCTTCACTCCCCCAAACTTCCTGATGATCCTGGGTCTGCCTTGCCTGGAAAACACAAAACTCTGCTCCCACCAATGACAGACAGAGGAGCTGTTCAACATCTCTGCACAGTGCAAGCCCTACCAGCAATAGTGTCCACAATCTGCAGTGCACAATGTAGTGAAACATCTCCTCCAAAGTAGCCACTTACCCTGCACTTCACACTTTTGGGGGGCCTTTGTTAAACCATGACTGAGAACTGAACCAAACTGACAGGATTTTACCATGTTCAGTTATCAATGAGCTGATTTAGAATAGTTTATTCAGTCATTTGCAAAATCTGGGTTCCACAAAGTCAGGACACAAGCAATTCTCCTGCCATGGATGAGCTTCATTAGTGTCTAGGCCCAGAGATTAGGGGAAGGAAATTACAGGGAGCACAGAATCTCAGGAAACTCACTCTGACAGGCCAAAATCCACAGCAGAAAGCCCAGTTACTTGTAAATAAAAATCAACTTTAACACTGCTATGAAACCACACCAGCACACTGTGCTCCAGCAGATAGTTCTGTCAGCAGAGTGGTTTGTTCTGAGATAAGGAAGCTTGTTTGGAATAATTGTAAACAAAATCTGCTGTATTAACACAGTTTTCTACAGTTTCATTTCAGATCACCTAAAGTACCCTCAGTCCACGTGCACTGATGTCAAGGTTGAGTTTTGGCCAAGCCTTTGCACAGAACTGAAACCAAACAGTCCCAAGATGAACACACTCAGGTTTGGGGCTGTTTTTTGGTGTTTTGGTTTGTTTTTTTCCCCACATTTTAGAGTTTAGCATTTTCTGAGCAGGGAATAAAGTATTTTCATTCTTACAGTTGCAGGTCACCTTACCTAAAAAAACACATTGAAAAAATAATCCAATACATATTTTTTTGCCTCAGACTCAAAATGTATTTCAAGCACCTTCATGTCATTTGCAGAGAAAACCTGACATTTTCTGGCCAACAGGTAAAGTACAGAAACATTTTTCATTTGGGAAACAACAGTATAGAAACTCAAGTGAAGGGACAGGTCACAGAGGGAGCTGCTGCTATGGAGTGACCCTGACCAGAAGCAGATGTGCCAGATGTGCCACTTGCCAGATCTGGTACCCTCTCAGTACACAGGGATGCCTCTGGAAGACAGAGGGAAGGCTGAGCAGCCACCCAGGATCACAGTATGGCACTGCCCAATAAGGAACAGACCAGGACAAGCCCAGTCCCTCTGGGAGCATTTTGGCTGCACAGTGGGAAGTTCACTTCAATTAATTCTTCCATGAAGGAATACAGGAGGTAGCCTTGAACTGCACCTGCTTTGAAACTAAAGATTCCCACAAACCCACTTTTGTAGTGATTTGGCCAAGCAATTACATTCAAATTAACACTTCAAAGAAACTACTCTGACAAAGTAACTGAAACACCAAATGGGATCAAACGGGTTCTGTGCCACACCAAGCATACACAGCAACCCCTTCCCACACAATTTGGATTAAACCCTCTCAGAAATGCATCTTTCCAGTCATTAACCCTCAGAAACAGAAGGCAGAACCTGCTGGTTTGCACCCTAACATCAGCCAGTGGGGCTGGAGTTGGGGTCTGTCCTGTCCCTGAGGGTTCTGGAAGCAAAAGGCAACTGCTGATGGATGGATGGATGGATGGATGGATGGATGGATGGGAGATCCATGGGCAGCTCAGAGCACTGAAACTCTGCACTGCCCAATCCCACACCATGCAGGGACAGACAGCCAGACATCATAACTGGATCCCAAATCCCTGACATTCCACTAAATTCTGCCACATCCATGGACTCTCCTTCTGCAACACAAGAATGAGACAAGCAAGGAACACCTGGGAGAGCTACATCTGATAATCCAAATATTACATGAATGCCATCAGTCATCAAACTGATACCAAAACTGGCATTTGAACCTTGCACAGACAATGAGTACAGTGAGAGCTGAAAAACTGCATCTCTGTGGTCTGGGAGAAATGTGCACAGAGGAGAGAAGGAAGAAATGTTTTATAAATTCAGACAAACTCTAAGTATTTCCACTGTGATACAGAAACTGTGCCCTTCTTGGATTGACACCATAATGCACACAAAGTCTAACAGCATTTAACACCAAAGCTCACACCTCAACACTGGAAAATATGGCAGTATTCTGGAAAATAGAACAAGGAATCTTGTTATATCCCCAGCATTTCAGTACTTGCTGTGCAGAGCACTATTTACAGTATTTTCAAACAGCTACAGCAGATGCAAAAAAAAAAAAAAAATCTTACAGTAAAAAGGGAGTTTAAAAACCCAACAATCAGTGCAATTACCTTCTACTTGAAGTTTTCCTTAAGAAAGATGGCATGTGTGCATCAAGAAGCATGTGACCAAATGGAATATAGAAGTAAAAAACAAAGGACTGCCCTGCATTAGGAATGGGGAAAGCCACACCAAGAGAGATACTATGGTAGGAGAAGAGCATTAAAAAAACAGGAAAACAAGTGAGCTTAATTACACTAGTCTCAAGTGTGAAAAATACTGAGAACTCTTCTTACATTCGTTTAGTTAATGAGTAAAAGATATATTATTAAAAAAAAAAGTCCCTTATGGGTTATTTATGCCACCAGAGGTGCTTATTTGACTGAGTCTGCTATTTAACCAAAAGCCTTTGGGCACATACATGAACAACTTTAGTCAGAAAGAAAAACTTAGAAGCATCTTAGAAACTTCAATCTTTTCAGAAAAAAAAAAAACCTAAACTCCTCACAGCTCCTCTCCAGAAGTTTTGATTTGATAATCCTCGTGGAAAAACCTCTGGTCTTATGTTATAAATATGATCCAACAAGAACAAGACTCTGTTACAACAAAGGCTGCAGGAGTTATCGAGAGAGGCAGAATTAAAGCCAAACCTTCCCAACCTTTTTGCTTTTACAATCAGGGAATGCTGCCTGGGGGCCTGGATGGAGATCAAAGGGATTTGTAACCTGACAGATCAAGAAACAAGGGAATTCCTGTGCCAAAGCCTCTGGAACATGGAAGATCATTGATTGTAATTCACAAAGTCAAATATTCTAAAGCAAGCCAAGCCAAAAAAAGGAGCTCTAATAAAACAAGTGACCTCACTCTGTACATCAGTGCATACACACACACGTGTCAAATTGCATAGGGCTGTCTTAAATGCCACATCAAGGCAGAGACAAATCCACCTCCTTCCAGCTTTTCCCAACAGGACATTTGCTCCTAAGGATCAGCTCAGTTGTCTCCTGGGGGCTGGAACAGATGGAGTGGACTCGTTACTCTGTTCAGCCACTGCAGCAGAAATTTCCACCACCAAGCAAACTTCATTATTGCATTAGATTTTGCACATCAGGGGAAAAAAGACAAACTTTTAAGTATTTTGTATATTTTGACAGTACTTGTCACCTCCCAAGAGGAGCACTTCACACTTGCTGATGCTGTTTTGGGGGGGGTTGTGCCATGGGACTCCTTTGAACAGGCTGGAAAATGCCCCAAAGTGCCCAAGGGTGGCACAAATTTGATTATTGCTGAGCTGACCTGGACAGTGACCCAGACTCAGAGCTGTGACCTCAGCTGGCACTTCTCCACCAGCAGCCTGGGGGAGACAGAGACTTCTTGAGCTTTGTGCTGACCTGAGATGTTGCTGTTCTACACCAGACATGTGGGAAGTACAGAATAAAAAATAATTCTAGGATTTTATGTGTATGTGGCAGGTTTTTTTGGACAGGAGACATTTTAGAGTATGTAATTTATGTTAAAAATATTCCCAGAAAGAGAGGTGCTGGACTTCCAGCATGCTGTACTTTACAAAGTATGTACCTAATCAGTATTTTTTTTTTTAATTATTCACTATTTCACCACTGGTGGGAGGGAAAAGGAGGGAGATACAAGTGAGACATGAGGCTTAGAAATTAATTTGCCCATCACCAAATAAATACAGACCTACTTTACACCTTTACCAGTTGTGAAGTCTTTCTGTGAATCACAAGGCATAAAGAATTAGCAGTACTAGAGGCTTAGAAAGGTCTGTAAAAGGTAAAAATGTCCTGAAATGGACATAAACATCCCAAGTTCTTCATACTTAGGGAAGGAAAGCTACATAATTTCTGCTCATTCCAAGAGAATGCACAAACAACAGCTACTCTCAGATGAAGGGCCTGCCTAAAACTCCTTCTCTCAAAAAGGAAATATCTTAAATAGGATGCAGTGCAGTCCCAGGCTGCTTCAGAAATGAGATTTAAGGTCAAGACAGATCCTGCCCTCCTCACCCCATCTGACCACCTGTACAATTCCACTGCCCCAGATCTGCACGGAAAGAGGGGGATGAATTTCACATCCAAGAGGTCTCTGCATAACAGACAGAAAATAAGTTAAATGATGTCTTAAAACTGATGATCTTTATCCTATTTGCTAAGAAGAATTCATATAAAAATAATTCTTATATAAAACTCTGCCAAATGAGTATCTTCACTGAAACAGGAAAGCTCTGAAGGAAACACAGAGAAGTGCAACACACCCACCACGGGGAGGATCTGCAGCTTAGGGGTGCTTGAGGGGAGGTAGGTAAAACCTCGCTGGCACACAGCAAGACAGACACTGCTACCTAGGATTTGCTTCAAATTTACAGAAATCTGTATTTATAGAACTACAACCAAGAAGACACTGGGAGCCAGCAGCCTAATCACCCAATTAGAATAGTACAAATATGATTATTCCATTAACAGGTTTTACATTTCACCTACAAAACACCGACAACTGACACACTGCTACAAGGTGAAGATCTGAACTGGAACTATGTACCTAAAAAAGTCTTTATGCAGCAAAGGTTGGGCATTTTCTAGCTTATCCAACACCACCTGGTTGCAGCTGACCTGCTCTGTGGCCCAGAGCTCTGCATGGGTTAAAGCTACTTGCCCATCCCAGTGGCCAGAGGTAAAAGTGTCCAAACAGAGACTGAGCAGCTGCTTGGAGAAAAGGGAAAAGACAAAGCAAAATCCATCAGTGGAGGAGAATGAAGGTTTTTCCAACCTGCCTCTCAGCATCTTATTTCACTTATCCCACAGAAAAACAAACAAGATCAAGTCAGCATAAACAACTTTCCTGGCCTTTTTCCATTTTCTCCTAAACCTGCTCGTGGCATCGTCATTAGTGCAATGGTTTACATGTGTGTTATGGTTTTTATGAATCCAGTGTGCAAACTAACAGAAGCATCTGTCTCATAATTATCAGTTTTAATTAATGCTTCTCCTTAGAGAATGGCAAAACTCTCACGTTTCCTATGGATCTTATGCATAATGAAGAGAGCTTCACCTCCCTCCCTAAGTAAACTTCAGTTTCCTAATTTTTACCTTTACTGCATAGATTCTCTGACTTGTGCCTAACTTCCAGCAAGCCACTCTCCTCTAGCAGAGCTCCTGCTTCACCACTACTCAACATTTAAATAAAATACAATTGTTTTGTGCTTGAATGAATGTAGGATGTTGGTCTTGTGTGCGTCTGAGCCGCAGAGGTAAAACCTGCTGTGTTGTGTGCACATTGAAAAAGCCTTTCTGCAAATCCCAAGCTACAATAGACACTGGCTGCATCTCTCTCCTCTCACCACATCGATTGCATATTTTTTTTTTTTTGCATTTGAGGAGTAATGTCCCCACAAAAAGGATCTCACTTTCTAAGTTCAAAGCATTCTTGATATGTTAACAGAAGTATAATGAGCACTCCTTAGTAAATAAAAATAAATAATAGCATCTAGTCTATCACATTAATACTGTGAAACATATATAAAATTTACATTAACTCAAACAACAGTGAAAAAGGATTGTACTGTATTTATCACCACAGACCCGTATTATTTAGAGACTTTGGAAAGTAAGTGTCACAGTCCTGTATGACAAATTCTAAAGTTAGCTGTCAGTATGATTTTAAAAAAAAATCTTTACAAATTTTTTTAAATGGCACATTTTCTTCTGCCAATCTAACTGGAGCTATTAAAAGCTTAGGTACAGGTTTACTCTTTTTTTTTAAGCTCATCTTTAGTCTATGAAAAACATTTTAAAATGCAGCACAATAAAAAACATTCAAGAACAAGCTTCAGAAAATACATTTGTCCTTAGACACACAGAGAATAATCTGAGAATAATCTTTATAAGACAATTAGAAACCAGAATTTTGTCACGCTCTTATTTTTGAAAATAAAAATTTTGTAAATGCATCTAGAATAATCAAGGCTTCATAAATACTCAAAAAATGCTTTGCTTTCCTTTGTACTTAAAGCTGATTCACAGCGTTTTAGCTCATCAAACCTTAGTATGAATTAGATCTTTCCAAATTATCAAAACCAACTCAATGAACAGCAAACTGAATGAGGAGTTTTGTGGGTTGGGTTGTTGGTTTGTTTTTTTTTGTTTTTCTTCCCTAAGCCCTGAGATTGCAGCTCTTGATTTAATTATAAAATCTGGGTCTGTTTTATACCAAGCAGCTCAGAGATTTTTGGCAAACCACATTTCCGACAACAGTGGGGTTTGGTACAAGAACGCAGTTTGTGATCAAGTCTGAAATTCTGGACGGAAGGCTTCCTTGCAAATGGGAAAGAAAGGAATAAAGATGCATCACTCATTGCTGGCTGTCCCTGGGCTGGGGCATCTGTTGGTCTAAGTGCAGCTGGTCTGGTGTGAATCCAACTCTGCCTTGTCCGGAGCCGCTGAACATTAAAACATGTCAAGCAAAGTACATCGTGCGCAGCGTGTCCTGGTGCACCTGGACTGCCTTAGCAAGTGCTTGGTGGTCTCTGCCGTTGCTCTGGCCAGAAGTGTGGCTTCCTTCAGCACTGAAAGAGAAGTGAGGGGGGGGGGAAAACAAAAACCAACAGGTTGGGGGGGGGAAGAGAAACCCTATTGTCGCCCTGATTTTTTAAGATTTTCTAAGCCTTCTGATGTTTACATTTTTGTAACAAACTTTCTCACACACTTTCCGTAAATAACTTATTGTTTTGCATTCTTTTATGGAGGAGGAGAAATTTGATGGACTCTCGGTTTGTCCAGTGTCATTGGAGAGCTGGCACTTTCACCCTACAATCCACTGTCACTTTTGGAAATCTATAAATGTTGGAGTCAGAAAATAAACTCCCCTTTTTTCACCTTGAGAGCAGCGGTGTGTGCGTTGTGTTGTTTCGTGTCCTATAATGACACCCTATTTAATCTGCCTTTCCTTGCATGTGTTTCTGTATCATTACTTTCTTCTGAACAGAATGGTCAAACATTAATTACCCTTAAAGCACCACTGAGGTTCTGAATCAGAAAACAGCATGTACAGGAATATCCTCTGCTTTGTTTCAGCAGCAAGAGCAAATCCACCCTTGAACTGCTGAGGACACCACTGATCCCAGAATTGACAAGCCCCACTGCCTTCTAATTCTGCAAAACTGCAAAGGTCTGAACTCACCTATCGTGTTCCTTATCCACCAGATGGTACCTGGCCCTGAAGGCCACCAGGTGAGCGTAGTAGGCGGGGGCAGGGATGGAGACGGAGCGCGTGCAGCGCACGTACGTGTGGCACAGCTGGTAGGTGAGGATCTGCAGCTCGTCCGACGAGAAGCGATTGTCATCCCACAGCACATGGTAGTGAGAAGGTCTGCTTGTTCCCTGGAGCCAGAGCACACAGCTCATCAGCACTCCCAAACATCTCCTGAGCTTCCAACCTCTGCTGGGAACTGCAGTGAAATGGCTGCTTCCTCAAAAACCACAGGCAGCAGTTCTACACACCCCAGCTAGTTTTTCCCTTCAAAGGCAAACAGCCTCCTTCCTTGCTGCCTATCAAACCAATCCCTTCCCCTTTTTTGACAGGGCTGTGTTTCTGAAAATTTCACCTCTGAAATGAAATGATCATACTGAAATGCACTTTCATCTTGGAAACCTCAGATCTGACAAAAAGCCATCAGACAAAGTAGCTTTAGTATAAACATTAACAGATACCATGCCACACAAAATGCCTTACCTGAATCCCAGCATGACTACACAGGTAGAAGTCAAACTCTGAGGGGTGGGTGATTTTTGTGTCCACTGTGGTACCAGCTGGAATGTTTCCACTTTTTCCAACCTGTGTAAACAGGAAATGCAAAGACACTGAGGTACAACACAAAGGATTTTTTTAAAATTTTCAACTGTATAGCCAGGAAAACAATCACAAAAAAAAATCTATAAAAAGCACAAAGTGTAGAAAGATTTTACAAAACTTTTAATTTTGTTCCAACTGAAAATTTGGAGCGTCTCTACTACAGAGAAAGAAAAAAAGAGACAAGCTGCAAAATCTTCTTAGATATTACCTAAAAAGATTTGGTTTTCTGAATTATGTAAAAAGAATTTCCTGCAACTGGATTGTCAAAATTCTTTTCACCTTCCCATTCCAGGATAGAAGTAACTTTTCCTGTTTATACCTGGACAATCCTTCCTTGTCAGACAGGCCACCTCTTCCCTCAAAATCTCTTCAAAGCAGAACATCAAAATACTCTTTACTTTCAAACAATTTAACATCTGTAACCACAGCATTGATTAATATAACAACCACCTTCATGTCAGCTTTGGGAGTTGCTCATTATTGCCTTGAAGCCTGGTGGGGTCCAAGTGCTCCCACAGAGAAGCCTGACAGAAGGAAAAAGAACATGGAAAGCCCAGTCTGTGAGCAGAGCTTTGCCATGAGGAACTCTCCATTCTCAGCAACAGCTCTTGAAGAGTCTCCTCTTCACACAGGAAGTGCCCAAAATTGACTTGTGGAGTCTGATCTCCACCCAGAAAGTGCCACAAATGAGCAGGACCTGGTGACCTGGCTGCCTGCTGGAGCTCTGGGGTCCCAAGCAGAACATACCCGTTCGTTTTTATCCGTGCAGAAGAGTCTGGTGTGGTGCCTTTTCTGCACCACTATAAATGTGATGCCAGGCTGATAATCCTTCTCCAGTTTAATGCAAGCCTCCCTGATAGCCAGCAGCTCGTGGTGGAGAACCTGAGCCACACAGAGAGAGAGGTGTGATCAACATGAACCATTGCCATCATACAAATTCCTCTTATTTATCTACAGATGTTTTTCATTTATCCACAGATAATTTATCATGTTCCTTCTGGCACTGTCACTCAGAGTAATGAGATATCAAAGCTTTCAGGACCAAATCTTAATTTCTTCCCTTGATGAGGGCAAATTACATCAGCAGTTTCCTGAGCCAGGAGAGAGCTGCTTCCAGATTTGTTCAGCTCCAAGCACGAGGCTCAGACTAATAACCTGCATGTCAAAATCTCCTTAACTACCAAATACAAATGAACATTTAATTAGGCTGCTGAATGCAACACACTAATTATTTTCAGACTAGAACAAGGGATAAAATCCAGAAGTGGTCAGCTGCTCTTTCCCAGCTTTGTGCAGTCCCATGCAGGACTACAGATATCAATAAGGCAAGTGGAACAAACCAAAAAGCAATTATTTAGACTGTGGGTTAATTGTACATGAAAAATTCAGTGAAAACCAATGACAATTGAAAAGAGAATATATCAAAAGTTCATACAAAGATTATTTTATCAATTCAAGTTTAGCAAGTGATCTTTCCTCTCTTCCCCCTGGATTTTGACAAGCTGACTCAATTCTGTATCTTTTATTTACACACATAAAAACTAGAAAGAAAAGTGTACATAAATATCTTTAAAATATATAGAAAAGTATTTCATAAAATATGGTACCAGCAAGCAAACAAAATAAATATGACAGAGGATCTGATGAGATTTATCAGAATAAAAATGACTGAAAATCCAGTATTTATTAATCCTCTTAAAAAAAAAAAAAACCATATAATTTTTCTTTACTGCCCAAGTTATATGAGATACAGTCTGACTAATATATCCTAAATAGGAAACAGATGTGGAACATAACTTGAGTGCTAAAACTACATTTTTTCACTAATAATTCTGTCAGAGAAAATATTTTAAAGGGGAAAAGTACTTTCAAAAGCACATGAAAAGTATGCAAACACTTCTCCTTGTTGAGGGAAGATTTGTTGAGGTTTTACTTCTTGTAACTCCAACCACATAGAGGTGGAATTTTAAAATTCCATTACTACCAGAAAACTACACTATGAGAATTTCAAGAAGACAAACAGCACCTGTTGGAACTGCCCCTCAGAAACACCATCCCTGTAGAAGATGATTCGAGTTGGTTTGAACCTCGTTGATTTGTAGAACTGGATCAGCAGCTCCCTGACCATGGCAGCCAAGTCCTGGATGATTTCCTGGCGGTGCTGCTGCACCCGCACCGTGGCACAGTAACGGTTGGGATGAGCATCCATGCTTCCTACAACCTGGACAAAATGCTTGCCATCAAACCAGAGAGCACTTAAATAAAGGTTATTTCATGGGATGACTGCACTGTCTTAACACTGAGTGCTTGGTCTGGCAAAGATGTATTTGGAATTAAAATGTGCTTGGAAACAGCTCTGGGTTTAGTTCACCTGTGGCAGCACACCCTGCTGAAACAGAAAACTTGCTTTAAATCTAAAAGATTCTTTTCCTCTTTGCACCTACAGGCACTTAAAAACTCAAATACAGTGTGGAGCACTGACACCCTGAAGCCATTAAGACAGTTCAGACTGCTGCATAAGAGTTGGAACTCTGGAACACCAAGCCTGTTTTTTGGATCCATCAAACTGAAATGGTGATGGACCACAGAAATATCCACACCCTTTATCAAGGGAAGGGATTTTTCTGTTAATGAAACATTAACATCCATATCCTGTAAAAGTGGCATGGGACTTAAAAATAAACAACAAAAAAAACCCTAAAGAAGTGAGCACATCTCTGTCACCGTCATATTTTCTGAAAAATCCCTTTGCCCAGGATTTCTTTCCTGGGAAGCGGAGAAACCTCAGAGAAAAGGAAAACAATATTATCTCATTTGCTTCTCTTGGGTTTTGCTGCTTTGGAATGTGGTTGGAGATTGTTTATCCAACAGGTGAATTGTTTTTACTTTATTGGCCAATGACGGCCAAACTGTGTCAGACTGGAGGAGAGAGTCACAAGTTTTTCTTTAGTATCTTTTAGCCTTCTCTAAGTATCCTCTCTCTATTCTTTAGTATAGTTTAGTTTAGTATTCTTTAATATAATATAGTAACATAAAATAATAAATTAGCCTTCTAAGAACATGGAGTCAGAGTCATCATTCCTCCCCTCCAGGGGAGTCCCAGACAATACCACACATCTCCACCTGGCTCTCCCTGGACACACAGGTGCAACTTTTTAAAACAGATACATGACATCACCAAAGAACTTCACTATTAAACAATCCTGAGCAGCCACTACAGGTGTTTGACATAGCACAAGCTTAAGACCAGACCATTCCCTGTATTTAAGAAGTAAATTTCCAAGAGATTACTGCACATTTTGTGTTTTCTAGAAGCTTGAGTGCCCAGAAAACACAGCTGAGCCAGCCTAGATCCCTATCAGCAGTGAAGAAATTCTGAATATTTCTAAGTGCTGAAGAAGCAGATTTAAACATGCACCAGCTCATAATCAGGCTGCTAATAAATATCAGCTCCCAGAAAAGCTCCTCTGTGTATCAGCAACTCAGGCATTTTACAAGCTAATACACACATTTAAGTAATTAGCATCAGAGCAAGCTCTCTGAAGTTTCAATAAATTCCTGCAGAAAAATAATTTATAATGCTGTAATTAGGCAATCAGAAGCAATGGACCACAAAAGGACTGAAAGCAATAAAATGCATTAGAGCTGAGCAGCAGGAGGGAGCTGGGGGGAAAGAGCAGGACACAATTTACTCACTGCAGCAATGGAAGGCTTCTTCCCATCCCCAGCTGGAGGGTGAGTTACATCTGCACCAAGGAATATGACAGGCTGTTGGAATACTGGGGGTCTGGCAAAGAGAAGGGAAATTTGAAAAAGCAGCAAGTTTTATGCTTAATAAAGCACATTAAAAATCAAATAAACAGCACTCTGTACTCCTGCAGTGAATTCATCAACAACTGGCACTTGATCAGAGTTGGTCACTTGTTCTGTGGCAGTAATTAAAAATCCTGATTAAGGTTCTCATGCTAAATACTTAGGAAGATTTTTAAAGCACAGCTAGTTGTTGCTGTTAATTAAAAATTAGTTTTAAAATATATCTAGCTTTTTCTAACTTGAAGAATTGCAGTTTTTATCAACTGCACCAAAGAAAGAAGTAAAAGTTGATCCCTTAGTAACAAATTGCATCTGAAAAAATTAAATAACTGTGCACACATGCTGATGCTGTGAAAAAATATATTTTTCCTAATAAAAAACAGTCTTGGTAAGGAAGTCCAAAAATAGTAGGTATCAAAGTTATTATCTGCAAAGTAGATCTTTTTTTTAAACCAAGCTTGAAAGTTTTAAATAAATCTTTAGGTTAAGATATTAAACCACTGCACCAAGAGAGGAACACCAAAGCACTTCAACACAGGTTTTAAACTTCAACTCTGTTCCTTAATAAAACAATTTCAAACAGGAAACCTTGGGCCACCATAATTTCTTTGTGGGGGAATGATTTAATGGTTATGAAGATTAATTTATCTGTTAGCAGACCTTCTTTAGAAGAAATGGGAAGATAATGTTGGGGATTATTAGGCTTTTTTTCTTTTTTTCTTGTTTCTTTTTTCTCTCAGGGAATTTTCTTCCCATTTATTGCCTAAGAGATGATGAATGGGCTGTACTTAAGAGACAAAAAAAATAGCTGGGGGTCTTGGAATTCCGTTAATTTTTTGTTGTTATTTGGGTTTTGTTATTGCTGCTACTGTTGCTTTTTTGTCTACATATATATATATATTCCAGTAAAAACCTGTTATTCCTTTACCCACATCTTCGCCTGAAAGCCCCCATAGTTACAATAATTTGGAGGGAGGGGGTCATCTTTTCCATTCCAGGAAGATTCCCACCTTCCTTGGCAGACACCTGTCTCCTAACCCAGCAGAGGTTTTGGTGCCCAATGTTGGGCTCCAGGCCATTGAGAGGAAATGCTGAAAAAGGAATAACAGTTTTTGGGTAACCTAACTCTGTGTGCTGAACACAGAAACCTCTTTAGGCACCATGTGGTCTAACTTACCCTGGTTTGGTTGGCACATGGCTGTGGTTACATTTTGTGCTCCCATTTGCACCTCTTTATCTAAACATGGATCCTATGGCTAAGGTTACTGTGGCTGTTCCCCAGTTTGCACAACAGGTCAATAAGGTCAGCAATTCCTGGATTTTAAACTTCCTCTGGCATGTGGACACATGGCTGTACAACTATCACAGGCTAAGTCCATGGCTGTGGGGTTTCATTAATGATGGTGCCCATTGTGAGGAAGCACTACAGAGGGGAGTTTTTCCCCAATTCTTCATCCATTTCTTTGGATGTACCCCACCCCAGCACCTTTTAAAGGGTTCAATTTTTTTTTCTAGATGCTGATATCATACAGTGGCTGCTGTTGCTGATAGGCCTAATCTATTTAGCACTTAGAGATAAGGTGGGACCTGTCCTGGTCAGGTAACCACCCTGACATCCACCCCAGAGAACAGGGATGGTGCCCAGGAGCAGGGGACACTGCCCCACAGCCTGACCCTGCCCCACTGCCCATCTCAGGAATGAACCACCCAGACTGGATGGGGGTATGGAGGAGACAGGCTGGGTGCTGAGGGAAAACTGCTCCCCAGCTGGTGGGAAGCCCTCTCTCTCCCTGCCTCAAAGAGGGAAAGTCTGATGGTGCAGCTGTGGAAGCCACAGACATTCCAGCTGTCCAGGCTCCAGCTGAACCATCCCTGCCCCAGGACACAGGTATTGATTGGGTATGTGTGAGGGAGCCAGGGTCCCTTCTTGTCTGGGAGCAGCTTTTAATGAGTGTAAGAGAGAGAACTGTTCAGAGACAGAATGCAGGATCACCATCACAGAATGCCCTGGCAGACCACTGAGCATGGGATCCAAGAGAGAGGTGCCAGTACTGGAGGTACTTTCTGGGAGGGATGGACAGCACAGTAACAGCCCTGACAAGGTCAGTTGCACAGGGCAAATGTTGTGAGCCTGGCACATCCAGGGCCACCCCAGTACTCCACCCTCATGGCAACAGTGAATGTGGAGAGACAGTGGGCTCCACAGCCAGCTAACTCAGGAATTTTGAGAGCACAGTCCAGAGCCCAATGAAGGCTCACACCTCCACTGTGGGTAAGAGTCTCAAAAAGAAAGTTGACCAAAAAGAAAAGGCACTGCTGTTCTAGGTGGTCTCTGTTTTTGAAAACTCAGGGCAAATAGAATATTAGAGATTTTTCATTCTAGTGACAGTTGTGTACTTCAGTGGCCAGATCATGAAAACAATACTTTTATTATAGATTTCAACAGAAACAAGTATTCCTCTCCTGTCTTCATTACCTAACTTCTGCAGGACTATTTATTAGAAGCCAAAAGACTTTGTCTGAAGAGTCACTCAAGCCACAGAGCTATGGCTGCAGATAAAAGCTCCCAGTTATCTCAGCATGTCTCACATTTTCTTTGCAAAACAAAAACCTCTTCCCCTTAGAAAGATGAACTTACCTTCCCTGTGGCAGTAAAATGTTATTTACACCTCCTAATTTGACATTTATTTTTAAGCAAAGGTTGGACAGAGTTTGTGGTGTTGTTCTTTGGACGTTTTTCATCTGCACACACTGAGTGGCCATTCCCAGCACCGTGTCGCCAACGCGCTTCACCTCCGCTGCAGAATGAGAAAAACAAAATACAACATTTGCAAATTGCAAATCAAACCATGGAGGAGACTTGAATTCAGTGCCAATTAATTACCCCTGGAGTTTTAGTGAAGTGGTGCTCAGCTTAAAGGAACACAATGAGACTTACCCCCAAACCCACCCAGCCTCCAGAACCTCCCCCAGTTCTGCTCTGCTCCATCTAACCAGTCCTAAAAGCAATAACTAAAGGCACTGCTGGCTTATATTAACTAAGAAATTGTAAATTAATTCTTATTTTACAATTGTAGCATCATATCATCAGCTTGGGCTAATGAGGTGGGCAAGGTGGATAACATTACGATATTGAGCACTCGTTGCATTATTAAACACTGAAATAGTAACAGTGTAGTGCAGTAAAGAGCTGAGAAATATTCAGCCAAGCAGTTTGGCAGTTCTTCACTGCAAATTTATCACTTGCATAGGAAAGTGGCCAGCTCAGCAGACAACAGTCCATAAAAACTCCAAGAAACTCATTAAGTACTGTACAATTCCAATAGTTAAATCAAATCCTACTGTTAACAACAAAATTGAGACTTCAAGGTTTTCAGAGACCCACACACTCTTACACTCAGGGAAGAAATTTAGGCTCCAGGACTGATGAACAGAGAAAATGAACCCATCTTTTTGGCAACAGAAGAGGGAAAGAGCAGGGTGGGAAGAAAAGACAAGACTGTGGGTATAGGAAGTGCTGGGTATGGAAAAGCGTAGGGTGAAAATAAGGAGAGATGATTAGAGGGAGCAGAAATAACTATAATTAAAGATAATGACAAAGAAAGAATCAGAGTGGTACCACATCCTCTCAGTGGTTAAGTAAAGGAAAAGAATTCCCTTTTAATGCCAAACAGGAATAGTAAAAATGTCATTTTGCTCTAAATTTCTATTGTACAAATTAGAGATGAGCCACTTTCTTTGCAGGCTGAACTCAAGGCGGGAAAAAGTACTATTCCATTAAGGTTCTTTGCTTAATTTCTTTTAATCTTCTAAGAGATTAATATTAAATTTGGAAAATTATTTTGTGCTATATTAACATGGTGAGGGATGGGATAGAACAAATCTGCAGCTGCTTGGTAGATCTGATCCACCAGAGAAGAGTCCATGTAGCTATGGGAGAAGAACAGCGGCTGCTGCTCCAGCTGGGCAAGGTAAGTGAAAAAGGAGGGAGGCAGGACAGGAAAAAAACAGTTCTGCCTATAGGAAGAACTGGAAAATGCATGGTTTATGTAAACATACTAAAGCCCATGTGTGTATGCAATGTAAAATGCACCAATTGTCACTGTTTCCAAAAGAACGTTTAAGTTGCTGGATTTTCACTTTCTATGCACCTGTATCCTTGCAACCCGAGTTAAAAAACTGAAATTAAAAGAAAAATAAACAAAAATCTCCTTCACTCAACATTTTTTGCCAAAGGAAGATTGTGTGAGTAAGCAAAGGTGTTCTAAAAGCTACTGAGTTCTTGAAGTCATTACTTCTTCAGTCACTTGGAATTTTCAGCACACAAGTTTTATTAAGCATATTATAATCCACTGCCTATCCAGGTCAACCTCACCAACCCTGTGCTGGCTTTCTCAAATGCAACCAGCAGGGAGAAACAATTTAAAAAGCATAGAGAAACAAAAATTAATGGGCAAAACCAAATTAAAAGCATAGAAAACATACTGAAAATAATTAGGTCAATATAAAACATCACGCAGCACAAGAAAAATAGTAAAATTAATTTACAGCCCATTTCCTAACTGGAATTTATAGAGTTAAACCAGCATTAATCCTCTCTCCTTTGGCTGGCTCACAAAAACCACACAAAACTGTGACTGAAATGCACCATTTCCACTCACTG
The DNA here is from genome assembly GCF_022539315.1 of Serinus canaria. Taxonomy (NCBI): domain Eukaryota; kingdom Metazoa; phylum Chordata; class Aves; order Passeriformes; family Fringillidae; genus Serinus; species Serinus canaria. The sequence goes on from NC_066315.1 coordinate 147,412,416, forward strand.
ACCATAGACTGGTGTTTTTCCTGGCAAAATGACCACGACCAGCTGCAGCCCAGTGTAAGTGTTCTTGAGGTGTCTGAACATGGGCTCCACGCTATCGGCTCCCTGGGCATATTTGCAGAAGCAGGGCTGCCCCTGGATGGGCATTCCAGCATCCCTGGAAATCTTCCTCAGCTGTTCTGTGAAGGACCTGGGCAAGGCACATAAAGATATTACATCATCAGTCAGTCAAAACCCATCTTGGTTTTTGATCTTCCTTTTAATGGAACAATCCTGTTAAACTTGCAGAGTCATGCTGTCCAAAACCCTGGGAATTTAACCCCATGTGCCTCTTTAATTGCCAATGCCTGTGTAGTCAATGAAGACAAGACAGGAAATATGCTGTATAAATAACACCATTAATGAAAAAAACTCATTTCCAAAGCAAATTCTACCTTATTGCTATGGGAAATACAGGATAAAATACTTTTTGCAATAATGACAATTTGGCAAACCTGCCCTAACAATAATTGCATGTTACCACCAGAGAAAGGGCTGGAGTTATTCCTTTTTTTCTTCATGATGAAAACAACCAACAGAAATTACCAGCAACTGTATGAGTGAATTGCTTTAGCATCCACAATAATGCACAGTTTCACAGATACCAGAGGAAATGTGTGTCCTGCAGGTGAAGGCAAACCTTGTCCTAGGCTGGAGAAAAAAAAGTCACCCTTTGATGGAAGTGGTCAGATATGGAGACAACCAAATTTCCTCCGAGGCTTCCACCTGAGAGCCTTTTTAGCTCACTGATAAAAGCCCTTTTTATTAAGTTGGAGTGGGTACCCCCCCACAGTTGTCTAAAACACTGCTCATCTCCACCACAGGGTGCCAGGGTATCACTGACTGAGAGGGTGTGAAGATTTAGCTTCTTCCAAACCTGCTGTTAACTTGAATGAATCATAACAGCCTGTGAGCTCCAGCCCTGCAGCCTGAGGCTCCTTGCAGAAAATGGGTTTGTCCTCTGGAAAAACAAGCACTCACTACAGCAGAGTCAGTGGCAGAACATCTCCCCATCCCTGGGAGTGTTCAGTGCCAGGCTGGATGAGGCTTGGAGCAACCTGGTCTAGGGGAAGGTGTCCCTGCCCATGGCAGAGGGGTTGGAACAAGATGATCTTTAAGGTCCCTTCCAGCCCAAACCCTTCTGTGATTTCAACATTCAAGTCTGAAACAAGTCAGGGTTGAGTCCATCTGGAAGTACAGTGCCTACTGTAGGAAGAAAAGGCTCTCTCTCTGTTCCCAAGAGGTAAACCAGGATGATTTTGAAGACTTTTAGGGCAACTGAAGGTGTTTCCTCTGATGAATCAGCAGCATTTGAGTTCCAACTTGATCAAAAAGATGTAACAAGAGACCACAAGATGGAAAAGGATGCAGACATTTTCCTGGCTTGAAGCAATGTCCTTTCATGGTAAATACAAACTCATTCTAAGCCATCCAAATAATTTTATTTTGGCTCATTATGTTGAGGACTTCTGCCTGTTTCTCAAAACTGAGTAACTTGGCTTACACAGCATTTCCACTAGAAGCAACATCATAGAAGGGAAAGTTCTCTGGCAGTGCCTGGAGAGAACAAGTCCCTCCCTTCCTCACACAATGGGCAGTAAAAAGATTCCCACTGTTTGCTCATCACTTGTTAGGGAAAAATTCCCAAGCTGTTTAGCAAACCATGTGAAGGAACAGAGCCATGGCAATGCCACTGGTGTAAGCAATCCCTGCCTTGCATTCACCTCCCAGAGGGCAGCTGAGTCACTGCCAGGGCAGCTCCACTTGTCCATGCATGAAGGAAAGCAGCTGCACGTGGAAGAAGGGATCAGACATGGATCTGGGCCTGCACACCTTCCCTGAGCCAATGGCAGATGGCACTGTAACAACAGTCTTTGAACAATCCTGTCCCATCCTAAGATAAAGAAACCAAATCTGGAAGTTTCATTCAAACACCTAAAGCCAACAGAACAACCAGTCCTACCCATCTGGCAAATACAGCAACTTGCACATTCCAGAAACTCAGAAGAGGAAAAGGGTTTGGACAAAAAAATTTCCTTTTAAAGAAATTCTACATTAATATGGTCTACTCCATATAACCAGGAAAGGAACCTAAGAGAACACACGTTAGCTGGCACTCTTGAGAAACACTCAGTGATAAACACCCATCATTACAACATTTCAGTTATCTTAAACCCTGTCCTAAGGCCTCACAGGTCAGAAACCTGCCATAAAGCAAAAATGGCTTTTGTTAAGTCTGATTTGGAGGATTTCCTGATGCTGGCATTGAAATCAGACTGGCATCATTCAAAACACCAAAGAGACAGAAGATGTACTGCTGTGTGTTTAACATTTTAACCAAAAATATGTTCTTAATAAAAGTGAAATCATGACATTTGCATCCTTAATAAAAGATAAAATCACCACCTTACACAACACACTTACTTAAGATGAACTTCAGTGCACTGGCGCTGGGGAGCAAAGCAGGCAATTGCCCAAACCTTTATTTCAATTCCAGTGTGAAATTGTTTATTCCTCATGTCCCAGACACCTTGCACTGGTGTAGCAATTGCTTTATTCTGGAAGATAAAAATTAAATATTAATGCAAAACTTGACTGATGCTAAACAAAAATTAGCTTTGCTTCTACTTCCCTCTAAGTGGAGGTGATTTACACTCTCAGGTCACTCTCTCCCCTGTACAAACATCCATCCATCTTATAATAATCATTCTATCACTGGAGCAACACAGCTTCTTAGCCAGGTGAAAAACAAAACTCACATTGTTCATTTTTATTGCTGATCATTGCCTTTGGTTGCATTTATCAGCAACAAACAGAAGTTATATATGGGAAGTAAGATTCATGCTTGGTATGGAACATTAACAAGAATCTGCATTTCTACAGTGACTTTAAGGCTGCTCAGTGAACTTTCCAAGGGAATATTTTACACATCACTAAGGAGAGATAAACAGTGGTTCAAAGTCACTCACACAACTCCAGAGAAAATATGAACAAGCTGAGAAAGGTGATCAGTTATTCAACTTGAACCTGTCCAACACTTTTATTTCTCCCACCAAGCAGATATTACTGGGATGGATTATCTAGAGGATAAGGGATGTAATAAAGCAGCTAAAGTAATTCTGGTGATGTTAACTACCTCAATAAAAACTGATAGATGCTTTAGATGTTACCATGATGTCTTCCTTCTCACCTAGCAGCAACTAAAGCTTCTGGGCATTTTTCAGGACACACACATGAATCTGATAATGGATTTTGCAAAGAGTTGTGTGTGCTGAAGGCAGTGCCTCCCCCAATATGACTTTCAAACATTCATCTGCCATTAAATTCCCCCAGCCTGCTGGTGGCAGAACAGTTCATGAAAGCAGTCCCCTAATCAGGGTCAGTCCCCTGGGGTACCTTAACCTGCCAGGGAAGGGGGGTTTGAGCTAATTTGCCTGAGTCACCTGAAGAATTTTAGACAGGAAACTCAAGATCCTCTCCCATTATGGGTTTGGAGGCGCCAGTCTGCTGTGCACAGGGACAGAATTTTATTCAGCAGGCAATGCATGATCTGCAGAGATTCATCAAAGGCCTCCACAAATGAAATTAATCCCAGCTATTAAAGCTTTCATCTTGCAAAAAGTCCCAGTATATAACTGATGGAAAATCCTGTTCCTCAAGTGTTTTTACAAAGATATCACAGGACAAAGATTCTGTCAGAAAGGCCATCTGAAAAGCCATTGTAACATAAAAACCTGTGGGTAAATATTCCAAACAGGAAGAGACAGCTCTGGGGAAAGACTGACAGAGATGACACCTCAAGACATCTGCCCTAAACACAGCTGCTCCACCCAGAATATTCAAAACCATCCAGAAGTTTAAGGATATTTCAGCATATTTTCAAATATATACAGTGATAATTGAAATGGTCTTTGTTCTTCTCCATACACATCAATGAACCACTATTTGCAGGCTGCTTCTTGCAACACACAATGAGAGTGTTTGAGGCAGAAAAAGGCATTTTTAACCCAGCTTTACTTTCCAAAATAAATCAGCAAGTGAAAGAGATGTAAATCAGCCAATACATTTAAGGATTTGAGAACCTAAATTCAAATTCTGAACACAGCCATGCCAGCCCTCTGATTGCACACAACACAATTAATTGAAAATAACCACATTACAGAGGCCATCACAGCTGCTGCTGGAAGCCACCACAGACTGTAGGGAAGCCACTGGACATACCCTGCCTCCATAGAGGATGGAGGGAGGCTGAAGGACTCTGCCAGTCACATCTGTCATTTCATCCTTGACCATGATCCCAAACTCCCGGACATAAGGGTCTGTGTTGAAACTGGCGCTCCGCATCTGAAATGATCCAAATGGACAAAACCAAGCTCACAACTGTGTGCAGTGCACAAACCTATCCTGAGTGCAGTGCACAAACACATCAGCACCTGCTAAAGGTGAGAAAAATGAAGCCCATTCCTACACCTGCCTCGTGTCTGGCACAACACTCACCAATTTGCTGATCTCTTCCTGCCGGTCCGGGGCTGATCTGGCAGTGGCTCGAATCATAGTGGAAGTTTGATTGTCAGTGAGTTTCTTGATGCATCTTTGTCCTGCCACTATGTTGCACACCTGAAATTTCCCCACAGAAAGAAAATTAAACACAGTCCAACTCTTTTTTTTGGCTCATGGCTTTTCTTTCACTGATGCACCAGAAGATTTCTCAACATTTGGCTGCAAAAAAACTGTCTGCCAGCATTTGAACCCTTTTTCCCTCTGACCCCCTTCCCTCAGGCCCAAAATACAGAATTCTCTATGAGTTTACTTGCCTCCAGAGGAAGGTATGTGTGTTTCTGCTCCTGTCCAACTTGTAAACATGGAAGGTGAGGGTAGCGTAAAACTAATTTATGCCTGTCCTTAAAATACTGAGCTACAGTGCATTCAACTGTTTGTCCATTCTCCTGCTGAAGTGGGAATCTGTTGGAATGCAAACATGGAAAGCAGCTATTACTTCATGCAAAAAGCTTCCCCCACAGTTCCTCTGTACATTTTTTGGCACAAGTTAAGCTTACTGAAGGAGGATGAAAGAAAGCCCAAACAATTAAAAACCAGATTCAGATACTCATCAGTTCTCTTCCTGTAAAAAGCTGGTATCAGTTTTGTTCCTTATATTGCTTCCTTTAAAATGGGAATCACTGTCTCCATATTCAAGTTATCTGCAAATCTCTGGTTGGTAGTTAAAAAGAAACTGCTGCTGATAAATTTTTTCCAGAGGAAAAAGAGATCGCAAATAAGCAACGCCAGGAGGCTGATCCCAACTGGCACTACTTTCCTATTCCAGTTGTGGGAAACATCAGGCTACAAATAGGACACCCTGTCCTTCCAATTTTAAAGAAATCCATAAATTACAGAAAAAAAACCCCAACTAACCAAAAAAACCTCCTAGATCTAAACAGAGCAATTGGTTTGACTGCCATGATACTCATTATAGTATAAAACTAGAACTAAAAGAACAGCAAATTTGGGAAAATATTTTGAGGTATATTTAAGGGTATTAACCAAAGAAAGCATCATTTTTCAAGGCAACGTTCCCCACCTCAATAAGGCAGGTAAGGTATTTTTCCAGCCTGAGACCAAACATTCACCTAAAAAGCAGAACAATACTACCTGAGACCAAACTTATACTTAAAAAGCAGAAATATAATTTACGTTTGGTGACTTGCTGGTCGTCTGGTGACATTGCACACTCTGTACTTCCTTTTCATTTGTCCACAGTGTGTTATCTCCACCTTCAGACCTGAAAATTGGAAAGCACAAATCACTGTTTCTACAAAATCAAGGTGTCAGCCCTAAACTGCTACACAAGACCAGTTAAACAGTGTAATAAAGCCATTTTATTTAGCCCCAAAGGGTAGCCCAGACAGAACTCCAAAAGCAAAGTCTTAAAATTCAAACCTCCTGAGCTTCAGCCAAAGCTCAACACAGAATTTCAGAGACAAGATGAAATCCCAAAGGCCCCAGAGCTCACAGATGGTGCTGAGCACATTCTGCAAATTCCAGTGCTGGAGCTCTAAGGAAGCCCAGGATGGGGAAAGGACAAAAAGGGCACACAAGCTCCTTGAAACAAAACCCTTTATTTATACTTTCTGTCTAAACATATGGGGTCTGTAAGACCTCCAACTCTTGCAATGAACTGGGGGTGTGGGTGGAGTGGAATCCCCAAACAGCCTCTCCAGGAGCTCATGGGAATGAGGCCACAGGGAAGCAATTTGGTGACCAATTATCCTTTCAAAGCACAACCAATGCAAACTCAGGATTTATTTATACTTTCCCTGCTAACTTCTAGTTGGGCAAAGATAATTTTGTTGATTTTTTTAAGAATATGAAAGGAAGATGCAGGATGGATTTATGAATTTAGTCTTTTCAGAGCTGCTTGCTTTCTGCCAAGAGTATCAGGAAGGAAGGACCTCCATTTTGCAGAAGAAGCCTTCAGTGAACAAAACCAGTAAGATTTCTTCCTCCTGTTCTCTTTGATTCAGTCACTACTGAATAATTTCTTATTTACTTCCAAGAGAGTATATGCAGGACAGACGCCTAAGTATGCAAAAACACACTGCTAAATTATTAGTAAAATCTGAAATATGACAAACCTGGTATCAGTAATTGGAAAAATTTAAGATTGGGTAATTAAAAAACCATGAAATCCAAGTCTTTTGGAAACATTTAGAAATCATCAGACCAGGAGCTGGAATATTCCTGTCATGAAACTGGGATTGGTACTACTGATATGTTTCAAAAGCAAAAAATAGGATTTTTTTTTGTCTCCCAATAAGGCAACTGCTGTAGAAAACATTTAGAACACATAGTGGTAATATATCAGACAGAATAAAGTAGCTGTATATAATTTCCCCATTACCTTTTATTTCTTTGGTAAACTTTACCCTTTGGGAATCTGTCAGAGGTTTTTGTTGTTCTTCAATACTTTTGAAGTCCAGAACTTCACAGACAAATTCAATAACTGGCTGTGCTTTGTAAAATGCAGTTGCAGACACTGCAGACAAAAACATTAATGGTGTGTCACAGCAATACAGAGGAAATTCTTAGGAAATCAAACAAATTGAACTAAAATTTTGCCTTTCCATTAAGGAGCAAGAAGAAACAAGTAAATACTTCCTAGTACCTACCATCAATATTTAGCATCATTTTCCATAATGAAGGTCTGACTGACTGATGGAAGCCAAACCAAACTTCTCTGCCACCACCCAAAGGATTTGAGCACCCTTCTGATGCTGTAAAGAAAGATCTCCCCACAGGAGTATACCTGCAAGAAAACCAATAAATTCACATCAGAAAACTAAAGGAAAAATTGCAATAAATCCATTACTAATGCAAATTCCTTTTCACAAAAGCACAGAAATATCAGTTTTTAAAATCACCAGTAATCTGACATTCCTGGCCAGACTCAGGTTACACCTCTCAAAACCCAGCTTGTTACAGTAAGAAACTGGCTGCTACTCAGGTTTAAATTTAATATATCTACTAATTCCAAAAAAAAGCATCAATAACTTTTTATTCGTATTTTATTAAAACTTCAGCTGTGCCTCCATAAGAAAAGAATTAAAAGTCTCTGCTATTAAACCACCAAGGTAACAATCTCTCCCCATACTCTGAATTATGGACATTATGTGAGGGTAAATAATTGATCTAATATTTCTGATCTAACCTTCATCTTGATAATTAAGCACTGGCAAACTCAATAGCAAACAAATCATATCCAGAGCCCATGTGCTCCTCTGAACAATGGTATCTGACATTCTGGGCTCTTTTCTGTGCTGTAAAACCTGATGAAAGTAATTTTATGGGTTTTTATCCTAAACTTGAGGAAAGTCAACATAAGGCTATTTATAGACACATACATACATTTAACTCATATTACCTGTTTAGAGCTTCAATATGGGAAAGTTCAGCCCTACTAAACTTTGCTCTTTTCTTTCTAATTAAATTTAATTTGCACAGTGGTCTTAAGTGACTTGTTTCACTGCAGCAGAATTAAGCCCAGTATCTCTCGGGTGTGACTGAAAATGCTGTAGGTCCCACTTGAAAAACAAACAAATAATTTCCAAGTTTTTCTTTCCTATCAAAATAGCCACACAGGGTGACATTAATGTGCCCCTAACACTGCAACCTTTACACAAACTGGCAATAAACATCCAAGGACACACAGGAACAGGGTAAGAAGTTGGTTTAAATCCACCTTTCCACATCTACTGTGGCATTTACATTCTCTGAAAAAATCCCTTCACCCAGGATTTTTCTGCTGGGAAGCTGAGAAGCCTCAGAGAAAAGGAAAACAATTATTATCTGATTTGCTTCTCCTGTATTGTGCTCCTGTGGAATGTGTTGGAGATTGTTTACCCACGGGTGATTGTTCCATTGGATTCTGGTGTGAGTTGTTTTGACTCTTTGGCCAACTGGGGCCAAGCTGTGTTGACACTCTGAGAAGGAGTCACGAGTTTTCATCATTATCTTTGTGGCATTTAGTAAGGATCCTTTCTGTATTCTTTAGTATAGCTTAGTATAGTATTTTTTAATATAATATAGTATTATAAAGTAATAAATCAGCCTTCTGAGAACATGGAGTCAGATATATCATTCCTGCCTTCATCAGGGCATTTCCCAAAAAATACAATAATCTACCAACCTTCAAGCACTTCCCTCTCGGGGAAAGCCTCCTTCTCCAAGGCTAGAGAGGGAAGTGGGAGATGGCAGAGTCCCCCTGACCTGAGACACACAGCCATGGGCCAGCCTAACACCTCTGGGGAAAGACTCTCATGTCCAGGCTGGAGGCTCCTGATCCCACCAGGTGACCAGGGAAGCACCAATGGCCTCTTGCCTGAGCCTGCCATTGCCACACAGCCACAACTGCCACACAGACTGCCCAAAGAGCCACCAAAACAAAGTACTGGAATGCTCTTCCCAGGGAAGCGGTAGAATCACCATCTCTGGATGTGTTTAAAGAAAAACTGGACATGGCACTTGGTGCTCTAGACTGGTTGAGGTGTTAGGGCATAGGCTGGACTCGATGATGTTAGAGGTCTCTTCCAACCTCATTATTCTGTGATTCAATGAAAACACCCAAGTCACACCTAAAGCACCTCCAGGGCTTCCCCTCACCTCATGGAAGGCAAGTGCCTCATGACCACATCCAGGGCCTGGATGGTCTCAAAGGGGACGCTCGGCAGCCGGCCCGAGAGAGCATCGTGTAAAGCCTGCAAGCTCACACAGGACATCCACTTGATGGCCACTTTAAATATTCTGTCCTTTCCTTCTCCTGGCAGAGTGACCTCCAGCTCCACCTGCAACAATGCCAAACAACAAACCAAGATGATTCTTTCCATTGGAAGGGGGGAAATCAGAAGATTCAATGGATTCCTCTGAACAATGCCACGAAGCAGGGGAGGAGACAAAAAGCGAGGATGAAACAACACCATGCATTAGGTACAGCCTCTTTTTACAGCCCCCATCTTCCCCAAGGGGTATTTCAGAAGCCTGCAGGGCCTCCCAGCTGGCATCTATCTCCTCTGTGAGGCAACACTGGAACTTGGAGGCGCTCATATCAACGGGGAGGTCTCGGTGAAGATCCCATAACCCGATTTCAGATCCCTAACACGCCCCGGCGCGTCGCTGCTCGTGTCAGCTCCTGCACGCCTAAAATAAAGCATGGGGTGTCACCACCTGCCAAGATTCATGAATTTCTGGTATTTGCTCTCACCAGAGTGCTTTACATACTGTTGCTGCAGACACAGCTCAAACAAGAGAAGAAAAGAGCTTTAAAAGAGAAAAAAAAAAAATTATCAATCACCCAAAACAGAAAAGCCACAAAAGCCACCAAGCCACAACTGTTACTTTTAAAGTAAGAAAAGAGAATAAATTACAACCTCCAGTGCTAGTGATGGTATCAGGTAGGAGACAGGGGAACCTCTTTGCCATGGTGTGCCCTACTTTGAATTTTTTGCTTAAAAAGCAATGGCAAACTACATTGTGGTAAATTGCTTCAGCCAATTACTTGTAATTATTTGTAATGCTGATTTCTCCTCTGGCTTAAAACAAAGGAAGTCTGAGCACCAAGGTTTTTAAGCCGACTAAAATTAAGGCTTGTCTGAAATGATCAGGAGGTCTGGGAGTGACTACAAGAATTAAGAAGATCGGAGTATCCTTTGTGCTGGATACAAACAAAAACATTGCATTTTCCCTGCTAGGGGGCTTGCAATTTAAATCTAAAAGGCATTCACTTAAGAGGCAAGGGGTAATTAGCAAAAATAACAGGTGGCTAACAGCAAACTAATATCTGCCAGCATTTGGTCTTACAACAATTTGCTTCTTTAGTCCAAAAATGGGAAGGAAAAATAAAGCACAAATAAGAAGTCTTCCCATGTGCCCCCCAAAATGAGTGGACTATCTATAGCAGGGACACAAAATTAATATTACAGCTGAATCTCTCCTCCAGCACAAACATCATTCCCCAGGGAGACTGGAGCAGAGGAAGGAGCTGCACAGCTGTGGGAGGGCAGTGGGAACAGAGTCTAATCCTGGGGTCACTGCTGTGAGTCTGGCCCAGCTGAACCCCACTGAAAGCTGTGCAAAGAAACCTTGCTGTGGTCTACAGCTCACACAGGCTGGAAACTTTCCATGAGGTCTTTTTTCCACCATACCATCAAAAAGTTCTCAACTTGCATCTCACTTACAGCAGATGGAAGATGTCTGTCACACCTGACCTGCACTTTCTTTTAAGCCTCTCCTCCAAATCAAGTTTCATCATTCCTGTTTGAGCAGCCTGGTCCAGTGGAAGGTGTCCCAGCCCATGGCAGGGCTTGGAGTAGGGTGGCCTTAAAGGTCCCTCCCACCCCAGCCACTCTATACTTATTCCCAATACTGCTCATACTCAACTCATCTGATTACTGAACACTTTGGTGCCCTTAATAAAAAAAAAAAAAAAAAAAAAAAAAAGAGAATACTTAATTTTACTTTTTTCCTCTCCTGGCATCAATTTACAAACCTCCTTCACCATGATGGAATGGGAGATGAAGAGCAACCTGTGCTGCAGTAACCTTGTCCCTGGTGGAAATGAAATTAAAGGATTGAAGACTTTCTATTCCAGGTGCCCAGCTGGAAATACCACTAAAAGTCAGCAGAGCTGTGACTGCTGAATTTGGCCCGAAACAGTTTTTACTGCTGGGTCTAACTCCAAATGAGTTGAATTAGGAGTCACTGATAAAATAAGCAAGGTATAAATAAAATTTTCCTGTGTTTCTTTTATTAAATATCTCACCCAATTAAAAAAATAAATAATGAAAATATTTTAAAAATGTCCCTAATCCACATCCAAAAGTTCACATTTACTTTTTGGCACTGCTAAGCAGAATTTTTCCTCTCTCAGTAATATTTTATTTATCCCACTCTGTATTTTTGAGGACAAATGAACACTCTCATGTTTGGCAAAGTAAGCAAAATATGAAAAAATTAGGACAAAGTAGTTTTAGACAGGAATTTTACCATGTCCTTTACTATTAGGGATAAATCCTAAAGCAAAATACAAGATTTCTTTTCTTCTCTATCCCCAAAAAATGTCAGGATGCTACCCGGTCAACCCACTGCTAAACTGCACCAGAGGTGACTATTTTGCAGCTAAGGGAGCTAAATGAAAGGGATTTTACTGTCAGGATGCAAAAAATCATTAGACCTGTAAAAAATTTTTTGAAATTTTCTGAATTTCTTAAAAAGAATAGGCCTTGAAGCTGATGTGGTCTGAATGAGTCACACAAATCAGCATTATCACTGTTTAAAAAAAAAAAAAAAAACCAAAAAACCCAAAAGATTACACCTGACCATGTGTTTTGGAGGAATTCTTAGTTTTTCTTCTTTTCCAAAAAATAAATGCAACTTCACATGATTATTTTATCATGCTCTGAGCATACAATGTACCTTTTCTCCATTAATCCCAGAGATTTTCCTTCCCAGGGATTCAGAGGAAAACAGATTAACAACAAACTGTGGATGTAGGCAAGAGCTCTGCTTCTGTCACGTGCAGAGTCTTTAGCAATACTTCAGAAAGACAAACTCAGAGAGGCAAGTTTGTGCCCCAGACAGGATTAACATTTTCCTTCTGGAAAAGGGAATAGCAGCAGGATTTCTGTACCAAACTGCTGCTCTGTTCATTCCTAATTACTGTTTTTCTAATAAAAGACTAATGAAGATGTAGGTTAAGATACATCAGTTGCTCTCGAATCTTGCTAGGTGAGAAAGCTTCCAAGTTCAGAGAAAATTAAATTCCAGCTTTTAACTGCAGAAGGATATTTTACGGAAATGCACAAGTAAAGCAGAAATTGAATACAAGGCTGCTGTTAGAGGTGACCTGGGCTTCCTGTGTAGAACCTACAAGGAAAGAGGAGACTTTTAATATCTTCCTACCTTGGCACTGTCCTAAACTCTTCTTTCTTCTCAATATGCAGAAGTAAAAACTAAGAAAATATCATGTTAATATTTACATATTCCGTATTTGTTCTAAAAGGTCTAAAAAATGAAGCAATTAAAGAGTGAAAAGAAGGTACACTAAGGGATGAATGAAAACAGATTTGATAACCATGAAAGCCAAACAGAAAAGTTTTTATATAGAAGAAAATGTTGTTAAAGAAGCAGAGCTGCCAGCAAGTACAAAAAAAAAAAAAAAAAAAAAAACCAAGCCCAGAACAACCACTACAACAAGAGATGAGGACAGAGTGCAGAGTGCATTAATTAAATTAAAAGAGCAACAGGAGGAGAAAAACCTTGGCAATTTGGGGTCAGCCCTCTGTTTAGCATCAGCTTTTCCACTACCAGTGCATACTGCAAGTCAGTTAAGGTCTTCCCCATAGATTAATCACTCTATTTTCATTAATCTTTTCAATATGATCCTAAATGTAATCAGATGTGCAGTAAAGCTGCTATATTTGCTATGTACAGAACAGTCAAAAAAAAAAAAAAAAAGCCACCAAAGAAAGATAATCTAATTATGCTGGAGGAAAATCCTAATACCTACAAGCTTTATAGTGGTTTAAATCATGCTTAAACCAATTTAGCACCATGTAAAAATTTCCTTCATTAAGCTAAATTTCCCCACATCTCATTTAAAACAGCTCAAGATTTATCTCTGTCAGCTCTTTCCTCCAGGGTAATGTTAATATGTGTGGAGCAGAACAAGGGACAAAGCCCTATAACCTTGGGAAACAGGGGAAAATGGGAGTTTCTTGAAATTGAGCCTAGTTGTGAGCCACAGATGAAACTAACTCACGCTGAACTCCAAACACCCTCCCCAGTGAGCACCCACTCCTGAGGACTGCTCTGGCAAGACTGGGAAAGGATGAGATGATTTCTTGGGTGAGATATTCCTTCTGTGTCTGCTGAGCAGACAGGACTCTGTTCCTGATGCTTTGGATTTTACAGCCCACACACACTGAAATACACATGGGAAAACTGAAATCTAGGGACAGTGTGGCAGCAGGAAATGCTCCTGATGCCCCGATTCCTCTGTGTCCCTGCAAACCAACAGTGTAACCTACAGCTGGGAAAAGGCTGACTTGGAAAACTTGGTAAACTCTGTCCCATCCAAAATGGTTATCAGAGCAAGGAGGGACAACTTGCATCTCATAAAGTCTCATTAGACCTGAGCATTAATCTGATCTCTGTTTAGCATGTATAAATGAACCATTTCTCATTTACCTTTACTTTTATTAAATGAAGAACTTTATACTTGTCATAAGGTAGTTATTAATCCATAATTTGTAAAGTATTATAAGGCAACTCTGCATACATCCAGAGTTGTTCAAACCCCTAAGAGACTCTCATCAAGTCTCCTTCCACACCTGTAAATACTTTGCAGTCTTGTGTGTCAAACCTGTAGGAACTGGAATATTGTATGTGAAAGCAAGGGGAAAAAAACACTAAGACTTTTAATGATTTCTTTATAGTTTTCCCAGACATTGCCCTATCAACTGATGAAAAGTAATTAACACTGGAGTAGAGTCTGACCTTTGCTGCATGGCATTCACTTAAACAGATTGGGAGGAAATAAAAATTACACATATGAGATTAAGAGCTTGATTCAGGCAGAACTATTAACTACAAGCACTGCACAGACACCCAATATGAGACAGCAAACAACAGCCTGAGCTATTCTATAGCTGCTGAATTTCAGAGGGCCTGAAAGGTTCCCAGTTTCCACATTTCTCTGTATTTCTCTTTTCCCCCTTATGTTTTATTTTTGTCTAAAGCTGTAATCAACTCCCAGGAGATGGAACAGTCCTCCCTGTAACTGTGCACCCCCAGCAGAATGGAACTACTGCAGTACCAACAAGAATGACTGTGTCCTCCCTCAGGGACTCACCTGAATGACAACAGGGCACAGAAAATTCATTTTGCTATTAGATCACAGATGCACAGGCTCAATTATTTACTAGGGCTCGTGTGTTTGCATGTTCCAACAGAGTCCCTTCCACTCCAGCAGTCAATGGGCACAGGAGCAGCCACAACCAGAGCCCAAAGAGGTCACTGCCCCACCAGGAGCTGGCAAACACACCCCCAGTCCTCTCCAGCAGCCCCAGGGCAAAGATTGCAGGTCTTAACCTGTGCAATGTAAATTCATTTGGCTCTCAGTCATCAAGGATTAGGGAGGAGAGGCTCCAGTACAGGCAACAGAGAGATGGAGGAGCTTCTTTCAGCTACTGATAGTGAGAATAAGCTTAGAGTGGGCCTTGATGAGATTAGTGAGGTGCCACAACAGCTTCTTGCTGCCCAGAGCAGTATTTCCCTCCACTGTCCCATACTCAATTGTGCTCTCCCTTTTTCCTTAGTGCCACTCTGGAGACTGTCTGCTGTATGGGGCAGCTGATCCAGCTCCCTAAAGCAGCAGAAACCACACCAGTAGGGAGAAAGAGAGGGAGGAATGAAGGGATGTAGAACAGGGAGAGAGCACTGGGATAGCAGCAAGCTCACACTTGTGTCCTGGCAAAGAACACCCTGAGCAGAGTGGCAACAACACAGACATCTATTGCAGAAAGAGAAAATCAGAAACAGAAAATCAGTTTCCATTAGTTATTAAAAATATTCTGAAAATACCACATTGACATCTCTAGAAATTTTCTATTTAAAACTTACTTTATCTCTCCCAATGGGAAGTGGCATAGCTGTATAAAGATTTTTTCTTCCATCAAACACTGGTTTGCGATCCCCAAAAATCTGGGTTTTAAAGTGCTGAACCATATGCTCCACTATTTCCCTGAAAATGCAAAAAGATTAGGTTAATCCAACTTTTTACTTTGAATGTTAAGAGGCAGACAAGGACTAGCACTAATATTTACCAACAGAGGCATTAGGTAAATTAAAAGGTTGTCCACTCCTGTCTATTAAAAGCAAGATTTGTTTGACTGATCTGAACTGAAGGCAATCTTTTCACAGACTGAACTCTTTTATTAAAACTGCTCTTTTTATGGTTTTTCTCAGATTTAAAAACTTTCCTTCCTCTTTTGTGTGACCTACTGGAAGTGGAGAAGTGAAAGCTCGTGCTCTCTCAAGCTCAAAACAAGAAGTGCCTGGTGGATCTGGGGCTTCAGCTCCCCCATCCTACAGCCCTTTCTGCAGAGGACCCTGGACCAAAAGCTCAGCAGGCTGAGAAGCTTCCAAAAATATCATTATCCCAGCTTAGAGCCCCAAAGTCAGGACAGCAGTTAATGCCAACAATAGTGAAATGTTTTGCAGCTCCCTGAGAAAAAGAATTTTGAAATGCATTTTTTTTCATACACACAACAAAACTGGGACCCATCCAACAAAACTGGGTATGTGCATTCAGTGGAGCTGTGAACATTAACAGTACACATTCATTTAAAAGTAGCTGGAATTAGGTCTCATTTTTGTATGAACAGGGAAACCACTCACACAGCTCCTGTCAAACCACAGTGTTTACACACTGGCCATCCAAAGCAGCTCAGCAGTCAATGAGAGGTCAGCTGGAATAATAATATTTTTTGATGCCAAAGGTCTTTTGGTCCCAGTGTCCCAGAGAGACATCCCTCAGTGCACCTGTACTACCCAAAATCCATCTGCAGGCTGCAATCTTAACACACAATCAGGGGCAAAAGGGCATTAAGAGGATAAAGTGGCAGAGAAAGGAAACTACTGCTCCCCCAGCACTGCTGACAACCACCAGCTCACAGATGCTGCAGGTGACTGTTCATGCACCCTGACTTGGCAAGGTAATTAACCCAGCACTCAGGTAGGTATTACAGTGCTGCAAAATCTGAGACAAAACTGAACTCGCTCAAGAAAATAACTGAGACTGTTTTAATTGTCAATTTCTTCGCTGTGTCCCAAGGTTCATCTTAAAATAAGATGTGGCCACTGAAAGAAACTCTGATTTCCTGCAAAGCATGAATCAAACCTGACCCAGTAATATCTGCCTCAAGTCTGCAGGGTCTGAATGAACAAGCATGTAAATGGGAGGGTGGGAGGAAGGAGGTGTTTCTCAACCTTAAGATTGAGCATGGAAACCCCACTCTCCCTGAGCAAGTTCTTCCATTTGTAAACTGCCTTATATAAAAAATGAACAGTTCCACTTGATTTGTTTTAAAGCTTCAAACCATATCCACAATTAGCAATGGTGCTTCTCAGCTGTGGGTGGAGATATTTTTAAGAAAAATAAGTTATTTTCTCCATGCAAAGTTAAAAGAAGAGACATTTACCACTTCATTAACTTCAGCCCTTTGGGACGACTGCTCTACCCAGCCCATGCAAGCTCACCAAGAACCCTGGGCAGGCAACTGCAGGCAGAGTTCACCTTGCACAAATCCTCCAAAGTTAAATTGAGAGCACCCAGAGTGCAGAACTAAGCTCACATTGCCCACTCTGCCTGTCCAACTACCCAAACAGATCTGGCCTTTCTGCCACATGTACAGAACTGTAGCCAGACTGTATTGACTCAGGAGCTCGTTGTCCCAGCTGTTTTCCAGTCCTGCTCCAGGCTCCTGTCCCAGTGTGGAACTTGCATCTACAGTGGATACACCTGCAATTGGGTCTGCAGGGTTACAGTGCAACTGGAGTAAAACTGAAGAACAAAGCTGACACACATGAGGGAGTAGAGCAAAAAATAAAACCTCCCTCTCTCCTTTCTAGAGGCTACACCACATAAAGCAATGATAAAAACTACTTACTATATACAAGTGAATTATAGAACCAAAATACTAGAAATCTGTAAGGCAGCTGTAAAAAAAACATCATTCAGAATTAATTTACATGAGCATCCTGCGTAATCCTATATATACACATTTGCACACACAGAAATACAGGTATAGACATAGATCACAGCTCACAAAAACCCAGGTGCAGGTGAGTACAGGTACATCTACAGAATAGAGCAGTAAGCACTCAAAAGAAATAAAACACACTTCAGTATGTGAATCCAAATTGTATTCCACCACACCACTGCTGAATGCATCTATGGCAACTCTGCTTACTGCAAAAGGCATTTCACCAGGGTAGATCTGTACCTGCTCCTGTCACCACACAAGAGGAGTGACTAACCTGACCAAGCAGAGCAGGTCATTAGCAGGCACTGGAGGAAGAATTTGCTACTGAACAGAGTCTGCCTTTCCAGTGAGAAAAACTGCTTTAGTTTTTGTGGCAAGCACTCCCACACTGGACTGTAAGGGAGGTGCTCACACAGAAAGCACCCATGAGCTGTGCAGCACTTGGCCCCCAGAGGAGCTGCAGAGGCAATCTGGATCAGCCAGCAGCAGCTGGCACAGCTGCAGTGGTGGCAGGGACAGCAGTTCAGGAAGCAAATTTCTCACAGCTTCTCTTATGAAAAAAGTGACTGCTCCAAGTGTTCTGCAGTGCTCCAATGCAGGAAGAGCATCTCAGTGAAATCAGCAATTGCCCTTGGGCAAGAAGAGAGTTCAGCTTCATGCACTTAACAACGGTGTTTGCTTTTAAAATTAACCTCAGCTCTTGACTAGCTGAAAAATTAAACTAATAATAGATCACCACAGGAAGTAAAAAAAAAAAAAAAAAAACAGGGCAGCAAAGCACAGTGATGCTGCTTTGTGGAAACATTATCATTACCAACTGCACAGTGCAGCAATGGAGAATGCCCTCAGGTTTATTAACTCACATAAGGAAAACTGTGGCTTTCGGGTGGCTTTTTTGACTCCACTCTGTTTGTTCTCATGACAGCTGGTTCCACCCATGTCACCTTTTTTAACAAGGAAAGGCTTTGCTCTTGAATATATAAACAAGCCGTTCCAATCCTCTACAGTCAAGGTGTAGTTATGATGATGACACTTGTGGTTTCCAGCTGGTGCCAAGTCTCATTCTCAAGTTTCACTTCTGGCAACGCTGCTCCTTTTTCAAGTCAATGAAGTTGCACACTCCAACAGGGCACAGATGCCAAATGCAAGACCTGGCTGCTTGTTTCCCTGGACAGCTGATCCCTGTTTTCACCTTGCTATCTCTTTCAGGAGCATACTTTTCCCTTATATAGAATCTACTGATGAAGGATAATTTTTTACCTGTTTTAGTAACTCCATAATCCTCTCCCACAAACAAATGGGTTTTGCCTCCTCTTGTGAGCAGGGTAAAGGTGGGAAAACAAGGGGGTATCACCATCTCCCTGCTGAAGGACTTCAGCCAATTACACCCCAGTATTTAATAAGAAATCATTTTTATCAAGTTGGCTTATACTGACCCAGCTTCAATAGAGCTAATACAGCTTATCCATCTGCCACCAGAAGCTTCAATCAGCAGCATCTAAAGATTCTGACAAAATCAATCCAAGTAAAGATTTGGAAGAAAAAAAAAGTATATGCATATCCTGTTAATTGAAGTGATCAGTAAAATCACTGATTAAAGCCAGACAACTTTCCAGACAGCAGTGAGGGCACCTGGCTCCAGCTTCTTCAAAGAAAAACAAGACTGCAAATAAACTGAATAAAGGCAAAGCATAGTGTTACCTGTTAACTCTTCTAGGACATTTTTCTGGCTTTATATCCAATTCATAATGGTAGATATCTATTTTAGGAATGTCCATTTCAAAGAAGTTGGCCTGCAGTTTGATTGTTCTCCCAGAAGTGCCAAAATCTGGTCGAGGAGGAGGTTTAAAGGCATATCCCTGTATTGGTGGTGGCAATGGGGGAGGAGGTGTGAGCACTGCAAAAGAGAGAAAACACAACTTAGCCACCAGCTGTCTCAAACTGACATTTCAGCAAATTGTCAGGCTATTAGACCAGTGAAGCCCAGCACATTTAAACCATCACTCTCTTTAAACAACCTAAAAAATGAAAAAAAAGCCCAAACCCTGTTTTCAGGAGACCATGAATTCTGTTTTCTCTTTCTTTCTCATGCTGGCTCACAATTTGTTGTATTTCATAGCCCCAGTTACTGAAAAAAATCTTAAAATCAGTTGTATTTTCCTACAACAAGTCAGCTGGGTAGGAATTTCACAGACCAAGAAGGAAAGCAAGAACCAAGCTCTTCCTTGCAGGGAAGAATCTTCATTTTAAAACCGATCTACCCACATTCATTTGAGCAAACACCTATGAAATGGAGTTTCCACCACTTTCTTCTGTGCTGCAGCTCTCTGCAAAATCCTGTATAAGAACTATATCCTACTGCTTCCACCACACAGAAAACAGAGCAAATACTCTACTGCTGCTGTGCTCAATTCTTGAGCTCAAACATCAGCTGTTGCTCAGACAACGTGAAGCAGAAGCACAAAGGCTGTTTGCTGTTGTTTCAATCCAGGAAAGTCCATTAAAAATCCACAGAGAAGTGTGCAAGGTACCAATCTGAGTGCTCAAAACTTCTGCAGCCTCAGTGCTCAGGTGTTCTGTGCTCTGGAGCAACAACTTGCAGCAAAAATCTTCACGTGTGAAATAACCCAGGAGGTTTCTCATTACTTATGTAAGAATTTAGGTGTGGTTTCTTAAGATTATCAAATTCAGTTCTCTGCTAGAACCAGAAACAATTCACCTCCCTTCATTAACAAATCTGTCACCACTTTTCCACCCTGGAGTTCTCTAATGCTCAGAAAACATCCTTCCATTATTATTTCTTTTTTGGCAGGTTATATTTGGGGGCCTTCATACTGAGTACTCCTGACTGTACTTCTAGATTTAAACCAAATACCCATTTAATACTAAATTCTAGGCTATGCTCCTTCTGTTAGTCCCTGCTCATAAACCAGGCTTCATCATCCTCATCCTTCCAGTGATTTCTCCTGGAGAAGACTAAGTGATAACCACACTTGTACTTCCACCTCTCAACTGGAAAAGGCAGATTAGTGAGCCCTAAAGTGCTTTTGCCTGCTGTACCACAGCCTTTTAAAGGCCATCCAGTGACCACTCAGGGCAGGTGCACCCATTTCAGTTGCTTATGATCACCTCCCAATTCCCTATGAACTCCCAGCTATATTGTTTTTAATAAATCTATTTTTCTAATCCATATCTATTCACCTGCTGCTTTCTGAATGATGCTCAGATTCTCCTTTTGCTGATAATGCCTCCTATACCTCTGATGAAATTTCACATACTTATTCCTATCATTTATGCAATATTTGCTAATGAACATTTCATAATGAACATTTCATTTCAATGCTAATGAAATAATAAGACCATCCCACCATTAGTAGCATCAATTCCCCATTTTACCCCTCAACACTTCCCATGGCCAGTTTCCCACTCATGAGTATCTCCCTATTTTTACCACCCTCCTAACAGTCAGCACCAATTTCCCCATGCACCAAATACTCAATCAGATTTGACAATGGGAAAATGATAGAGGGGTTTGTTATTATTTTTGAAAATTTTCTTTCTGATGTTATCTCCCAGATATATTCTATGGCATCCACCCTTTTAATTCAGGCTACTGAAATCCAATTTCCTTTTTTCCCTCCCTTTTATAAACATTGCCTTCAAAGACTCTGGTTCTCCTACATTAATTCAATCAACACATCAAAGTCACTTGTTGCTGAAGATCTGCATTTCCACAACCTAAAACTTCATGTTTTAGTACTTCAGTTTTGCTTTCAATGGCAATACAGCAATTTTTATTTGTGTATTAATCATCCACAGTGCTACTGCAGTGTCCACAGCTGGCCTGAGAAATGGAGCCAAATATCACCTTAGCTCTTATCTGTAAGCCAGCCCATCTGCCTCTGCATCTGACCTTACCTACCTCCATCCCCCAAGGCAAGACAAAACCCAGCTCACTGATTCTGCTCACCTGACTTCTAAGACATCAATTTTCATCTTTTCCCAACACTTCCAGGCGCTCAGCTGACTTCACGTTTTTCTGATGGTGATTAACTGGCTCAGGTGACCCTGCAGTCACCATGTCCCCTGTCTAGAGTGACAAATTCCCACTGGCTGTGTCATTCAGTGGAAGGAATCCTCTGCTGTGGACAGGACACCTAACAGAGCTATTGACAGCATTGCCACTACAGCTGGGAAGTAGCAGAAAAAATACTCCCACAAATATTTGTACTTGCAATACACCAAAGGTTTCTGTGATCCACCTCCAAATCTGATCAAGAGGATGTGCACAAAGCAGCCACTTCTACTCCTCCAGAATCCTGTCTGCCATCACTTCCACCCCCTCTCCCAAATTTTAAAATAATCTGTCTCCCACATGCATTTTCAGTCACTCTGCTGCTGAATCCTTTACAGATCACCACTGCTCACATTTTTATTTTCATCTCTCTGTAACAGAACGTTCCCACTTGAAAATTATGTCCAAGTCATTAACTTTGTTCTGTGATTTTTGTGTATTTCCATGATTCCCATAACACCACCCATTATAAAATATTTTTATTTTCTGTCCAGGCTCCTGTACTTTAACAGTTCCATTTCTTGTTAACCACACTCTGCATTCCACATTGCCTTACCACTATTACCTGGCCAACTGTTATCAATATATTGATTTCCCTTCTCTTTTCCAATGATTTTTATGCCTTCTAACATTTCTGTATCTACTGCCAAATCCTAATTCCACAGCCCTTCCTTTGCTGTGCCGTATTTTGTACATCATGACTAATTTTCAAAAAGACAAAAGAATTAAAACTAAAAATTTGAGGTAACAAGAGAAGCACAATGGAAGGGGACACACATCCCCACAAGCTATTTATGCCAAATTAAGAAAGTTTGTAATTAAGCAATGCATCCTCCCTCTGTTTTAAAATGGGATTGTTTATGCTTCACAGGGGTACAACAAAGCCAAATCTGTAAGTGTTCAGGGATCAACATGGACACACGTTGCTCAACAATCCCACTGCATTCCTCCACTGGAGTTTCAGTGACAAACAGTGAATAAAAGTGAGGGTTCAGGCCCATTTGTGAGACTAAGATGAAATGCTGAGAGAAGCACAGATTCCTGGGGAAAGATGTGAAGGCAGTTTTATAACCTGCATGACTCACAGAGATAAAAAAGCACCAAGCTGCCCAGAAAGCAGGACCACTGCCACCTTCTATTTCCGTCCTAAACAGTTTTCTCAATTATTTGGGTTTTACAATCCAATTAAAGAAAAAAAAAAAAGGAGGGGGGGTGGTGGAAGCTATTTCTGGCTCAACTCCCAAGGCAAAACTTATTTAGGGCAGGGTGTTGCTTCAAGGAGATAAGTACTGTTTATTAAACAGCAGCAGTGCCCAATAAGCGCTCAGCCTACATTTGTGCCGCCTGAAACAGACACGGATGTGTCAGCTACAGCACCAGGGATGGGAACTGAGCTCCAGGGACAAACACCAAATATTGCAGCCACCCAGCTGCATTCACCTCTTGGACTACTGCCTCAAATTAAGAAAGCAAAGTCAAACTATCACGTGTAGAACTCATTGCAGCAAGCAGCTGTAAAGGGTAGAATCACAAAAGCTGGATTTGGTGCTGACAGAACAGAGAAATAAGGCTTGACTTTCTATCAAAGCATGAGAGAAGCCTTCAGCCTTGAGCAGGAGGCACAATTGCTGCATTCAAAGTGATTCAGCTGCCCCATCTCCCTGTTCAATCACCCCTGCAGAATTCCTATCGCTCACTCACTCCCTTTTAAATGTGACAGAAGCTGTATCAATACAGGAATATTTTCCTTAGTGCCAAGGTTTCTACTAGGAAGCTTTTGCAGCTGGATGAGGTGTGCTGCAGAGGACAGCACTGGACATCTGCGCTGGAAGTGATGCCCTGCCCAGGGAAACCTGCCAAAATTCATGCAGAGACACCTTCATGAACACAGATGCTGCTTCTGGAGACAGTTCTCAAAGCCTTAGAAAATCCACATGCATGCCTGGATTTTAGTTTTAAAATGCTGTCAAGGAAAGAAGGGACTAGAAAAAAGATGAAAGACTAACAAACTGGAGCATCCCTGGGGTAAGTATTGGAAGCTCCTCACTCGTTTGCCAGATGATAAAATGAATAATGAGAGCATTTCAGCCTTGATATGATGATTGAGACTATCAAGAGCCCCCTTTTCAAGGTGTGAATTAAGGTAAGCTGGGTGTGGAATAATGAGGTGCCCACATGCTGTCTTTAGGCTCACTTTTATCAGGAGAGAAACCAGACTTTCTATTATAATTCATCCCATTTACATAAACAAAATGTTCATAGCTATCAATCTTAAAAGCAGCAATTTCCACCAAAAAATCTGGAAAAGACATATATCAGAAAAATAACAGTCTTGTGGCAGTTTTATGAAATAAAATTAGCAATCAAGCAAAATTACTCTCTCAAAAGACGGGGCGGGGGGGGAAAGGTGGCAGTAGAGGAAACCTGGATAATCACAGAAATGCTGTGTTAGTAAAAATAATTTTTGCAAATTGAAAACTATTGTGAACACAAGGCTGGCTGCTCTTACTCCTGCACATTATTGAGGATCAAAATCAGAGATAAAAGTGACTCATGGAGTGAGCAGACCAAGACACTCCTAGTCTATAAAAGGTGTGAATGAGCCACACACTTTGACAGGCTTCCACTCTAAAATCCACACAGTTATGCAATGATGGTTTCTTCAGGACCATGTGCTCCATTAACCATTCTCCAGACTTGGAGCATTTATTTCTTTTGTCCTCCACCATTTTTTAAAGCTTAACTGCTGGCCTGCTCAGCATGCTAGAAGTGCTGCCAGTCAGCATTAAACTTGCACATTGGAGATTTTTTAGCAAAGAATTATGCAATTTTAATGTGCAGTCAGAGGCCTAATGAGTTACTAAATAAGAAGGGGCCAAACAAGTTGCATGGAAGGGCTTGTTGACACAGGAAACCATCTGAGCATAATTACACCAGTACAATTATATCAGTAAGCTTCCTTGTGTGGCAAGTCATAACTCATACTTAATTACCAGGTGATGTTTTCACAACTCTCTGTAGGTTTTAGCATTGGGCTCATGCAATCTACATTTTCCAAGAGGAAGACTCTCTAAAACCATTTTTCTAAAATTTCAAAATGAAACTAAGGTGAAGGAAGCCTTATTTGAAAAGATCACTTTGGGATAAGGCTTCCAATATCAGATAATGGGCTGCTCTTCCAGATCATCACTGAAGGTGTTTCAGGTACAACCACTGTGCACATTCACTGCTGCCTCCAGGTCAGTCTCTGATGCCATCACACAGACCCAGAGAGGATGCATCGCTCCTTGGGCAAAAAAAGGGATTTAATAACTTGTCCTCAACTACTGAGCAGCTATTTTGCCTCCAGAACTGCAAGAAAGAAATAAACTGACAAATGTGTTCATCATGACCAGGTTAAAAAGAACCAAGACTGGCAAAGGAACACCCTCCAGCAGCTGCTGCAAAGGAGCAGAGGATCATGAACACAGAGCACCATAGGTGGGAAGAGACCAGGCTGACTTGTCACGTTTTGAATATCTTAAAGAACAGAGTTTCCACAACACCTCTTACAATCTGTTCCACCCTCATGGTAAAATAAACTTGCCTTCTATTCAACTGGAGTTTCCTGTGCTCCAACTTCGGCCCTGTTCTGGTGCACCTGCCACAAGACCAGCTCCATCTGCTCCAAAGGTTCCCCTCAACCCACTGGAGAAGCTGAAGATCACCAGGATCACCCCTTCTCCTCCTCTTCCTACCCACCTGATTCCCTTCACCTCTCCTGGGGTGCCACATGCTCCTTCCCCCAGTGCCCTGTCACAGGGCTTGCAAAAGGGTCATGTCCCCTCCTGGAAGTGCTCTTTGAAGTGGGAGAAAGGGAGACTTGGAAAGGGGACCCCACACCAGGGGAAACAGGATTTCCACAAATAGTTATTCAACTACCAGTAACAGAAGGAATTCAGAAACATGTGGAAAACACCCAGTACACATCCTTGACAGGATCTGTGCAGAGTTTTTATGTATTCTAGTCACATATAAACAAAACAAGAAAAAAAAAATACAGGGAGTTCAGCCTTTTCTTTTTAGGACCCAACTAAAGAAAAACTTGGGGCTCTCTTCAAGTTTTCTGACTGTCTGGGTTTTGTAAAGAAGTTTAACTTCTGGCTTTCTGTTAAGAGCCGTTAGGGAATGATAGGAGAGAGGCTGGCAGTGTTTTCTGTGAGATAAGGGAAAGCCAAAGCTGCAGCTCACAGTCCCTTGATATTTTAGGGACAGGGGAATCTATATGGGACCTGTAAGTCTGTCTGCTGCTCATTAAGGATGTTTTAGAGCCTGGAAACCAGAAGTTCTTCAATCAAGCAATAACATTCTTGATTAGATAATGCACAATAAAAATGTTACAGCGGTACCTATTAATCTCTAAGAACTCAACAAGCCACAAGGAGAGCAGAGGAGATGATGTAATCAGATTTTCAGTTGTCATTTTTGTCAAAGCTCCATTCAGAGGTTCTTCTGGTCTCAGTGAGCAGCTACCACACTTTCTAAGCACAGCACATTGCATGTGCCAAAGTGGGCTACAAGTAAAAGGGCTGCCTTAATACCGATGAGCAAAAATGAAGGAGCTGTCCTCACATTTGGTCATATTTTAAGGCCCTTGCATGACCACTGAGATGTTTGATGCTACTCTGCCAGATTGCTTCCAGTTTCTTAGTGCTGTAGTATGAAACTAAATACCTTAACAAAGAGTGAAAGTATTGGATAAACAGCACTGCCTTCATAATTGTAATCTCATTATGTTCAGTAGACTACTCCAGACATAATTTTATTGAATAATGGGCACTTCCTGTGAAAGAATTCACGCAAGATTAACTTTCAAGTCAACCCTTTTACCTACTGAAAAATGTCCCTGCCCATGACAGGCAGGTTGGACAGGATGATCTTCAGAGGTCAAGCCCAACCCATTCTGTGATGATTTTGTCTGGAGTAAGTAATCAGTTACAGATCTGCAGCTCCCTTGGTTACCCTGATGCTTTTTTGACCTCTGCAGGATACAGACACGACCTTTTCACAGTGCCAGAAGTGATGTGATCACTGAGAGCAGAATCACTCCCAGACACCAAAGGTGAGAGCTGCAGTCTCAGATGAAAGGGAGAAGAGAGACATAAATCCAGCTTGCTTTTAAATCAGGGCCACATTTCAAAGAGGAATATGTAAGAACAAAAGAGCTGAAGAGGAAGAGCTCAAGGCTCCAGCAGAAAGCAGAATGGTTCTTTCCAGCCCACAAGCTGCTTCTGGACAATGTCAATGAGCAAAAGGCACCAAGTGTTAGTACTCTGCTTTCCTCCCACATTCTCCTTGCAGCCTTGACCTTCCACGTCATCCTCCAATTTTCTGAATACCAACAAGCTGCTTCTCACCACCTACAAGTGGGGTGAGCAGTGGCAGAGCACCCAAAGTGCAGAACTTCCATCCTCACTGCTCACAAACCAGGTGCCTTAACCAATCCCTGCACGTGGAATTTCACCAAGTCCTACCACAACCCTTCTTAAGGGCCACAGAGAAATGCTTTTAATTACAAGCTGCAGCTTGAATTAAGTCATCCAAATAGAGAGCCTCAGCCAAACAATGGAGGGATGCTTATGGCTTACCCACAAGTCAGCAGCCCAGTTTGAAGTTAAATGTGAATTCAAAGTACAAAATAACTCCATCTTCAGACAAACTTCTACTCAATGAAGGGGGAAATGGAGAACATTCTTAGTGCTTTTTATCACATTTGACCATCATGATTCATTCCCTTTTCCATGCCTTAGAAAATGATGCTGAACTAACTCCAGATGTCTTTCCTAACAATTTGAAATACAGAATATAATGGTATTTTCTGCATTCATAAAAAGCAATGCCTCCATTCAATACAATCTCTGTTCTTTGCCATTTCAAAAGACCCAAAGTGAATAAACACATGTATTAAGAGGGAACAAAAAAACCCCAACCCACCTACTAGCATCTACTGCTCCCTTCAGGCTGCTTCTCCTCCAAAGAAAGTAAGACCAGAAATTCTATATTCATCATCCCACATTATGCTTCCCTTACCTCTTGTTTGCATTTAGGTTAGGAAAGAAATGTGGCTCCCCCTCCTTCTGTACTACCTGACACTTAGAACTGCACAGGTGTGTAGGAAACAGCCTAGCCCACCCTTCACTGGATTTACTTGGTTTGGTTTGGAGTCACTACAAACTGATAAAGACTTCTTCATACATCAGGATTGACCATCCCAAAAAATTTAACTCACAGACTGAGGTTTCCATCACTGCTTGGTGTGACCATGAGACAGACAAGCAATTCCATTCAGTCCCCAGGAGCCACAGTAAATCCAGCTGCTGCCAGGTGCAGAGCTGAGCTCAGCCAGGGGTACACAGCCCCATCATTGGGTACTTCCACACCTGCACAGCCCAGCTGCCATCACACAGCCCCACCAGAGCTGCACAACTCACTGACACTCCATCACCTCCACACCTCAGGCATTCAAGGATTTCTTTTTCCTCCCCAGAAACAGTAAGAACTGGTTTCTGCACTACAGCCCACGAGGGGATGCTGGAGAGATTAAATCCCCTGAAACAGAGTCAGAGTTCTCAGCAGCGCTCCCCCAACACTTCTCCTTCCCCTGCCATCACACCCCATCCTCTCCTCCTGCATTTCTAGAGCCATCAGTGCCCACATGCACACCAGCTCCCCTGAATCCATGGGCTCTAATGGCTCAGGCTCTATTCCATGGCCATTGGCATGGCTCTCCATGTGCTGTGCCTCACCAGCTGGGAGCTGGTGCCACGAGGCCCCAGATCCATGTTCCCTGTGGGATCTGCATTGTGCACAACTTAATGAAACACAGAAATGATTTGTCCTCAGCTAACTAAAGAAAGAAGTCAGGATGGTTCTGTTTTGAGTTGTACCTTTGCAAGCACATTTCATACCCACACAAACTTTGGCTGGCAGTGTTTTTGTGCAAAATCTAAAACTAAAAATTAAGTTGTCTGAATTCCTTAACAGTTTTTAATATTAAAAACTCAACTGTAGAGCTGTAATTCAGAAGTAGTCATGTCTTCCTTGGGAAAAAAAAAATCTTTTCCCATACCCACAGTGGATTAATCTACAAACACATGAACACTCTCGTGATTTAGTTTCAGAATAGAAAAATTCCCAGCTAAGATCCGAGGTTATGCTGTATTTTATCATCTCCTGTGGTTTCCAGAGATAGGGCTGTGGTTTTCAGCATTACTGCAAAGAGGGCAAAATGCAGGTTCCTAAGAGTGGAATAACTGAGCTATTACAGAGTGTAGGCTGGCAGCAGAAGTCCCCTATCAGAATTTTTTTTTCCATACACCTCAGGGTTTTTTCCTCCACCTGCTTCTTGTAAGCAACTGATGTTCTCATATTACCTGATACAAACTAAAACTCAGCTATGAAACATAAAAAAGTCACATAAAAGTTTGCTACAGAGAGGCCTCCCTGAAATTTGACATTAAAGGGAATTTGCAAGACAAACAATTAGGAAAAAAACACCACTACTGTGTTCTTATCACCTAAGGAGACCCAGACAACAAAGCGTCATTTCCCTGCCCTGGCAGGAAGTTTCCTCCTTCTGAAAGAAGCTCTGACTTTTAAACAACACACCCTTATGCAAATATTCTGAATCCCTATGAGTTATTCCTAAGAATTCCCTCATTAAACACTGAAGCTCTTCCCAAAATGAAATGCACTGGTTCACCGAGAAATTAATTCCTCTGCATTGTCATTTCAACTTGAACCTGGATTTCTGCTCTATTTTATGTTTTGTTTTGCTTACGGTTTGGAGGGTTGGTGGCTTTTGGGGTTTTCTATTTAAACCCATGTCTCTCAGTAGAGAGAGTTCTGTTTCACAACAGAAATAGGAAAGCCAGCCGAGCTGAAGTTGACAAGCAGCATTATTTAGGTTTCACTGGCAGTAAAAAACCACAAACAAGAGAAAACCCTTGCTCTCCCAAAGCCTCATCCTCCATGAGGATTTCAGATACGATGGAGTATGATGGGGCAAGAGTGTAAAACCAACAGAGAAATTGATTTTAAAAGCCCACAAAAAACCAGCAGAAAGGGAGCATTCAGTGCAAACCACAAGCTGTATGAAAGGACAAAGAAAGAAGTTCATTATCAAAGTCAAGAACACAGCAACATTTAGACAGGAATTTACCCTCTCCAAGAACAGATGCCTTTCCTTTAATAGCAAACACTTGCTAAACAAGTTTCAGAAGGTACATAATGAGGCCCCAGTAATAATTATGTTTTAAAGTTTTATTCATCTACATGACAGGTTTAACTTCAAACAATTTTTTGATTGATCTAGCTAAGCCAGTGAAACCTCCACTCTTGGGAATTCTCCTAAAATTGGCTTATTTAAAATAAATCTAAATTAGCACATCCACACACACTTCCTACTACTAAATTAAAATTAAAATTTCATTATTTTCTCACATTAATAAGCTCTTGTGTAAATTTCATGACTAAACTAGGAACATAAAAAAAGCATTGCAGAGACAGAAAGTTGCAATTCTCTGACATGAGCGGCTCAAACAGAGCCACCAAGGTGTCCAACACTGCCAAGGCAGCTCCTCAGTGGCCACAAAAGTTACTTTTTTCCTAGACTATATACAAAATCACAAATATCACTTGATACACTTGATAAGTTTCAGAAGTGTATTTTCAAGCTTCCCAAGATAACATGCTGAGATTAGCTTACTTCTCAAAAAAATGAAAACTTGAGTTTTGCTCTGCATCTCCTCTTGTCACACCCAACACAGGCTGGAAGTGACACAAGGAGACTGTAAATTCATGTACTGTTTAAACACACAGTCTTCAGACTTACACATATTTTATTGAGAATATTCTTCACCTTCTGATTATAAAGCAGCTTTTATGAGAGAATTCAATCAGGTTGTGCCAGGAAAGCTTTTGGGAAAAACTGTAGAGCTCAAAGCTGCAGATGTAGAGCCCATAACTGGAGTTATTCTGCATCTCTGTAAAGTTAAATATTTTAATGCTTCTCCCAAAGACAGAGACTTGCATGACTCCAGACTTAGTAATGTTGGGATCTGGTCCCCAACATTTTCACTGCAGAGGGCAATAAACTCCCATACAAGACAGACCACAACTGAGCAGCACTACAAAAAATAGAACAGGAAAAACAAATTACAACAGGAGAGAACAAATCACTCTCACCACACCTGTGATTAAAAAACTAAATCAATCCCTTTCACAACCCAAACAGTAACAAAACTTGGTAGCACTGTGGACAGCTCAATGAGGACCCAATTCAAAAGAAATACCTCAAAGCAAGCTTTGGACTGACTTGATTATGCCAGGATCCACAGTTCTGTCCCATCTAAACCAATGGGTTGCTTCCACCTTGGCTGAGTCCAGTTTTGTAAAGTAATATAGTAAACAAACAAGCAAACAAACAAACAAAACTTTCCTTCCTAGAAAACCTGGACACCAGGTGCCACGTGGCTTCACAGCTACAGCACAGCTACAAAGCAGGGCATTTAGGAGAAGCAATTTTGCTTAACACAAAATGCAAAGACAGAGTACAGAAACAGATGAAATAATGCTTACACAAAAACTTTTTATTTGAAAGCAACAAATATTGTTCTGAAAAAAAAACAATAAAAGCAAAGCAATTAAAATAGAGAGGTTAAAATGAATTGCACTAATCTGCGGTGCTTACTAAACAGACCAAAATACACCACTGATTAAAACAGTCCTGAGTATTTAAAAATACAAAAATACAAGCATCACCTCAGAGTTGAGGAGTTAAAAAAACTCCACTTCCTGGACAGTACTAGAAAGTCTCTTCAAAGCACAACTTCTTAGAAATGGCTACCACAGGGACTCACAATTTACAGCTCTGGTGTAAAACAAGAGAGACACTACACAAACTCAGTTTGCCTGGGGTTGATACTGTCCAGATCTGTCTTTTCCCAATTTCTGCAGTATAAAATGTGTAATGAAATTTTTAAGTTCAAACTTGTGTATTACAATATATGTGGGGAAAAGAAAACCCAACCAAAAATCCCTTTGCACTGAATTCAAAGGGCTGTGCTTCCCTAGTCAATAGGATAAGAGACATTTTACATTCTAGGGGGCTGCTTTGTGAGTACATCAGAAAGGAAGAAAGATACTAAAACAAATTAATTGGACAATGCATGGAACAGATCCCTACCCACAGCCACTACAGTCAAAACGACGTAATATTTTCCACCAGCTTTTTTTTTTTTTCCTCTAGTTCATAACTTCCCAAAAATAAGATACTGAAGGCTGACTTTTCTTCATTTAGAGATTTATATATAATTTCTGGTAGGCTGAATATTAGAAACTTCATCACTAAAAACAGAACCAAGTATTTTGCATAAATATCAAGTAAGGGAGGCAAAACACCAAAATTCTGACAGCCCTTACAAGTTCTGTGAAGCTGTTGCCAGGACAGGCTTAGCCAACATGAACAGGACTTTCAGCAGGCATGAAATGTTCCTAATTAGTTAAAACTATCTGTGTTTGCAAAGCCAATTTAGCAGAAGTTTACTGTGTTCATTGGCCGATCCCTGCAATTTCTGGGAGGCCAGAAGTGTTTAGAAGGCCTGGTTTCTGAAATGGAAAAATCGCTCCCTCCTATACAGTTCTAAGGGGTACAAGAACATCAGATGATCATCTAAGGCATTTTTTCTTACTGGATTAAAGCATTTATATCCCTTTTCCACCCTTCTGTGAAAGAGAGGCAGACTGGTGGTGACGGCAGTGAAGGAAGGGCCACAAATTGTGAAAAAAGAACTTTCCTGGAAGTCAGGAAGGTTTGGGTGTTCCCTGCACTGCTTCTTTACATTCCCATGCACCACTAAATATGTATGAGCACACAACAATTCTGCAAAAGTAAAAAACTTCAAGATGAAGTAAAAATAAGTGCACACAATCCCAGGTAACTGCAAATTCAGCATGAGAATCACTGCTGAAAAAGATGTTTCACTTTTCAATAGCAAATAGCATAGTTCAGTTCACCAAGGAAAGGAGAAAGTTTGGTGTCACATCTGACACCACCAATTATCTTTCCATCAAACCACCTCATCTTTAAGCCACCTGAAGACAACACAGTTATCTGAGGCAACATAATGATACTGAATTTTTCCTTCCTTAGGAAAATATATTGGTCATGACAACAACATATTTGAAAAAGTCATGCTGTGTTTTGTAGGCTGTAACTTTGTCAAATTCAATTTCAAGTTTAGCAAAAACAAAAAGAGCTGAGGCTGCATACAAAATTTTCATTCCCTCCTCTTTGTGTGGCAGCTTACAAGGAGTTTCAGCATAAATTTATGGTCTAAAATTATGCCAAAGAAACTGGATGATTCTGCGATACCAGCAGCAGAGTAAGACCAGGTCCCCATCCACCCCCAGGAGAACAGAAAAAGATTTTTTAAGAAGAGAAGGACAGACCTTTAACAGGATATACAGGGGAAACTGTGCATCCACTATCACTGAAACACAAGCTAAGAGGACACTGGAGGATTAAATTCAAGCAGATGAAGATATTATCATTTTTACTACCCCAGTTAAGGCATGAGCACACCCTTCCCTGCACCACATTATAAGACTGAAGATTCCCAAAGAGAATCAACATCTAACATCCAAAATCTTCCAAGAAAATATATGGATGGCAAAAACAAATACCTGCACTGAAAATCAAAACAGACTTGTAAGTTTCAACAGTCTATTCACAATTTTTAAAGGGTAACTTAAAACTAAATGACAAGAAAATAACTTTAGTTCCACTAATTTAATAAAGTTTTTTTTTGTGCTAGGGAAAAAAAGTTGGTATTTCAAATGCAAAGCTATAATCAACTTCACACTCTTGTTCAGACAACTGCTGCTTCAACAATAAATTAGGACCCTCAACCAGGCAAAACCAAGTATCCTTTCAAAGAATAAAAGAAAAACCTGTGGTGTGCAAAGTTTAGAATTAATAAATACATTAAGACTTAGAAGTTCAAGTTCCAGAAGTTTATGCAGCTTTTAATCAAGTCTTTTAACTGAATGCCAGTACTTTTATTATGACATTTTCATGTCCTTCTAAAAATAGTACACCAAAAAGTAGCAGTACCAAGATTTTTCTGCAAAAAAGAATTCCCTCTCAGATTTTCAGATTCTTGACTTTTCACTCTTTCTTGAAGCTAAAAAAAGGGTATGGACACAATGTCACAGCAAATTCAACACCACATCAAGAACTATTTGGGAAAAAGCAAAATGGGATCTTTAATTTCCTAATTATGGAAACAGTGACTTCATGACAACCCCTTCGTGTACAAAAAGCCACGTTACTCCTGACATAACAGCATGTTTGAACAAACTTTGCACGTTCAGCAGCAATGTTTTGAAATCAGTCAGATATGGCCTCCTAACTTGCTTGATACTGTTTCCAGAAAAAGAATTAAGACTAAAATATCAAACCCTGTGGCAAATGCAGCAGTCCCTCTGGCAGGAGGCCAGCACCAGGGGCACCTCGGATGGGCTTGGCTGCACAGCCCAGTTCGGACACGAACTGGGAGAGCAAAGCAGCTCCTGCACATCAGCGGGTCTGGAGAGGGCAGCGGGACCCGGACAGAGCAGAGCTGAATGGAGCCTTTCCTTGGTGTCAAGGATGTGCTGACAGACCTGGAGAGGCTGCAGCTCTCTGCTGTGTTCACAGCAGCTCCGGCTCGGTGAGAGGCTGTAAACCACACTTGTGCTCTCTGCTCCGAGCAGGATTTCACACACAGCGGGTTTGTAGTTTTCAGATTAACATGTGGCAGGGGACTTCACAGTCCCTGCTTCCAGGCTGGCTCACAGAACAGCCACGCTCTAATAAAAAATCTCCACGATGCCCTGCCTTGTGTGTGGAGCGGAGCAGGAAGCTGCCTGGGCTGCCAGAAGCCACTGAGCTGCTGAGGCTGTCCGTGGATGATTTCACAGGAAGGAAGCAGAGCCTCGCTCACCATGTGGAGAACAACTCGCAGCTCCCAGCCCGGCACAGACACGGCCGCTGCCCAGCGCCGCGCAGGGGGAAAGGGCTGAGCCACACCGATAAACTCGGAAGTAAACAAGGCACAAGATGAGCTCGGCCGGAGGGAGCAGAACAGCAGGAGCCCCAGACACACAGCAGTGACAGCACACAGACACCCAGAACTTGGTGAAAGTACAGCAGGGTCAGGAGCCCGAGGTTAAGAGGCTGTTGTTTCAGGAAGGGGAAAGCATTCCTCCACACCAAACGAGGGTCCCTGATAGCAAACAGCAGCCAACAGCTGGGAGATCATTCCAAGTGAAAGGGAAACTGGTAGGATCGGATAGAGAGTAAATAACGAGACTCCCACACATGAAACTACTCTCAGCACATATGACGGTAATATTTTTAATTATCTGTCTCCTTAAGCACCATTTCGAACAAGATCTATCACCAGGAGGTGAACACAGCAACAGCCCGATGTGAGCCACCAAGAGCACCTGTAAAGTGAAAGTGTACCTGTGCCTGAGCAAGGGAACCCGACACCAGAAACAACCAAAGGATTACACCTCCAGTTCTACAGTTATCGGTGCTGAAACGGGCAAATGATGTTACACGTGAAAGCAAGATCTTGAACATCACTCTGGGGACACAAAGCTGTAGAGATCTGTCTGCCTGCTGTGCCAGCAAGAGCGCGGTGAGAAAGTAAAACCAGAGGAACTGTACTTCAACAGGAAAACAATCATCCTGATTATCTTTCCTGATTATTGCCCCTTCAGGAGAACCAAGTCAGAGGGGAAAAAAAATAAAGAAAAAAAAAAAAAAGCCAGCACCTAACTATGTATCCCAAGATATGAATGCTTTTACAGAAGCATCTGTAAGAGGACCACTAAAAGGCATCTCAGTTACTGGTCCTGTATTTCCCTACATTAAACCTTGCTAGATTATCCCTCCGAGGAAAGAAATTTTATGCAAAACAATTGGGAACAGTAGCATAAAATAAAGTTTTATTTATTTTGAAACTTTTCTAGAAGAAAACTAGGTGCCAGTCACCCAAACACTGTTGTTTCTACATAAGAATTCTCGCCGCAGAAACAGCCTAACACTAAAAAGGAGAAAGCATTGTCTCATATGAACTGCACAAACTCGCACAGTATTAATCTGTATTTCCCCAAAGTGATACTAAATGTCTCTAAGAGAGTTGCTAGCCCTTCTTTACACGTCCACCTTTCCTTTGCTCTCAGATTTGCTCCCACCACAGAGCGAGCCCGAGGACACCTCAGGCTGCCCTCAGCTCTCCCAGCCCTCCCGACGTGCGGGCGCTTAGCCCGCACCTCCCCAGCACAACTATAGCGGCGCGGCCGCTGGCGAACACGCGGCCGGCCGGGAATCCCAGGATGGAGCCGGGAGAGAGGAAATGGAGACCCCGGTCCGCAGCGGGAGCTGCGCCGGCCTCAGGGCTCGGCAGAGGGAGGGGGGAGCGGGGCAGGGAAGGCGACCCTCCCCTCAGAGGGGCCTCCGGACACGCGGCCCTGCCCGAGGTGGCGGCGGCGCCCTGACCCTCCTTCCTCCCCCGGCCAGCGCGGCCGCCGCTCCAGCCAGGCCCGAGCCGGGGGGGACGAGGAGCTCCCGAGGCCCCCCACGGACACGGATCGGGAAAGCCGCTCCGGGAGGAGCGGAGGAGGGAAACAAACCCGGGCGAAAGCTCACCGGGTCCGGCGGAGGGGGCTCCCGGGTACATGTCTCCGTGTGTGCGGCGGCGGAGGCGGCGGCGGCTCCAGGGGAGGGCACGGGGGAGGGAGCGAGCCCGAGCCCCGGCTACGCTGTCGGGGGAAGGGGAGGAGGAGGAGGAAGGAAAGGGGAGGGGGGAGGAAAAGAAAAGGGGAGAGGAGGAAAAAAAAAAAAAAAAAAAAAAAAGAGGGAGGAGGAGGAGGAGGGCCGGGAATCCAGGTTACTCGTCGGCACTGAGGAGCGGGGAGGGGAGGAGGAGGAGCCGCGGGGTCACGGGGAAGGGGCGCTCCGCCCTCCGGCCGGCCGGGCGGGAAGCGGCCGCGGCAGCGGGACGGGGATCCGCGGCGCTGCCGAGCCGAGGGGCCCCGCTCCCAGCCTGCAGCCCCGCCTGAGCTCTGCCCGCAGAGTCACAGAATCAGCCAGGCTGGAAAAGTCCTCGGAGATCACCCGACATCACCACGTCAACCGGACCAGAGCACGAAGTGCCATGTCCAGTCTTTATCCTTAAACGCCTCCAGGGATGGTGACTCCACCACCACCTTGGGCAGTCCGTTCCAATGTTTAATCACCCTTGCTGTGAAGAAACTCGTTTTCATGTCCAGCTAAACCTCCCCTGGTGCAGTTTAAGACCATGTTCTGTCATCCTGTGGCTTTCAATGAGACCTTGGAAAATGACTTTGTGCCTCTAGCACTCCATACCTCTCCCTGTTACATGTTTGAAAGGTATGCTGGAATTATATGGATACACATACTGCTGGATCTTCAGTTAAATTTGGATTTGTTTGTTTATATTCTTCTATTCCTACTGTTGCTCTGAAAACCTTAGCTCAGTTACCTCATGGATTCCTGTAGCCACTTTTAGTCATATCTATGAAACCCAGTTGTGGTGGGGTTGCCTCATTGTCCTTGTCAACCAGATAATGTATGGTACTGTACACATGTAAAGTTTAGTACAACCAGATAATGTACTGGGGAAAAACTAGAAATGATGTGAAAGAGTCAGAGTGCTGATGAGTATAATGCACTGAGATCCTGGAGATATCCCTGTAGGAATCTAAAAGACATGGATGTGGCATGTGGGGATATGGGTTAGTGATGGGCTTGGCAGTGCTGGGTTAATGGTTGGACTTGATGATCTTAAACGTATTTTCCAACTTAAACAATTCTATGATTCCACATCAGAGATGATAATTCCTGTAGGAACTGTCATCATTTTGAAGTCACCTAATTAGTACCTCTTCATTTCAGAAGAAAGTAGGAAAAATAAAGTTAAACCTGCTAAGGAGGCAAAGAGCAAGTCAATGATGCTCACTTCCACTGGAGTTACCTACAGAATTCCAGCACAGCCATGATCTATACTTTCAATCACCTCCTCCATGTTTATGTGGAAGCCTTTAAACAATTCATGCAGTTTTTAGCCCAGAACAGTCAAGCCCTATCAAACTCAACTGAATTCCTTCACCAAGTATTATCTGCCAAAGAGCAAGGCAAACATACAGCTTGCAGTGTTCATCAAGCCAATTATCCTTCTTCATCAGTTCATATCTCAAATAATACAGAAGCATCTCACTGTTCCAAAGTATTTACTCTCCCCTTTGGGTCATACTTGCAGATATTCAAAGGCTGCTATTAACAGCTCAGCTTTCACTTCAAGTGAACTATTCCTGAAACCATTGTCACCACTGGAGTTTCCACTGGAGTGATTTTGGATTTGTCTCTATTCCAAGCTTCTGAAATTGCTGGAAAGTAAAGATTTACCCGTAACTATAAAGAAATAAAGGACAAAATTATGGGTCAACTTTAGTTTTAAAGTAAAGCCAAGCAGCTCTAGCAAAAAGATAAACAAAGGAGCTGGCCAAGGAGTTGCCGTTTTCCTCCCTGTGAGGATCTGGGTAACATTTTTTCACAACCACCAATAATTTCTGGTATATAACCTTACTAGAGGCTGAAAAAGAGGGTGGATGGGGAAAAATCCCCAAAAACAAGAGCCAGAAGAGAATTATCTGAGACATTGGGCCTTTCTGCTGAGGCAGCAGGAGAAAAATATGCAGTTTCTGTCTGTCATCTAATTACTTGACGCTATATTTAAGCCAATCTCTTCAACCTGATTAGAAATATAACTTTCTCTGAGATTAGACATACTATTGTGCCTGTTAGACCTGCATTTAAGAAAGAAAAGGGGATAAAACACACTGACAACTTTCTGGAAATGTTCACTGGACTAATTTGGTCACCCTGGCTATCAGCACTGACTTATGCTGAACCTACAAGTCCACTCTGGTACTGTGGTAGCAGTTTGAAAATTATAAGCTAACAAGCATCACAAGACAGGTGAAATATAAGGGGAGGTTTTACAAAATACTAAACACTCATCCCACAGTTCTTTCTGGCTCCACAGGACCCTCTGCAATTGATTTCAAAAGTTCCCTGAATAACAGAGATCCTGAAAGTGGCAATTAATGCCTCAAACATCTTAGATTGCAACACTCTTGTACTGATTTAAAGCTGATTTCTCTGGATTTAGCACTTAATAAGCAAAAGCATTTGTCACTGTTCATACAAGACTGTAGAATTGCACAGTCAGCTAAATAATAAATCAAATTGTTTTATTTAAGCACAGTTTTCCCATGTGGGAGTGCTGCTGTTCCTCGGGTATATTTTCATGGTTCTGAGCACTTCCAGCAGCATTTCTGCGCAGCTGAGGAAAGAGAGTTCCAGCTCTCTTCTGCCTCTCTTCACACGCTCATTTTGGGCCATGTCACTTGCTTTATTTCCAATGCTTTCTGTCACTCACAACTGCTGTTTTGGAGCACAGTGAAACCTAATTATGTCTTACTGGGCCATTTCACCCAAAAAAGGCTTCAGTTCTTGAAAAGGTTTGTTCTGAAAGAGACGTTTGAAAGCTCTGTAACAGCATTCTTTTAAGCATGGTCTTTATATGCTGTATTAACAATTACATGGTAGTGTAAGAAGAGCTGCTTAAATGTTAAAATTAGGTTTTTCTAAAGGAAAAATAACGAGTGACTGTTGGGAACAATACCTGTCTTAACTGCTGTATTTCAAGATGACATTTCCCAGAACTGATATCTGTCACAGAAGTAATTATTAATTTTGGAAAAAAGCATGTTCTAATAATTCTGGAAGGAAAGATGGTATTTAGGAGCAGCATTTAAAAATCATTTATAGCAGCGGCAGCAATCTAGGGAAAATATTTTATCTACATATTGGCCAGTGACAAATGATAGAGCTTTTCTTTTGATGAGAAAACAAACCTTGATCTCCCTAAGTAACAACCATTACTTCCATTACTTGCATTTAATTCCATTAAATGGAATTAATTTTAAACCTCCCCAGAGTTTATAAATGTCTGACTGTCCTTTTTACAATGATAGAGTATCATTGTAAAAAATTATACTGTAAAAATTTTCACAAAAATTTTCACTCAGAGCTGAAAGGTATAAATTTTATTCTTGACTTGGAGGAGATTCAGGGTTATATTTGCCACCTCTCAACTGGCCTAACTTTTAAGTTGTTATCCTGGAGTAAATGCATTAGACCTGTCACATATTTTGCATTCTGCTTTAGATAAGAATTTAAAATCAGAACCAAAGTGAAGAAGTCCATGGCTCTATGCCCTAAAGTGTTCACATTTTACAAAGACTTTGAGGGTTCTGGTCCCCTGCTCAGGAACTGTTTGTTATTTTAACAATTAAATATTTAACCACAATTAATCCACGGTGGAGGAACCAAAATAATTTATTTCTGAGTTTCTATAATCAGATAACTGTCCCAACTACCAAGCTACAAAGCTGCATTTGATTTATTTTGTCAAATGAATTGCAATAATAATTTCTAAATAAACAGAACAAAACAAAACTACTAATTATCATTAGATTACTAACTTCAGTTCACTCAAAAAGAATTTTTCCAGGTGATCAGGATCAATAATGCAACAATTCAACTCGATGGAAAAGATGCAGCACCACCTATTGGGGATGTGTCACACACACTGGTTGTTACAGTTTCAAGAAGTACCAGAGTTTTGTTCTTCATTGTAATGACCTTATTACTAGGCGGGGAAAACCCCAAAACTAAAACTAAAAACAACAAAACAAACAAACAAAACAAAAAAACCCCAACTACGAACAAAGGGACTTTCCAAAAAGAAGATAAAAGAAGTAAATACTGTACCTGAGACTGTTCACCAAGAAAAAAGCATGTCCCTGAGTGCCACATCTGGATGTCTTTTAAATACCTCCAAGGCTCTTGGCTCAGTCCCTTCCCTGGGCAGCCTGTTCCAATGCTTGACCATCCTTTCCATGCAAAAATTTTTCTTAACAGTGAATCTAAACTTCCCTGAGCACAACTTGAGGAAATTTTCTCTCATGCCAGCATTATTACCTGGCAGAAGAGACCAACCCCACCTGGCTTCAGCCTCCTGTCAGGCAGCTCCTTCCCTCCCCAGCTTTGTTCCTTTTCTTCAGACAGGCTCCAATGTCCTTCTTGTAGCAAAGAACCCAAATCTGAACACAGGACTCGAGGTGTGGCCTCACCAGTGCTGAGTTCAGGGGGGGAATCACTGCCCTGTTCCTGCTGGCCACCCTTTGCTTTTGGTCACTGAGAAACTGCAGCCTTGAGAGCTGGAGAGAGGCAGCTTAAGGATAGAAGAATCACCTCAGGAAGGTTAAAAGCAGCAACAAAATAGTAAAGCAAGGACAAGAAAAGAGAAAGCAACTATCAACTTCAAGTCTCCTTGGTGAAGACCTCTTGAGTTTGACCACTTTGATGACCACCAGTGGCCTTGGTCATGTTCTAACACAGCATCGGCTCTGTGTGAACATCACAAAGCTAATTCAGGGTGAGGTGCTAAGGGCTGACTGCTTTGTGTATGATAATGACAGATCTTGCTGATGTTTTCATCTTCCTTGGCAATGCACAGGCACATCCAGCCAGATCTCTGCCACTGCTCCTCACCATCCATCCTCCAAGTGTCAAATATCCACCTCAGGGAAGTTTCATAGCCAAGTTACTTGCTTTGTTTATCATGAAGACAGCCCTGTGTGATCCTGCACCAGTCTGCTAGTACACAGCTGAATCATCATCCTAAACCTCACCAGCCTGGGAATAACTCACTACCCTGGAATAGCAGAATACACAGAAGAATGTAAGGGGGAATATTTTTGGTAGTTTTGTTTATTTGTTTGGGTTTTTTTGTTTTGTTTTTGTTGGATTTTTTTTGCCTCCATGTATTTGCTGTAAATTCATCCAGAACAGAGACTTCTGCTCCAAATGGATGGTGATGTGTTAGACAGTAAAAGTACAGACAGTTACAGCATCAGAGGTGAAAAATTTCCACTGCAAATTTCTAGACCCTTGGTCTGCTTTATTTTCCAGTTTTATTAAGTAAGCTGTATTAATCAGCAATCCTGATCACATACCTAGGCTTCCAAAAGCATTAGGAAGCAGCAAAACTGGGGTTTCTTTTGGTTTTTTGCTCTCTTTTACACAGTGATTTGTTTTCATCAGAACTTTCTTCTGGGCTCCTACAGAGCAGCTTTATCAGTGTCACTCAATAGATGCAGCAAGACAGCCATGAAGCAAGGATGCAGGCAAATCTCATTTAATTAACATCTTTGCCAACCAAAGCCTAAGCTTATGTGAATGTCACATTTAAATTTTAGGTCTTCATATTTTATTTTTTAACAACCTATCAGCATCTCTAATAACTTTTAGCTTAAGGACTGTTATATCAGAACTGTTACAAAACCATGTCTTATTAAACACATAATTTTGTTGACAGCCTGCACACTTCCAGTACTCATCTCCCAGGCCAGCAACATTTGCAAGTTTATTTGATTGAAAAGGAATCTTATTTCTCTGCTGCTACTTTTCAGTCAAGATCATCATCTCATGGACCCTGGGACAACTCTGAGGGCTTTTGCACAGGAGACCTTGGCAGCCCTTGAATGACACTCACACAAGTCCCTGTGAAATCCCATCCTCAAGCACCTAGCAAAGACAGAGGTTCCTGGATATTTAATCCCAGTGGAAAGGTGCATTTATTTGCTGCTTTGACTTAGGTACAAAAATGGAGACAATTGTCCTGTGCCTTGAATAGGAAGTTTACGTAAATGCTTAAATTCAGAGTTGTTGACTCCACTAATAGGGATAAGCACCCACAAATTATGCACTGCATCACTGTGCATTTATCATCTCCAGCAGTGAGGAGTGTTAGTGAAATTTGTTCAGTGAAATTCTCAGCTGTTTGTGATCCTTAGGCAGGGATGGATACAAGAGGTAAAGTCCCTCTTGCCTACCTCAGTTTTCACTTGTAACAGTCTAATAAATCCTGAGATTTCTATAAAGGAGCAGTCCAAAATCAGGCTAGATACACTTTGCTGGTAATAGAAAGTTGTCATTTTAGGATTCTAAAATTTCAAGCTTTTTGCAATTTTTTGAATAATTTTGTTTAAGTTTAATTAGTTTGACTTATTTGGTTTGGGTTGGAAGGGATTTTGAAGGTGAGATAGCCCAGCCCCACTGCAGTGCACAGGAATATCTTCACCTAGATCAGGTTGTTCAGAGCTCAGTCCAGCCTGGATGGAATCCTGTCCCTCAGGCATGTCAGTCACACCACTCAGCTTGGAATTATCTGCAAATCTGCTGAGGGTGCACCTGATCTCCCTGTTCACATCTTTGATGAAGACTTTAAATCATAATGGTGCCAAACAGACCTGAGGGACACATCACTGATCTCCTTCTGGACATTGAGTCAATCACTGCACTGTGGGTGTGACCATCCAGCCAATTCCTCATCCACCAAACAGTCCACCCCTAAAATCCATCTCTCTCCAATTAGACAGAAGGATGTTGTGTGGGACTGTCTTGAAGGCTTTATAGAAGTCCAGACAGGTGACATCCAGAGACCTTCCCATGTCCACTCCATGTGGTCACTCTATCATAGAAGGCCCCTTGGTTGATCAAGCAGGACTTGACCATGATGGAGCCTGGCTGTCCCAAATCACCTCCATGTCCTCCAGGAGTGCCCCAGCACAGCTTCTAGGAAATCTGCTCCATGATCTGCCCCACCATGGAGATGAGGCTCATCAAAGACACATCTGTCAAGAGACAAAAACCCAGAGAACATTCATTTTTCACAATCCGATGACGCCTTTGGAGCAAAACTCTGGAATTTGCTCAGGCTCAGCAGAACCACACGTGAAAAATGTGTATTTTATGATTGGCTTTTCGCAAATATTAAAATATTAGATGTCTTATGTTAGAAAGTTATGCTGTATTAAAATTTTTAAGTAGTGTGTTAAATATGGTTTATATTATAACATAATGTTAAAATAGAAACTATGTATGTGAGATATTATTTTAAGAAAGGAATGAGGTACCCGCACCAGACAGCAGCCACAGGACACCGAAATCTTTCAGAGAAAGAGAATTTATTGCTACATTAGCAGAAGAAACGAACTTCTTCTTGCCTTGCTCAGCCGTCAGGATTAAGAGGAAGAAGCGGACCCTGACCAGACAGAATCCTGTGTTTGAATGGAATTTATGCATCATGTATGATGTGTATGAACATGCAACAGGCTGTTGTTTTTAAGGGTTAATCCTCTGTTAACAGGTGTCCTTTTTCGGGCTTATGTTGCCCAGAAAAGGTACCTGGACGTCTGTAACTCTTTATTTCTATCGTCTCATATTGTCCTAATCCAAATTGTCCAAATTATTATTACTCTAATTATAATGCTATTTTTATAACCATTTTATTACTATTAAACTTTTAAAATTTTAAAAACAAGTGATAGGCGTTTTTCACACACAGAATCCCAGAACCACAGAGCAGGTGAGGTTGGAAGGTACCA
Organism: Serinus canaria; assembly: GCF_022539315.1. Classification (NCBI taxonomy): domain Eukaryota; kingdom Metazoa; phylum Chordata; class Aves; order Passeriformes; family Fringillidae; genus Serinus; species Serinus canaria. The sequence goes on from NC_066315.1 coordinate 147,456,477, forward strand.
CAGTGGGGTCACCAGGTGCCACCTCCCTGCTCCAGCAGAGCACAGGATCGCGTGCAGACAGCTCTGGGTTATCTCCAGGGAGGGAGACTCCGCATCCTCTCTGGGCAATCTGTTCAGCGCTCGGTCACTGCACGGGAAAGTTCTTGCTCATGTTCGGGTGGAAAAAATCACAATACACAGTCCTGTAGCAAGGGTTATCCTGCACCTTTTCTTCCCGTTTTATTACGTACAGAAAACGGAGTGTTTTAGCGAGGCAGCGATACGTGAAGTAGTTGTGGGGAAGGAGGACTTGGGTCCCTCAAGCTGTGCCAGGGAGCTTTAATTTGGATCCTGGGAAAATGGCCTCACCAGAGGTTTCACCCAGGGCAGTGCTGGGGTCCGCATCCCTGCAGAGATACAAAAACCGTGGGGATGTGGCACTCGGGGGCACGGCGGGGACTGGCAGTGGTGGGGGAGAGGCCGGACCCGGGGCTCAGCGCTCTTCTCGGTTTTAGGGGTGAATTATTCCCCGTGAGGGCGGGGAGGGAGCGGGAAGGAACCCGCGCGGGCACCGGCCATGCGCGGCGGGTCACGGGGTGACGTCACTGATGACGCAACGCGCACCGCCATTATAAATCCGCGCCGCGACGCCCGCTCCCTTTCGCTCCGCGGCGGCCCAAGGTGCTGAGTCCTTCGTACGAAGCTAAGGCCGAACCACCCGGCGACCAGCACCGCGCCCCGCCATGGCCTCCGTCTCCGAGCTCGCCTGCATCTACTCCGCCCTCATCCTGCACGACGACGAGGTCACCGTGACGGTGAGTGCGGCCGCACAAGATGGCGGCGGCCGCGCGGCATGGCCGCCTGAGGGGCCGCGCCGGCCCGGGCCGGGCGGGCTCTGAGCGCCGCTGTCTCGTTGCAGGAGGACAAGATCAACGCGCTCATCAAGGCAGCCGGAGTGAACGTGGAGCCTTTCTGGCCGGGGCTCTTCGCCAAGGTGGGCGAGAAGGGCCGTGGGCCGGGCGGGGGCGGCGTGTGGGGTTTCCTAGCGCAACTCCCGCCAGTGTTAAGTGGGCTTCTCTGCCGCTTGTCGTTCTCCGCAGGCGCTGGCGAACATTGACATCGGGAGCCTGATCTGTAACGTGGGAGCGGGCGGTGGAGGGGCTCCCGCTGCCGCCGCTCCCGCGGGTGGTGCCGCGCCCGCCGGCGGAGCCGCCCCCGGTAAGTGGCGGCCGTGTCCTACCGAGGCGCGGGAACGTGGGTCCGTGCATCCATGGAATGGCTGGAGTTAGGAAGAGCTTTAAGGCCATGTCATCGTTTGAGCCTGGCTCAATGCCAGTGCCCCCACGAGATCACTTCCTTCCCTGGCACCCACTGTGAGATGTGATCAGAGACAGAGCAGAGCAGGCTCCAACTTGAGGTTTAAGGGAAAAAAACTTTATTAACCTAAAACTACAAAGGAAAACACTAAGGAAAACACACAAAACACATAGAACCTAAGATAAAAACCTTCTAAATTTCTTCCTCCTCCCCCCACCTAGATTTCCAATTCCATTACCACTAAATCTACCCTTTAGATAATCAGTTCTCAATTCCTCGAGAAGAGAGGAGTCTCTCTTGCACCACAGACTTCCTCAGGAAACAGTCGAAACTTCTCGTGTTTCTATGTCACATGTGGCACCGCTCGGAGAACATGTCTAGTGCTCTCACTACTGCACATGGATCAGAGCTGCTTCTAGGGTTTTTCTCTTTAAGGATACTTTGTCTAGTTCCAAAAAGAGCACAGTCTCTCTCCTTTTGGGACACTTGTCCCCCCCCAGATTTCACCCCCTGGGGCCGAGGGGTCTCTTGAACAGAGATTATCTTCTTCCTCTTCTTTGAAGCGGAGGGCATTACTACCACTCTCTTCACCCGTCGTCTCTGTTCACACTCTTCTACATCACTGTACTCTCTTGGCTCTGAGCCATCGCTTCCCCCTAGAATGCAGTCTCTGTGTCACAGGAACACAAGGGGTTCTGCTGTGGCTATACAAGAAAAGTCTAGCCAAAGGCCACTCTATCATCTCCTCTCACCTAGGATACTTCTTAACATATTCTCAATCTCATCAACTTCAGGAGGAATCAGCATTTGCAAGGTTTCCATCCTCCCCAGAAGGGTTAAAAGTCCTAGGCTCTGCCGGTTTGCTTCATGAACTCTCACGCCTGGCTGCCCTGCTGGGCACCCCCTCCTCTCTCCTTCACGCAGGCCGTGCTATCACTAGCACCGGCTCTGTCTCTCTCTCTCTCTCTCTCTCCGGGGGCGGAATGGAGGATGGCTGCCCGAAGCCCTTGCAATGTTCTCCTCCACCCTTGGGCCCAGGCCTGGCCTACCTCCGGCCACATGGCTCCCCTCTCCCCCCCTGCCCAGCTCGGCCGGGCAGGGGGGAGGTCTACTCACTCTCAAGCGGAACTCAAAGAGGAAGTTCCCCTGGGAGATCACAGCTTTTAACCCCTGTGTTCTCAGAGGCGTATCCTGCCCTCAGTGGACAAACCAGGTGCCAATATTAAATCTGAACACTGATTGGCTTGCCCACACCATCACAAAAACGTCATTTCTTTTCAAACCACGACAGGCCATCTCTTTCCAACCTCCTGCCGTGGGCAGGGACAGCGTCCTCTAGCCTGGGCTGTTCAGAGCCCCATCCAACACTTCCAGGGATGGGGCAGCCACAGCTTTGCAAGCATCAGTTTCAGGAGCTCTTAGCATGTGGATTTTGCCATGCAGCGTGTGTGAGTGTTCGTGAGCAAAGCACGCCCTCCCCTTGAGAAAGGGGGCATTGCACATGAAGTCAGTGTACAGGATTAGTGTTCCCTCAAAATTAAGAATGCTCTTCCTGTGTGTCATCAGGATCATGCAGAGCATCAGCATCTCTTTTCAGGTTTTTTCAGCCAGGGCTGCTGGCTTAGGTTTTAGGACTGCTCAGGGATTCGTGCTTGATGTTAGTCATTGCATATGACAATCTTTTGTGACAACTGACTTCTCTGAGGTTTTAAATTGGACAATAAATCCTTTCTCTTTTCCAGCTGAAGAGAAGAAAGAAGAGGAAAAGAAGGAAGAATCAGAGGAATCTGATGATGACATGGGCTTTGGTCTTTTTGACTAATTAGTTTTGTACCAGCCTGGAATAAAGAACACCTGCTTGTACTCATGTCTCTCAGGTGGATGTTTGTGGAGGGTGGAGAATAGTCAAGTTACCTGCACCTCCTGAAACTGCTGTCATGAATGCTCAGCTGGGGCTTTACAACTTCCGCTGTCAGCTTTTTGGTGTTTCACAAGAACAGTTAAAGCTGTAAAAGGCACCCACAGCCTCTGGACAGAGGGAGGAAAGAAATCCCAGTGAGTGGGGTGTGTGATGGCAGCCTGGAGCTGCAAGATGGGGATCTGTTCAGCAGAAGAACTGAGGCTGGGGTGCTGCTGCAGCCTCTGGTGCTGACACCTCTGGTTACAGCAGCAGTGCAGCTCCTGGGGCACCTATGCAGGGACAGCTGTGGCACAGCAAGGCCAGAAGCTTTTTAGAGTGGGGAAAAGGCTGCAATTCTCAGGTGAAGGGCTGAGGTTGTGTACGGTACAGAATGTATTTACCTGGCCAGAAAACTGGTGTGGAGGGTAAGTGTGGGAGGTGATGTAACACTGCACTGGAGCCACTTAAAAGGCAGGAATTTCATAAATAGCTTCTGAACAGGACTTCTCCAGAGCAGTTGAACAAGGTAAGGAATGCATTCCAACTGTGTATTCCAGAGCATTTGAGGCATTACAGAATTCCAGGTGTATAAGAGGGTGTCCCAGAGTTGGGGAGGGGGATTGTTCCACAAACACTGATGGACTCTGGACTGCCCCACCTTTTACATTTATATAACAACTTTATGATTATCAACTCATTTATATTTAAAAAGACACAGGTACCCAGGGAAGAATTCATTTGCATTACACACACATGAAATAAAGAGTCAGAGTTTCACTGGTAACACCTTTTTAATAGGTCAAAGTAACTGTACAGTTCATTATATTCTTCCTGAGAATAATTTATATCCCTCAACAGCAAAAAGGGAGTGTGGTTTTTATTTTAACAGAACAGATGGCATAACTGGAAAACCAAGGAAAATCTAATTACACTGCTCTACTGTAACTCCTCCCAGGCAAGATAGACAAAAGGATGGGTTAGTTAACTACAGTGGGTTTAAAATAGTCATCATGGCTTTAATCTGTCTTTATAAATTATATAAAAATGGGGGACATGAATGGTTACAGATCTCCTCTAAATGCAGCTCTGAATTGCTCTGGTACAAAGCAGCATTTTCACTTCCAAGGAAAACAACATTGCTACAAAAGAACTGGCACGTTATCCTGGTGAAAAAGACGAGTGTTCAGTTGTGTCCTACAGCTAGTTCCAAACAAATGCTTCACACGGTCACGTAAAAGTAAAAGGCAGGAAGATGAAGAGGGCTTTAGTTTGTCTTGAAATGACTGAAGTCTTGAAAATATAGCTTTTTATTCTTTCTCTGTAAATCGTGGTTAGCATATTGCGACGTAAGTGTTCTAATAAAAAAAATTCCAGTCTGGATAGTTCATATACTGTGGGCAAGAATTCTCAGCCCTGAGGTTTCCCCGAATTCTTCACAATATCTTTCTCCCATCTGCTGCTCCAACAGTTTTGGCTCCGAGACCATGGCCCGGTGGCAGCTCAGTGCGAAGCGTGTCCCATGCGATGGAGTGACCTGCCCTGTGCCCCAGCTCCGAGGGTTCCTGTACAAACCTCAGCTGCTGCTGCTGCCTCGGCCTGAATCCCAGCCCGGCTCGGCTCTACCAGAGAGACTCGGTTAAACTGTTGCAATGAGAGAACCCCAGGGGTCGGTCAGGTCTGCTGAAGCCAGAGGTGCTGGAAGGCCAGGACTGCGCTGGGTGAATCCTCACTGCTGGTGGAAGGTGAAGGAACATCCTGTCGCAAGCAGAATTCCGAGGCTGTTGATGCTCTTCCCTCAGTGCTTAGTGCGGTCTGGACTGGTTGATTTTCAGTCTGGCTTGATCAATAACATCCAGCAGGTTTTTGGCATCCACAGCCAGGGCGTGAGCAGCCGTCAGCATTTGCTTCTTGTACTCCTGCTGCAGGCTGGTCATGACATACTGCTGGGCCAGCTTCATCTTGTTGATGAGCTCGGCCAGGTCCGAGTTCAGCAGCTTCTGTGCCATCTCAATCTGCAACGAGACAACCCTGTCAGCCCTGGGGGTCTGAAACACTGCACTCACAGCAGTGCCCCAGAGCCACAGTGCCTGATCCCTGACCGAAGCTGGGCTGTTTCTGAAACACCACGGGAAGCAGCAGATGGAATTTGGCACCTGCTGAGCCACCCACTGTTAAACAGCACCAAGACCCAAGTAGTGGATTTTAAACCACAACTTGGCATTAACAGCTTGTAATGGGTTTTCAGGTTCTTCTTAGCTTTACTCCCTTTACTACTGAAGCAGCTCTAAAAAATGAAACAAGAAGGCAGATATAGGTTACTTAAGCACACAGCTAAGTCAGCATGAACCTCTGAGATGGCACTTACAGAACCATTCCCTGGCTTTCTCAGTACCACACTCATTAAAGGTTTTGGAGGAAAACTGTTTTAATTATGAACTTCATTGAAAGCTCTCAGTCATTCCTTATCCAGAACTACAGACAACCTTCCAGCTGCACCAAGCTCTGCTCAATTGCCTGTTCAATGACTTGGTGTGCAAGCAAATGACAGGTAGCATCTGCACTAAGAATTAACCCTCAGCTGAATCCCTGCTGTGGAATAGTGGGGTTTATGTCACCTTCCTATGGGTGACACCTCTATCCAGTTTAAGAATCCTCACTAATAGCCTAAGTTCATGCAGCAATTAATTTTAATGAAATTCATTTAATGCAGAATTATAACCCAGGAGTTCAGACTGCTCAGGGAGTCAAAAGGTGTGCCTGTGCCATGAAGGGAGCACCAAAACCTGTCCCAAAGTGCTGAGGCTGATGGGAAAGGCAGTGGCTGAGCACCAAGTAAGCAGAGCTCCACATACCTCTCTGTGGGTGCTTGCAGGGAGCACTGGGAGGGTCTCATCTACTGTTGCCAGTAAAGTTCTTAGTGCCAAACCAACCTCCTAAGAAAAAAAGATTAAAGAAATAAACTTCAAAGACTTGGAAGAAATGGATGAGAGAATTTTAAGAGTGCAAGAGGCAGTGGATACATTTAATTGTTCATCTGGATATGGAGAGAGTTGGAACATGCCTAAGGCACTTCACAATCCCACCTGCAATTTATTTATTTATTTTTTGATGGTGATAATAGTTTATCACCATCAAAACAAGATGCCAAAGGCTTAAGAACAAGTTTTTCTCATAAAAAGTGAAAATGTGGAGAAGACGGCACACTGCTCAGGACTCTGGACAAGCACAGGCAAGCTGGGCATGAAGCAGTGCTGTCCACAATAGCGAGCATGGAATCCAAAGCTCCATCCTCTGAACACATGAACACAAACAGCTTTTCTACTTCCAGATTTCCAGAAGAGTTCTCCAACACCACTTCAAGACCTTACTCAGGGTAGGAATACACCCTGACTTTAGGCATTGCCCCCATACCTTCACCATGGGCACGTACTCCTCGGGCGGGGCCGGCTGGATCTTGCTGGACATTTCTATCACCGCCTTCACCAGCCCCGTGACGTTCTCGTAGACTTTGTCATTGGAGCGGTCCAGGTTGGCCGTGGGGGGAGGGCTGATCTCCTGCGGCTGGATCTGCAAGCAGAGAGCGGCTGTTGGACCTCCCGTCCCCAGCAGATGGGGCTCGGCCACTTCCCAGCCGGGAAGGGCTCGGGTTCCCCGCCCGGCCCTGTTGCTGCCCTGAGCTGAGCTGGCCGAGCACGCTGGCTCTGGGATGAAGGAAGTTTCTTTTAGTTCTTCTGACTGAACCTGAATCTCTGAAATGACACTGGGCAACTTCTACCAAGGTTTCCCTGAAGAGCTTCCAGTGTAACACTCAACAGAGAAGGAAATAATTTGAGGCATGAGAGTACTGAGTACTTAACATGTCTCAGTGGTTCAAGTTCCACTGCGAGGGCAACAGGTATCAGGGTCCCTCGTTCCAGAAGGGCTTTCTGTGCTCCAAAATAATGTCAGAGCACACAGTAACATACTGATATGTTAAAGAGAGAACTGGAACAACATCATCCTTCCAAGCCAAACTATTCCATGATTCAATGAGATTATTATTTTGTTAGTAAAAATCTAACAGCATGTTAACAAAAATGGTGTCACCAGTACAGGTGGGAAACATGGAATGCTTTTAGACAGTTGATTTCCAAGAGATCTGAAAAAAACCTCCTAAGTCGTGTGGTCTTTACTCAAGTAAAACTTCCAACAAGTCAGATATGTCTGGAGTTAAATCCAAGACAGACTGAATTAATCCCAGGTCTGAAATGAAACAAACTTTGCAAACATCCTTTGTAAGGTCCTCAGTATCTCGGAACTGTAACACTACCAAGCATCCCAGTTTCCTGCAGCTATTCCCTACAATGAGATGCCCAAGCAACAACTTATTGTGAGCAGAAAGTTTAAAAATTCCTGATTTCCTCTGGGATCTGAGATGGTTCATGGTGCTTCAGCTCCCTACACGGGGTTACTGCTGGCTCTCAGGACTGGTTCCAGCTCCAGAAAAGTTTCACTGCAAGTCCCTGATCCACTGCCCTGAGGAAGCTCTGGAATGCTTTGATGAGACTTTAAGGAAGGAGTGCAGGATTCAGGTGATTGCATTTTGTAGCATTTCATTAAGTGGATACCAACAGCTACCACAGAGATTGAATCTAGTGCATTGATCAGAAAATACCTCAGGAAAAAGAGTACTGTAATTGCCTCAATCAGCAGGGAAAGGCTGTGATTCGAATCAGTTTCAGCAATCAAGAAGTTAAAACAGTCATTTGGCAAAGTCACATGCAAAGACATTTTGGAATAGGGCACGTACACACACGCTCACGCACTGCTTACCCTCCATGGCTATGGTTGAGCAGAATGTGGGGGGAGGTTAAAGAAATTTACCAAAAGAAGGGAAAAAAAGAAAAACAATATTAATAAAACTCAGCAGGAAAAAAAAAACAAAACAAAAAAAACCCAAACCAAAAAAACCCAAAACATGTGTAGCAATCAGAGACCAGTTAAAAGCCTGCAACGAAAACGCATCCTCACCAGAACCGTCAGCCACTCGTGTTAGCTCTGGGCCCTGTGTGACAGAAGAGCTGCTGTGCACCCCTGTGGGCAGTGGAAGGGTTTGCCATGCACCCCATGCTTCCTCCTGACTCAACACACGGGCAGGAGTTCATGCAAAGCTGGACAGGAGCAAGCCAGTGTGGCGAGCAGCAGAGTGGTGAGTGGAGCAAGGGCCAGGGAAACCTGTCCTGGGAACATTGCTGGTCCCTCTGCACAAACAGTCCAGGACCCAATGCATTTAAGAAAATTTTGTATTCATCTTTCTGGAATTTTTGGTTTAGGTAAGTCATGGTGGGAAATACATGGTCATTTAACTGTGCAGGACTTGTTCACAACAACTCATCACAGCCATGGCCGGGAACTACCAAGAACCCATTCTAGATCAGTCCTAACCCTTGGAACTCCAGAGCCAAACCTTTCCAGACAATGGACATTGTGTTTCTCAGCCCTTCCTTTCTCTTTGTTTATACCAAATATCAACACTACTACTCTGCAGAATTTTGAGTTTCTTTGTGGAACTTGCTGGCTCTGCCTCACCCAGGAGCTCTCTGGAGCCTGCCCTGAAGGTTCCTGAGGGCAGGAAATTCCAATCCTCTTCATCTGTGCTCTCCCTGAAAAGGGAGTCTGAACTGGGTGTACAGAAAAGGGAGTCTGAAATGAACCCCAGAAGCATCTTCAGTTTAGGACTGCAACCATTAACAAAGCTGTGCCAAAAAGTAATGGGCTGTTTTCTTCAAGGGGCATGTAACAATCCAATTCCAAGAAAATTTTGACAGAAGAAAACAAAATCAGCCCTTCTTTCCTACTCAAAGAGCTATTTAGTACACAAATCCTGTTTACTTGTCACTACTGATGTCTCTGACTGCTCAGGTTTGTTTGTTGTCAGAAGTCTGTATTTCAAAAACATTTTTTCATGTTCCAGCATCAGCATTTAGAAAGGAAATTTTAGAGAAGCTGAATTTAGGAACACATCTGTTACTGCTTTTTCACGTTTTCTGAGGCTTGGCAGCTCGTAAAGCACTGGCATCAGTTTATAATAAATAATCCTGCTCAAATTCACCACTGCTGGCTATTTACACTGATTCTTAAACATTCCAATAATCCCAGAACACGAGCAGGAGTGAGGCAGGCTGGCAGTGGCCGGGATCAAGTTGTGCTGAACACACTGCTCTGATGGCAGATTCTGAATTTCATGTTCAGATGAACTGGGCTTTCTCTGCATTTCCTTAAATCACCTAAAATAACGGTCACTTATCCCAACTGCTGTGACCACCACACTATGGATTCCTGTTCTTTATTACAGGCCTGGCAGTTCTGTTTCCTGGAGATTAGAAAGATGGCAGAGAACCACAAGCAGGAAACAGCACACAAAGGGATGATTTTGGGAGTGCCTGACATCCTTAGGAGCAGTTCTGTGGACACCAACTGCAGGAGGGGCAGGACACTGCACCCTGCAGCAGCACCTCTGCTACAAAACCACTGTCAAGTTTCAGTTTTGGCTTTATTGCTATTTATGGGAAATGAAACAACACATCAGGAAGTACCTCACTCCCAGGTCAGACAGCCCATTTCCCCTCTTCCCTTGTTCACCAGAGCTGGTAGGATTTGAGGAGCCCTGGTGCTGCAGCAAGAGCTTTTTGAGCACTGCAGGGGAGTTCTCACCTCCTGTGACCAAGGACTGGAGACTTTGGTGCCATCTGAGTACCTGGGATCCCTGGGCATGCTCCATGCTGCTCAACAGGGAGCTGGGTCCATTTGGGACACCTCATCATTCCAAACTAGAAATAAGCTCACCTGGGCAGGTTCTAGGTGAGGAGCACACTAAATCACAGCCAGGGAGAACCTGAGTTTCCCCCCACTCCCCTGGAGAGCTGCCAGGGCATGTTTGCCCCAGGCCATTATTTACCCATGAAGTTCAGTTCCCTTTGCTTTCCATGGTCTCTACTTCAGGAACACCAAACTACCTCAGAGCTGTCACGTTTGATCTGCTGGAGTATTTCACTGGCAATGAATAAAGTGGCCCTGGTAATGTTCCATGTGCTGGGGGCGTTTCCCCTACCTTCACACCCTCGTTGTAGCTGTCCACGGGGCTGTTGAGGCTGGCCAGGCTGCCCAGGTGCCCGGGGGCTCCGGGGCGCGGGGGCTTCTTTGGCGGAGCCGCGTGATCTGCTTGACAAAACAATTGTGGTTTTAGAGCAGCAACGTGTCAGAGGCACCTGGCACCCTTCTGCTCTGCACTGCACAGGCTGCCTGTGCTCTTCTCTGCCAGAGATGGGAGATCTTTAGGTGCAGTAAATGCACTGTTTGTGGGAGCTGCACTTTATGAGAGCAGGATTGTTTTAGTAAATATTAGAAACTCCTTTTGTGGGGTAACTGCTACTGCTCTGGGCACAGCTACCCCAGCTCTGAGATGGTGTCATCCCTGGTACCACAGCTGAGTGCCAACATGCTGTGTGAATCTGGGAAACTGGATTTCTTCCCAGCAAGAAATTGTGTGATTCACTTTTGAGACTGAGAAACCCAATTTTAGGTGTCTACTGATGCTTTACTTGTCTGAACTCCACCCTGGGTGAATTCCCACTCTGACTCAGCTTGCTCTAGACATTTCCTGCTTGTTGATCTAAACACTTCCTTGGCTTTGCTGACTGCATGTCTGGGGCCTGCACGGGGAACCTGAACACCTGGAACTGAATCCACTCTGAATGGAAATACCACCATGAACTTTTTTTGACTACTGCTGCTACAAGACTTGTAATCAAATACTCAAAATGTCAGTATCTGCATTTACTGCTTACCTGGTTTTCCCACAGGCTGATATATGTGCTGGTTACCAGCCTATAAAACAAAATAAACATATAAAGTAGTTATTGCAGTGCTTGCAGCTCTCATCAGCACTATCTCAATCTCAAACACCAAGAGCTGCCAGCTCTCAGCACATTTCCCAACAGCTGAAAATACATCCCAATTCACCATCCTCAGTCCATCACTACAGATCTTTTACTTACAGAACAATAAAAGACTTTTCCTGTGTTTTGTACTGCTCACAATAGCCCTGGCCTCCATATTCCACTTCATCCTTATTACTCAAATGTGGTGAGACAGTCACAGGCATTTTCAGTCTGTGTCCACAGATCCAACTGCAAAGGTCAGTTGGTGGTGAAGGAGAAATGACAACACAACAGATAAACTGCAGAACTTCCTGCTGAATGGTTCTGTAATGGGAACACGTTTTAAAACTGGTTTGCTTTTTGTTTTTGTTGCAAAGCTCTTAGTCAAGGCCCATTTGGTCATCTATTTGGAAGAATTTAGTAACAAACTGAAGTGACTTTCCCTGGTAATTGCATTCATCCATCCTTCACACCAATCTCATCACCGCTGTGAGCAGCCCAAGTGTCAGCACAGCACTAAGGAATATCTCTGTGTCAACTGCCCTGGCCCTTAGGGGTGATCTTAACTCCCCAAAATTCAACTGGGAATATCATAGAGTGGACACAAAGAGGTCCAGGAAATTCTGTGAAAGCAACTTCTTGGTGCAGGTATTAAGGAAGCTGACTGGGAAAGGTGATTCCTGGAACTGCTGTTTGTAAACAGAGAGGGACTCAGGGGCCAAGTGCTGAGCAGTGGCTGCCTCAGTCATGGCAACCACGAGGGAGTTGAGCTTCAAATTGTTGGAGGGAGGAGAAAAAATTCCAGCAAAACCTTGGCTATGGAGGGGTGGACTTTGGGTGCTTTCCAGGAAATAGTGAGGTCCCCTGGGAATCTGCTTTTGAAAGAACTGGAGTCCATGGATGTCAGGTGATTTTTAAGAGCAATCTTTAAAGAGCACGGAGGCAGACAATACCAGACTGCTGGAAATCAAGCAAGCAGGGCAGAAAAGGGCCTGGCAGAGCAGGGATCTTCTAGAACTTAGGTGGACAATGGAAGTGTACAGACTTTGGAAAAAGGGACAGGTGGCATCTCTACAGAGATGCTCTTTGCCACTGCAGGGAGAGAATTTGTGCTGACAAAGCTTGACTGCAGTTTCAGCTGGACAGCACCACAAGGAGGGCTTTTCTAAAATGTCAACAACAACAGGAGAACCAGAAATGACACTGGTCTGTTGCTCTGTGAGGTTGGTCACCTCACAAACAGGGACACGAAGTGGAGACATTCAATCATGTCATTATCTATGTTTTGTGCTGTTAACCTAAATATTTCAAATCCGATAACCCCAGGGGGAAAGAAAGAGACCAAGAGAGAGGCAAAAGAATGACATCCCACTAGAACAATTCTTGCCTTTTTACTTCCACAAAACTGTGTTGAAAGTAAAGGTCAGAAGAATGTGATCAGACAGGAACTGCCAAAATGTGGGTGGTAACTTCTTATTTGTATCACTGCCCAGTTTCTCATCCTCCCAGTCAGAAACTCAAATTGACTCACAGCAGCAATAAGCATTTCCCACTGCAAATGAAGTCAGAGTTATGTTCTGAACCCACTGAGAACTACAAGATCAAATTCTGTGACTAGAAATGTAGTTACCATGAATTAGAGTCTCCTTTAAAACCCATTTTGTCCATGACCATGAAGTGTTTTCTTCACACTCTTTCAGATGGGGTGTGACATTGGACCACCTCATCTGGGCAGACAGGACTTCCCCTGGAAACAGTCTGGAATCTGTAACCTGTGGCATGAACTGAAAATCTCCTGGGCATCTCAAAGCATCTTCACAAGCAGCACAAAATGCAGCAACACTTTTCTTGCTCTTATATAAAGATGCAACAACAGCCAAGGCTGAACAGTAACGAAAAATCTTCTCCAAATTCATGGAAAAAAAACTTAGGAGCTTCCAGACATGAATGTCTCCAGAGACCATGCTGCAGTGTGTCACTGATACACTCATTCATGTCTGTCTTGGCTGCAAATGCAGGAAGAATCCCTAAATTCTTCAAAAGTGAAGAAATGCTGAAGTCATAGCAGGAGTTTACAATTGGATCCCAAATGAAACAGGAGGGTGGATTTAAAATATCCACTGCTTTCCTGGGAGAAACAGTGGATGAACCAGGTTTGTGTCATTAGCAGTGCCTAGCCTAATCCCCCTTTTCCAACAGTATGATCCAGAGATTCCAATGGCAATTCAACAATTGAAGAGATGGTTTGAATTAAATGAAACAGACGGGAGTTAAGCCACTAAGAAAGAACACCCGAGCTGCAGCTGCTGTCTGGGAATAAAGGAATGGCTCTGGGGTTTATTGCAATTGTTTCATAGTGGATCATTTACCCCAAACAGATTTCTGGGTAATACAACAGCAACATTTACATTCCTTGTGAGAAAACCCTTCAGATATTTAAACAACTGCAAAAGTTACTTTAATCCTGCTTCCTGTTGACAGAACTTGCAGAAAACAATCCCCATTTTTAAATAAAAGGCCCAATTCTACAGCACATGAGCACTTGGAAATTACTGTAACATATTTGTGGACATTTTAATATTTGTTTCAAGAACAGCTTCAAGGGGAAAAAACAAAAACAACCAACAAACCCCAAATCCCCCAAACTGCTGCACGAACCACTTTGCTGTGACTGCAGTTCCCAAAGAGGCTGAGCCTCTTGGAAAGCTGTACCACCACATAATAACAGTGGAAACATTTAGCAAAACCTTTAAATCATCTCCCACCCCCAAGAGCATGTTCTACCAGGAAACTGGAGGAAGAGCTGGGAGAGGAAAAGATCCCCCACACTTACAGGGCCCTGGAGACCTCCATCCTCACGGTCAATGCTGCCTCTGGAGTGCCTCATGTCGGGTTTCTGAAACAAAAATCCAGGGATTCACTCTGTGCTCTGCTCACCCAGTGATGTGCCCTTGGCTTAGAGGCAGTGTAAAGACAGGAAAATCCTGTTAAAAATGCACACTGACAAATCCAGATGTCATTTCACTCCAGCCCCTGCGCCCCCGCTGCCGCCACCGGAGCCTCGGCTGCTCCTCCTGCAGCCGCCCCCAGCACAGGAGTCAAAATGCTCCAATAAATATCTAAAGTGCCACTGAGCTGACACAACATTGGAAAATCTGCATTTTAGTTTTCTCAAAGGCAGCAAAAGTTGGGGTTTTTTTCTGGAAAAAAAGCAAAAAAAGGCAAAAAAAAAAAAGCTTGCTTCCCAACAGCAAAATTCCAACCACAGGATGAGAAACGCTGCACATTAATTCCCACTTCCTGCCCCAGGATGGCTTAAATGTACTTGGCTCCCTCTCCAAGCAAATGGGGCCAATTACTGGAGCTCTCTAAACACTCCTTGTGGATACAGCCAGCCAACAAAGCCATCCAGATGCCCTTTTCTTCCCAAACAAGCAACAAACAAATTTATATTTCATGTGTTTTCAGCACAATACAGGATTCCAGGGCTTGGTTGTTCCTAAAAGCAAAATTAAAACCACACCGATATTGATTTTTTTTTTTTTCACACCTAAACCAGTCATTTTTCTCAGAGAATATCCTAAGTTGGAAAGGACTCACAAAAACCACTAAGTCCAACTTCTGGCCCTGCAAAGGAAAACCCCAGTTATCTCCCCAGCAAACCCATGTTTTATTTATTCTTCAAGGACAACACTGATTACATGGAAAGACAAAGGAATAATGGATGTGAAGCCAAAGTTAATACTGATTTGAAGACACGAGCTCAGCAAAATTAGAGCGTGCTTCTTGTGCACCAATTCTGGCACTTGAAAACAGGATTTATCTGACTCTCTCCTATGAGAATGGATGAGGAGTCACTGAAAACTCAAGGGATAAAATGGTCACACACAACATGAAAATAACATTTTTTATTTAGAGAAATGTAGATGTAGCTAAACACAGTGCCACTAAACTGACCACATGTTCTTTCAGGGTTAATTTCAGGGGACAAATACATCCTTTTCTTGTTTTAAGGCTATTTGAGATTCCTTCCTCCTGTAAGAATACTAAAGAATAATTCCAACTCACAAATCCTACTAAGTGACCCTAAAAACCAGCAGGGCAGAAAGAACCTACAAAAACACACTAATATTGATCTTCTGTCATTAAAAATAGTCCAGCTTTGCTGCCAGTCTGTCAGAAGGGCTAACATTTGGGATTTTCATTCAGTCTTCTGCAGACTGAGTGAGGCACAGCCAGAGACAGTCACTGCCTGAAACAACTTGCAGATTAAAAATAGAAAATCATATCAGACAGGGAAATATTTAACCCCCTCTTAACATGAAGAACTGAAACAGACACAAGTGGTCTCCTCATGTTTTTCCAGGAATTTGTGACAAATTTTAAGATGAAACCTACCACTGACTCATCTCCAGTTTATTTCCTTATTACAATAATGGATTTTTTTCTGATTAAAGTCTCATTTGATATGAGTATGTCTGAAACTTCACTAGACAGGTAAAGTCATCATTCTCATAGTATTCTTCAGCTATATTAAATAGTTATCCTTGTTAAATATCCATGTAAAGCATATGACAAACTACATTTCTATTACACTGATGCTCACAATTTGCCATGTTCACTTCTAGCCAAGCAAGTGCCCAAACTCTTTGGAAATAAGCAAAGACTATTTCATCTCAGAGGTCTGTAATGCTCTTTACCCTTATAGCAATTATTACTCAAAAAATGCACCTTAAACCATAGAATGGTTTGGGCTGGAAGGGACCTTAGAGATCTTCTCATTCCAACCCCCTGCCATGGGCAGGGACACCTCCCCCTGGACCATCTAGACCATGTCCCTCAGCCCAGACCCCAGGGACAATGAAATACTGAGCACTTTAAAAGAGCCAGAAGAACAAAAATGCACACAAGTCCAAGTAACAGGACTTTTTTTTTCCCCTAGTAATATAAGCAAAAACTTAAATTATCAGACACAAAACCCATCTCCTCTCCTTGTCTTGCTAAGAAAGTCCCTCCTGCTGGCATCCAAAGGCTCCATGTCACAGCAACAATTCCATTCCCCAAGTCTCCACCAGCAGCCAACATGCAGAACATTGGGTTCCCTCCAGGACACCCCATCTTGGACAGCACACAACCCACAGCCCAGGAACTACTGCACAGAAAAGCTGCAAATGCTCCTCAAATATCACAAAAATGGTGATTATTAACTTGGCCCCCACACAAACAGGGCTGTGAGGGCAGTGGTGCTGCCCTGGCATCTCCCAAGAACCTGATCCCAAACTGCAGATCCCAAGTGCCAGGGGGGGATGGCAAAGCTGAGGGACCTTGAGCAGCTGCACCCCTGTGACCTGCACAGCTACACCTCAGAAATAAGGAAAAAAATCTTTCCTTATTCCAGGACATAAACTTCTCTCAACTTTCACAAGCATTCTCCTCTGCTCCATCAAATCCTGGGTAGTCAGGAACACATGCAATAAAAGAGAAATGTTCAACTTTTGTGTCCAATGACTGAGAAAAGTCCCAATTACATATTCACTGATTTTAATGTTCTAATAAATTCTAACAACTCCCATTGACTAAATGATATTCTGATTTATTCTTTTGTGTAGGTGTGGAAATGTCAGAAGGTAAATTATTGTACAGTAAAGGTGATTTTGATGATCAAAAACCCATTGTATTTTAAAGTATTATTCAGCAGCAGTTCTTCCACTTCTGCAGTTGCAAGAGCTTTGAGCTCCTCATGCTGCCATGACACAAATGCACTGCTGAATTTTTAATTCTGAGATCCTTCAGGTGTGAATGCAACATCCTCTAGGTCAACAATCAGCCTCACACCAAACCTGTTCTGTACATCACACACCATTTCACCCAGAGAACACCCTGCCATCTCCCCAGTCCCTGCCATGGCTCTGGACCTCCCAAAAACCACAAAGAGAAAGAACTGTATGTTGTTAAAATCTTGCAGAAAAACAAAGTCCTTCAAAAGTAAATGGATTTTTTTATTTTAATAAATAAGCCTACTATCTGAAATCTTTGGAAATGTCAAGAGGAATTTTCAGACAGGATGTGTATGTTGACAAAGTGGGACACAATCCACTTTATTTCCAGTATTTCTGGTTACTTGCTAATAAAAGAATATGTAAGCCTTGGAGTTCTCAGGACATGCTGAATTGTAATGTCTTGGTGGGATTTTCTCAGGCTTAAAATTAGAATCTTATTTTAGCAACAGTTCACATCAATTAGACTTGAATTGCAGTTCTCAGTGTCAAAATAGGACAAAAACCACAACTATGTGGGAATTTCAGAAAAAAAAACCAATTAACCCAAGCATGATAAGGAAAATATGTGAGTTATTTCTTCTTAAGCTATCCCAGAAGGGACTTGAAATTTCTTAGTACAAAGCTGTTCTGTCTGCTGAGGAGTTACTAAGAGGCATGCACATATATATCTTTATTTATCTGATTAAAAATAATGTACATAACATCAGCACAGCCAGAAAGGAAGGTTCAAAGTGGAATAAAGGAAGGAGCAGGCAATTAAACAGGCCTAAAAAAAAGAGGTATGTAAAATGTTCAGAGATAATTTTTGATTGTTTTAGATTGTTTGTAGTGCAGCCATTTCATCTTCCACCTCAATGAGCCCTGGACAGAGACTGTGTCCTGTAGTGATCTGCACCAAGCTTTAGGTGCAGTAATGCTTTGTGTCTCCTGTTCAGCTTTCTCCAAAATAATTCACCTATTTCTGTCCTTCCTGGAGATGCTCATCCCCACAGCACATTTATCAATAGTGCATGAAAATTTAATCAGCACAAGTTTTAATCAGTGTCCATTAAAGCTGGCAGAGCTGAAGTGCTGCCTCCCCACCCTGTCAGGGGATGGGGTGTCAGTCCTGGATCCCCCAAAATCAACCCTCCACCAGTTCTCACTCTCCAATTTGGTACAATTTAAAATCAAACACTTCTCTACTCTTTCAGTTTTTACACAACGGATTTATTTTCATTCAGGAGCTCCCCACAAGGAGAGACCTGTTTGTTTTCCCTTTTTACAGCAGAATTTCCAGAATTCTGGATTGTGCTAAGGCTGCAGCTTGAAAACAACATTTTTATCCTTTCAAGTACTAACTAGTCCCATGTTCTCCAAGGACCAGTTTCAAGCAAACTGCTCACACTGATAACAAGCTCCCCAGCGACCAGCACATTTCCATTTCAATGCCCCTGCACTGAATTCCCCATCTGGGGAGTCCCCTCCAGCAGCATCAGTGCTGTTTACCC
The DNA here is from genome assembly GCF_022539315.1 of Serinus canaria. NCBI lineage: Eukaryota > Metazoa > Chordata > Aves > Passeriformes > Fringillidae > Serinus > Serinus canaria. Next base: position 147,474,862 of record NC_066315.1, read on the forward strand.
CTGTACCAATATGCTGTGAGTTGTATTTTCTCCCTGAAGAAGCAGCAATAAATTTCAAGTCATGAGCAAGTTGGTGTTACTCTGGGGAAACAAAAATTGTACTAACAGAAACCCACAGAGAATTTTCCATCTTGTTGCAGTGTCTTACAATAAATCATTTGCAGTTGCTCCCCTGTGAGTCCAACTCTCAGTAGTACAAGTGGGATGTGCTGTAGAGCCTGAGGATTGGGTAAATAGAGCTGTTTTTGGAAGCAGACAGTTTACACTGAGAACACTACACACGGTTACAAAAGTTAAATATTATAGTTAAGTAAGTTAAATATTAAAATCTGACTCTACTCTGTTGTTCTCTGTGCTGAAAAGGACAAATATTATTTGAAACCTGTCTAAAGCATGCAAAGGAGGGCCAGATTTCTTCTCCCTAAATCATGTGGAATGAAAATAGAGGAGGCCCTTTTTCCCAGAGCAGAAATGTTGTCACTCACTAGAGGACCCTGGCCAAGGAGCATGTGTGTGTGCAATACCTGGCTTATTTCTATGCTGGACATCATTATATGGCCTTAATGCCTCAATAAATGACTTATTTCCCCATGTTTGGACTCTCATGTCTGAATTGTGGATATCTTCAGGAGACCTGCAAGGCTTCCAAGAGTGACTCCCCACTATGACTTTTCCACATCCTCACCTCCTCAGGGCTAAACCCAGAAACTCACCCACATTGCTCTTCCAAGAAACACCCATCTGTAAACTGAATATTCTCCTGACACACATCCTGCCATGGGCTCCTAACATGGGGTATAAATTTGTAACAGGCATCCAAGGGTGAACCTCAAAGTTTCTACAGTCAAAATGTTAATGTGGAAAGAAAAAGAATTGAAATCTCTTATGGATTCCAGTTCCTCAACTGAACAGATGCAAGAGAGAAGGTGTTTGCTCACAATAAAACTAACACAAAATGGAAACACAGCAAATCTCTCCCAAATGCTATGAGTGTATTACAGATAAAAGAAAAATCAGCAAGTTCCTTCTCAATGTCAATTTGGGGGATGATAAACACCCTAATGGTCCAGAGATTGAATCAACAAACACCACAAATAATCATCATTTATTCTACACAAGAAATCAGAAAGTTTTCTGCAGAAAGCTCCCACACAACCTACTGCCACCCTGCAAAGTCAATGCCCCATTGACAGAAAGCTGATTCCACAAGAAGTTCTTTACCATCTTTAAAGCTTTAATTGTCAGTGGGATGATTTTGACCTCCTGGGTTGTGTAGGTCACAAGCAACTGGTGCCACACAAGACTGGAAAAGCTAATGCCTAAATTAGGGAAGAAATTTTCCTTTCCCTTCCCTCTCTTCAGACCAAGCAATCTGGGCACAGGGGTTTGTTTGCTGTCACCCCAATGGGAAACTGCAATTCCCAAATGGACTTAGAAGGAAACCAGTTTCAACACCCATTAATCAAAAGTCACTTCTTAGTTCAGGCACAATGTGGATCTCAGCTGGAACATGTCCTGGACATGGGGGAATGTCCACAGCAGCTCCAACACAGGAGATTTCCAGACTGAAACATTCCTTGAAATATGCCCAAGGTCAAGCACAGGGCTGCTGTGTGTCACAACCCACACACATCACTGTAAATTATCCCCTGCCCCGTGAGCCTCAGGCACTCACAGCCTCCTGGTGACATTCTACTCCTACCTTCTAGTCCATCTGTAGCCATCAGCCTCAGGAGAAATTTAACACTATTCAATTTGAATTTCGTCAACTGGGAAGCCAGAGCTGAACCAAAACCAACATACACCAGTGGCACTGACAACAATTCTCTGTGGAATTGCAGAGAAACATAGCAGAACATCCCATTACCAATGATTTCTTCTTCCTGCTCGTGGTGAGGTTCAGAGCTTTTCCCTTCTCACAGAACTCTCTCTTATATTATTTCTTCCCACTAACATGTGCCATTATTCCTCTAGGGCAAGGCTGGGTACAACTCTTAGCACAGCCACAACTCTGAGATGGCTGATGGTTACATCTTTTTTAGGGGTAGAGTTCTGTATAAGAACAAACAGGCAACCTCCAGATGGGCAGAGAATTATACCCACAACTTCCCCCACACAAACACTCAGCTGGATAAAATGAGATTCACCAAAAGCCACAGCTGTTCCAGAGATCTGAACTATGGCTCTCACTAGCTGAACACTTATTTTAAAACCTGTTTCCAAACCCACATTTTGGGGGTCCTATATCTTGTAAATTTTCTCCTTTCACAGAAGTGACCAGTTTTAACCAGCTGCAATACAAAACCCCAAAATGAGGAGGAATTAAGAAGCTCTGTGAAACAAAGAATTACCAGGAATCGTTCTTCTTTTTCGAGCCAGCGCTGATCCTCCTCCATCTCCTGCTGCTGCCGTATCAACCTCTCCTCCATGAGGTGTGTGGGCAGAACCTGGCTCATCCCCCGGATGTCCAAAGTGCCTGAATCCTGCAATCCACAGCAAATTCACTCAGTCTCACAGTTTAAAATTCCTATCAACAGGTGCAAGAACTTAGAGATGAAAAAAGGAAAGTTTTTTAGAAGTCAATTCTCAGCAGCAGTCAAGCAGAGTTTCTTCAGCTCTTCCAAAGCTGAAGAAGAGCAGTGGAAGAAACTCCTTCTAACCCTACAGTTTTTATCTGCCTTGCTCTTAGTCACTGCAACCAAAAAAGATTTGAAAGATTCTGTTCTGTTTTTCAGCAACATTGTCACTTCCTGTGTTGAACTTCATTTAAGCTGGGCAACAAAACCAGACTTATCAATTTTGTTTTCTTGGTCTTGAGCAATAATGTAACCATCCAGTTGTTAAAAGCTACAAGATACATTTTTTAAAATCAAAACAAATACACTATTCAGTGTTAGCCAACAGTGGCAAAGCATGTCACAAAAACATTTTTAATGAATTTCTGTCCAAATATTTACGGCTGTCTTAAGCTTACAAAGCATGTCACAAAAACATTTTTTTAATGAATTTTTGACCAAATATTTATGCATGTCTTAAGCTTACAAATACTCCACATACCATACCCCAATGCTGCCTGGAAATCATTAGGAAATAGTGTATAAATTAGTATTTTTTAAAAACCCAAGGGAAATTTGGTAACAAAGTTCCCTGTATTCCATAGACCACTTAAATGTTTATCAGGAACACAGGGAATAGAGCTGGTTAGAGAAGAAACAAAATTTAAGACAGAAGCTGCACAAACTGAATCTTTGTGGAAGGAAAAAATGGAATTAAAAAGTGTGCAGCAGCAAAGAATAGGAAAAAAAAAAAAAGACAGAGGGTTAAAGGGGGAATTAATTTTATGTTCTTCAGCAGCTCAGTGCAATCACGACAGGCTGGAGAGCACCCAGAAGGAATTCAGCTCAGGAACAGTCTTTTAGACCCTTTCATTTTCTCTCTGGGTAAGTTACAAAGAAGCCTCAATCCTTCAGCTGTGCTGGGGATCTCTCAAGAAGTTTTTTTTATGAGTGTTCCCATCTCTGTGAACAGCAGTAAGTTCCAGTAAAGCCTTCTCTTAACAAACACCAAATATTTGCTATCATTCAGTTAGATAAGTAGTAACAACTTCATCAAGAATCCATGTGAAGTGACACTTCATGCCCAGCGGTCACCGTCCTATTTTCTGAAAAATCTCTTTGCCCAGGATTCTTCTCCTGGGAAGCTGAGAAGCCTCAGAGATAAAGGAAAACAATTCTTATCTCCTTTGCTTCTCCTGTGTTTTGCTGCTTTGGAATGTGGTTGGAGATTGTTTATTCAACTGTGAATTATTTCTGACTTAATGACCAATCATGGTTAGGCTGGGTAAGGACTCTGGAGGAGTGATGAGTTTTCATTATTATCTTTCAGCCTTCTGTCTGTAACCTTTCTCTATTCTTTAGTATAGTTTAGTTCAGTATTCTTTATTATAATATAGATCATAAAATAATAAATTAGCCTTCTAAGATCATGGAATCAGATTCATCATTCCTCCCTGCAACAGGGATCTCAGGAAATACAAGACCCAGTCCACTGCAGTGAGGCAATTTTAAAAGCACCAGAAAAACTCAGTTCTCCTGTAACAGATCTACCTAAATAATAGTAGTAATACAATTTATAATAATAAAAAGTGCATTGAACTGTAGGGAACACAGCAGCAGATGTGTCAGATCTCCTACCTCCATGTTTGGCTGCCACACTGATATTTCCTGAGGCCGATGGTTCCAGGAATCTGCTTGATCCAGGAGAGAAGCCTGCCCAGGATAAATGCTGCCTGCCATGGATGGTATCCCATGAGAACCAGGGTAGCCAGACACCTTTGGGGGGCAAAAAACCCCACAGGGGCAAAAACAAAGAGAAAAACAAAGATATTAGTAAGACCTGTGCTTCCCCATAATGGAAACATCCCCTCCAAGACATGAAAGCACAGAAATGACTCAACTCAAGCAGTCACTGAGAGGAAGAAGGAGAAGCAACATCAGAAGAAGGAAGCTGAGCCAAAATATGACACCTGTTTTAAGTCTTTGAGGATGTTCATCATAACATAACTATTTTAGAATAACTGCAACAGGACACAAATACAGCTTTTGAGTATTTTATGGTGCCTATCAAACCAGCAGCATCAGAGCATGCTCTAACCTCTACAGGCAAGGAGATCAAAGTCCTCTGAGGACAAAACTCAATCTATAGATACATATGTAAGAGCTCCACATGCAGAGCTCATGTTCCATTTAATAGGAGCCTGCAAACATCAACCTACAGAGCCCCATAAAAATGTACCCCCTGCTGTACCTTACAGGCTTAAGGCTGGAGTGGCAGCATGTAATTAGTGTGCTGAGCTGAGTGGCCTGGGAACTTCTCCACAGGAAAATCCAAGTAGTTTTAATGAGCCTGAAGTACTTATTAAATCAATGAAAACCTCCCTCTCTCCATGGAAAAAATCCTCTTGACTGAGACAGCTGTAATGTGGCTGTAGCCTCGAACAGACCTAAAATTGCTCAAAGTCCTTTAAAGACAAACTTTTGTTCTGAATTTCTTCAGCAGTTTTAGGAAGAAAAGCAAAACCTGTGAGTATACAATGTGGTGGAGCTAAAGGCAGCAGCTATCAGAACACAGAAAATAAAATACCAATGACCCCAAGGAAAGGTCCCCAGTTAATGCCATTTTATAAAGCCAGTGATTTCACAGCTCAGCACAAATGTCAACATGAACACCACATTCCCTCAATAAATATGGAAATGTCTGATGTGTTTCACTGCAGTTTCAGGAATCTGAGCACCACATCAGATGTGGAAATATTTACCATCTGGAGTAAACCTACCAGGCTCACTTTGGGGTTTTTTTTCCTATGTAAAACAAAACTCAGAACTGAACTGAATTAAAATAAACCATGTAAGAAGTGCATCAATCCCACCAGCTGCATCTAGGATAGAGAACCACATTTGTAAAAATAAAAACATGGTTTTAAATGTAATACCTGGTAATGATTTGGTTGTACCATATGCTGTGGGCTTGGATAAAACCCTTCACTGGATCTGGGGCTGGGGTAACCAGGTCTACTGGGCTGGAAAGAAAAAGGAATTTTTAGAATCATTAAACACACACAACTAAACCCAGAAAATTATGTTTCAGTGAGACAAACATTTACAGGTTTGGCAAATTTCAAAATAACCCCAAAACAGATTTTCTGTCATTACAAACACTTTTTTTTAAACAACTAAAATTAAGTTTTCCTCCATTTTTGCTTGGCAATGGATGCAGCTGAATTGTTTGCTCAGTATGTCAATAATAATTCTTGCTCTGTGAATTCTTTGTATTTATTTAATTGCTTGCACTCAGTGACCTGCTCTGTTCTGTTCAACTCTAGAGAGAACATCATCTAAGAACCTAAGTCTTAAATCAAATTTCCAGGTGCAATACAGCCTTGTTTCCAATTTTTGCTGTTAATTTGCTGCTTTTGTGACTGCTCTCAAAAGTAAATTCTTTTGTTTCAGTAAGAATAACACAAACCAAATAGATTTATTTGCATGGCTATTTCCACATGGTATTCTGAGGTATAAAGTTAGTTCTGATTATTAACTTCTGTGTAACTAATTACCTCAACATGGAAAGTGCTTTTGATCATATTCTGAATCTCCTAAGTTATGGTTGAGGGTTTATTTTTGAATAAGGAACAGCATTGCTGCATACTTCAGGAGGAGAAAAATTAACCAAAGAGGGAAAACCCCCCCCCCAAACTTCATCATTCTGCAAAGGGCTCTCTCAGTCAGTCCTTATGGCAGTTAAAGGCAACCACATTAATTGGAGACTGCAGAATTGATCATTGCTTGATGAAAAAATTCATTCTCATTCTGGGCTAGGATGTTTTCTGTCTTAGGGTTCTAACAGAAATATCGCTGTGAGATCCAAGTGATCTCATAGTATGGATTGTGAGACTTGGGAATTGTCTGAGGATGTGCAGGAGTTTTAAGACCTGCAACACTTACAATGAATCAGCAGAAGAATTTAAAAATCAGCTGTCCCATTAGAAAATTAGATAATAATTAAAGAGACAAAGCCTCATACCTACAAGATTCCACTTGTTCCAATGCCATTATTAAGCACATCCATATTTTATACAAAAGAAATGTATTAAAAAACCTAACCAACAACAGCATCAGAAATACAGTTTATTTCTACAAGGACACAGACACGCCCTCAAAACAGATTCTCTCCAGTGGCAGAATTAACTGCATTTTAAACATATCTTTGGTCAAGTGTTTCAGTTCATACATCACACACAAAGGTGCTCATTTCAAATGAAGCATTATACTGGTTCAATTTATGCAGTTTATCTGCTTCTGTAACTTGGAATATTGTCTGTTTAGATAAACACCAAATCCTGCTAATTCATCTCAGATGACTAAACAGGTTGATGGATTGTTTGCTGTTTCTAACTCTGAAATGAAAACAGCAATTCCACTGCCCACATTTTCTATTTGCCATCAAGGTACCAAAATGCAGAACTAAGCTCAGAAATCTGATCTATCAGGCAACAACCTGGAAATGGAGAAAAAAACACCCCAAAATCCCCAAACAAACACAAACCCTCCCCCTCCCCTCAAACCAAAACAAAAAGTTGCCTTTCTAGGAGTGCTGGAGAATGTGTTCAGCACAAGGTGCCACACAAGTACTCCTGGAATTATTGTCAGAATTAATATTAATTAATTATTATTCCAGAACCTGGGAGTTCCAGGAATTCACTACAAGCTATCAGGACACAGACAATACAGTGGTGACTGCACAAAATTTACATTCTTCAAAACACAGGCTCGAACTTTCGAGCAACAACTTGCAAAAATAACTCAGAGGGGAAGCAGAGTGAGAGGGAACTGGTGAGGTTGGACTCCCACAGCTGCAGAAGTCATCAGTGACATCCAAACAGGACAGAAATGAAAATGAAGTGGAAACTAAACCACGTACACTCCTTGGAAACAAACCCCTCATTTTCTGTCCAGAAGAAGGAAAATGCAATTAGCTGACTCCTGTCCTGTCACTAATGTGTTATAAATAAACTTCATGCTGGCCTGAGAGCTCATTAGCCAACAATTTACAGGAGTGCTACAAGCAAGAAGGAAAAGGAAAAGCCAGGAGACAGTTTTGTGGCAGCTCTGGGTTTCTTTTACAATTTCAAGTACAAAGAGAAAATCTTTAAAGCAGTATCACAGCACAGATCAGGTCTAAGCACAGTTCAAGCAGAGCTGGGTCATTTCAGGCAAAGATTCCCAGATGGGGACAGAAGTAGCCAAAATGCCGTGGTTTGAACCAACCCATCAGGGCAGGCTCTGAAGAAATAAATGGAATAAAAAGAAAGTTTATGTTTGTTTTTTGTTAAACACACGTAATTTGCAGTCTTAGCTACCTTGGGAGGAGCTTCATCTGATCCTCCTGAGTCCCAGGACACCGTGACTTGTCGCCTGGATTCCATTCTCATTCGTTCTTCTTGCTGCAGCTTCTCTTCCTCCAGTATTGTACTAAGGAAAACACATTGTAATCAAGCAAAACTCCAGTTTCAGTGACTAACAAACCTCTCCCCACAGCCCTTGCAGTTTTCAGACTAATAAACAGTACTTAACTTGAAATGTCATAAAATTCCTGAGAGCCAAACTTATTTTACATATGCTGGTTTTGTGTCTGAAAACCAGTATCAGGAAGAAATATTTCTGTAGGATTACCAGGGAGCTTTTAACAATGAAAACAGCATCACTTATCAGAAAGCTGTGGTTGATCTCACACACAATTTTTTTTCCATACCAGTTCTTTTTATGTGCAATTACACAGAGAAGTCCTCAAAGAAAATCAATCAAGCACTTACTTGCATGAAAGCTTAATCTTCACAAGAAAATATTCTACTGAACTGCTGCAAAGGTTCAAAACAAACTGAAAATTTTCTTTACTGAAACTCAAGAGCTTCAGATCACTGGGATTTTTTTTTTCTTTTGTTAAAGAAAGCAGTCAAAAATACTTCAGCTCTTACGTTTTAGCCTAACCAGGAACACATTCAGCCAAGCAATTTAGCAAAACAGAAAGATCTGACAGAATTCACTCAGCTTCTAAGCATTCAGGTCAAAAGGCTGCATTTTCACAAAGTACAAGACAGTAGTAAAACCAGTTTGCTACTTACCACTGTTCTGACTATTAAAAAGCCTGTTTGAAGCTGAACGTGCTCCTGCTGCCCCCACAGCCAGCCTCCTCCCAGCTCTGCTATGTGGCTTATTAATGTTGGATATTTGCCATTTGAAAAAGACTCAGAGAGAAGCTTTGAAAGAGGGAGCTGCCAATTCCTTGGAGCCGCACGCTACACGGACAGTCTGGAGATGTGAGCAGGGCAGATTGTTTCCATATCACTGTCCCCAGGGTAAAGACAATCCTGTGGAGGAGCTACTCCAGCTTCTTTATCACTCAGGAGTTTCCAGAAACAAAGCTAAGTTCTGAGTTTATAATCTCCTGTTCAGCCTGCTAAACAACCACCCAGAATTACTCATTCAGGGGATGAGATCAACTCCAGCAATCTATTCTCATCGTGGAACTTCACTGCTTATTTCAAGAATAAATTCCTGCTGGAGACAAGAACTTTGCTTTTCCTTACTCAGCCAAAAAAACCCCAAACTATGCCACTTCTAAAAGGCAGAGAAGCTTGTCTCGCTGCAGCTAAATCAAGTTTATAACTATTGCTGCAATTTCAATCCATCATTGCTGAAGCAACACAAGAATGTGGAACAAAAGCAAAATCAGAGAAGTTATTTGTAAAAGTCACCCTGCTAGAAGTACCATGGAAACACAGCCACAGCCTAACAGAGGGAGTGAAGAGAGAATCCTTCTATTTTACCTCTCTCTTCCTTCAGAATAAGGAAAATGCAGGATTTCCTACTTGAACCCACGAAGAACTGGCACAAACCCCCTGATTTAAAGCAATCTCACACTTCAGGTATCCTGTATTTTTATACAGCATGAGAAAGCAGCCAACACACAGCCAACAGCCATGAACCATGATTATCATCTCTCAAGACAAGACCTCAGGATTAGAAAACCCCTCAACAAAACAAGGCAAAAAAAAAAAAAGTGTGCCCAGATTAATGAAAGAGAAATGAACAAAATGTAGGTTTTTAGCTGTTTTTACCAAGCTGTTGGTACAGCAGTTGCTCTAATCTGAGCAAAAGAATAGAATGGAGCTGGCTGGTAGTAGCTGGCTAAATTTAGAGATGGCTTACTGACAATTTGGGGCCATGTGTGGAATTTGTCACAGCACAGTCCTGGTTTTCCATAAAAAGGAATGAAACCCCAATACCTCTGCTTTGCTATCAAAGCCATTTTATCTGTGGTGCCCCAGTGTGCAACACCATCATCGTGCATCGCCAGAAATGACAAATTTCTTTTGAAATTACTTCTTTTTCTTAACACAGGCTCAGCTTTTTGCCTTCCAACTGCAGTTCATCCTCCCTGCTCTCCCACAGCCTGTGCCATCAGGAGGTTCTTTCCCAGCAGCCCAGAGCAGCCTGGCCAGAGGCTGGAGGGCTGCAGCAGCATCTGTACTTGGATGCCCTTGATTCTGCTGACAAGAATATAAAATAGAAATGCCTCAGAGAAGCACTACTAGAAAAAACCACAAGGAATAGAAATGACTCACAGAAAGGTCTTTGTTTTCACAAAGGGAAGACCGGTCTGTGGATGAAGGAAGAGTGTGCCAAGAGATATTTTTGACGTTTCCTCAGTGCAGCTGCTCAAGTTCTCTGAACAGTTTATTAGAATTTTCAGAAGGTCAGGAGAAGTCAGATCTAGGCATATTTTCCCAAACTGCACATATTTTTAGCAGCAAAGAGGAGCAAGCAGAGAATTCTATCCCTGTGGTTCCCCTAGCAAATCTTGAGGTAGCACAGACAAATTTAACTCAACTTCTCTGTGAGGTGAAGTCTCAAGAAAAATCTCAACTATTAAGTTTGCATAATTGATAAACTTACTTAATTTACAAAGAACTTCTTACTGAAATTGGCCTGTGCCAGCAAAAAAGAAACATTTATGGGGACCTTCAGGGTAGGAAGACTTAAAATACTGAACTGTATCCTCATATTCCAAAAGGCATAGCAGCACCAGTGTCTCTTGCTACAGTGGTGTGGGAACCTACATTAAAGTGCTGACCCCCAAAATGCAGCTTCTTTCTTTCCCTCTGCCACCCAAAAATACAAAGTTGGAGGCAGAGGAACACACTTGCACCTATTGTTCTAGCATGAAAGCACCTTTATATGGATAATGGACTATTCTTAATGGTCACAGGCAAAGAACAGAAGAACAGCAAAGCATCTTGCAGCCCCCATCATGTATCTGAAGTATGTGTTACAGTCTTTTTTTTGTCAGAATGCCATAAAAGAAGACTCAAACTGCCCTCACCTTTACCAATTTTCATTTATAAGCAACATTTCAGGATCTACATCAAATGCAGTGACAAAAAGGCTCAAGTCCAGCTCTCATCAGGTAATTATCTCACTGTTGTCATTTAAAAGCATAGTATCTCTCTTTTTCCCCCCCATTTTTTTTAGAGCTGTTTCAATGTGACCTGCAGCCCCAGGATGCCAGTGGGGTGAAACACTTTGTTAAAACCTGTGACCAGCAATGGGCCACCGTGACACTGTCACCTCTGCAATGACACAACTGCTCCTTGTTTTGCTATCTGTAACAGAGCGGGTTCATGAAAGGTACTTTAAACAAAATTTGTTCCAAAACAGTGAAAAATGTCATGAAATGGCATAAATTTGAAAGTTTAAAGTTAAAACCCTTTTATATTATTTACCATTTATATTATTTATATTATTTTGCAAGACAAAAAATCTCTTCTACACAAAACCAGCAAGGCAACACACATTTCCCAATTAAAAAAAAAATTCCTACATTCTAATTCTGACCAAGTCAGAATTGCAGGAGTAGCAGGGTAGCACCTCACTGCCATGACCTAATCTGACTTTTAACCCCCCTCCACCTCTTGAGAAAGGCACTTGGAATGCAAGGATAAATTACATTTGGAAATCCACAATCCACCCATTTGTTTCTGTGTTTGCTGGGAAGACTGACTCAACCACATCCACTTCAGACAGATCAAATGCTATAAAATTACTACTCTAATAACAGTACTTAAATTCATATGTAGCAACAAATAACAGTGCATAAATTGTGCAGAAATCAGCACCTTTGCCTTGCACAATCAGCTGCAAATTCAGTTTAGGTAAAGCAGCTGTTACTATGAAACAGAAAAAGCACCAAATAACAGAGAGCATGTGAAATGCTTATGCTCCCATCAATGCTATTCCAGATGCAGAAGATTTTTCCCAAAGCCATGAATTATTTTTTTTTTTCATTAAACCAGAGAGAGGTGAATGCTGCAGTGCTGTATCTGGCTCCAAGCAAACATCCAGTCTGCTCTCAGCTTGAAGAGACTGCTCTGGACAGCATCCAGAACGAGCAGCAGCAACACCACAGGGAAAGGCCACCAGGGAAATCGCTTGTTTTTGCAAGTTCATGGGAATTTGAGTTCTGAAACCCAATCCTCCCAAGCTGCCTGAGACTGCCTCAACATCAGGGAATTGGCAACCTTTCCAGTGAGAGGCTGGCTCTGTCTGGAGCAGCAAAAAGCAGCCCTAAGGACAACCATGCTGCCTAAATTTGGGAGATAAAGGTCACCAGGTTGGTGTGGCAGAAAGTTCCCTGCTTTGGTGGGAACAGAGTGAAAACTGGATTTTAGGGTTGCAGTGGCCCCAGGAGAGAGATTGCCATGTAAACAATGCTTCACATCTCCCAGCATGACCAGAGGAGCAAACACTCCTCCACAGTGGGCGCACTTTTCATGCAGAATGAGATGGAAGCGGTGCCTGGAGGTCAAGTCTGATCTCCTGCTGAAGCTGGGCTCCCTGCACAGCAAGGGCCAGGTGCTCTGAGCCTTTTCCAATCAAAATCTGAATGTCTGCCAGCATGGAAATTCCAGAGTCTTTCTGGGTGACCTGTTTCAGAGCTCACCCAAGCACGCTGGGAAACATTTTGATGTGTAACCAACGAGACCCTGCCTTGCTGCATGCCCTGAGTGCTGGTTCTGAGGACAGCCAGGCTCTTGGGCACACTCCAGATTTACTCATCCTCTTTCCTTCCTGGTGAGACACTCTCCCTGCTTGGATTTACACACCACAGCCATCTTCCAGTCACTTTCAAGGGCTTCATTCTCATCTGTGCCAACCAGCTTTAAGTTAACAACCTGGCTGCAAATTATCAATCATCCTGTACTTTCAGAGCCAAAAAGAGACAAAAAGCAAGTGAATTGCCAATTTCCACCTATTACTCAAATCACACAACTGTGTCACATCTTTTTCTTGCAACCCCTACCCAGCCCTGACATTCCTCCCTTCGTGTTAACTCCACACAGTCAATGGAGGATGGAAGTTATCTGTGAGAAGGGTCAAGTCTTTCCTTAGTTCTACAAATTATTAGTCTACACAGGAAGTCCCAGAGTAACAGATGGTGCAACTGCATGAAATTTTAATAGGAAAAAACTTCAGGTCTTCCAGTTCTCCATACAGCAGCTCTGAGACAGCATCATAATTACATTCAAATTGTCTCTCATTTTAACCACCAGTAAATTATCTTAAACCATGAACATTCAGTGACAGCAAAAACACAATACTATGAAAATAAAACATGCCACAAAGCACAACTTTGAAATAAAATCTGGAGTAAAACCAAAGAATTCAACAATGAATTACAAGAATTCCCAATGTGGATTGCCAGTGAGCAAAACCTAAGTATTAATCAAAGCTTGTACTGACTTATGCAAAATACATCCTGAGCAGTCGTGAAATCCAAAAGTCACAACATTTGTGACCCAATTTGGTCACAAATATCAAATGTGCCTGCACATTACCTCAGTGATGTTTCAATGCTTAAATACCCCTCCCATTTTGGGGCTGGTGATATCACTGGAATATATTACTGCAGAATCAACTAAGGTGTGAATTTAGACTGGTCTGCAAGGTGTGTGCTCACATTCATTCCAAGATAAACACAAAGGTAGTTTATATCCTGGTTTACAAAGAGCAAAGGAATTTCTGTCTATGATGCTGCATTTACTGCAGGTTCTGCAACTGCCCTATGACAGCTGTGACTGTGCAACTACTGTGCTACATGCCAAGAAAGTAACTTCCAACAGGACTCACCTGATGCTTCATTTACTTAAGATAAATCTCTACCACAGAAGCCCACAGCATGTTTGTTTAAATAATCACTCTAAATTCTTTTTACAATCCTTCCCCAAGGATTGTAAAGGGGACAGATAATTTTAGTTACAATTATAAACAAATTGCAAGTAAAATGTGCAGTTTTTCTTGGGAGAGAAAGGAGGTGATTCATATTTCCAGTTATTTGAATTTACTGCCTTACCTCATTTTCTCTACCAGATAAAGCCCAGTTTTCCCAAAGACCAGCAAGAACCTGGCCATTTGAAGATAAAAACTCCAAACACCGTGCCTCATATTTTCCACAGAACCAAAACACCATAACAGAAGGTAAAGCAAAAAGAAATATTTCTGAACAAAGGAAATGATCTCTCAGAAGTCAAACCCTACCTGAGTTGTGCTTTAAGTTCAGTAAACCTGGGTCTCCTGCTGGGGTCGTAGGCCCAGCACTTGGTCATAAGGCTGTAGAGGGTGGGAGGGCAGTTTGGAGGCATTGGGAGCCGCTCACCGTTCTCGATCCGCCCAATCACATCATTGTTCTTCACCCCCTGGAAGGGCTTTACCCCGTGCATGAGGATCTCCCACATACACACACCTGAGGAACACACACAAAACCACCTTTGCTTCACTGCCAGCAAACAAGGAGAGCTGTACAAAGAGAAAGAAACCCCAGTTTTGTACTAATAATGCAATTTCTTCCAAAATGAATAACCAGGGACTTGGTTTGGACTTACCTGCAGCAGGATCACACACACAGCACCAGCCTCACCTCCTGATGAGGCAGAGTGACCCACAGCTGGCTCACGCAGTCTTTTACCTGCCCTGAACCACTGCTTGCTCATATTCAAATCTCCTCTCTTATAAGGTAAAATGTGCTTGCTTTTCCCTCTGACTCCTTCTTCCAACTGGCTTGTTCTGACATGTAGAGTGCATTTTCACTTTGAGGGGTTTTAGGGTTGGCACTGATCCACATTTTTTGTGCTGAAAACATGTAATAAACCAGTTTCTATTTCTGTCACTTTAGAATTGGCCAAAAAGTTCCATAGGCTTCATTTTTCCAACTGACAGTACTGGAGTTTTCTTCAAACTACTATAAACCCTTCACTTAAAAACATTCAAATTTAAGTTGTAAAGAAGGTGAACTGTCCTGCTCTTATTTCAGTCTCATCACTTTTGTGTTCTGTTTGTACAGGCCAGCTGTCAGCACCAGTTGGAGCACAGGACATTAGATTCATATAAAATGTTGTATATTTGGGAAAAAGATCAAGGTTTCAGGACTTGTCTATTTACCCTTGTATTTAATGTGCTTCTGGTTGCATTTTTCAAGAGGCCAGGAGCTATAAAAGTTAAGTGGGAATCTAGAATTAAGGATCTGGAAATTGGGTATCTCATGGGATGACTGCACATTAAGCAAGGAAATGTATCTCAACATAAAGAAAATGTTAAAATACAACGAGAAATAGCAAATGACAATGGTACAACACAAAAAACCCAAACCAAAACAAACAGACAAAAATAATCTCTGTCATAACTATGAGCTAATTTCCTTGCCCTTTCATTTCTGTCAGCTTCTTACCAGAGATAAAAAGGCCCATGAAAATTCAGGCTTATTGGAAAAGGAAAGAAAAATTCAGAGGCGGAAAAGATGCTGGAAGAAACTGGATTTTCAGAATGCACAGTAAAAATGGTGACAAATATTTGGAAATTATTTCTTTATAGCAGTCAAAATCAACACTGGACTTGTCCAAGAGGACACAAAGATCCCTCCCCACTTGGTTTTCACTTACCAAACATCCACACATCACTAGCTGAGGTAAACCGTCGGAAATTGATGGACTCTGGAGCCATCCATTTGATGGGTAATTTTCCTTTGGAAGCTACAGGGAAGGCAAGAGGGGGCAGGCTGTTATCCCCACTACAGAGCTCAAAAAAAGATTCTGTTCCCAGTGAAATAATTCATAGGCAAAACCCATCTCCAGTGAAGTACTTCAAATATCGATATATACGGATGTTTGGCTTTACATGAAATGGAAAATGAACCAACAAAACTAATAATAATAATAATAATAATAATAATAATAATAATAATCATCATCATCATCATCATCATCATCATCATCATCATCATCATCCCCCAAACCTCCCTTAAAGACCCCAGTAACAAACCCCAAGATACACCAAGAATTGATCACGTCAAAATTATTCCCCCTCTTTGCAATTAAAAAGATAAAAAGTAGCTCAGCAAAGTGAGACAAATAAAATGAGGAAGCACAACAGAGTGTAAGGGGACAGATAATGGATAATTTAAAATACATGAGACCAGAAAAATATTAAAGATGAGATTTATGTAGTCATGGTTTAATAATATACACCAGCTTTGGAATGCTACTATTTGGTACCCAACATGCAATCTTTATATTCCTGCTGCATTTCCCATTCCCCATCTTTCAGGCACTTCAGGATCTCTCAGCTGCTGGAGACACCAAAGCTTGGTATTCCACCCAAAATGGGGCAAGAGTAGCCTCCAAAGGCAGTTTTGTACTGAATCTCCTTAGTCCAATGGCATCTGAAGTGTGCAGCATGCAATGACAGCACAAACTCAGCATTCATCTGTACCCACAAGTGAGTTTGATCCTTTTTGCACCTTAAATCACACCTTGTGATCCTTCTTCTTAAGCACAAACAGGGATTTACTGCCATTAATTAAGTGTTGAATAACTTGCCTTTTTATACAAATGCACCAGCTAGACCAAGGAAATCTGATTAATTCCTCAACAATGGGGAAGCAACTGTGTTTGCACTGCAAGAAGGATCCAGAGGTCCCCTCACCTTTGTAGTAAGTACTGTCTTCCATGTATCGGGACAAACCAAAGTCACCCAATTTCACACAGTCAGTGGTAGACACCAGCACATTTCTAGCAGCAATATCCCTGCCAAACAGAAGAAACAGCATTCCTAGTAACTTCAAAACATGAAGTGGTGAAGTATCATCACCTTAAGAAAATTTATTTCCTGCCCTGCAAATGTAAGGAACTGGTTTAGGATTGCAGTCCTGTAGGAGGTTTCCTGGTAAGGAACTCAAGTTCTCATGGCAGAAAACAACAAGATCCCCCCTGAGCCTCCTTTTCTCCCCCACTGTTACATGTTCTAACATAAATATCTACATATCTATGCATAGCTATTACTTTACATGCAAGTGTTTGCTTATACATTACCACAAGACATACAGAATTACACAGTATTTAAACACAAGTGAATTGTTTAAGTTCAAAATGAATTCTACTTCATAACTGGAGTTTTATGAACTCTTAGTTGCACACAATAAAAGGCTGAAGCCAGTCTCTTCTCACTAGAAACTCATGTTCACGTTCAAGGGAGTAAAATTCAAAACACACCATGAAGGAAATTTAGGTTCATTTTCTGGTAAAGCAAGTACTTGTATTTTATAAATATTTTATTTCCCCTCCTCTTTACTTTAGAAGCCATCTGCCCTTGTTTTGCTTTTCTATATCTGAATGATTACAGTTGACTCACAGCTTGAAAAAAATACTGTAACCACAAAGCAACAACTGAAAATTATTCCGACTGAAATCTGGCACCAGCTCCCAGTCAATCCAGGAGTGAACCAGCAGGTGTCACCCTTGAAAAGGGTGTCATTTTAGTGGAAACCTCTGCAAAAATGACACTCCCTAAAATTTTAAGAGCGGTGACATATAAAAATAGACAGGTACAGATAAATATGTATGGAATCTTACCTATGTACAAATCTTTTGCTCTCTAAGTAGGCAAGAGCTGTGCTAAGCTGGTAAGCATAGAGTATCAGAGAGGCCAGGTCCAGGCTGTACTTCCTTACTTGCAAAAACGACCTCAGCTTTTTGCACCAAGGAGGAAAAAGGAGAAAGAAATTAGAACAAGAAAATAACAAAGCTGAAAAAGGCATATTTCAAATTGTGAAGTTTGCATGAGTATCAATGGGCATGACTTCCTTGCCTTAAAGGCTGGATTAGGAAAATAAACTTCCTATGAAGAATTGTAACTCTGCCTTAGAATTCAAGCAGTTTTTCTATATGAAAACTGTTAAACTAAAAAAATTCCTTTCAGTCTCCTTCTGAAAAGCATCTGCTATTGCTATTGCAGAGTGAAGCACTATTGGACTTTTTGTTTTTTTCTGCCCTTGACTGCAGCCTCCATTTATGGCCTAAATCACTTCAGAATCTAACAGGACCTGGCTAACCCAAACACAGATTGTTCAGTATTGTTTTAGAAGCATTCATTTTAATTATTAGTTTTAACCTACATGTGCTAAAACAACTGCATGTAGCTCAGAGTGACCAATATCAGTGCAGAATATTTGTCAGCTCTATTCCCATAATAAGGCAGGCAGAACCTACTGGAAGGTGGCATTAGAGTGTCCTTATTGATCAAAACAAGGCTTTGAAAAGTGATTTGGGCACTGGACTGGAAATCTATTGACAGAAGATGACTTCTCCACTACAGGTTTTTCTATCCATCCCTCCCGTTTTATTTTGGAAAATGCACTGCAGTTTGATAATTGCAATGACAATCATATGATGTTGTATGAAATATCAGTGCAGCTCACATTTTCAGAAACAAGGCTCAAAGAAAATTGATTAGAAAAGGTGGGATCTAGTTTTCTTTAAAGCATTCATCCAAAAAACATAATAATGAGGGAAGTCATCTTATCTAGAGCCCCTGCTGCAGATATTCTACAGGAAAAAAAAACCAATATAAGAAATTCAATGTTTCAAGGGAAAATGCAGCATTACTCAGGAAGAATAAAAGATGTACAGTTTACTCTGGAAGGTATGCTTGCAAATGCTGTTTAACTGATTATCACATTATCATCATCTTGACAGAGGTCATGCTCTCACTCTGGAACTGCAATTGAATGCTCTGAGAACTCTGACTAAATCACTCTGGAATGAGGTGATGCAGTTCCCCTGGGGGAGGAGAAGGTCAAAAGCTGCCACTCCTGTTTCTGAGTCCATAACTCTGCAAAGGAGTATGATATCATGCTTGATGGCATGTTTTAGTATCATGAAGTGTTTTTTCAGCCTTTTCTGTGAGCTAAAAGAGAGGAGAGCAGAGCTGCACGAGGATTTCTCATACCTCTCCCAGTGTACAGAGCTCCATGATTATCCAGACTGGGTTTTCTGTAATAACCCCAATGAGCTTCACAATGTGGGGGTGATCAAACTGACGCATTGTTACTGAAAGGAAATCACAGAATTCAGTGCATTACATAAAACCTTTCTTAAAAATTAAAACACCCCTGCTGGTTAAGCATTAGCCCATGAGCAGAGAAGATAATCACAGGACTTCAAACAACTGTTGCAAGCAGTAATTTCTGGTCATTCCATGTGCTGAGGGCAGGTAGAAAGAGTGACTGCTTGAGCTTTGCTGTTCTGCACTCACAAAAATGCAAACTGCTGTGGAAAGTGCCAGTCAGGTCAGGCTCTGCCTCTCAGCCCTGGATCTGGGTATGAACATAACCTAAGTTAATAAAATAACCTTTCAAACCAGTGTCCAACCAATTAATCTGTGCCTTTCTACTGGAAGAGGAGGTAAAACCAGACTGTATAATTCAATTACTGGAAAAAACATGTTTGCTAGATTATGATATGGACAAAAATCTTATTTAATCATTACATCATTTTATTTCCCATGGAGTTAATGTCAGTGCTGGCAGCACAGCCACAGTATGTTTTACACAGTATGACACAGGAATTAAAGAACCACAGAATGGTTTGGGTTGGAAGGGATGATCAAGACCAGCCAGTTCCAATCCCCCTGCCTTGGACAGGGCCACCTTCCAGCTTGCTGGCCCCAAGCCCCATCCATCCTGGTGTTGATTACCTCCAAGGATGGGGCAGCCACAGCTTCTCTGGGCAACCTGTGCCAGGGCCTCACCCCCTCATCAAAGAATTTATCCTAAAATCAAATTTAACCTGCCCTCTTTCAGGTGAACCCATCACCCTTGTTCCTATCCCTGCCCTCCCTGATAAAGAGTCCCTCCCCATCTTGCAGGCATCCTTTAGGCACTGAAGGTGCTCCAAGGTCTCCCAAAAGCCTTCTACAGGTGTGACAACCTCAACTCCCCCAGCCTGGCTCAGAGCAGAGATGCTCCAGCCCTTGCAGCATCTCTGTGGCCTCCTCTGGTCTTGCTCCAACAGCACCAAGTCCCTCCTGTGCTGGGGATCCCAGGGCTGGTTCAGCTCTGCAGGGGGGTCTCACCACAGAGGAGCAGAATCTCTTCCAACACAGACGTGGCAAAACCACCCTTTCTGTATCCTTGACAAACATCCCTCATGTGACCCTCCTGCAGCATCTCCTCCACACTTGCAGTTTGTGTGGTGCCAGCAGAAATACACAGGGATTACCAAACTGCAAAATCTGCTTCAGTCTGCCTCAAGTTAGGCAAGAATAAAACCCATTTTCTTCTGCTTTACACTAACCACAAGCCAAAACCAGGAGTTGGTTTTGGATTTCTATTCTGATGAGCTCTGAATTATCTACTTCTGGATACACAGCAACCCCAAAGAAATCCTTGGACAACTGTGTTTACAAGACCAAAAATTATAATGGTTTAGTAACATATCTTCCTGAAAAGAAACTTTATGGAAGATAATATATTCTTTGAAATATTACTGTTATGAATAATACAGGGAAAATTGCAATAAAGTAAACATCCCTGTCATTGACATAGCTTAAGGAATAAATAACATGAAATGTCATACAGGCAATAACAGCTGCTAAATCTTTTCAGAATTGAAAACTCCACCATAGGCAAACCTCAAAATATCTTAATACTCCTAATATTAAAATATTAGGAAAGAAATGTATTAATTCAGTGAAGTAAGCAACTGTTCTGAGGAAATTTGCAGTCTCAACACAAGACAAAGGCAACAGATGGGAATTAGAATGAAAAAGAGGAAGAAGAAATGGCAAAACTATTAAACCAAAATTGAAAAGTATTATTTATGTGTTGACTACAGCAGCATTTCCTAATCTGTCAAACTTGAAGCATAATAAGGAGCATTCAATGAGCAATTATTTTCTACACTGCCAGGAGACAGCAGCCTACCTTGTGACTGCTGAGTTATTACTGTAAGCAATGGTATTTACTGCTCCAACAGATAGAAATGCAATGGAAAAAATTACAGTAATTTACAAAAAATATGACATTCAAAAATGAGACTCTATTAGCTATTAACACAGGTCTTCTGAAGGAGCTGAAAAACTCCTTGAATAAAGGAATAGTGAATAGAATATACTGTAATATCTGACCACAACCAATTACTTTACTGAGAAAATACAATTATCTTTATAACATTCAGAGGCATACAACAGCAGGGGATAATAGGCAAAAATGAAGGCCTAAGTGCCATATCTTAATTTGCTTCCAAAACCAAACAATAGAGGAATCATTAATTTTAATACTCTTTAAAAAGTTTCTGTTCCTATTCACCCCAACAAAAAGCCTTCCTCCACACATGAAATGTGCTGCTTGGGGAATGCAACATTTGTGGCAATTATTTAGAAAAATGGCCTATTCTGGCATAGATTTTAATTCTGAATTTCCAAAGCAGATCTCTCTTGGACACAACATTTCTAGCAAGAACAACTACCTGACCTTCCAAAGCAATAAAGTGGAGAAAGTGCTGTGGGGTTTTTTAATTCATTAAGGAAAAAGAAGGAAATAGAGTATCAGATCTAATGTTCCAGAATTGATTCTAAAGCCCTACAGGAGGCAGACATCAGCACTCAATTTGGAAAATCAAAGAACCCACATGCAATCACACCCATGGGCTATGCAAGGACGTAGAGCAGTCCCCTGGCACCTGCTGCAGGAGGGGAAAACATAAATATTAATAAAGTATTGACAGCAGTTTAAGAATTTTCTGGTACAGGTGGCCACTGTCTTTGCAAGAAATTACAGACATGATTCCAAAAGAAGTTGCTTCATACTCACAGGCTTCTTGTAAGAATTTTTCTCTTACACTGTCTGAAGTGCAGTTTTTACATGTTTTGATTGCAACAGCCATAGCTGGATTTTCCTGAAAAATATTATTGAGGAATAGCTGAAATACAAACCACCAAAAACAGCCCACCAAAAGCTGGTCCTTAAAATTCTGGCAAAATTACTTTGGAAAAAATTACTATTAAATAAAATACCTTTAGTTGAGAAATTACATGCTGAAAGCTTCAGTGTTAAAATACCTTTATCATCAAGACAACTTGCATACAACATTTACATCTAATGTGTCTTGGAAATATTCAATGTGTTTTAAGCCTGTTAAATTGTGCAAAAATTATGAAAAAAGATGGTAAGTTTAACTGAATAGTACTGTAAACTTTTTGTGCTATTGAGAAAGGTAAACTCTTGACAATATTTAGCAAAAATAGAGGAAAGAAAGAGATATGTGCCTAAAAACCACACTTGGCTTGTACAAGCAACCCAGAAAGCCAAATAAAGACTTTTTGTGGCTTTTTCAGAGGAAAGATTGGCTGCAATTGTGAACCCAGAGTACAAAGGAAAGTAAAACAAAGATTTTTATATATTATTTTCATAGTCAGTCAGATCAAGGCTTTAACACCAGGTTCAACAGAACCACATGTATCAAATGGATTTTCTCATCTGATTTCTCATCCTCTAAATACCCAAAAATAAGAAGTTCTTGATGGCTTGAGAGCAGCTGAAGTGTTTTAAAACTAAGCTTCTGCATTAGGAACGAGCTTGTTCAAGGACCTGCATGTCCTCCTTCCAAGTGGGAAACTGGGAATTGTCCAGTGTTTAATGAGCAGTTTACAAATAAACCTTTCCTCAAAATGCTACAGCACTGATGAATGTCCTTATCCAATTTTTAAGGCCAGTAGGAAATGAAGATTCAGAATTATGTTCCATCTCTGCTCATGCTTGGTCTATTTTAAATCTGTTCCCAAACAAAAATTACCAGAATTAGAATAGTATTTATATTTTGCAGGATGAAGTGTCTTATTTTCAAAGTTGCTCACAAAAGAGATCTTCAAGCTGACTTTGCAGGAAAATATTGATCTAATTCTTTTCTCACACATCAAATGCCCATAAACTTACTGAAAAAACTGATAGTAAATCATGATTTTATGATTCCCTTATGAAACCAAGATTGAATAATCAGCCTGGGGATGAGACCTCTGGATGCCTGCCAGACCCATCCCTCTCCTGGTGTTGACATCAAGCTTTTGAAATATCCTTTAACCAACAGGGGCATCAAAAGGAAGAAGCTCAGTGTCTGCAACCAGCAGAGAGATTGTGAAGAACAAATGTTGGAAAAGGCCTGATATTGGGATTTTGTTGATCTTTTGGTTTTGGAAAAGGAGACAAACAAGTGAGAATGTATCAGACTGGACACATTTTCTGTACTGAGCAGGAAATGGTTTTTAAATGACACTTTGGGAATAATTCCACAGTTAATCAGCCTTTAAAGACAATCTGGGATTCCTGGATTGCTTACAGCTGAGCAACAGGATGCTGTATCTGTAAATCCATTTTCCATTCAGTACCCTACACTTGAGCCTGGCTGTGACCCTTCAGGAATACCTGGGAAAGGTGGATGCTGTATCAGAACTTTACAAGTGCAATGAACAGGGATAAATGAAATTTTTGAGATTCTGAGCTAGCAGAACAAGAGGCAAGGACTATCCCCTGTATTTTTGCACTCAAGCTAAACATATAAAGGCTAAACTACCATGTTATTAGAACTAATCTTACACTGATTTTAAGATTTCTTCCCAGAGTGTAAGTTACACTCTGTGACCAGAACATTAAAATTTAGTGACATCACTGTTCTGTTTTACCTTCCCATATCCCAGTGTCTTAAATGAAGTACATTCTTATTAATAAAATAAATCCACAGGTGGTTGTTTAAAAATCTCAACAAAGAATGCCTGAGTAAAATCCATTTTCCAATTCACAAAAATAATGGAGACAGCCAACATTTTCAAAAAACAGCCCATAAGAAAAGGGTCTTTAATTAGTTTTACAGAGCTCTAGACTTAACCACCATTCACCAAGTGAGTGAACCATTCCACCCTGGTACTCCTGTTAACTTGAACCGAATTAAATTAAAAATAAGAATCTCTCTCAAGGCAAATTATATCAGATGTGCTTTCTAAATAAGGGTATCAGAGCAGACTTCAAACTTGCCTGAAACAGAACATTTATCCTAATTTACTTAAATATTGCACTGAAGCTTATTTAACCCACCAAGCCCAGGACCCTAATCAGCTGTTGCTGAAGTTAGAAGCACATTATTGTTCTCAAGAATTCTTGTATAATCTATCAAAATTCCAACAATTTCTTCTAATATGAAATATTTATTTTATTTGGGGTCTTTGGTGAAATTAACTATTTTTTGCAGTTTTCTCTTGCTATTTTACACAATTTTTTGATGTATTTAAACTGAAATCTTAGTCTTTCTAGAAAAACTCATGAGCACCACCCTAAATTACACAAGTCCTGACAACCTGCCTGCTTTCACTGAGGTGACTCTTGTGCATTGGGATTTTGCTGGATCAGTGTCCAAGTATTTTGTACTTTATTTCAGGAAAACATAGGAACTTTATTAGGCTTTGTTGTGAGAGAGACAGCAAGACAACTGTTATTTGTTTTGGAAGATTCAGACCAAGACCTCTAAGAAATATTCTTTTCTTTTTTTTTTTTATTAACCTAGCAAAGTTTTATTGTTAATTTTTGTTTGAGAAGTGAGGCTTACCGGGCTCATGTAAACTCCTTGGTGCACATCTCCAAACTGTCCTTCCCCAATGCAGCGCCCCAGCTCAATCCTCTCCCTTTGAATTTCATAATCTCTGGCTACAAGAATATAATGCACTTGAAATATTAAGTTTCTGCTGAAGGGCAAGGAAATAATCCACAAGACACAAAACTCAAAGTAAGTCACTCAAATGTCTCACATATGAAAAACTAAGATTAACATTTGCTGCACACCAACCTATAGAGATGCTGTACACACACAGTGGAGACCTCTCAAACCTCTCAGTTTGAACCAAAGCAACAGGAAAGGAACTGTAAGATTGTTAAATTAATTACAATGCACTTATTTCAGTGCAATAAACATAATTCAATCCTTTTTAATTACAGCTGGTGAACGACAAAGCACACAAACAGTTTAAGGCAACACCAATGATGTTAAACTCGGCACACATCCCTCTGGCTGTTTAAGAGAACTCCACCATGTGCTGGTTTAGATTTTGGAACCATCAACAAAGCCCAGAGAACTTTTAAAGAGGTAACTGCAAGAAAAGAATACAGGAACAAGAGGATGGCAAATAAAGACAAAATGAAGGAGTGAAATTTTGAGTGCACTACACCTCTGCCAGTGTGTAACTGAAATAAAATTGAGATGTTTGGTGGCTTTATGCAATTTTGTTAATGTCACAGTTTAATAGGCTGAGAATATTACTGCTAAAAATGGCTCAGCACTTCACAAAACATGTAATCAATTGCAACTGAATTATTTCATTTGCAATTTAATTTCTAGCAGACATGGAAAAGTATTTCAGGAATAGCAGAAAAGCATGCACAGTATATGTTTTCACCTCTACTTGTATTATTCAGAGAAAAAATTATAACCAACCAGCTTAGAACTTCATAACCTTGACTTTGACATCACTAACACTACAGAAGTAATGTCATGTAGAGCTGGCTAACAAGGTGATAAATGCCTTTTTCATCTCTTTTTTTAAGTAGTGCATTTTCCTCTTTAAAATCCCAAAGCTAACTGGTTTAACTATAAATAAATAATGTTTATTAAATGAGAGTGAATAGTAAGCTTTAAAATTCCACATCATTCCAAACTGCAAGCATACAGGGATGGGTAAAGAGTCTCCTGTTACCTTCATCTATTCCATAGCTTTCTGCAGTGCAATTAAGAGAAAAATCAAATGCTTACTTAGATAGAGCTTCTTAAAATCAAAACAGGACAAACATTTTTCAACATGAAAAAAAAAAAAAAAAAGAAGAAATACTGATGCAATTTAAAGTTTACATTAGCAGAAGTCACAGGCCTATTCTTGTGATCTTTACTGACTCAGTCCTTTGGGAGCTGAACACTTGAGTCCCCTTCAATCCAGCAAAGCACTTAATGAATTTCCCTCCCCAGCCCATCTCATGGGGTTTGCATTGAAGCCACCCTTCAAGTGTTCAGCACATCCAGGGCTGGGCCCACAAGTAATTACTGCCATGAGAATTTAAATAAAAAAAGGTTGGGGGAGGTGGGGGGAGGGAGAATAAATTATACAAAGTTAATCTGTTAACAAAAATAAAGGATATAATTTATCACACTATGTTTTGATCCTGAAACTATGTTAATACAATATGTAGTCACTTAACTGCAAGATATTAAAAATGCTCTGTTCATTTCTGGAAAACATATATTCTTGCTTTTCAAATACTGATGTTCAAATATACATATATGTTTTGTAAAACATATATTCTTGCTTTTCAAAGGTTTTCCACAGCTGTGGAAACAATGCTGTGAACACTGAAGGATCATGAAACATTCTGCTCCTTGGTGAGCTCAGAAATCTACACAAGTTCATGGTCCTTCAGCAGAACGTGGCCCCAGCTCAGCACCATCCTCCCCTCTGACACTGACCAAACCTGATGCTTTTGGCAGGGTTCTGCACCAATGGATTGTCTGCTTCCAGAGAAATCCTTGGTTGCCCAAATGCAATGAGAATTTCCCAGATGCAGCTTTTAAAAAATCTGAATATTGGATTTTCATGTGAAATGACTTGGCCTTGACAGTTTAGGATTATATCATAATTCAAACAGGCTGTAACACAAAATCCTTGTGGTGGCTACAGCACCACTGTTTTTACTTCAAAGATGAAGACTTTGAACTTCTGTGTTTGTTTCTGCAGTTTTCATCTTTAACAAAATTGCATGTGGTACAGTTGAGTGTTCCTTTCTCATGAACTGGAGAGCATCACATCTGTCACAGAGCAAGGTGAGATACTGACAGACAGCAATCCACAGAGCTTGCCACACTGCCTGCTCTCATCACAGAGACCTTATCCAATCTTTAAGTGTTATGTTCAGCATCACAATAAAAAAAAATTTCCCTATTTTGAGACCAAAAAAAAGAACTTCACTGTGAAATCATAACTAGCAGTAAAGCAGAACATTTTCTTTGCACATTTATTAAATAAGGTTGAAATATTTCAGTTCCTGCTAAACCAAGGAAGCTTTTGGATAGGACATTTCCCAAGTTAACCATGGCACTTACTTGAGGGCATTGTGTAAGTGTCTTCTTCATCTATAATCTCTGCATAGTCATCAGTCTCTGCAAAGGGAGGAATTGAAGAGTTTCGGGAAAAGCAGATGAAAACAATTCCAGAACAACTTCAATGTATCAAGGCTGGTATGTCCCAAACCCCAAGCTCAGCATTGCTGGATCACATTTAATACAGCATGACTAAAGCTTGCTCATGCATAATTCATGATATGATAATGACCTCAGTGCCAACTGCATTACATCACAGAGATGCACTCAACAAAGAAGAAAAGGAAGATTCGTTTGTATTCAAAAAAGTTCAAGTTTTGCAATTGGGATCAATCTAAACTGTTGATTTAAAATCTTTTTAACAGCAAATTCCATTGCAGTAAAGAGAAAAAATTATGAATCAGTTAAATTGCTTTACCTTCAGTAAAGTGTGAATAACAGTTTCCTATTTTTTGTGTCAAACAGGCAGAAGACACCAATGATGTTCCAGGGCAGCTTCCCCCTGCTGTCAGTGTGGCCAGCTGAGTTATTTACCACAGAATCTTCTAGAGCACAAAAACCTTTTTTAAGCCACACTCTCTTCCCCATTTTTCTTACCATTTTCTTTGTTTAGTAGAAATTCACCACTAGTTTTGCTGTCAGGACTCAAGATTTCATGGACAGGTTTTTGGAAACAACTTCCCCAAATTTTCAGAAAAATGACAGTGCATTTCTTCCTCTGTTTAAAAATTTCAACTTTTACATCATCTGTCCTCAAAATGGTTTAAATGGTGTCAAGTCATATCAGAAGGTCTTCCCTTGCCCTAAAGAACTTCCAGTGTGTGGAGGTCATTTCCTAAAGGTCAGATCAATTCCTCCAGGGGTTTTAAAGCCAGTCCACAACAGTGGGTTCATTTTTTTACTTCAAGGCTGTCAAATTCTACTCACCAGCTTTAAACACAAAGAGAGGCTCTCAAAACTGAGTCATTTCTAAACCCCTTGTGCAGTTTTTGTGGTTGATTTCAGGTGATCACACACTGGAAAGCCTCTGAAGTGATGATTTCCTCCCCCTTTTCCCCTGTCTGCCCTGGAGCACATGGATACATCCCTACAGCTCCCTGGCATCATTTCCAGAGCCATGGCTGGGATGGGACAGCCACAGTGAGTGGGAAGGATGGGATGGACCCTCAGCTGAACCCAGCCCTGAAACCAGAGCAAGGCTCATCAATGTTACACACACAGACAAGCAAGAGGCTCAGTTTTCAGGCAAACTGAATATTCAACAATTAGGAAAGTACAGGTTGCCTATAACCTTTGAAGTTCAACACACTTCAGGGAGAAAGTGTAATTTTATGATCCTAGTTTCTTACTACTTAAATAAAATTAAAGCTGTTTTTTCTTTTGAACTCCTGTAAGAATACACCAGGTAAAAGCAGAATTGGTAAATTCTGTGTAAATTTAAATTTTGCTAGGCCATTTCTATTTGGGACATAGCAAAACACAGTCACCTAATGAAAATGCAATAAATTCTAAAGACAGTGCACAATTCTGAATAGACAGAAGACTCCAGAAGCACTTATCTATTTCTTGGTATTTTATTCCCTACATTATAAACTAATGTTTTTGTAAAAATAAGCCTCAGTCTCATTTTTTTTTCAACAAAGCTTAATAAAATAATCCCCAACATGATGGAGATAAATCACTTTGTTTCCCTCCAATATTGTGACATGATTTTGTTGAAAATACCAGAAAGTTCTTCATGTTAGAAAATTGACTGGATGAAAAATATTGTAAACAACCTAGTAAAAATTTTTGAAGTCTGGAAACCAAACTGGTGCCACTTAAAGGACCCCAAACACTTTTCACACTAGGTTACAGAACAGTGTTTTCAGAATGTGATCAATGGCAGGGCTTGTTCATCTGTCTATTTTCAATTAATGAGCTAATTCATACTAAAAGCATTCTCAGAGCAGCACAGAGCACTTTACATGCTTTTGATACATTGCTCAGAACCATCATGAAACCAGAAGTCTTCATAATCAATCCAAATAAATTAAATGTACACAATTAGCTACACAAACATTTCTTGTTCTACATTTAACAATCTGGAGAGGAATATATAAAAAAATAATTCCTATGTATGTCTGCCATTGGTTTTGGGAATTAGAGGAAAATTCAGTCCAGGCATCAACACTGATGGGCTCAAAGTGGTCTGGAACAAAGAGAAGTGACCTCCTCACAGAGGGGCTTGGGCCCAGCATTAATGCTAGACTGAGACTGTTACCAGATCTCCCAGAACTGGGTCTGCTAAGAGATATTCCAGAGCCTAAACTGAGCCTAAAGCAAAGCTGAGCTGGGCAGGGCTCTCCAGACTGCTCCATGAAGGAGGATGTGTCACAGCAAACTCAAGAGCTGAACACATTCAGGGATTCCAGAAGTCCTTGGTAAGTCCAGAAAAACTCAGATTTAATAAGAGGGCTCATCATGCTGCCCTCCTGCACTTTTTAAACCCAGCAACATCATTTGTTAAGATTCCTGGAGATGGCAAAATGAACAAGTTGCTTTCAGGAAAAGTTAGTGGTGATCACACACGTGAATGAGCCAATCTGAGCTTCACTAAATCTGAATTCATTTATTAAATGTAGGGAGAAACATCCCAGGATATTGAATCCATAATAGCTAATCTGTGACCTTAGGTACACGTTTGAACTTCCCTTTTTCATAATTTTTTCTCATTTATCAGAGCTTGTAATTTACAAAAGAAGATAAGTTTCAATAAAAAACTATGTAGGGGTAGTATATGAAATATAATTTTTAAATTTATGACAGAAAAAATGTCCTTTTGATGTTAAGAAAAGGAAGAAAATTGTGTGGTATTATCTCTAGCTTATATCTGAAGGGAAGGAGATGAAAAGTTAATACACCCCCTTACTCTTTACTGAAAGAAGGTTACAATATGTCATCTCTATTTCCTCTTATCACCCTCCTTTGCATATTGCTTTTATGCCCTTTTAGTGCCTCCTACTTAGAAGAATAAAGGTACACACACTATTAGTAGCAGCAGTTTGATTCTTTCCCAACATTCCATCCTCTTCTAAGGGATGGACTCCTTTAGAAAAACAGCCAAAAATCTCTTTTAAAAACCAAACCCCAACCTCTTTTCAGAAGAAAAAAGACTTAAAAAGTCTGCAGAAGTTAAATATTTTGTAGTAAGTTTCAAAGTTTTCAAAAGAAAACCCCAAACATTAAAATCAGTCTTTAAAATGATTAGTTTGAATAGCCGAAACCTGGTTAATATTCATGTATTGAATCTGCATTAATCTATCTTGTACAGCTTCTTTTAATGCAAGGAGCACTTTGATGCCTTTAAAGCATTACTCAGTAGACTCATTTCTCAGGTGTTACATCCCCTGATCTCACCCACTGACCAAATCATGATGATGTAACCATTTCAATCAAACTGGACACTTGCAAACCTCTAAACCTTCTTTGCATCATGCCACAAGTCTCATTGCAAACACATGCATCACCACATCCCTGCGTGTTTGAAATAGAATTTTTCCTTTTTCCAATTCCAGTTCAGCAGGAAGCATTAGTTGCACAGCCTGTAAAGTACAGTATTTTTCAGCTAATACCCAAAGCAGACCACTTTTTAACACTAAAAGCTCTATCAAATGTATTACTGAAATGTGCATTAAGTGGTATACGGAGATAAGAGTTGCATATTGCACGTTAGTAACACACAGACTAGAAAACATATTACCGTCCCCACTAATTTCATCTGCAGATCCAGGTGGCATGCAAGGAGAGAGAAAAAAGAGGGGGAGAGAGAGGGGACAGAGAAGGGGGAGGGGAAAATATACTATTAAATTCATGAGTAATCCAAAAGTATTCAGACTGTAGTTATCTTATATACCTGACTCAAGAGAAACCAGAAAAGCAGCAGAATTTAAGACTTCTCACCTAAAACCCAAGGGACAGAGATATGCTCTAAGAAGCTTTTATGATGAAACAGTTAATGACTTTCAAACACAAAGGTACACAAAAATTAAATTTGGAACTGGTTCTTTTAATGCATGTTAAAAATAGTCAATTTCTGGGTTTATTCAATACTTTAAAGCAGTTCTCCTACAGCCAGATGAGTCGACTCAACTTGACTCTGCACATACACTGAGGACTTTGGATAAGCAGAGTTGGTGTTGACCCTTCCAGATGAACTCCTGAGCTATCACTAAGACATGAGTGAGAAATGGAACCATCTAAGTTTTAATGACACAGAGCATTGTGACTTGTACAAGGCTGAAATTTAATCGAGTGGCAAAGAGAGCAAATCTACAGGGAAGATTTCAAACAAACACCAGATTCCACGTGTACTGCAGCAGCCCTACTGCACACCAAACCCCACAGCACAAGCTAAGGCAAGTATTTTAGACAGTTTCTATAGATAACAGGGAATTCTTCTTACCCATAATAAAGCCAAACTGGTCTAGATCAGTGCTGGACCAGTATGCAGCCAAAAGCATCGCTGTAGTCCGTGTTTAATTCAAAGTGATCTCAGCTGATGCTTATTGTTGCTATTCTGTTTCATCCATAAGCATGCTGTGTCAGGGGTCCAAGAATGAAGTCAAAATATATTTAGCAAAAAAAAAAAAAAGATGGCAGTCAAGGGCTGCATGACTGTTTCAATAAAATAATTTAGTATGTTTGTCATTGTAGCATATGATGTTCGAAAACATGTTCCCCATAAAAACAGGGACGAGCAAGCTGGTAACGCTGCACGAAAATCCAATTCAACAGCAGGAAAACATAACAAAATTATTCTTGGAACTCTGTTTACCTGAGACTAAAGTAGTTTACAAACAGTAACTGAGTTAGTATATTCAGCTTTTGGGTTAATAAGGCAGCCTAGACAAAGAGCAGAGCAGTACCCTTGGGCGGCGACTCATGGGCACAGAAGACGAAAGGCAGAAAGCGTCTAGCTTTCTTTACTTTATGCTGACAGTGATTGACTCCTTTACAAAGAGGCAAGAAAAGGAAAGAGAAAAAAAAAACAGAAACAAATTATTTGGAAATAAAATAAAAGAGACTGAAGAGAACATCTACAACGAACGAACATAAAAGTAAAGGTTTACATTAAAATTCTGTATACCCAAACAAAAATACAAATGTCTCTGAAACTCTAAAGCATTTTTGGTGTCTTCCTTCAAATTCTTTTCTACAGTAATTCATATTTCAGTGTTTAGAAGTGAGACTAGAACCCATTAAAAAGTCAGATTATGCCAGCTATGTACACCATTCATTAATACAAAGAACATTTATCCCAGAAGTGCAACCTGCTTTTCCAAGATTGCCATCGAAGTTCTGTCAGACTTGTGTGACAGCTATATTCCAGCTTAAGGGGCAGCCACCAGACTTAAACATGTATGTATTGACTCTCTGAACCCTTAAAACAACACAGAGGGATGATTTCACATAGCAGGGTTACAAAGAACAAGGGAAATACAGCACTGACAGATTCTGTGATCTCAAATCTGCCACCAGAGTCTTACTCCCAGTGCAGACCTGCCTTGCCAATGGATATTCCAGCTCTGCAAGGACCTCTGGGTGAACAGCCCATGGCAGCCTCACTACTCCCTTTCCCAGTCACCCCACTGCATGTTTTAGCAAAGTGCTTATCAGGATGAGGGAAATTTTGGAGTAGGAAAAAATACCACGAAGCCATACAAGGTGAGAAAGAAGGACTCAAGATGACACACAGCACCTGAGGACACCTGCTCCTTTTATTTCTCTTGTTACCTGCTTGCACCTCTCTGCTTTCCCATTTTTCCTCTCCCCAAAGAAACATGAGAAGTGGTTTAAAAAGCCAATTAAATAAAAAACCTGCATCTTGGTGCTGGTAGCTCTTCACAGCCAAAACTCAGGAGTGAGGTCCAGCCACCTGGAGTTACACAGGCTGGGGATGCAGTGCTAAAAGAGAAGCCCAGTCCCACAGCAGCAGCTACTGGGACAGAGAACCAGACAGCAGTGGGAGGAGTGCAGGAAGGACAGAAAAGGAAAATTATATTTGAATAAAAGTAACTTCTACAATCAACAAAAACTATCATAATAACTGCTGGGTGACTGAGCAAATAGGAATCATTAATCTGGAGGGAAAATGCACATATCAGAGAAAAAGACAGAACATTAATCAGATTCACTGCTAAAAACTAAAAGAGGTGCAAGGAGAGGGGAAAATTCTTGACTAAGTGTATCAGTATTTCCATTTGTCTTGGTTTAAAACTATTTAAAGGGGAACACTCTGAGTTCTCCCCCTTGATAGTCCTAAGGGACTTCTCTTCCTGACATCACATGGCAGATAATTTTCAGCACTGTCATTCTAGCACAAACCTCAGGTAACACTCATAAAAAGCTTCAGACACACTATGAAAGAAAAGGAAAAAATACTGCAGCTGGTTTAAGCAACCACAGAAAGGGTGTTGACATGAGAATGAGGGAACCCAACACTCTGTACTGAAAGAGAAGAACAGGTATAGAGTCACTGCAGGCAATGCAAGCTCTCAAAGGGAGGAGATGCTTCAACTCCTGACCTGCCTGCTCAGGCTACAGAGCTAATTTAAGCCTGAAGTGCTGAACCCTCACACTGACAGGTGGGTAGCACAAGCTGCTGAAACCTGAGCAAATCAACTTCAAATGAAGGACACATTGCAAAGGTAAAAGTGTTTTTAATTCATGTGCATGCCCTGATTCCCTGTGATGGTCCAATTCCGCCCTTGCATTTCAAACTCTGTATTTATGATTTGCTGTCTGGAGTTTGTTCAGCTGCTCTGCCACAATGAATGGAAGATGCTTTGTCTTACCACATCTGCAAGTCTAGCTACACAAGGAAGTTGATTCCAATGAGTTGGCTTGAAATTTTAAAAAATAGAAGTTCTAACACTTTCCCAGAAGTCTAGAGAATACCATACAAAATGGATGGAAGGATTTCCAGCATTCCACAGCAGCTTCCAGCCAGGATATCACTGGTACTCAAGAATGGGCTGAAAACTGCACAGGATTTATTTATTTAGTTTCTCTATACAGTATTCACTAAAATTATTGTGAAAAAAAAATTTAAAAGGCAAAAATAAGGAAAAAAATCACTTGCTGTGCAATAACTATGTTAGAAAGAAAGAGGCCAGGCTTTTACTGCCATTTTTTATAGGGCAGTTATTACTGGAGCTCCTTGTAAGGGCAGAGAGCAAATACTGGAAGGCTGAACCTGAAAATATCCCGTTCTATTTCACTGTACATTCTTGAACCAGTCTGAGGAAAAACCCTGAAACAAAAACCTGTAGAAAGAATAAATCATTTTTTCAGCTTTTGAACTCAAATGAGCACTATGGGGTTGGCACATCAAATATGTTTCTACATGAACAACAAACCCCCAAACCTGCATGGAATATTTCTCCAGTCACAGCACACTGGTACTATTTGCACAGCAGAAGTGTCTGCTCAAATCCAATGAAAGGCCCACAGAGGAGGAGCACAGGAGACTAAAAACTCCTTGACCAGCACCACAGGCTGATGGAATCATTGCAGGAACTTCCTGGACAGTGATGTGGAAGAAATCTCTTCAGACTGTCACCACAATTCATTCTGGTCTTTTTATGCATGAAAAGAAGCCTTTTAGTCAGTCAGGCTAAAATAGGAAAAGATAACAGCACCAGTCCATTCAACTGTGATGGGAATCTGAAACACTGTAATTTATTAGCATTGAGGGCATTTTCAACTATATTATCTTATTAATCAGTGAAATAGCTGGGTGAGTTAAGAAGCAACTCCCTCCTCCATGAACCTGGAGACTAATGACTTGCTCAAGGTTTGTAAAATTAATCTGCAGTAAACTTTAAGCTTGAATGTCTCCCAGTGCTGTGACCATATGGCAGAGCTAAAGCTCTAACAAAGTCTTTATATTCCTCAAATTACTTAATAATTACTTGATTTGAATTTATAACTATGCCATTTATGGCAAGTCTCTTAAGTCTTTCTTTTCAGAAGTGAGCTGTGTAGTGCAATAAAGCTGAGCTGTGACACAGTCCTAAGTGCTCAAGATACAAATTTTCATCTAAAAAATTAATTACATTTCTCACCTTTGTCTTTTTGGAGTGTATTGAGTGTTGAAAAACTGCCAATAATTTTTCAACCTCAAGCAAAGGCCACCTTTTTCCCCACCAACTAATTCAAAAGGAGCTAAGAAATCCAAGTCCTACACAAGAAATTCTTTCAGACCTGAGCACAGGGTAGACCTTCATGTGGAGCACAGCAATCATGTCACAGAGCCTGCTCTGTACTCTGCAAGCAGAAGTGATTCAATAAAATTGAATTTGTTTTTCCATCCTGCTCACACTTTGCTTTGCTGGTGATCAGCCTCGACCCAGGGCACACAGGTCCTTCCACAAGCCAGCATCTCCTTCATTCAGAGCTCTTTGAAGGGCTGTAACACTGACATCAGGGGTTTTTCCCTCTCCTGTTTGTTGTGTTTTCACATTTGGCTTCTGCTCTATAGGAAACCTCCTGAAAGTCTCTTTTACTCACAAACTATACCATAGAGGTTTTTTTTTCCTTTATGATAAAATCTCACTTAAATCATGCTTACCTCCTTCAAAACAGGCTTTTTTTTTTTTCTATTCAAACTGAAATTTCAGCTGAATGTCATGACTAGACTGGCAGCTCCCTCAAACAGGATCTGTTCCTAAGCAGCACCTCTCATTTCACTGCCATGATCAGGAGTTAATCACAGTGATTAAAATTTAACATTGTTATGTTACAAATTTGTGATTTTAAAGCAGAACCTGGAAAGTTGCTGAGAAGCCCCTCTTCCAGGATCCTAAAATCCTTCAGCTCCTATACAGATATTTGCTCCAAGAGATCAAATCCTCCATGGGGCATGTTACTGAATATATCTAAACCATGGGATAGAGAGGCAAAGGCACAACCAGAATTATTAGAAACTCCTGCCATCATTTCATGATGCACTTAGAGCTGCACCCCTTTGAGTTTAAAATGCTGCCTGTGTTACTGACAGCAGCTGCACCAGCTGGGGAGCAGGATAACAAACCAGTTTCTCTTTAATATACTTATTTCCTTCTTAAGGGTTTGTGTCCTGGGGTTTGCTACTCAGGTGCCTTGAAGACTTTGCTTTATCAGCTGAAACAGGGACTGTATTTTCAGAGACCTTTTAATTACCTTCACCAAATAAGCTCATAGTAAAGCTGCAAAACCAGCACCTGCTTTAAGCAAGACCAACCCTGTGGGACATCCTAAAATCCTCTTCAGACACATCCCTTGTGCTGGCTACTGCAGGACAGCTCACCTCTCCCTTCCTGTCATCTTCCCACTCACAGCTCCCTCCCCACAAAACATCATTTTACAACAGTACCTGAATATCCAAATGCCAGGAGGGACTGCTTGGAACCACAGGAGCCTTTAGGTTGAAAAAGACCCTAAAAATCATCTAATCCAACCATTAACCCAGCACTGCCAAGAACTTGCCAAGACTTGTTCAATGCTCTGCCTCTTCAGTGAAACACATGGGCTTGAAATGTCACATTCTGTGGCACTGCATGGAAAGCAGCATTTGAGCTAGGATTAAAAAAATTCATGAATTCTCCAGGGCAAAGGAGGCACAGTGATTAGCCAAGGGATGCAGAAGCAAATTTATTCTTCCTAGTGATATTTACATAAGCAAGGAAGGGGCAGAAGAAACCAAAGAACTCTGTGTCAGGAGGAATTTATGTAAAAAGGAGCAAGCAGCTACTGCTGTACTGATTTCATTTTATGAAAAACTTTTTGTAATACAGAATGGACCAGATAAGTTATTATTTTTGGAAATATGTGTATCTGGAAATACAAGATCACCTTACCAAGGCTAATGTTTGCTATTTAAAAACAAACTGCTGGCCAAAGTAAGTTCCTTTGGACTAGAGCAGAGCATTTTAATAAGGTGTCTCCAAGCCAAACAGTGGAAATACAGTCAATAAAACTAGAGTTAACTGGTGTGCTGCTTCTTACACATTTCATATACTATTTGCACAGAGCAAGTAGTTTAGCCTTACCATTTCCTGAGGGTACACCCTTGGCTAAGTACAAAGAACTCTTTTTTTAATGCAGATGCAGAGGGAGAAGGAGGTAAAAGCTGCAATTCCCTATTAGCTAAAACACTCATTGTTTCTGGTGAATCACAGCAACTTCAGCCAAAACATCAGATGACTACCAAAGAAATCTAAAATCCAACTGATTTGGTTTCACTTATTTATAGTAATTTATAATCTTAGACACAAATGTGTTGAAGCATAAAATCACTATATTTTTCAAAAGGAGGGGAATCTGGCAGGCATCTTAGTTACACACAGTGTCTACTGCAAGGAACAGAGAATTTGAGGAATCAAGGTAGACAACACCAGAAGAAAGAGAAGCAGCAAGAGGCAAGAAATTTGTCGTGAAACCTGGTTCAGTGACTCCCAGATCCAGCAATTTGCTGTTTTGGATTCTTGAAACCAACTTCATCCCTCACTAGTCTGAAAGGACCTTTACTTAGAGGAGGAAAAAAAATCCAGAGGATTTACAAACCTATCTTTGTGTGCTTTGGAGTATGGAGCACTTAGAAAAGACCAAGTTTTCACTTCACTAGACCAGAAATATTCCAAAGTATGTTGGTAAGTACTTAAAAAAGACAAGGTGTCTTTCATGAACAGGTTCCTTTTTAAACCTGCAAAGCTCCAGACAAATACCTGAACTTTCAAACCACCAAATTATGTTTCACACTGGGTTTGGATGTTGCTGGCTTATCCCAGTTTTGGTGGGGAACTCGCTGTGAAACTTCCCTTTTGAACTAAGTGTATTATTACTATAAATGTATATGAGTTTTAAATCTTTTTGCTGAATCTCTGTTTTAGATTTTTGCTATTTATCATTAGCATTGGGAAAGCTCTAAACAAAGAGGAGCAGTGTCAGTGAAACCAAAAAGCAGAGTTAATTTATGATTTATCCATCAAAGGTGTGGAGCAGTTGTAGATGTCACTGAGCTACAAAAACTCATCTGAAACCCCAGGCTCTGATCCCCTGCAGAGTCAGCAGAGAAAAGCTCCTGTTC
Organism: Serinus canaria; assembly: GCF_022539315.1. Taxonomy (NCBI): domain Eukaryota; kingdom Metazoa; phylum Chordata; class Aves; order Passeriformes; family Fringillidae; genus Serinus; species Serinus canaria. The sequence continues at coordinate 147,513,039 of NC_066315.1, forward strand.
TGCACCCCAGAGCTGCCTCTGCCCTGGCTGCTGTCAGGCCCTGCTGCCCTGGACTGGGCTGGGCTAAGCATCATGCAGAGCTGGTGCCTCCCTTGTCCCACTGATGGGTGAGCTCTGTCTGACAGCAGCAGTGACACTTCTCCACATCCACACCAAGCATCAAATCATTTATAACAACCTGATTCCTTGGGGGATTCAAGGGATTCTTACAGAAAGCAGCTTCTGAGAATAACCCCTGTCACGTGGGTTCATCTCAGCAATCTGCCTCTGCTTTAAATTTAGTATGATGACACACTCAGTGCACTTTAATTAACTTTGGGGGGGAAACACAACAACAACAACAAAAAGTATTTACATGTTCTGTGTCATTATATTGCAAGAAGAAAAAACCCTTGAGACTATATATTAAATGCATTGGCTTAAACCATTCCAGCATTTCCAGTGGTTTGTAGCATGGTATAAAAACAAGCATCAAGCACAATAATTTTATTGTGGAAGGATATAAAACATTCCTACAATACAAAAATAATACCTAATTGGGTTTCTTTTTTGGTATTGGCAAGAATGAGGATGATGTTTGCTGGTTTAATTTGATTGCACTGTTCACAGGAGCCAGCTTTGCAGTGTCCCTGCCATTCACCTGAACCAGCAGCTCACCTCCAGCACTGCTCTCATTTCCCCCTCATCCATTTTCATGTGATGCCCTCAATGCCAGAGCTGGGGGCAGTACAACTCACTTCCTACATCACTTTCAAAATGCTACTTTAAAAAGAAGTGTTTGTGCTCTGAAACACCTAAGAACTTCAGAAGACACTTAAATTTGCCAAGTCAGAGTGACAGGAAGAAAGGTTCATGAAGTCAACATTTATTATTGTTTTTACTATTAAAAGTATTATTGGCATGCTCAGAAAAAATGAAGGAGTGAAAATCTGAGGCTGCAAACAGCCTTTTTTGTCCTGAAAATTAGCTTTTTTGAGGGTGAGTGGAAGAACTATACAAAAGCACAGAGCTAATCTCTTCAGAAATTTTAACTTTTTTTAACAGCTAAAATGAGCCATAGAGGTAAGAATCCAAAGAGAACATGCTGAGCATGCTTCATGCTTATCCACCTGATCTAGCATGCTTGCTTGCCAAGCACTGAGGAAGAAGAGCTGCTATTTGACTCTGAGAGGCCACAGTAACTGGTGAAGCTCTATTACCCCACTGTAGCTTTATCCTCATTTTATCTCAGATCCTCTCACCAGTTTTCTTGCAGTGATTATTTGAGTTTCCTATGCCAAGCAGTGAATCTTAAATATCTTTCAGAAGTGGGTAAGGGTGGGGAAAGGAATCTGAGAAGTAGGAAATTAATTAAATGTCTACGTATCTTTCCTCCTTACTGTATGAAATATGTTGGGGTTTTGAGTATTTGCCACTAAGAGCTCACATAAATGTAAAAGTGGGGCTGAAGCCTCCCTCTAAGGGGAGGGAAATCCACTGAGTCACAGTATTGGTTCTTCAAGTTTGTGACCAAATACCAGAAACCTATTGAAACATAATATAATCATAATATAAATCTTAATAATACAGATCATACTATAAATACTTTTTTGCATTAAAATCCCCTTAATAAATATTATGTATACTGATTTAGAAATACAATTTCTACTAAGACACTAATAAGACTCAATCCTTCAAAATTATTTAGGATTCTGTAACAGGAACATATTCTCTCAAGCATAAAAGCTCCATGTTAACTTAGAGAATTCTTAGAAACCTACAAAGAACAGAAACAACATGTATTACCTCACATACCCATCCTTCAATTAACTTGTCATTTTAAATAGCAAAAATTAAATGCTTTTATCTAAACAGCTACAGAAAAACAGCTATTAGGTTCCTCCTTCCTGTAAAGCAATGATTAATATTTAATTGCCTATTTTCCCTTTTCAAAGCTGCTCCCTCACAATTAGCACATACTCAGGTAATTTCAGTTCTAGCCAAGACATTCTACTTCATCCCAAAGTTAAGTGGAAATTCTGACAAGCTTTGAAGTAACTGCACAGATGTGGCTGTTGCATAAAAGTTTCTCTTTAGAAACTTCTCTAGGAAGGCAGCACAGCTCCAGCTTGGGGCAGTCAGCAGCCCTGGAGCAGCAGTGAGTGGAAAAGCTGCCTGCACCTCTGCCAGCTCCAGAAATAAACTCAGCTGCTGGCTTTGGATGAGCCTTACCTGACACAGAGACTGTGTGAGACCTCACTCCTTGCTTCTCATTGTTGGCCAGCCTGGAAAACAGAAGTTGGAAGTGCTGAATGCTGTGCATTCTTCACAAGCACTGGGAGCTCACCCCACCAGGCACCTCCTGTAATTAGCAGGGCTGAGCCACCTCCCCAGGCTCAGGATGAGCAGGGGGAGAAGGCAGGGAGGAATCTACCACTGCATCCTGTCTGGGGGAGTGAGAGTGGCTTTTCATCAGCACAACGAGTCACAGAAACCTGGGGAGCTTGAAGGAAACCACAAAACCCAAACTGTGCACACTTTTAAGATGTGTGTAACCTGACTGTGCTTACACTTTCTGTGTGACCTGTGGGAAATGGGGTATGAATTGAGTTTCTGTCTGTAAAAAGACTTATCCTGGACTATTTTGAATTAATTTACATGTCAAACATAGAAAACCAATCGCATTTAAATGTAGCTATTTATAAATAAACAGTGCAAACAGTTTAGCATCACTCCTTTAATTAATTACTGATGGATTCAAAAGAAACAGCCTAAACCCCAGTCAAGTCTTTTCCAAAACATCCTGCTTTTGTTATTGTCAAATATGGGATGCATTAGGCACTTTTGTTCTCTGATTTTCTTTCTGGTATCTTTGTAGTTGAATACTACTGTGTTCTTTTTATGCCCTACCTGCTATTTGTCCTGGAATCCAAAAGCAACAATAAAAATGGTTGTTATAAAGAAGTTCCAAAAGCATCACTATTTTTCAAAACCTTTTTTTAAATATATGAGAAAAGAAAGCACAAAACTTACTTTGGTATGGATGGTAAAGCTCTTTCACCTTCTGTGTAAACAAGAAGAAAACAGGATTAAAGCTTTTGCACGTTTTCAAATAACCACTCTCAAAGTGAAATATACACATGCCTGAAACAATAATCATCACAATCTCTCAGGGAAACTGAGAGAACTCAAAGAATGTTCTATACATGTATAAACAGCAGCACTATCAACAACTCCTTCTACCCACTCACAGAGACCTTCAGGCAAACTCTCATCTGAGGGAACAACGTACACAGAATATAAAAGCTGGTTTTTATTCTTAACAAATAACTCCAATAAATCACTTGCAGAACGTGTGACACTATCTCATCTCGCTGGTAAGAAATGCTTTTCTTTTATCTCCAAGATGTCCTAAGTTCTAACATATAAATAAAACAATTCAATCCGACTTGAATTTCCAAGTAAGACAACTGAAATAAATCATTAAAGCACATATTATCATATTGATTTCACACTGGCTTGAGACTATACAATAATAATGTTTTGTGCCAGAAAGTAAGTCAGCTTTTTGTACACTACATTCAAATCCTTGCCAGTCTTTCTTTGAAAATGCTAATGTGTGTGAGACCTTGGATGTACCTATTCAAAGGGGTTTTTTTTCCTATTGGATTTGATGAAACCCTTGGCATTCCTGAGGGGAAGTTACTAATCCTTTAGCAGAACACCTTTTCACTAGATTGGAATATGCAGGGGAGGAGAGAAGATGGGTAATAAAGTGTCTTTCACTCTCTAAATCAATGTAGCTCTGATAAAGTGCCCTGAGAGAAAGGCCACACTTGAAGAAAATGGTGACATAAAATGTTCAACAAAACAATGTAAATTCTCATTTGTTTTTCTCCCATGTTAAAATTTCCAGGAATTATAGGCGTAAACAACAGTCTCACCTTTGTGTATTAAGAGACTGAGCAGAGAAATGCCCAAAAGCCACACTCAACATGGCAAAATACACTATCTTGATTCATTTTTTCTCCTGTCTACAGGTAGAAAAGCATCATTTGGCTCAGCAACATCAGTCTGTTTTGATCTGTTTGATTATGGGTGTTGAAAAAGAAGTTGCAGAAAAGAAGAGGAACAGAGGCTGCAATTTCAAAGCCCTGGAGCAGCTCAGCAAGGTGCCAAGAACAAGCACCTGAGCACCTGGAACTGGGGGGCAGAGGGAGAACAGTAAGATTATATAAGCAGGTGGGAGATAAAGGTACTGTGATATGTTAGGGTAAGTGATACCTTTGGGCAAGGAAACAAAAGGCACAGATCCACAGAGATAGTGTGGAGTAACAAATATGAGACCAAGGGAGTGGAGGTGCAGCCTGGCAGTAAAGCCTGGGGGACAGGTACCCAAAAAAGAGACTGTAATGGGCACAAGAGGCTCAATCTGACTGAAACTGGGCAAAAGACACCAAGCTTGAAGAAAAAGGCACAAGAGTCCTGCCCACTGCTATGCAAGCCTCCCCAGGGCTGTAAAGAACACTCAAAAGAACCTTAATTTTTACATGACACCTACAGCTGTCAGCATTAGCTGTGAAATCATCCTGGGTTCTGGGTTACACCAATTTATGCTGCTACTTCTGGTTGTTCCAATGCTGCTCTTAGACTTGGCAATGGATTTCAGGCTTAGATGGTGCTGATTAATCACACATGTTACTGCTGGAACATAGAGTCTTCCTCTGCTTTAAAAGAACTTCATTAAATTGCACAGTTAATCTTATTATTCTGTATTTTTAAATCAAGGTAATGGATGCACTATTAATAAGCAGCTACTCAAAATAATTCTCCTTGCTCTTTAATATGTAGCTCCATTGCATGTTAACTACATCCCATTCAAACTGAATTCTAAAGATGGAATTTTAATTTCCCCTAAGGCTTCTTTTTGGTAAAGTATCATATTTGGGGACTTCAGAAAGATCAGTGAATGATTTCATTAGACTTGATAGGAATGATTTCATAACACTTGCAGGGCCACAATGCTTCATATGTTCAAGATGCTGAGATCAGATCAGATCTGACTTTTCCCTCCTTCAACCTCCTAAAAAAGTGAGAAATACCACAGGTGGCAACTGCTAGTGTGTGCTGAAGTCAAACACTGCCTATCAAAGAGGATCTAAAGGAGATAAAGAGAGAATCTGACTTTCCACTGTGATATTAAATTTCCTTAAAGAAGAGAATCTCATTCTGTTCCCATAAGGCTCCATCCCACTTTCTGAACAGTTTCCTATCAGTGCCAAGTGCAAAGCAAGGGTCATAATAAAATGTAATAAATCATAACAAAACAAAATCTTGATTCCATTGTAATAGCAAATCCTTTCTCAGCCCTTTGTGAGATAAGGAGAATGTGAATAAAAGTGGTCTTACACAGTGAGCAGTAGTTTGATGTAGTCAATGAGTCTGAAGAACAAGAAAAGAAGTGAAGGAAAGATGAAAGAATTGAAGGGAAAGTGAAGGAAAGGTGAGAATTAAAGCAGTCTGGAAAACTGTGAGGAAAAGATGGGGATAGACAGAGAAAAGCAGAGACTCTGACCCAAGTGAAATGAGTATTTGCTTCCAGATCCACTGGGAAATCAAGCAGCACACAGGGGTCCACCATACCCAAAACTGTTCCACCTGATCATCCCCCTTCTCACTGTCCCCTGCTGAACTCCACAGGACATAAGTGGCTTTGTGCTCATTTGCATCAGAGCAAGAGACCTGGACCCTTGCCCTCTGCTGACGGAGCTGGGAGATGTGGACAAGGCAGGCTCAGCCCTGGGAAGAAGGAAGGAGCACCCAGAACTGCCTGGAAGCCACAGCCTGGTACCTGCAGGGACTGGTGAAAGGGACAACACACCCCATTTGTGTGCTGGAGATATGTGTCAAGGGCAGGGCTCTAAATGGACAGGGGAAGCTGGAAAAGCAAGTAGACGTTTTTAAAAAAAACCAAAAACACCACACAAAGGTATCCAGGTATCAAAAAAACCCTCAAACACTATGAAGTAGTACCAGAGGTGCAAGGGGGTTGTAGTCCTAGGGGGTTGGAACATATGATTTTTAAAGGTATTCTTCCATGATTCTAGGCCTCCTCCATCACTGGATATAATTAAGGAAAAAAATAATCAGCATGGAACTCCTGATCCTGCAGACGCCCACATGCTCTGGATACAAACTGCTCACTTCAGGCACTGGTGCTCAAGCTGGTGCTCATCCTTTTACAGTTTATATCCCAAATAAAATAGCAATATTCATTAGTACCCCTGCAGGTCTGAAGTCAAAATTTCTTACTAACAGCATCCCAGTTAAGGCATATGTTGTTTTTCACAAGCTGAAACCCACAACATTTTTGCCCAATTCCATATTTTTTAAAGAAATGGGATTGCTGTGAAAGCAAAATCACTGAGGGGCCAAACTACAGAGGTAACAGTATCCTAAAAATGGGAACACATGTTATCAAGATATTAAATCAAAATCATGCCCAGGGTAAATCTGGGTGAAAACAAAAAGCACTGTAGTGGAGAACTTCACCAACTACTTAGATTTGTTATTTTTGAACACTTCCTGGGCAGCTTGTTCCAATGCCTAACCACCCTTCTGGGGAAGAAATTTTCCAAGCATCCAATTTAAACCTCCTCTGGAACAACTTGGGACTGTTTGCTCATGTCCTGTAACTTGTTACCTGGGAGAAGAGACCAACCCTCATCTGGCTACAGCTTCCTTTCAAGTGGTTGTAGAGAGTGATAAACACCCCACAACCTAAAACCTGATAATCAGGTCAACTTTAATGAATTTTTTCATTTGTGCTCTTGGCCTGTAAGAGGTAAATGTGATAATGGAAATACAAATATTAAGTGTAACATTCCCACATGGGTCTAAAGGAACCTATACATCTAAATATTTATGAAAAATAAAACAAACAGAATAGAAAAATGCCAAATACTGTCCAGGTCTTAAACATCACCAAGTGCTGTCTCCAAATTAAGAGGAACTGGATCATTAATGGATAGCATGACATATATCACAAAACCAGGCTCTGTTAGTAATCAAGAAAGACAATTTATGAGGACACTTGCAATAAATGTAAATTTACAACAAAGAGGGGATGGGAAAGCTCAAAGGGGGGATCAAACACATCTGAGGGATCAAGAGTTGCTCCATGTTTTGTTTCTGATGTGTCTTATACAATCAAAGCTCACCATGGAGGGATCTGGGAATACAGATCATGATGGGGACAGCTCTCCTATGAAATGTTTAATGTATATGTTGGGTATTGCTATGAACTTCAAAAAAAGAAACCTCAGACAAAAGAAACCCAGAATTTATTTTAACTGGAGGGGTTTTCTTCATGTGTGCATAAAGAAGACTGTTCCCACAGTGCTACCTGATGTTCCTGTTCAATCACTGCTCATTTGCTCCATGTTAAAATTCTGTGTTACAAGAATAGCACACAAATAAACACCCTGCATCAGAAGTATTGATTTATCCTGCATTCACACCTACCAGAAACCTCAGTGCAGGGCACAGAAAAATCAGAGATATTGCCCTTCAGAGAGCTCAGTCAGCCTAGAAGATGTAGCAGCTGCTGCTCAGAAAGTCAGGTAGGAGCAAGAGAGGAATTAGAAAGAAAAATTGCAAGTAGAACAGATCAGTTTTGATGGGCACCACCACCAGTTTGGAAGTGGCAAGGACTGGACAAAGTTCACATGTGCCCCTAAAGGAAAAGCAGAGACAGAGTCAGAGCCATCCATTCATTCAGGGAAGAGGTCATGTAGAGACATGAAAAGTTTTATAAGATCAACTGAGGCTACAACAGTTCAAGCTGGGAAACAGCCAATCAAATGGCATTAGAAGGAAAGTTTTGGGAGTGAACAATAAGGATTGTAGCAGACCCCAAACCATGATTTCTCAGAAAAGAAGAAGCACAAAAGACCACCACTCATAGGCACACATTAGTCCAGAGACATGGAAATCTTGGATTGTGATGCCTATTTTATTTTTAGAACAATAAACTGTTATTATCTCTGTTGCTAGCTTATCCTTTTAGTGTGTCTGATTTTGGGGCCAATGGTTCATTATCACCCAGCTGTGCACCAGGTTGGCTTGGAGAGCTGAGTTTGTGTTGAGGGAAGATTTTCATTTGTGTGGAGATAAAGCTGCACAACTCACACAGGTTCTAAGAAAACAGCTTGTGTTGGAGCTAAAGGTCACTCACACACACTGAGGGTCAGAAAGAACAAAAAAACCATGCAAATTTAAGAATAATTTGAAACATTACCATGTGCTGTAAAAATATACAAAATATTTATGTCAAAATCTAAGACCCTAAGGTCACATTTCTTTATTAGTGAATGCTCAAGTTTAAGTTTGGGGATTTTTTTTGAGCCACACACAGGGGAGGGTGTTATAGAAGGACCTGGAAAAGACCTGAATTATGTTAACAACATCACCCCAGGGAAAACCTGTGGCAGAAAAAAAACCAAGAATGTGGCTAAAAGAGACTCAGTTTCACATTGGAGAGATGCTGGGATAGTTTATGTACTTTCCTGTACTACAAACATGGAAGAAGGAAATAATTTATTGTTCTAGAAAGCAGCAAAGTTGGATGAATTCCCATGGGTAAAGATGAGAACAACATGAAAGAAGAAAATTTCATTCTTAAGCAGCTTTGCTTACATATTTCTCAATAACTAAAGCTGTCTGAAACTGGAAACAATTCTACTGAAATGTAATCAAATTCTTTCTAAAACAAGGGGTACCTGCAACCTCATCTCACTTCTTGAGAGATGTTACAAAAACAACTGATAGCCACTATACAACTTATCTCTGCTTTAGTTATTTTATGAGAGAAACTCATGAGACCTCTCAAGTTTTTTTATTTTTCAAATGGAGATATTTCACTACCTAGCAGAAAGGCAGAAACTAAAAAATTACCACTCACAAATGCATTTTAACCAACCTCACTGAATTTTCCCTTGTATATTTGGAATCATGTTATAAGATAGCACACCCTTGTTAGGAGTGCCTTTAATAATTACAATTCACTTCTGCCAGTTAAATTTGGAATTAGTGTAAAGCAGTGATTGCTGACACCAGCCTAAGCAATTCTCAGCCACTAAGCAATTTTTTGATGCAATAACAATTTATTATCAGCGTTTCTCATGGCTCCTCCCTGAGAGAAAAGAGCCCCCAAGTGAGAGTTTTTCTGCTACCTCTGTCTTGTATTCAAATGCAGACTGAGCTGTGAGCAGCTCTGAGGCTGGAGGTGTCCTTACCTTTCTGAGGCCTGATGATGAAGGACTGCGTGGCCCCGTTGACCAGCCGGCAGTAGCCGTCGATCAGGTCTGCCATGTTCTCTGCAATGGTTAAGGATGGTGCTGTCACTGTCAGAGGCTACAGAAGGGAAAAAAACAAGGCACCAACAAAGAGGAATTATTGCAGTTGCAGACACTGAGTGGAACAGCTGTGTCATTGCATCAGAACTTTACACACGCCTGCAAAGCGTAAACAGAAGGATGTGGGTGAGCAGGGAGATTCCTGCTTCAGCTTTTGTGCAGCAAATTTCAAGCAGGAGGTTCAGAAAGCACAGCTGGTAAAACCCTCCACCTAATGTAGTGTTAATTTGGGCTTCTGAAATGTAAACCACTGTTGAATACAACTGCTATGACTTTCAGAGTTACAATTAAGACAATTCTGAAGAAGTTGCTTATTCCTTAAAGCTCCCACAGGTGGAATCTTTTTTCCCACCCTCTGTAGCAATTTGTTCTTTGCCTAAAAACAGCCCTTCCCAATTTCAAGAATGATTTTTAAAAACTAAAATGTGTACAGTGGAAAAAGAGATGAGAGACATACAGGCAATCTATTAATTTCAATACTACCAACATTCATCACTCATCACAGATCTGTCACTCTCCCTCAATCCTGCTCTTCCACTGCTTTCTGGTGCACTGGACCAATAAAAAGATTTGATTTCACTTCCAGCACTGCTTCCATGTAATACAGGGGAACAAATTTTCCTTCTTTCATATGTCCTCCTTACATAAAAGTGGAATTGCTCTGTTTCCTCTCCAGGATACAATACATATGCACAGGCTGCTATTAAATTGTATTTAAGAGCTTCTGTTTTTATAGTAAGCTTCTTCTAAGAACATCAAAGTCTACAAGCACCAGATGCAAAACATAAAACATGTAATGAACTTTACATTTATTTAAAAACCAAACCCAGAAAAAAAGGCCAATATAGAGAATAGCCACATTAGGAGTGTGTTACATCCCACTCCTTGAAAGGAAAAACAAAGCAGTAAGTTTATCACCACATACAGTATCAAAAACATACCTCAGGGGCACCTGCTATCTTGAGTTGCAACATCCCTTTTCTGTCCTTGTCTTCACTGTTTGAATACTGAATGGTTTGCACTTGATTGAAATCTGCTAGATGGGTTGGCTGCAGAAAGAAAACACAAAAAATGAGGGAAAAAAAATCAAAATTACAGCAAAATAGCCTGTCTTGATCCCAGGTGTTGCAAAAGCACAAGGACACTTTGATCCCCAAACTACACGTGCAGGTATCTGTTCTCTGTTTCTTTCTAGAGTTTCACTGCCACTCACTCCCAAGACACACAAACATCCAGCGTGGCTGGAAAAGGAACCCAGCTCCACTGTGCCCACAGAGGTCACTGTTGAGCAGTGCCAGGCACACTCTGAAGTGGGAACAACCTCTTGGGTGTCAACAGAGAAAACTCAACAGGTTAAAACCACATGGACACAATCCCAGCACCCCTCCAGACTGCTGGAAAAGGTTTGTTCTTAGCTCTGTGCTCCTGATTTCCCCATCTTTTCACTGCTTTTGAATTCATTTCAATAGGAAGCTGGACATGGGCTCAGCTTAAGCTGTGATTGTAAAGCTCCCAAACATTTTGCTGAAGAATCTGTCTGGACAGAGCTCCCTTGCACCATGGGGGTGCACAGGAAATACTGAAATACAGCTGGAATCAAGTAAGGAAAAGGCTGTGAAGGATATGAAGAAAGTAAATAAGCAGTGCCTGCACAGATGTGCTCACCAACTGGTTAAACAAGCTCTGCATTTACACATTCCTAAGAAAGAGAACAAATCAGAATAATTCACATTTCATTGGTAAGAAGTCCCCACCAATGCTTCAAATTCTGCAAGTGAGTACTCCACTGGGTAGGAAAGCCAACAAATTCAGTGCTAAAGCTGACACAGTCTTTGTACCTTAGAGCAGAGCTTTTCCTCTGATCCCAAATCACAAATTAATACCTGACTAAGAGCTGTACATGCTGAGAGATCCCAGCTCTGCTGGGTTTAACCCAGAGATCAGACTGGTCACTCCCCTTTCTGTGACACCCAGTTCACAACAGGTCATGGCTGTTAACACACTGACTGAGGAAAAACCCACAAACCAGAAGGAGACTTACATTTGCACCCTTGTCTGTCAGGTAACTGATTCCTTCTTCTGGGCCAATTGCCAGCTCTACTGAAATAATCCAGCTTGACTTGGGAGTCAAAGGAGAAAGGGCAGAATTTCAGTCATAAGACAAGGCCTTGCTATGGAATACTATAATCCAATGTGGTAATTACAGGTTTAAGTAATTAATATCTAGAAGCTTTACAACTCTTCAAACAAAATTATATTGAAATCAAGTAATTCTGTAAGTGGCAAAACCCCTCATGACTGTTTTCCAGGGGATCTCTGCTACTCAAACTGCATTTCCATGTATTTTATCTTAGGTCTACATGAGAATTATGGATTTCCTGTTATTTCCTCTTCTCATGAACATTGATATTCAAGTTATAATTTCTCATGGAGTCTCCATTTTCACAAACCTTCCAAACTTGAGGCACTTCTTCAAAATTTGTTTAAAATAGGTAGAGATTAACGGGTATTATGTGAAAATTTACTAACAGAAGTTGACAAGTTTATTTCCTTGTGAAAACAGCTGAAAAAGCACTTGACTTTCACAAACAAAGCATCTAGAAAAATATTTCATTTTACATACAATTCTTACTCAAATAATGAATGATGATTTATTTTAAACAGTCAATGGAGAAAGTTCTAAATAAAATCAATAAATACCATTTGTTGCTAATGAAATCAAATTGTCTCTACATGAAAAAAGGACGTAAGCAAAAAATGATTGCAGAACCAAGCAAAAGCAATTGGACTGAAAACTCCAGAATGGATTCTAATGACTGTCACATTCCTCTACTTACACCAAGAGCACACTTGAAGCATTCCTTGTCAAATCTGTACACTGGAGAGAGGATTTCAAAGAACTTCAAAATACTTTCTTCTCTATTGAGGTTGGCAAATTGTCGAAATGTTTGTTGGATTAATTTCCGTAGTGTTTTGGCCTGTGTATCAAAACATTTGGAGAATAATTACTTCAAATCTAAGAGCTGAGGGATATTTTAAGAGTTTTGGTCACTTAGTAGAACTAACAGTGTCTTTATCAACAAAATACAGACAATTCTCAAGGAATAAAAAAAGCTTCCAAATGTAAGCAGTAGTTCTGCCTTTTAACTTCTGTTTAGGATCAACATTATTTCTGCTCTATCACAGAGAGGATATCTAATAACATTTTAAATAAGTTATAATAGAAGACCACATGTTAACCCTTCTTGGAATATTTATTTCAAGTTCCTCATTTCTCTCAACTTCTGAACTGTGTCCCAACACAAAAAAAACTAAAACAATTTATACCTTCATATGAGTTTCTAAACCTAAACCACCATTCTCTCTCTTACCTGCCAATAACAAGCCAACTGTAGCTGTATTCTAATCTCTGCACACAATAACTTTGACTATCCATAATAAAGTGGATTCTTTCAGTCTGATAATAAGCAAAAAAACATCAATATAGAAAGATGAAATTTAAGTAGTAGACTGAATGCAAAAAGTAAACCAAACATTTAAACTACATTGACTATGTTGTCTAGCACTTTATTAACTGTTTTCAGGGTACAAATAACCACTTAGAGCAGTACAAAGGATAGCTAAACTAACACTTTAAAAAACTGAATTATCTGCCTGTACATAATGTATAATCCCTGAAAGGCAGCCACTCATATGAAAATAAAAATAAAAACAGGGACTGAGAAGCAGTATCTCTAAGATGCCCCCAGTCTGAACAAACTATCAAGAATTGTGAATAAAAACATTGGCCTTAAGTGACTGAATGGCCTTTAAAATTAATCTTCCAACTAACAACAATGACAGAAAGCAAAACCATGCTTATCTTTGCAATATGTCAAGGTTAAGAGAGGAATTACCACTCTTCCTCCATGCAAACATATCTGAATGTCCCATTTCAACAGCAGTAAAACTCTTTATTCTCCTACACTGCCTGTTAACAGCTCCAGGCACTACACAAATACCAACTTCCTTTTGTCGTTAGCACTTCCAGGCAGATTAGACACTCATTTTTAGAAAGCCTTCACAGAACGTTCAGAAGTCAAAATAGCCAGAAATGTTTCTGTGGAGTGTTAGGAGTTACTAATCCAAGGGTGCTGCATATTCACAAAAGGATCAGTTTTGCAATGATGTATGCACAGGTTGGAAAAAAAAGCCCTCTCAGCACATACTAGACTTCCAAATTACCAAAGAAATCTGTAACTTTGGTGTAATTCCAAATTCTTTTGTCAATTTAGCAGACCCAACTCTAGGGTGGATCATTAAGGAGTCAGGAAACTTCCCTCGGGCACCCAGGGTCTACACTGGACCTCCCTGGTATCTTTATTTTTACAGAGAAAACCAACTTCAAGGCAAGTGCAAACCTCAGCCTTAGCTTATCACTGGCAAATACCAGGAGCAAGACACAACAAAATTAAAAAGCATTTGTCAGCTGGTGCCCCAAGTATTTCAGCTACTCAGTTGATCAGAAATTCTGCCCATAGGTTGTTTTCCTGACCAATTCCAGCATCACATTTCCTGCCAGGAACACTGGCATATGTTATCTGGCTCTTTTCAGTCCACCAAGAAGAACTGGTCACTTTAAATTTTAAGACCACAAGCAAGGTGTAAAGATAGAAAGTCCATTAGAGTCACAGGCTGGTTTGGGTTGGAAGGGACTTTAAAAAGTCCATCATGTTCCACCCCCCCTGCCACGGGCAGGAACAACTTACACTGTCCCTGGTCACTCCAAGCCCCATCCAACCTGGCCCTGGACTCTTCCAGGGATGGGGCAGCCACAGTTTCTCTGGGCAACCTGGGCCAGGTCCTCACCACCCCCACAGGGAAGAATTTCCTCCCAATATCCCATCCAGCCCCACCCTCTGTCAGTGTGAAGCATTCCCTGTGTCCTGCCACTCCATCTCTTGTCCCAGGTCCCTCCCCAGCTCTCTTCCAGCCCCTTTAGGCACTGGAAGGAGCTCTCAGGTTTCCCCAAAGCCTTCTTTTCTCCAGGCTGAACATCCCCCAAACACCTCTTCCATAACAGAAGCATCTATCAGAAATATCTGCAAATAGCAACTTTAAGCAAAATACACTGAAAACTTGCTCTTAAAAGTATTTCTAAGAACCATTGTTCATTGTTTTTTTCCCCCTCTGTGTTTGTTCAAAGCAGAGAGAATTGAGAGAAATAATTAATTTTATATTTCACAGCTATTGGGAACCTTCTTTTTCCTGCCAGTTCAAATTCCCTGGTTTTCACAAAGTGGAAGAGCAATTTAAGGATCTGGACTGATCCTGTACTACTTTGAACAGGGATTTCATTTTCACTGAAAAGCAGACACACTTTTCCTTCCCTTGTTTTTCTTCTTATGTCCAACATTTTTCTTCGTGTCTTTACAAGGTTCCTACTCAGCTTCACCTTCTGGCAACTCTTGCTACTTTTTTCTGCTATTCTCCCCACTTCAGGATTTCCAAAGTGCAGTTTTCTTGGTCAGTCAGTTTTCTGGCTCCATAATATTATTTTTGAGACAGTTATTCATACTTTTACGTCTGGAGCCTTTCACCACAATTTTTCCCCATTAGCAGAAAATACAGTTTCAGATAATTGCTTAAATTAAAATGCAGAGGGGATTACTTAAATCCACTTGACTTCATTAGCTTCTGATTTTCAAAAGTCTTTTGAAACAAAACCTTGTCATGACAGACCTTTTGTGTTTACCCATTTAAATTACAATGCAGATTCTTTCCAAAGCTCAAGTTGAATTCTATTATCTCTATAAAGCTCCACTGCTCACCAAAACCAGCTCCAAAATAGCAATTTATGATTTATACTTTCATGTATGAATTGTAAGAGACATTTTACCAGGACATTCATATTGAGGTGGCTATTAATGTAAAATACTTGGTGACCATTCTTAATCCCCCTTTTCAACACACTTGAGAAAAATTTGCATTTTTTACTCTGAGAACATATGGACTTCAATGGGAGCGAGATTCAAGGAACGTTTATAGTCTTAGCTAGGATTAACTTAAGCAGAAATTACTGGAAATCTTCCTTGAATAAGTTGGATACAGTCTTGAGCAAGGAAGGCATCGAGTTTATCAAGTTTCCAGTAAAATATTCTTTTTTCTTACATGTTCCCTTCCACTTTCTCCAGAAGTCTCATTTTTCTTTTAGGGGAAAAAAAAAAAAAAGTTATTTGATCCAAGAGGCTCCAAGGACTTATTTTGCACTTTTACCCCCAAGGTTTGAGAGGCAGAGCTGTGCCCCTCTCACAGCAGCTCAGCAAGGCCACGTGAATCACTTTATCCCTGTCCTGCCAGCTGCATGACTGGGATTCAGATCCCACCAATCCCATGGACAGCTTGGATGTTATTTCACAAAGCAAAACTGCACAGCAATTCCCTTAGGACTGTATAGTGAAAACTATAATGTAATTTTCAGATTTCTGACACTTTACAGCAGTATGGGATTGACTGGGACTGTAATTACCTTCACTGAATCTAGTAAACTCTTCGGGAAAAACCGTCTCAAACCAACATCTTTCCTGAAAGAAAAAATACACACAGCATTAATACCAAAAACATTGTGCAGTATCACATTTCTCTTTTCAAGGTGGTGCTTTGGGTCTGGTTTTTTGTTTTGTTTTTAACTAGCATATACGATTACTAAACCATTTTCCTAACAAGGTCCTTGAAAACTTCAGAGTAACAAACAGACTACCAGTAAAATTCTAATTAGAGACACTCCAACATCAAATGTGGCACAGCAGCATTTTCTAGTTTAAACCCCAAAGGATATTGAGGATATTGTTGAAATTGTAGAAATATTGTTATATTCCTACTATTATTTAACCAGGTACCTGTGTGGAAAGTCTGTTATTTGAAATGGTGGCTTGGGCACAGAGGAGTTTTGAGAATGAAAACTGTTATTTGTACACACTTTAATAATTTCAAGTATATAGAAAAAATATTCTTAGAGCATGTAGTCAGGTGAGAAGGGAACAACATGGGAGCAGAAGATATAAAAAGAATTACAGAATGGTTTGGTTTGAAGGGACCCTAATGACTATTCAGTTGGCAGGGACATGTTCCACCAGACCAGGTTGCTCAGAGCCCCAGCTTGGCCTAAGGAATCCAGGAATCCATCCTTTGAAGCACTGTAATTAAAAGGATGTTTAAATTTCTACTATTATTTTTTCCTCATACTAAGCAAATAAAAATTACCAACTTTTTCCTGCAAGCAGTCTCACTTTTTGCCACTGTAAATCAGGTGACTCTGAGCTCAAAATTTGCAAACTGACTTTATCAAGCTCACGTTCACACCTATAAATTGGGTTGCAGCCCTGGTTTGAGAACCAGAGCCAGTTCTGATGTGCTGCACAAGCTTATGTCTGACATGTGTTTGTGTCACTACTACTGAACATCAGCTTCAAAAAAAGGTGCTCAAGAAGTTGCCAATGACATTGGTGCAGAAGACACCACTAAACAACCAAATGCAAAAAACTCTCATGTAAAAAAGGAAAAATAAGAGAAAAATATAAATAGGAAAAGGATTTATGGCTCAAAGGTGTTATTTACTTTTTTCCTTTAAATTTAGGACGTTACCATCTGTTTCAAATATTCTTATCTGCTTCTGGAACAAGTATGAAAGCAAGCTTTCCATGAGTGCATGCTTTGAACATCCCCAGAAATACATCTGGAATTCTGTCACTTGGCAAAGCAAGGAGAAGCTGTTAGCAGGCAGAGATACTCAGAATTTATTTACTGCTACCTAACAGCACAAGAACAAAACCAACACTAAAGTCAATATAAAAAGCTCACTCAAAGAATAAACCAGGGTATTTTTAAAGCTCTCTGAAGATGAGTAGCATACAATTTCAGACTAAAAACATCCTCAACCAGGAGAAGCAGAATGTTCATGTGCAGCACTGGCATCTGTGCAATGACAGTAAGCTGCAGGATTATAAAACTTCATAAATGTTAATTCCTTCCATGCATTTCTTCTCAAATGCAAATGATACTCAGTTTATCATCCCACACAGTTAAATGAATCTAACACACTATTATCATCTAAATAATATGCAAAGACATTTTGACAGGGATATTTTAGTTTAACATTAAGCATTTCAGAAAGAGTTGGTGCTTCTGAAATGAAGCACCTCCCATCACCCTGGTATCCCTGATTTTAACAGTTCTGCAGCACAGGACTGCCACAGCCTCATTTGATTCATTACTAGGACGAGCTGGAGTGCAGCCTTTTGTACAGATCTGGGTGCAACAAACTGAGAAGAAATTCTTATGCAGAGTACAACAGAGCACAACTCTTAACAAAACTTGTTAATAAAGCATTTCCTGTGTTCAGCTGAGACAGCAAATTTATTTACTGGAGGAGAATTTAACAAAAGAACCACACAGATTTAATGCCCTGGCCAGCAACAACTTATGGATACCTATAAATAAGAGAATAAGCACTGGAAATTGGAACATACAAACAGTTCTACACACACAACCCTACGAACTCCTACCCAGCTGTGCTCTGTGGGGTGGGATGGCCAACAAGGGAGACACCAACTCAGGGCTCTGGATGAAGGATTCAGCCATCTGGTTTCTGATTGCCAACAAGAGATAAGCAGCACTGAGAGCCTGTTCATGCAGTTCTACTACAGCCTGGCACTTAACCTCATCTACTCCAGCTACTCGTGGGCTTAAATCTGAATTCAGTTTTTTAATGAACAAACTTCAATGGGATTAATAAAACACCAACTACTCATAGGTGATACTGCTTGTCTTACAATGATAAGCAGCTTTAGGCAGCATATATCATGTCTTTTTCACCTCAATTCAAGTTACAACAAAAAAAGTAACATTAGATTAACATAATAGACTTCAACATGCATTTTACCAAATTGTGGCTGCACCTGTTCCTTCCTACAGCTCCCATTTCTGTACTTGTAATTATCCCTGTTCTCACTAACAGGCTTCACAGTTATTATGAAGAAATTCTTCTTTCAGTCCATGAAGGCCCAACTATTAAAGGCTACTTAACAATTTGATCCCATCTACCATTTCCCACCCAGATCTGTTCTCACATGACAATCTGATCAAAGACAAGTATACATGAAATAGACATCTGACAAAGGCAACCAAGGAGCAATCACCCCCAATGCAAAAAAGGGCCATTTAAAAATTGCTTTCAGCTGGTTAAGTGCCTCATGATGTCCTAAAACCAGCAATCCCCCCACAAAAAAACACCAAAAAGCCTCACTTGAGCAATAAATATTACTTGTGCAGTTAAACATTTATGGGCTATTAAGGTGATAAGATCAAATTAATGCATTTTGGGGATCACTGGCACTTTTTGCAGACCCTTTCCAGCTTGTAATTATCTGTTCATAGTCAGTTTAAGGTGGTTTTATCCTTCATCTCTCCCAGCTAAATCCCATACAAATCACATCTTGGTTCTCAAAAAAGAAAAAACTTTTAAAATGCACAATTCTCCACATCCAATTCCACATGGCATTAAGCTGTTACATTTTGCATATCAGGGTTTTGCTTCACTATGCCTTTCACAGCAGCAATTTATTATTTCCTACCAAAGCAGTCACTGTCTGAAAAACACAAACTGAAGGAAAGAAATCACTGTTAAACTGAAAGCAGCACCACACTGAATCCTCCTGGAACTCTCACCTGTTACAATTATTAATTTATACTTTGGGTGACCTGTTATGACCCTGCTTTCCTTTGTCTCATTCTTTCCAAAGTCATTAACCTAATTACTCATGCTTGTAGCTTCTGACTTGCTAAAAAACTGACTTAAAAATACTTTACTCAAGTTCTTACTTGAACATATGTGTGTGAATTACACCAACCATAACTCACATACTTTCAAATCTTTTTTTATATCCCCTCTTAGTCCTGTCTATCTGCTCATCCCCTTTATTTTTATTAGTCTTTTCTCATTTTGTGATGTGTTTCCTCAGCCAGAATGTTTCTACTAATATTTCTAAAGAAATTACAATATAATTTTCTATAGACTATTTCGACAGACAAAAACTTGAAGTCCTTAAAAAAATTTTAAAAGTCCCTAATTCAAACAAAACCAGAGTTTTAAAAAATCTGAATAAAGGAGCACTACAGAAATACTAAATAAGCAGGCTATTAATCAAAGTTATCTTTACCTAGTAATATCACAGATCCCTCAAAAATCCTTGTAAACTTGTTCATTGTTGTATAAAATCTTACATTCTTCCTCCAAATGCTCTAATTTCACATCTTTAAAAGTTAACACTCATTTGTCATTAAAAATAAGATTTAAAAATCCAGACTTCACTGCTGCAACAACATTTTATCCCAATTTTGTGTTAAACTGTACAGGATCTTTTCACAAGGGTAATTAGTAGAGATGAGCATATCATTGGTGCATGTATGTCTGAAACCTTATCCACTATATAAATACAAATAAAACCAGTTTTCAGGTTTTTGCTAAAAAGCTGAAGGACTTTGGCTTGCTTGAACTGAAGCCATCTCCTGCACAACACAAATAAGTAAACAAAATACTTCATTACAAGGATGCTCCTTGGTCTTCTTAAAAATTGGGATACTCAGATAAACAATAACCTTGTTAATTGCAAGGTCACGTCTCAGAAAATGCCCACAGTGAGCAAACAGAAACAAAAACAATACCACAAACATTTTCAAGTAACTCAAACTTTACCACAAATGAGTCAGCTGAAGAATGCAACTGGGCACAGAAAAACACTGAGGAATAAAATCACCTCCCAAGCAGAGTTGGTGAATCCCACAAACATTAGCAAAATTGCTGAAAACCACAGTGAGCCTCCTGATCAAGTTTAAACCACTCCAAACCTGTTTCTCTGGAGAGTTAAAGGCATTTTCCTACTTCAATGGGTTTCACCATCCTCTTCTCACATTAAATAAAATTCTTATATCTTAACAACCTTGATGGAATAGAAAACTTACACCAGAGCTGTTCTGTCATTGAACTGAATTTATTGTTCCTGCTGCAGAGAAGGGACAGTTCAAACCTCAAGCTAGAGCACAATACTTACTCTAATACTTCATAGTTGGACTTCTTTTCTAAAGCATTGCCTCTCATCTCTCCGTAGGATCTCCTGAAGTCAGGAAAAATATTTGAAAGCAACAATTAATGGATAATTCAGCCTAAAACTACAACATCAACATAATCAAAACTTCCACTCAGCATCAGAAAACATTGGCAGAATGAATTCAAAGGTAAGTATGAAGTACATTATTATTCTACATCAACAGATCAGATTTTTATTTTACAAATCAACTGCATTTTAGATGCATTTTAAACCACTGCTGCTACCAAAAGTGACCTAACCTGGCCTTCAGCAGCTCCTTTCCACCTCACACTGCACTTCCTCCTGAGAGCCCCCTGTGCTTGGAACAGGGAGAACCAGGGGATGGTGAAAACTGCTCCAATCCAGCCATGCTCACATTAACAAGTAAATTAATAAATAGGAAAGCTTTGTTGGGAGAGGGCTGAGATCATTGTTGTCACAGAAAAAAATGCTCAGAAATGCTCAGAAGTTCATCCATGAGAAATATCTCAAGTTCATCCATGAGAAATATCTCATCAAAATGTTCTGAAGAGCCACAGCTTGAGAAACAAGGAAGGCAGGACCTGGCTGACAACATCATCACAGATTATTACATTCATCCCACGTTTTGAAATAAGGCACAATGATTTTGTAAGTGCATAAGAAGTTTGCAGTTACACAAAGAATTTTTGTTTTCTCTGGGGCTATCAGCAAAACTTGCAACAAAGGCATCAGGTACCCTTGTGATACCTGGGAAATTTCATAAACCTAATTTTTTTTTTAATTGGGAAAGTACTGTTCAAAGGACACTTATTCTCTCCAAACAAGTTTACATTTGTCATTAATTTCTTATCAATTTTACTTCTTCCTAATCTCCCTGTGTGAGACATCAGCATAACTAAAGCAAATGTTTCAGGCTCGAAATTCTCCATAAATTAGCAAAACTCAACACATGCATTTCAAAGCTGGGAACCCTCTCAAGGATCTGTTAATCTGATATATTTATCTTTATTTTCCAGCTGTCTATACAGTTGACAAGAACGCCAAAAATACCCAAAAGGATCCTTAAGATTTAATCATTTCAAAACAGCACATTAAAAATTGAGAAATTACGGAGAGGAAAGGTAGCAGCATTTATCTATAATTACATTCTTTAGCTTCAGGATTTATATATGCAGAATCATAAGACTATTTACTAAATAACACCACAGATGCTTTTTTTTAAAACATACTTAAATGTACTCTACAGGCCTCTGAATTATTCAGATGAAGAATTCACCCAAAAGGCAGTACCAAGATGTAATTAATTAAAATTTTCAAATAATGTTAATTTAAAAATCACTAGAAATGAGTTACAATACAGTCTATTCAGTTTTTCTTCACACTCCTTCATAGCAAAAAAGGTCTTATGATGTTTTATTCAACTCTACTGGTCAGAAATTGATGAACTTTAAGCAGTTTCAAAATTAATGTATATATTCTGTCAGAAAGATGTTGAATAATAAATTAAATTATCAGCTTACCGGATTTCAAGGCAACCTAGTTTCAAAGCAATTTCCTGGTCCACTTGATCTGCTATTTCTAACATATAGTCATTTTTCACCTACAGCAAAAGAAGCAGGTAGGCATCACAGAAAGATCAGTTCAGTGCCAACACAGACTAAAATACTCCCCAACAACTTTCAAATGAATACATCTTAATTTTCTGGAATGACAATTCACAGTCCAGGAAGAGAAAAAAGAATTTGTGCTCATATTCTCCACAAAAGAGCTGAACTTTGGTAAAAAACACATTTTGACCACAATGAACTTGATTGAAAAATTTCTTGTGTATGTCAATATTGTTGATGTTTTAATAAATAGAATCAAAATTGAGAGGGACTGAGCAGATGGTCACACCTGCATTCCAGCTGGGAGAAGGCAGGCTGTGCTCTTGAACTGTCCTGGTCAACAGGATTTCATTGTCTAGGCAGATCTAATCATGCAAGTAAAACTGATAAATGCCCAAGAATTACAGTGAAAATAAAAATGGAAGTAAAGAGAAAAGAATGTAACTGTACTGCACACTGGCATAAAATAATGCTGAACTAGCAAGAAGAACCAAGAGTGAAACTGAGTGGTGACCATATAGAGCAGGAAACATTTCAAATCTTCATCTTGTTTTATTTACCAGCATGGATGTGGGCAGAATCCTATTTTTTAGGTAATACTTTCACCACAGTGGAGTAAGAAATTTATACAGTACTAACAACAACAAAAAATTCAGTCAGTAAGAGAGAACAGAACCAGCTCCCAAGATATTCACTCTGCAAATCTTGCACCAGTAAGAAATCTCAGCAGCTTTTCCTTAACAGCTCCTGTTTTCCTCTTATGAAAACATCAAGTTGCTATTGAGATCCTAAAGTTGCAGCGAGTCCTGAAATCCCACAAAAATCCACGAGACTGACTTGTAGATAAAGAGGAGATGATACACTCTGAAAGCAGCACACTTCACCAAGAGGGTTTGGCGAGTGATGACAAGTTGTAAGAACAACTCGTTCAAACTACTACTGCTAGGAAATGCATCAGTTGGGAGGTAAGGAAGTACAGCAGTGGATCCAACAGCTGGAGGTGTTCTCCACTCTGCATTCTCCTTGGAACATGTGAGCATCCACCTCAGCATTCCCTCAGCACCACTGTGGCAGCTGCTCCTGCTCCAAACCATAGACAAATCCCTAAAAACGTCCTGGACCTGAACTGCATGAAAAGTTTTAATTTGTTATTGAAAGACATGAAAGAAGAAATACATTAAACTGTGCAAGAATAAGAAATGAATTATTACAATAGCTGAAACATGAGAGAAAAAAGCTTCTTACATTTGAATTCATACAGGCACTCAATATGACAAAATAATGAGCTTTCAACTATTGTCAATTCAATTCCTACAAATACTAATGAGACAGGAGAATAATTGCCCTTCAGCATCATGTAGTGTGCTATTTGTACACACATATGGAAATAATAATTCTGTATTCCCATAGTAATAGTATACACAATATAAATTAATAATTCTCCTCTTCATTATGCTCACAACTTTAAATAATTGGATTTAGATTGGATATAAGGGTGATTTCTCCAGTGAAAGGGTGGTCAGGGATTGGAAACAGACTGTTCAGGAAAGCAGTGGAATCACCATCTCTGGAGCCATTCAAAGTGTGGCTGCAGCCCTTGGGGACATGGTTCAGCTGTGGATGTGGCAGTGCTGGGTTAGTGGTGGATATTCCAAGTCTTTTACAACCTAAATGGTTCTGTGATCCTATAAACAGCAAAATGCAATAAACTACACCAGGATCTCTGTTCATGAGAAATGACTTTGAACTGCTCCTGCACTAGAGCTGTCAGACAGAAGCTCAGGGCAGGTAAATCAGGAATGGAGTTTCAGGCTGCACAAACTGCCAAAAATGACCTCTGCAAACACGTGGATGGTGAGCAACAGCACAGCCCTCTTCACCTTCAGGTCTGTGTGGGATACCTCAAAATGAAAAAAAAAAGTGTTGAACATGGGGTCAGATCATATATGGATACCCAAATTCCAGAAATTGCCATGCCCTTTTCCTGAGAATTCATGTACAGCCTAAACTACTTCACCTACCAAGTGAACCTGTTCACAAAATCCCTTGGCTGACCTGCCCTACATCCACCCAAATCAAATACCCATTGACTGACCACTTCTATTTCATTAAACTTATTTTTTCCCCCTGAAACTACAGATTCAATTTTTTGAACCATTTTAACAATTTTGCATCACCAGGAAATTTCAAAGCCGTTATCCTCCTATTACTTGAGGTACTCAGACACCACAAAGAACTGGCTGCAGCAAAGTGGTTTTTCAGTCCTGACACACAAAACCTCCACTCAAAAATGCTAATTTAAGACCCACTGTGTTATGATCAAATGTGGATTCATTTATCTTCACAGTTCTTTGCTTTGTGGATTCCAGTGCTCCAGTGCTCAATTTGTTAAACTAAACAGCTTAAGAGCATCTCCAGTTTCATGCAAACATAATTTTAAAATGCTGCTAGCCTCCTATTCCATAAATAAATAAGCAACATTACCCAAATATTTAAAGTTTGGGGTTTATCTCCTCTTGCCCTGCAGCTTGTGAGCTTTCACAAATTCCAGTCATGTTCCCAGTTTGACTCTGCAACTACAGACACCAGATATTGACTAAGAAAATGTAAAATACCATCCCCCATTTCAACAAAATAGAAGGGGAAAAAGAAGTATTTTACATTATGTACACCTACTTATTTTAGTGGTTAAACTTTCTGAGTTATAAAAGATTATAAGTTTCAGGAAACCTGTGGTGAGAATCCAGTGGTCTGGATTTAACAGTGCCTTACTATGGATAGCCAAAGGTGCTTGGATCTTCCCTTTTTTCATAAACCTGCCTGCACACATTCTTCTTTCAATTTCAGCAAGGGAAAAAAAAAAGTAGATGCAATTTCTACTCCCAGAATACCAATGAGAACTTCTCTTATCACCTTTAATTTTGCTTGACTATTCTCTTTGAGATGGCATCAGATCAATGCATGAACTAATGCCTGTGCAGAGATTAGATAAGAATTTCACAGGAGGTTCAGCACAACCTCCTAAGGAAAAAGCCTGAGCAAATATTAAATGGAAGAGACATAAGAGATAATTTAATGGTAATTAAATGCACTGTCACAAGGCAATTGAATAGTTTTCCAAGAAGCCTTTTGTGTTTGCTCAATTATAATTTTTTTTATTATTATTATTATTATTGTTAATATAATTAAATGAGAGAAATGAGAATATTTTCTGGGTCAGACAAACAAAGGCCCCATCTTCAAGAGCACAAAGCCTATATACACACAAAGGCACAAAAACTGAACTCTTAGAAATCTAACAAAACCCATCAGGTTTTTTCTGCTGACTACAAATTCAGCAGTATGTTAAGAGAGAGGATGAATCCTTCCCTGTGGGGTTTGGAGATCCTGTTATCTGTGAGCTTGTCACACTCCCTGGCAGTGTGTGCAGACCTCCAGCTGCACCTCCTATGGCTTGGAAATTGAAGTAACTGAGCAATACCTGGAGAAGCTGAAGAACACATCTGTCTATATATACACAGATATATAAACACACACATCCTTTTCAAGCAGATCAAACACCACTGCCATAATCTCCTCTGCAATTTAATTGTTCAGAATGGGATCTCTCCAAAGGCCAAACCAGTAAAAAAACCCCACAGAATGCTATTTAATATACCTTAATTTTACCTAGATTGTAAGACAAAACTGATTAATATAAACTAATCTAATTTTGAAAAAACCAGCCCAAAAACCCAAGTGGCCAAACAAGAAATCAAAACAGCAACCCCTGATCTCTTTCTCAAGCTCAACAAAGCCTTTAAGGTGCTCCTATTAAACCTGTGTGCCACTTCATCATTTACACCCCATACTGAAGACCAGATGCTCTGGCAATGATAAAATTACATGAAGTCTGTATTTATCTCCAATACTTTATGGTCACAATGTTACAGCAATAAAAATGCAGAAAGATCAGCAAGGCAAACTCTGGGACTGACACCAGGATTAAGAATTCAAGTGTCAACACTGCTAAAATCCTGTATACTTTTTATTTGGTAACAATCCAAACCCAAAATATGAAACTGAAGTGAGTCACTTTGGTGTATGTTGCTTGGAACATATTTGCTTCCACTGAGTTACTCATTTTGTATTCCCACATAATGTGCTTATCTCAACTCCCCGAGAAAAATACATTGGAGAACAGTTTAAAGGAGGATAGGAGACAAAAGGAATTTATTGCTGCAAACTGCTGTGCTGATTTCAAGAACCTTTTGCCTTGGATTTTTTTTAGTATGTTCTAACAAGCTGAAGTCAGATTTACAGTCCAGCAGGTGCATGCTTTGGGGGGAAAGGATTAGTCTACTTAAGTTCCATTAAAATGGAATAATGGAAATAAAAACTGCTTCAGGCTTCCAGGCAAGTACTACTGCAGTGCCAGGGGAAGCAACTCTGCTGAAATTTGCTCATTCACAGGGTGGCAAATCAGAATTAAAGTGTGACCTAAACTTCACATTTGGACTTCTTGGCCACAACAGCTACAAACAGACTGGTACAAAAAAGGGCTGCAGTGGGGAAAATAGGAATGCCAAGCATAAAGGCACCTCTCAGAGGCAGGAAAAAGAAATCTTTCACCTGTTCTGATAAAATTAAAAATGAAACAAAATTGTCATTGCCCCCACATACAGAATACACATCACCTACCACCAGTGAATAAATGCTTAGAAAGGGCAGTAATATCCAAAGGAAAAAGGATTTTGAAATCCCACATAATCCTACACCATATTTCCTGATTTTTTACTACCCTGATATTCAGCAACAAGTGACTTTATTTAAAACACTTTTATTCTTAACAATTTTTTTTTTTTTTTTTTAGCCAGAACAGAAATCTCTCTTCTGTCTCCAGTATTTTGGGCATCAAAAGTTCAAAGATACTCCTAAATCACAACAAAAGAAAGGAGGTGAACACATTGTGAACTAAGAGACTTCTACCACATGGAAGATGGGCACATAAACAAAGGCCCAGTTTTATTTATGATGTCAAGACTTATAAAATATTTGGTTTTTTAACTGAATGGGGAAATTACTGATGGTGTCACTTTTAACTTCTCAAAATCTACCAGAAAATAATGGACAGTCTCCCAGCTACAGAAATGGACAGCCAATTCCAGATGGAACAATTTAAAATAAAACTTGAAAACAAGGAAAGCCCATGTTTGTGAAGATGGAGAAATTAG
Source organism: Serinus canaria (assembly GCF_022539315.1). Lineage (NCBI taxonomy): Eukaryota > Metazoa > Chordata > Aves > Passeriformes > Fringillidae > Serinus > Serinus canaria. The sequence continues at coordinate 147,540,359 of NC_066315.1, forward strand.
AGAACAGCCCTATGCTATGATTTAAGGAGAAATCTATCACTGGCCTTGTATTTTCTAGACCAGCTGCTACTTTCAAAAGCCATCTGCTTCATTTTCCTGCACACGAGTTTTTTATGCAGCTGCAGTATTTCAGAAGAAGGTTCACCCTGGCTGACAAGCAGTTCATAAAAACACCATGCTGGATTTAGATTTCTTTATTAAGAACAACAGTAAAATAATTCTGAACTTGGCAAATGCTTTCCAGTTTAGGGATTTTTTAAAAAAATCTATTCGATACTGTGTCTTAAAAAGATATTTTAGGTTTAGACTTGTTTATAGCCTTATAAATTATTACATAAAATGATCAAACTTGACATTGAATTTTCAAGCATAAATACTGTGGAAATTCTTTAGCAACAGTACTATCAAATGGTGTCTCATAAAGGGCAAATACCAATAATTAGCCACTACTTGCTTTCCCAGCTTAATGTTACCAAGAAATTTCCCACAGGATAAACTCCAATTTTTTAGGAGGACAGTTTAAAAATAAGCAATCTATTTCTCTTGCTTTTCTTTCAATCTCTATGACCTACTTACACAACTTAGTCCTTTTTCATTTCTTTTTTTTTACAAATTTGCACTTCTTTGAACGCTGCATTTAAACAACCCTTCAGTGACTAAGTTCCCACTGAAGAGTTAAGACCATACCCAAAAAGAATCATCCCAACATATGAGATATTTAGATAAGGAAACAAAGAAAATGTCTTCTCTATTCCATTCAGTACACAGAACACAAACAGTAATTACAATCATTTAATGAAGCATGAAAACAAAGATTCATATTACATCACTTTTTCCTTATCCATTTGTTCTACACATTTATTTTTAGCTGGTGCTTTTATATATTGGGAAATTATGTACTTCCACTTAGTTGGTGAAATTTATATTAAGAAAATACAACCTGCCTCTTAATTGTCCTGAATATGCAATAATTTGTTTATTCTCAGTAATTTATCTGGATTTATTTTTAACAGCTCAGGTGTGTTCTAGCACCTGCTTTTAAACATTCAAGTTTCTAACTCTGGAAGGTAATTTGGTGTTGGGTTTTGTATGTTATAGCTCACCGTCAGCCACCACAGAATTCAACCAGGATCTACCTCTGTTTTACACCAACACACAACACTTCTGGTGACACCTATCCTACCAAAATCCAGAGAAATTATTCCTGCCATTTACCAGTTCCAGCTTCTGTAATGAAAGACCAGAATATCTCAATATATCCATGGGAAAATCTGATCTTCAGCAACCACTTTTGTGACCAAGACAAAAATCCAAGTACACAGCTCATTTGTTTTCCCCACAATTTCCCATTCAAAATTAAGAACACTGCTCTGCTCTGCACCTGCAGCAGGTACAACACACAATTCCACCCCAGTCCATGACACAACCCTTCTGTGCATCCCACCAAAAAGAAGGATCCCAGATATTCTCTCTGCTTTCAGCTGTATTGCTCCTTGCAGTGTTAAACACACCACAGCATCACTGCAGGACAGACACATGATTGGGTTAATGTGGAACAGCCACCCAGGATAAATTCTGCTATCTTTAAGGACCAAACTGCTCCTCCATCCTTGTTTTCCAGGTTTATGTAGGACACCAAATTTTCATCACTACTAAATCAGCTTGGAAGATCAGGGTCCCAACCCTCACTACAACAGCCTCAGAAATCTGATGCAGCATTAACCCTGAAAGATTTGTGCCTCATCTGCTCTGAATGAAGCCCCATATGCACAAAAGCCCAATGTCAGCTTTTAATGTCATCAGTACTTTTAGGAGCCACCTTAATGATCATAATGGTAGTTTTTAAAATATACACAGGAGGGAAACACATATGTGTTCCCACCCCTATTCACCCATCTGATAGTATTAAATTTGCTATAGGAGATAAGTCAATATTAGGGAAAATTAGGGCTTTGGCCTCATCTAGGGGAGTTAAAAGCCCAGATCCAGTATCAGGATAACATTCATCTGCCATCTGCCCTCAGCTGCTCCTCCTCTCTGTGTCCCAAGGTCACAGTCTCTATATTATCTAGGGGTGATCTTTGACATCTCTAACTAGTTTTGGAAGCTCCTCTGTTAATAATAAGGGCATTAGAGATGGGCTGGAGGGAAACCAACTTGTGACAAGGCATTGTTAGGGGCAGAGCAGCTAAAAATGGTGCCGTCTGTCCGGGCAGGCTGAGCTCCAGATGTCACTGCAAGAGAAGCTGCTGCCTCGCAGCCCTGCCACAAAGTAGGACTGGACTCTTGGGAGCCATGCAGAACTCAAACTACTGAACAGGCCTTGCTCCCAGCTCCTTTTATTCCTCTCCTTTCCAACACACAGTTTGGAGTTTCTAGATCAAGAGAGTCCTAGCATCTACATAAATCAACTTTTCTGTGGGTTTCTTTTTGTTGTTATACACAACTTAATCTGCTAATTGCAGTCACATTTGTTCCAGACTACTAAAGAGACATTTCCACACATCAGTCCATGGAAACCTGGCTCTAGAATTTTAAATCTATCAGGCTGAATTATGAGCTATTTGAGAAAAGCCCACAAAGGATGATTCTCACTGCTCTGGCTGACAGGTGGAAATTTTAAATCAAAGCAACCCCTTTCCTTTGGCCTGAGCTTGGCTGACCAGTTAGGAGGTGTTAAGGAATAAGAGGAAGTTTCACATTCCTACCACACAGCACTAAGGCAAAGCAGACATTGGGCACACAACATTTGTAGCCAAAGCAGCTCCACAACTCTACAAACAGCAGAGCCTAAAACAAGAATGTCAGCATAGTTTGGAGGGTGTAAATCAACTTTTACAGGAAAAAATAAATACTTTATAGGATACTGTGAAAATCAGCAACTTCAGAAACCTACCCCTGTCAAGGAAACCTCACTTTTAATTGTCTTTTCAAGCTGTTAAGAGCAGACAGGAGAGGTTCAGATTCATTTATATTTTTATCAAAAAATATATTTTTAGTATCTTTTTTATCAGCTGCAGTTCTTTTATTGCCACCTTCCTGTAGGGCACAGTTTATGCCTCAGCCTTTAACTCTTCATGAAAGATCTGCTGGGTTTTGTGTGGATTTTTTTTTTGTTTTGTTGAGGGTTTTTTGTTTTAAATAGGCTGCCAACATCAGGAACAAGGCCAGCTTTTCTCCCAGTGTCCTTCATTTCCTTCAAAGCTTTTCCTGTCAAAGTCATTTGCTTCAGGTCTCCTATTTTTATTAGGGTGTAAGAGATGTTGTTATTTAATTAGGTTAAAGAGTCTAATTCCCAGCCTGCATTTTAAATTACATCTCATGCACCTAAGTCTTATAAAACTTTAATCATTAAGTTATTACAATAATTGCCTGGACTTAAAATTTCCTACATGTCAGGGACAGACTTATAAAAATAATTTAATTTGCATGATGTATTTATCTGCCACAATATAAAGAGGTATTTCATTTAATGAAATACCTTTTGAGTGTGAACATAATCTTTGCAGACACTACAGAGGCAGAGAAAAGAAGTGCCAATTGTCCACAAAAAACTTTTTCTCCGCTTTTTCTGGGGATGTTTTTGCCTTTTTTTTTTTTAAACTTTTTCTTTATAAAAATAGAGTTTTCTTATGAAAATGAACCTGCAGTGTACTTGTCTGGTGAGGCACAGAGCCCTCAGAATTTAGGCACAGAATTCAGCTCAGTTTTTTCAGGGCATCACTGACCTGCCCTAACTCAAGATCATCCCCTGATTGCAATTTCTTCTTACACAAACTTTGGTTAATTTTAAAAAGTAAATTCAAAACACAGTTCAGTCCTGTGGTCTCCTTTATTACATAAATGAACATTTCCAGGCTAGCTCCACACTGCAGGCTAAACAAGGCAGCAGAGAAAAAATTCAACACTGATAAAAACAACCCTTTCTTGATCACTGGGATCTTAAAAAAAAAAACCAGAAAGTTACTTTGAAAGTCTTCTGTTTGAAGCACAAGGACAGCAACAATGGAACAGCTGATGCCCAAGAGCTGCCCCCACCCCCCATACAGATGCTTACTCCCTTTTCATCAAGGGATAAACCATCTCCAATTACTGCAGGCTAACATGTTATTCAAGGATAAATGTGTGCAGGCTCTTGTCCCACAATAAAAGGAAGGCAATTCAAGTAGCTTACGTCTGATTCTCATTACATGAATGTTTTTTAAAAGCTGTATTCTATCTTCACTTGAGATATGGCTCTTGTTGCTCACTCGGCTACTAAGGCAAAAAAGAGGAGCCTGTCCCCTTTATTTCCACTTCCCAACAGCCATGTCACTGGAACTCAGGGAGAGGAAGGCACCCACTAGGAATTTCACCAAAGCTTATTTAAAGCAACTGAAAATACTCCCAAAAAGGATAGGAAAATGGTGAAATCTTATTACTCAAAATCTGCGATTTTTAATTCTCCTTTTGTACCTTTATGTTCGTTTTCTCTGAAAAATGTTAATAATTCATACAGAAATCTAGGTATCTTCACTAGAGACTTACAAAACAGCCAACAGAACACACACACACACACACACACACACACAAAGGATGCCACTTCTTGATAAATCTTAACTTACTTACAGTATTTTTATTCACTGTACTACACTTTCAAGGTTTTGTGGGTGGGATTAGAGCTCACTTTGGTTCAGATTTGGGCATTCAGTACCACAGGACACAACTGAAGGCTGGCACATAAAACCTGTGCAGTGAGCATCTGCCAACTGTGGAGACAACCATAAATCTGGCTTTTCCTGATTTTTGAATACTTCAGCCTCACAATAAAAACAGCACTGGGTGGGATCCAATTTGCCTAATGTGGCTGAAACTGTAAGCAGTTGGGCCCAAGGGAGTAATGCAGTCCATGCAGAATCACCACCTAAGTGCTCCACAGATTGAAAAAATAGAGGACACCCCTGAAGTCCTGTCACCCACTGCCTCTGACACCTGCCAAAGAGAGCAGTAACAAAACAAAAAGGCACAGTTCCAGCATTAGTTTGTTGATCAAAGCTCTCAAGTGGGATGTGAAATGACATGACTGGAACACACCACTCCTCCAGTGAAGGGGAATGACCTGAAGATCAGCCTCTCCCCATCTCTGGCCTCAAAGCTGAGGCACAGCCTGAGCACAAGAGGCATCTTTAGAGGGACTGATTCTGATGTTATTAACGAGTTGTGTGGTTTCCCCCTGCTCCCACACACCAATTTTAATCCCTTGCTGTCCAGCTTGCAGAATGAAAGGTCTCATTAAGTGCCCTGCTTTCCACTCCCAATTAAGAGCAGCTCACGCCCACCGCAGATGGCAGAACGAGCACAGCACGTCAAGCACAAACACTTCTGGGCACAGGTTCTTGAGCTGGTCGAGACTCTTGAAGATGAAGAATATTCAAAACCAAAGAAAGGTCACAGCATCCTTAAAACAGTCAAAAATCAAGGAGAAAATAGTGATTTCACATATCAAGGCCAAGCTGAGAAGCCTGAACTGCAGCCCTTTGCAGAGGGCAGTGCACTCGCTGCAGTGAATGGGAGCAGTCATGCATGTGCAGGCACAAACGTGTGCCAGCTTTGGATTTAACAGCCTGGTAATTGTGCTCTGGGTGAGCTGGATGAATAAACCCTGCCTGTTGACAGTGATTAAAGTAACATTTTGTTATCTTTACAAAATGCTCTGTACTTTTCCAGAAGTTGAAGATCACTTGAGGATTTAAACTTTCTTCTTCAACAATACTGTGGGGCTTGCAACTCAGATTCAAGAAAATCATGAAAATTTCAATTCCCATGGGTGACAGAGGTAACCATGTTTCTTCTCCTTCTCCATGAACTTTTAAATTTGTTGCTATACATTTTTAGTAAGACAAACAATGTGTTTGGTTATTACCAAGTTAGCAGAAAGGTTCCCAGTCTCATTCTGACAAGAAAATCACAGGCATCTGGTCCTCACAAAAATCTTTTTTTGCTCATTTGTAACATACAAGACAGCAATGTCTTTGAGTTTTACATTGAGAAAAGCCAATTTGACAACAGAGGCGTTGTTTCTGTCAGATTTTTAAAATTTTTTAACTGGGTTCTACACTCCTTATCTCTGACAGTTACCTCTGTGCAAAAAGCTCAGGCTATGTATGCATGTATGAATTCTGTACATTCTGTTGCTCTTGCCTACACACAACATGATGCATCTGACTGAGAGCAGTGGTTAAGCAAAAGATGTTAAAATGTTGCAGGAATGACACTGAGATAGGAACAGAATGTGAAAAATCATCTTTCCCTGGTTTTTATATATCCCCCCCCCCTCCAAGCCCTGCTGTGGGCCTGGCTTATGATGCAGTGTTACTGCTTAAATTCTTCTCTTGCCTTCTTTTCATACGTCACTGCTGCTGCCTTAACACTTTACCACATAAAAGTTATTGTCCTAGTTTATCCAAGAGGACATGTGAAATTTATGGAGCAAAGCAGAATTATGGATAGAGAATGACAGTTCTGGCAAGTTCTGCACCTGATTTCCATGACAACGGAGACCCAAATACCTTACAGCACCCCAAAACAAAGAGCAGTGACTCTTAAAGAACTGGATTCAGAAATACCTCACTATAAAGTGAAAAAGAAAGGGGAAGAGAAAATAAATGGGATTTCGTGAAGAGCAAGGAGACAAAAACCTCTGATTTTCATTTTATAAGAGCACTGGGATTCAGGGCACTGTCAGATACAGGCAGCTGTCAGCTCTGCCTATCAGTCCCAATGACCTTCCAAAACCTTCTATTCTGAGCCATTTGCACCCATTTGTAATGATTTCTCCAAATTTAGTTAGAAGTTAAGAAATATTCCTCTGGCATTTCAAACCCCTTGCTTTATAGAAACAGTTCCCTGAGGCAGAAACGAGAGGACACTGCAGGCTTGCCAGGTGTTGAACAGGAATTATTTTGGAACTCATCACCCACTTTTGCATCATGGGAAACACAAATCTCTTGTGTTTAAAGCCAGCATGAAGGAAGTTCCCTGCTGCTAAAGGAAAAAGGAACATGACTTTGTTGTACAAGAACCCCTGGCAGTACTACACGAAAAACTCACCAAAATTCAGACATTTTAGGCTGAATCCAGCATAGCACACAAATCACTTAAACTAGAATGTGAAGTCAAAGGAAGCACTACAGGAGAAGTTTCTTTTCAGAGGTCAACTTCATCATAGATCAATATAAAAACTGCATCACACAGTAAAAAAAAATTAAAAGTAATTTACCTAAGACAAGAATGTTGTGTGCACAGTTGTGCTTGCTGGAAGTAGTGTAACCATTTTAGTCCTGACTCCCCTTAAAAATACCCCCAGGAGATTTTATTGTGAGCTTGTCAGTGTAAAAGCAGAATAAAATAATTCACCTGAATAAAATTAGAATTTAGTGTTTAATTTATAGAAACTTTGACTATTACACAGTTTTAGTAATCTCTTAAAATCTTTTAAACCCAAGAAAATAACCTAAGAATGTGAGTGGGAAAACCATTTGATGGTTTGTAGTGAAATTGTCACTTATTTTAAACTTAAAAATAAAAATAAAGAAATTCATCAGTTTAATGAAGTGTGAATTAACTCTACGAAGCCAGTGGAACAACAGACAATTTTATTTGAGTTAGGACAATTATTACCTGCAGAATCACCTTGGTTTTGGAACACATTCCTCACCACTTCTCGAGCAGAAAGATGCCATGGGCTTTGTGCCCTTTCTGCTTTATATATGCAACCTAAGATTTTTCCATTTTTCTGTTTCTGCAGTAATATGCCACCCACATAAACAAACCCAGAGTTTTCTAAGTTCAGCAAAATCAGCAAAAGACAAAGCTGAAGAACTGAACATACCTGCTGATAGAAAAAATTTAGAGTGGGTTTGTCCTCAGTGAACTGGTTTAGAAATCCTTTTGGCAAATACCGAATTCTCAATTCATATCTGAAAGGCAAGAAGAAGAGACTGTTGAGCAGAATTAAAATTAAGATTTAATCAAAACATTCTTAAAAATACAAATAAACTCAAAATAACCTTAGAAAACGAATGGAAAACTTCCTTTTTGATTAGTCAAGAGAACTAAACTGGAATTTATGTGTAACAGACATTTCACAGAGATGTTTACAAAGGACCTTTGTAACAGAAGCAAACTTAGAGCCTTGCTGCCTTCTCAGAGCTCAGAGAGTACTGAAGCATCAAGACTTGGAGCAGATAAGCTCCAGATCCATGGGAAGGGAGGCCCCAGTTAGGTGACAACAGATGAGCTGCCAGAAGCACTGACATGACCCCTGGCAATAGCTTTTATCTCTGCTTGTCACAAGCAGGGACTTAAAACGCTGATCCTGCTGCTCCAGGAGTGACAAACAGTGTCACTCACCAGGGAGCCACATCCTACAGCAGAGCAAGGAACACGACTGCTCCTTCTCTGATCTATGCTCCAATATTCACCCCTGGATTTTCCACAGGTTTTGAAGGGATTTTTCTGTAGAAGGGTTCTCCGCTCCCTTATTCATCATCAAGACACATGCAAAAGCCAAACAGTTTTGAACCTGACAGTCATCTTTTTAAGAAAATTCTACACCAGAAGTGAGGGAAATTCAGATTGAGCCTTGGCCCACGACCTACACCAAATCTGTATCACTTCCCAAACCTTAACTTCTGCTTCCAGCCCCTACATTTAGTAACATTTCTTGTCATAAACTTCTGCTTTCAATCCCTAAGCTTAGTATTATTGCTTGTCCTGTGGTAACAGCCTACAGTGTTTGACACAGACTGTTTGCTTCCTCCTCTGACACATTCCTTCAATGAAAGTCTGATAATGAATGTCTCCATCCCTTGGGCTGTGCCAACACAGCATATCCTCACACACACTCTTAAAAACACTTCCCAAAGTAAGTATATTTAACAATCTGCTCATGATAAGAGCAAATATTACAACATTTCTATCAGTTGGTTTCAGCAGGACAAGAACTTCTTTTCAGCAAGTGATTTGCCTGTAATCAAGATTTACTAGGGGATTTGGTAAAAAATTTACTAGGGGTAAGTGCTGCCTAGGTTTCCACTGCAAGCAGAACTTGCAATATCCTTATTTACTCAGAATTCATTGAAAATACACTGTCCTGTAAGAAACCATTAAAATAAGGAAAACGTCTGGAAATTGTAAATACACACACTGTATACAAACAAAGAATACTAGAATGATGTCTTGTAGTATGGCAATAGATTTCATAATTCCTGTGCACAGAAAACATACTGTTAAAATAAAGAGTGAAGTGCGGGAGGCTGAGAACACCTGACAGAGCAGATTTGCTGTGGATACATGGGAGAAAAGTTTTACTCTGAGTGTGGTGAGGCCCTGGCACAGAGAAGCTGTGGCTGAAGTGTTCAATGCCAGGCTGGATGGGGCTTGGAGCAACCAGGGATAGTGGAAGGTGTCTCTGCCCATGGCAGGGGGCTGGACTCAGTGATCCTTAATTGTCCTTCTCAATCCAAACCATTCTGTGACACAAGGATACAGACACAGATAAACAAAAAAAAGACTCTACGTCTTTTAAGACAAACTCTCACAGATTACTTTCATATGTAAGGGAACATGGAATCACCTTCTATTGCTGATCAGCCTTTACATTTCATGATCCCCAGCAGATAACTGGTTACTCACTAAAATTTAGGTGTCAGCCAAACTGTACCTCCAGGTGTTTATGTGCCAGGGAGAGAAAGCAGCACGAGCACATTATCCAGAAAAACAGAATCTGTCCTGGTTTTTATTCTGCCATATCCACTAAAATCTACTTCCAAACACAACTGCAGAGACTGCCATGGAATAAGACTGTGTAAAATACTTCCTTCCTTTTTGGGGGCTCTATAATCCAGTGCTTTTTAGAATGACAGAATCATTAAGGTTGGAAAAGACCTCTAAGATCTTCAAGTCCAACCATCAACCCAGCACCACCACCATGTCCACCACTAAACAGGGCCTTTAAGTGCCAAATCCACACTTTCTTTGGAACACCTTCAAGAATGGTTACTCCACTGCTTCCCTGGGCAGCTTGTTCCAGTGCTTGACAGTCCTTTCCGTTAAGACTTTTTTTCTAGTATCCAACCTAAATCTCTCCTGCAGCACAAATACAGTGAGAAGCAGCTGAGGAAGCAAAGGAGGCTCAGGGGAGACCTTATCACTCTTTACAACTCCCTGACAGGAGAATGTAGCTAGGTAGGGGTCAGGCTCTTCTCCTAAGTAACAAGTGATAGGATGAGAGGAAACCATCTTAAGTTGCACCAGGAGAGGTTTAGACTGAATTATAGATCAGAAAATTGGATATTCAATATCAGAATAAATTTCTTCATGGGCTGTCAGAGACTGGAAGAGGCTGCTCAGGAAAGTGGGGGCATCACATCCCTGGAGGGATTTAAAGGATGTGTATATGTGGCACTTGGGGACATGGTTTAGTAGTGGCCTTGGCAGAGTTGGGTTAACTGCAGGGCTTGATGACCTTAGAGGTGTCTTCCAGACCAAATGATTCTGTAATTCTAGGATGCAGAATGCCATTACTCTCTGGGATTATAAAACCAAGAAACAAAAAACAAACCAACAAACAGAGGAGAATCAATCTCTCTCCTTTATAGGGACATGTCTTCTTAACTGATCAGCCATGAAAGTGCTGCTTCTTGCAACAGGCTCTCATGAGAAAATCAGGTAAGGCAAAGCAGCTCAGCTGGGACAGTGACCATGAGTGACCTTCATTAGCTATTTATAACCTCATCTCAGCCTGTGGGAATGAAGGAGCTGACTTCCAAAGGCCAACACAAGGATGGGCTCAATTTTCAATATCCTCCACATTTATGGCTTTGAAATGCAGCCAACTGACAAGAATGACACGTCCCTTTCTCACAAACCAGGTCTGCTCTCAGAACAAGCATCTCAGCTGAGGATCGCTCCCCTTATGTTTGGTAAGTTATTCCTGGAAGATCACCACTCTGCTTCTGCTCTGCCCCTCCACTGGGGCTCAGAAGCACTGACACACCTCACAAAGGTGGGCATCAACAGAGCTCACAAGTTGGGCAGTGAGTGAAGTGACCCATCCACAGCAGAGTGAACACCACACAGCAGTTCTGGGAGCTTCCCTGTCAGTACCAAGCACAGGGCAGCTGGTGGAGCCAAAAGAAAAAGGATGATCCAACTCTTAATAACTTGTGCCACTGAAAGAAAGAATCTGGCCAATTCCAACCCTGCCTCCAGCAGGCTCTGATTCAGTTCACATCAACAGGAAAGTAACCAGAACACAGAAGATAAAAACCAAAAGGGCAAAGGGAAAGTCTTGTGTGAGTTTAATGAACTGAATCAGCTCACTGCAGACTTATAGAAGTATTAAGGCTCATAGAAGGAAGGGGAAAGGACTGGATAACTGGAAACCAGAGAAGAGACAACACAGAGTGCAGCAAGGAGAGGGACAGATCTGTTGTATCAACTTGGTCAACTCATTAAACCATCCCACAGGTGATCTGTGCCAGGGCTTTTGTATCACAGCTACCAAAACTCACAGTCCAGGACTGCTGAGCACTCAGGTGTCTCCTACCTGTCAGAGCCACAAACATGGATGTCACCTGGTTACAGGGACCTGCTTTACAAACCCCAACTACAGAGCTAGGAGGTGTCTGCCCTGTGGGGAACAGGCTGCTCCAACACACACAACTCGTTATGTGAACCTCCTGATATTCCTTTTGTGTGACATAACACACCAGTGAAAGGAACAGGTCTCTGGCCCAGGTCAGTTTTGTCAGAGACATGAAGGACAGCAGCTGTGCCTGCTGTTCAAGGCTCAGTATTAACACCAACCCTCATCATTTTGTGTAGCTCTGATTTAAGAGCTCCACATCCTGCGAACCCTGGCTCACCCACCTGGGTGATGGATTTTATCCTGGTAACTTTTGTGTGCAACCTACTGACAATTCATGTAATTTCTAGTACCTAGATAAGTCCAGAAGAATTCCAAGATGTAATTTGTGAATGCTGTGAATACACAAACCTTTAATTTGGATGATAAAAACAAAATAATCACGTGAGGTATTTAGTGGTTTATAAACACTATAGGAAGCTTTTCATTCAAGAACCATTCCAAGACTACTTCCCCTTTAGTAATCTAAATATTTCTACAAGTACTGTCATATGATCTTAGACAGTTTGTGTTTTGGCATTACAAATATGACAGCAGCATTTTGATTATGCACAGCAAATCTCTCTGGGTTTAAAAGGTATGTCAGGCTGCATGTATTTGATAACATACTAAATGACACTTGGAAAGGTATTGAATAATTTACACCTCATCATAGCTCTTTCATGAGCATTTTACACAATTCCTTTCCACAAGCTTCAAAACAATATCAAACTTTGTTTTTAAAACCAATTAAATGTGTTCTGCAATGTGTAGCATGCAAGTTGCATTGCCTTATAAAAAGGGAATTGACACTGGTACACTAGGTAACAATTTCCACAGCATAAATTATTCACATCTCACACACCACTGGATAACACCACTAATCTCAGAAAGGATTCAAGAATTTCCTCCTTTCTAAGGTGTGATTTCACAATATTATCAATGAAAAACTTCTTGTGAGGGAAAATACCTGTGTAGATCACAGGAACAATATAATATAACATACATAAAAGAGAATATGCAACATTCCAGAAACACAGGTTTAAAATATTCTTAATTTCTTTGAATTTGTGGAATTTCTTAAAATCAGAACCCTAAAGAGAATTTATAAACTAAATATTGCCAAATGTGACATCTGCTAGAATATAACAACTCCACTTGTGAGAAATTATGTATAGGGTATTTACAATACTTCTGCAGAAGGTATGTACATCCTTTAAAAGAACCAGCAACTTCAGCACACTTGTGGTTATGAACATAAACCACAGAAATAGAAGCATGACACCCCTGTAGTGAACAAGTAAGCACTGTAACCTATCCCTGGTTTGATCTCTATTTGATTTATTGGTATTTTACAGCTCCCCATTTTCTCTAGCAGACAACTGGATCTTTCTGCAAATAAACTTTAGTTTCCTCTTGTCTTTCTACCAAAAAAGTGGAGAGAGTTTCCTTCCCTCCTGTCCTGAGTGGGTATCACCAGCTTACCCTCCTAAAAAGCTAAAGAAACTTAGGTTATGCCACTTCTTTTAATCAACTAGCCAGCTGCATAAAAAACCTCAGCAAATGTACCCAGGCTATGAAAACCCCAAAATTCTGCAGTTATCTTTCTACTGTTCATTGCTCCTGGTATAACTTGCGAAGATCACAGTGAGAAGGAAGGCAGATGTCACTTACTGCTCTGGGTCTCAATATAAGTTAGTTTACCAACTGAGAGATTTTTCAAAAGCAGAGGGATAAAATGATCTTTTACTGCATTTCACTCTTTTCAAATCACATATCTCCTGCTCAGTCTATAAATAAATACAATCAGTATTTAACAATATCCTTTTGGCTTTATTTAAATAACAAGATTTATCCTTTTAAAACTGCAGCCATGTGCTGATACCAAAACTAGGAATACCATTCTTGTCCTTTTAAATATAACAAAACTTGCAGATTCCAGCACAAATGACTAGGAGATTTCTGCTCCTATTTTATGCTTCCTCTATCCCAGGTTTCTCTTCAGTTTGCAGGAAACCCCTTAAAACAACAAAAATCCTTTAAAGCAAAAAAAACATTGCTGACAACTTTTAGTGAGGAGTTTGGTGAGTTTATTTCCCCCATTCCACCAGCTCTATTCCACTACAAGATCTTTCTTAGATATTTTTTACAACAAGGCAGGAAGACTTATATGACTGACATTGAACAGACTTATATTCTTACTTCCATTCTTCTGGAGGGTGGGCTAGTTCAAATTTCTCTCTCACATTGGACACCCCCATGTCCAGGTGTAGCCAGTGAACTTCCTCAGACTGCAGGTGACTGAGCCGTAACCCATAGCAGGCCACATTCTTCACTTTGTGACAGTCCACAATCTTCTGAATTATGCCCTAAAACAGAGAAATACACACTCCTTACAAACAGTAAAATACAATAAATAAATAAATAATTTTTAAATATTACCATGTAATACCCTACAAAAAATACTAAGTAGCATATAGGTAGCAACTTCATTAAAAATACTAAAAATATTGTATTATAAGCTACTCTTTGACAAAACCAATTACAATTACTGAAGTTTTACCAGCACGACCTCAGAAAACATCAGTAAATGTGTTCTATGCATTTCATCAGATTCAGGCCAGTATTTCCTCTATGTAAAACAGAGTAACATAAAAGCAAAAATTTCAAAAGCAGATTTGTGGATGAAAGCAAGATGTATTAGTTCAAAAAGCCCACCAGCAGTCTTTAAAAGTCACTCTCCATCAAGAACCAGAAAATCATCTTGGACTTTCATCCTCTTCAGTGCCCCACCAGCCAGGATTTCATAGGTCACACCACAGCCTTTTGGTTTCCCTCCCCTCCTCCCCAACTTATTTGAGATTCAGCAGAAATCCCTTATAAAACCAGGCATTTAGGAACATTCTCAAACACAACAAATGTGGTTTGCCCTCAGGGAAATTTTTAGAGTTTGAATATCTCTTGCCCAAGAAAGGAACCTTTTACATAAACCTGTAGCAGATTGCCATGTCAGCCATCAGAAAGGTCTGGCATGCAGTAACTAAAAATCAGATGTGTTAGTGGAGCAGGGATGAGCAACCTTTCAGGTGCAGCATGGCAGGCTGTGCTGCTCTCATCCTGATCAGGGAGCCAGCAGGAGCTCTGCTGCCTCCTCACAACCCTGTCCAAGGGAAGCTGTGTCTCTCTGCAAGGCAGCAGATCCCTGCTGCAGGAGCTCAGAGCTCAGCAGGAGCCAGGGCTATGGCTGCTCCCAGACTCTTCTCTCAGGCACTCCCAAGCCTTTGCTTCTGTGCCTGGAATGGTCTGAAACTTTCCTACTGAAAATGCTCACACAGGTACACACACACACACACGCACACATGCATGAAGATGCACAAGTGATTCTTGCTCAGAATTCCAACAAAACATCAGCACATAACCAGTGGAAGTTCCCCAGGAGCCAGAGGTGACCTTCTGGAGTGAGTTGGGTGAGAGGGTTTTCTATAGGATGGTGTTTTCAGCCTGGAGACAAGGAGGATCAGAGGAGCATTTCTGCTCTCTTTAAGTCCCTGACAGGAAGGTGAAGCCAGGTGGGGGTCAGACTCTTCTCCCAGGGAACAAGGGGCAGGATGAGAGGAAATGGCCCCAGGCTGCACCAAGGAAGGTTTAGATTGAGTATTAGGAACAATTTCTTCAGTGAAAGGGTAAAAGCTTTGGAACTGGCTGCCCTGTGAAGTGGTAGAGTCATCATGCCTAGAAAGTGTTCAAAAACCATATGGATGTGGCACTTGAGGACATTGTTTAGTGGTGAACTTGGTCGTGGTGCTGGGCTCATAGTTGGATCTGATGACCTAAGCAGTCTTTCCCAACCTAAATGACTCTGTGATTGCTTCCCAAAATTTCTTGTTTCATAGCCCAAAGAAAATGTTTAAAACCCTGATTCTGCAAATTAAGCGAGCAGAAAACTAACTGCAAAAAGAGAATTAAGAAAGCACTAAATCTGAAGAGAGGGGGAAGATGACACATGTAGGAGTGGAATCATGCTGTTGGTGAGGTGATATCAAGCTGTTAAATCAGCTCACACATCTCCTCAAACTGCAACCTTTAAATAATCTCTCAGAAGCAACACAGTGCACAGAGAAATGTAAAACAAAATTCTTTCGAGCCTACAGGAAGGAAACACAAGCCATGTTTAGTAAGTTCATGGAGACTGAGAAAGAAGAGGTTCCATCAAGCCCAGCAGGACTCTGTGTCTAAGAGCAGCAATGTGAACACCCTCAGAAGCATCTTTTTAGTTCAGAACCTGCAGTGCCCCAAATTTCCCTTGTGTCCCATGCCCTGGGGTTGGACATCCAGTGCAAAGTGAATGGCGAGCCCAGACCTGAAGGAAGATGGACAGCAGCAAAGCAAGCAGGAGGCTTGCAGAGGCTGGTATTGTGTGGGAGGGAAACTTCACAACACTGTGGGCAAATCCAAGCTTTCAAGCAGCTGGCAGCACCACAGACCCACCAGCCACAGCCTGTCCCGACAGCCAGAAGGTGCCTGAGGTGCTGGGAACAAAGGTCTGATGCAAACGAGCAACTCCCTGCAGGCACCTCGGGAAAACAACTCAAGGAGGAAGCAGAGAGGCCACAGATGGGTGCCAGGGATGAGGCAACACCAGGCAAGCACAAGGGAACACTTCCCCCAAGTGCTCTCCTAACCTCAGCCTATTTTTATCCCAGTGGATTTCCCAAGCCAAGCATTGTTTTTGTCATTCATCAGCCTCCAGTGAAACTCTTCCAATTACTCATCCTGTCTCCTCTTAAAGCAGTTCACTTTTTGCAACCTTCCCCAGCAATTCCAAAGGTTTATTACCAGGTCAGTGAACAGGTTTTAAATCTGCATTTAATGTAAATTGTTTAAGTTTGTTTTTGCCTGCATTTGAGGCTCTTTGTATCACAAACTACAAAGGAGAGCAGTTGCCTGTATCCCTGGAAACACTCACCACCACCAAGCACTCTCAGAAGAGACAGAGGCATATTTAACCTCTTCTTCACCCAAAGGACAGGCTCTGCTTAGTTAGTAAAGCCTAACATTTTGGCAGGCAAGCTCTGATCCAAAGGGAATAGTGCCAGCTTTTCTCTATGCAAACAGAAGAGATTCACTCATTTTCATCCCTTCCTGCACCCTGCACAGAGCATGTAGCATGCAGCATTACATTTTTGAAATCCATCCCTCCCCCCATGTCTGACACAGTCAGTTGATAATGAAAATGGAGGCACGTGTTCTCAGATGATAGTTACTCCTGCTGTGATAAGAAATGGCTTTGGAAAGGAAAAAATTATGGTCAAATTATCTATGACCATGAACTACTGAGACAACTGATGCATAAGGCTCAGCTGAAATCATTAGTGCTGACTCAGGAAAGAATCAAGATGGACATCTCAGACCCTCTCCAGTCTTCAGGCTGGGATTTCAATAGGGCTGAAGAAGTCAGGTGTCCTAATTCCCACCAAAACTGAGCAAGATTTTAAGCCTTTTTTGTATCATCAATCAAATCTAAAGCCACCATAGAATCTAAAATAAAAGACAGACATATTTTCTGATTTATATGTGGTAAGGTAGTTGTTGTCAGCCCAAGAAAATAATTAGTAACAATTAATACATGCTGCAACTCAAGGAAAAGCACAAACACTAAGGAGACAGCAGAACAGGTGCACAAGAGGTCAAGTGCAAGTGTTGGAAAATATATTCCAAAAAGCCATGTATTGTCAGGAAGGAAGAAGTGGTGCTTTATATGAAACAAACACATCAAGTGCTTCTCTTTGCTGTGGTTTAGGAAAGCTGCAGAGCTCATTCCAGGTGCTATCAATTCACAGTCTGAACCAAAAACTGGAGAAATAAGGAAACATGGTGATTTAGACACTCAAAATGGCTGGTTTGCAGTCGCCAGTAAAACATCTATTTGCCTATGGACTTTTTTAATAAACCAGAGGCTTTGAATTTTAAAACATTTAGAGCCACACGTTTAGTCCCATCAGGAGAACCCAGCACAGATCAGGGAGCCTCATCCAGCCCCAGGGACTTGCCCAGCCCTGGCTGCTCTTTATAAACATTCCAAGATTAATCCCCAAGGCTTGCACTGGCACTGCATTCAGCATCAGATCAGTGCATGTAACTCCCAGCAGCAGTAAATAACATGTTCAGTCTCCTCAGGTCCTGGGCAAGCTCCACAGATCCAGTGGAGACGCCTGGAGTGTCCAACAAAGCCACTGCCATCACTCCAGGATGGGTGACAGCCTCTGTGCTTTCCACAGTGGCTCTGTGAGGAGCCCTGCCAAAGCAGCCTGATGTTCTGTGTGGCACTGATGAGAATGTTTAATCAGAAGTTTCCAGACAAACAACTTAACTGCTTAACCACTGCACAATAGCAACTACAGCATCCTGCTGAGACATGTCACCACAATCCTTTAGCTGGAAGCACGGCCAAGGAAATCTGAAATCTCTCCAGACTCTACTGCAACCAGCCTTTCAGCTCAGGAAACTCCTCAGATGGATTGCTGAGTGGAAAAAACCAGGTAAGGACCATCAGTTTCAACCTGGACCACAAACTCCTGACCTCAAATCAATCACAGCTAGAAGTACCTGTTGGAGAGGTGACTCCAGCAGAAACCTATTCCAGAATGAGATTTCACTTTGGGAACAGGGGATCCCTACATGAATATAAATTCCTGTGAGGAGTTTTCATGTGTCTGTGAGCAGCTCCCTACAACTGCAAGGCACTCACACAATCATCTGCCACTTGAATGTGGTTTACTGTAATCACGTTGTTTTTAATTAAGTTTCTGAAGCTGACATTTACATTCTGAACATAAAATAGACTAGTACAGCTGAACAAGAGACAGTGGGAAGCCTTCAGAGGAATTTCTTATCAATAACAGGCAAGGGATAGGTGACCTTTCACTCCCTTTACCCCAGAGAGAAGAAGAAAAAAGCTTTTTCTACAAGCAGAAACCTGGATAGCACTCCTTTTTACTCACTTGTCTAAAGAAACACAGATATGCATCACAGCTAATTTAAAAAATAGATTAATATTTGCCCTAAACTAGGAGAATGTGCCCAAAATTAGAATTTACAGTACAGTATATTTAGGAGAATGTTGAAAAATCAAGACAGACCAGAGAAAGGCTGAAAGGCACACAGTACCCTTGGCTCTCCCAGTATGTATCAATAATACTTTGCCTCTGTAAATGAGTGAAAATGAATTGATTGCTTGTAAATTAACAAGACTGATGTGCTACTATGAATAAATTGAAGACATATAATAATATACTCCCAGTGTGACTACAAACCTAATTTCCTTATTTAGTTGGAAGGAGAAAGTTTCTTGCACCAGAAAAAGTCTCTAAGTAGCAACTCTGACATAGGCACAGCGTGCTAATGTTTGTGCAGCACTTCAAATATGTCAAACACTATCAAGTACTGTAACTCCTGATGACAGATTTATATGGGGGGCTTAAATGAAAAACTGAACAAAAGTAAATAGCAAAGGTCTGATGAAAATTAATTTATCATTTCCATACAGGAGAACCCTAGAATGTGCCCACTACACCAAAATCTGGGCTGTCCTCAGATAACACTGTGTCTGACAGTCAAAGCACAAAACCCATATTCCTCTTTTTCTCATTACTGCCCTTCTCCAGCAAGCACATTTGTGTATCATATGATAAACAAGACTGGGAAACTGATGAGGCTGCACAAGAACTCTGCCCCTGAAGCCCAACAAGTTCATACTGAAAGCACAGCCTAAGACAAGCTGTCCTGCTGGCAAGGATCCTGTCACCATTCCAGCACAGACACCTCAGCTCAAGCAACACATCCACCCAAGTGCCTCAGAGCCTTTCATACTCAACCATGCTCAGATCTGTCATCCCAAATACCTCTCCACACCCACACAGAATTCCACAAGGAACCTTCCAAGCACACACTGACAGCACTGACAGAGCAGAGCTGGTACAGCCCTGCTTTCCAGTCTTCTTGGATTAATCAGCACTTTTCTGATCCTACTGCACACTTCCCAAATTAAGGCAATGCTGTTTGAAAAGATGACAATAAATTTAGTTTTCCAGAAGCTTAACATTCAAAGGAGTGTGGGCAGCAGGGCAAGGGAGGGGATTCTGCCCCTCTGTTCCCTCTGGTGAGACCCCACCTGCAAAGCTGCATCCACCTCTGGGGGCCCGGCACAGACGGACATGGAGCTCTTGGAGCCGGTCCAGAGGAGGCCACCAAGACTATGAGAGAGATGGAGCAGCTCCCCATGGAGCCAGGCTGAGAGAGCTGGGGCTGCTAAGCCTGGAGAAGAGAAGCTCCAGGGAGAACTCAGAGCCCCTTCCAGTGCCTAAAGGGGCTCCAAGAGACCTGGAGGGGGACTTTTTGCAAGGGTATGAAGTGGCAGGATACAGGCAAATGGCTTTAAATAGAAAGAGAGTAGGTTTAGGTTAAATATTATGAAGAAGTTTTTTTTACAATGAGGGGGTAAAACACTGGACCAGGCTGCCCAGAGATGTGGTGGATGCCCCATCCCCAGAAACACTCAAGGCCAGGTTAGACTGGGCTCTGGGCAACCTGATCTAGTTGAGAATGTCCCTGGCTGTTGCAGCAGGGCTGGAATAGACAACCTTTGAATGTCCTTTCTAACCCAGATATTCCTGTGATTCTGTATTTCACTACTCCCTATCCTCAGATGCTCTGGCAAAGTCTAAGAGCCCCCTTGGATCCAGTTTTTGTACAGTTAAAACACTGATGCAGGACATTGACTTAAAGCCATCTGCAGATCTATATTTTTCAGAAAAATGTCAAAGGACTATTGAGATTAGGTTTAAAATGTTATTTTGCATGTGTGTCTCATCTAAGGGTATCAAGAGTATTTTGCACAAATAAAACAGGCATTCCAAAGCTCAAGAGTACTTTTGTCTTAGTATACTGATTATCACTGTACCATACACTTTTTTGTTTACATTTCAAGATTCATAATTTTAAATTCTTGCTACCTTTCCCAGGTTCTCGGAAGGGAGGCACCTACAAAATAACCATACAACCATGCCTTGTTATCTGGTACAATTCATGCAGGCACACAGTAGAGAAAAGGTAGGAAAAAAAGGTCAATCACACCAATTTTCTAGCTCTTATGCTAGACCAGGAATGATTTTATACATTTTTTACACACATCCATTTGATGTTTGAATCGCTGCGCTCCAGTCTGCTTCTATACATCAAATAATTCCACTGCCTCAAAGCACATATATCACTGTACACACACAGAAATGAGATTTGAATATGAACCATTGCTGTAAAGAGCTGACTTCACCAAAAATACTAATCCAGCTTTGACTCCTGCCAGCACTCACAGCCTCCTTCCACAGAGCTTTGTGTGACCAAGCTGCTCCCCCATTACTAAATCTAGTAAGAATCTATTTAAATCTAGTAGGAATCTATTTTAAAAAAGAAAGAAACCCAGTAGATAAAAAACTCATCCAATTAATATATTTGCATTTCCTTTACATATTGCAGTAGACACACCAGGGCAGCTCCACCCCATGACCATTCTCCTACAACTCTTCAAGCTTCTGGCTTGGGATGAACTGAGCAGCAATAAAGCACATCTGGCCATTCTACAGCTGAGGAGCAGTGAGTCCAACTACTGGCTACCTGTCAGTAGTCGGGATCAGTATTGTGTAGCCCAGATCTGCTCCAGAGTAACCACAGCAATATCTGGCACCTTTTGCCCAGATACTGGCTCTCAATAACACAGGTTTGAAAAAGGAGGAAACTTGGAGGTGAGCGGGTGGAATCACAACTGGAACTGAGGTTGGACTGACAAGCCTCTTGCCCTTTTGCAGAACAGGCAATATCCTTTTCTTGGGAAATGCTTGGAAGCCAGGAATGCTGCTGAGGATGGCAAGGAATGTTCATCAATAAGGCTTTAATACTCTGTCCCCTCGTGGTGCAGTAGCAGCACAGTGCCAGCATAAACAGGCATTTCCTTTCTCCCCCCAGCCTTCTCAGCTGTGTCAGTCTGCAAGACAATGCAGCTAACAAGATTACAGAACTGATCTGGATTTAAAACAACAGCAAAACAATCATTCATTTAAACTTGGATTGAGTTTGCCAAAACAGTCACACCACCTATGCCAGCACAGTTATGGTGGCAGCATGAGAAAACAAACAGCAAGAAGGAAGCTGGCCCAGCTGCCAGCTGAAACACGTGTTCACCAGGACAGCATCTGAACTGCAGACCTTTGCACTACAGGATCCTCCCATTCCTCCACCACAAACTGGATCTCCACTCCAACTCGCTGCTCTCTTGCACCAAGAGGTGAAAGTACAGCATGGATTGAATGGGAGAGGCAAACAGGAAAGCAGATGGAACACATAGGAACACAGGAGCACAGCTCAATTAACTGCTTCAGTGAAGACCCAGCTGAATGTACTTCAGCCCTTCCCCTAAAGCATTCAGCTTAGGGAACAGACCAGAATACACAACCTTCCAACCTGCACACATGCCTTCTACCTGGGAGGAGCAGGCTTTTGCAGGTAGACAGGGAAGCTGATGAATTTGCTCTGGTCTTTTTGCAAATGGGATGAGATGTAGCCAGTGCTCCTTGCATTTAGTTTGTTGTTGGTTTTGGGTTTGTTAGATAATATCCTTCCCCTTAGGTAAGGATGTACTTGTTAAATTCAGCTTTTTGAGTTCTTATTCTGTCAACATTAAGGAAGCTGACATTTCAAGGTGCTATTGCATAGGAAAGTAAGAAAAGGACATTTGAATTGTGAACAGGTTAAGAGAACCCCAAACATTATTTGTTTAAGGGCTCTAACCATGCTTCTCCCCAACTACAAAAATAAGGACCAATCTGACAGGATAAAAGTTTTAATGCTATCTCTAGCCAGCTTAGGTTTTAGACAGTATACCAAAATTGGAAGGAATAAAACCTTTCTGATGATCAAGGTGTGCCACATGGCTGGCAATAACCTGGTGTGAGAAACCAGTGTATTAACCTGTGTAACAACCTTTGTGGTTGTTATTTCCACATAAAAAATGGCTTTACTTCTCACAACTACTAGCTAAGAATCAAGGACAAGCTTTAAAGGCTGTAAGTTTTTAAAAAGGTGTAATTGATGCAAGCTGGGCACCTCTGGGACAGAAAAGGAGACTGTACAGAGGACCTGAACTTCACCAAAAGTCACCTTTAAGGACTCACACAACCTTTCCCAATGACCATTTTCTAAAAATCCCAGATCTTCTCTACCCACTCCATCTGCTACATGCATTGCAGTCTTTCTTTCCTTTTTCCTCAATTATGAATACAATTCTGCTTCAACCACATCTGAAAACACAGGCGATTTTCTCATAAGTGCTGATCAAGACTCATGGCAGTGTTTACTTTCAGGGTGCACTTGAGACCAAAAATTCCAACTCAGCAACACCCACCTCCTCACATGCCACACCTGAGGCTGTGAGCAGGGCAGAGAATGCCCTGCATTCTCTCCAAGGCTGAAGCCTGGAAATCCCTTTGTGCACAAGCACCTAGACACCACATCCAAACAAGCCATACCAAGATAAACAAGGAAGATAAACAACTTTTCTTTCCCTGGCAAATGTTTGGCTGTGTCTACATACACATTCACAGGAAGAGACCACTGTTTGCACATTCATAAAAGCCTTTTCTTTCTTTTGGAAATGAAGCATGTCTTTAGTGTAACACCAAAGAAAAAGAGGGTAATGAGAGCATGCCAGTTCTTTGAAATCCAAGAAAGCAGTTCCCAGAATTGGGAAGCTGCTCTTGAATCCACTGCAGGGCACAGCCTTCATCCTTCTGAGGAAACAGCAGCTTTTGAGGGACTAAATCAATCCAGAATAAGCAGAGGTCCACAGCTCAAAATTCTCATCAAAGCAAAGCCTACATGTAGCCACACTGCTGTCTTGGTGAAAGATATTTTAAAACAAACAGCAAGGAAATCACAGCCCAGCCTTTTAAGGGACTCCTACAGAAAGCTGATTTCTCTTCATATGAGCTTAACCACCTGATTTTTAATGAAAAGTGTTTCCCTCCATGACCAAGGAATTTTGTAGAAGGTATAAAGCTAAATCACTGTTTCTACTCTACACTCTAGGATATTGTATCTTCTTTTTATTCCTTTTTTTTTTTTTTTTTTTTTGAGAGGAAAAGGCTTTTTTATCACTGCTTTGACTGTCAAACACACCCTTCATTAACAAAGGCAAACTGCACTTTGTTAGAGACAGATGATGTTAGGAACCACAGATCGGGAAAGAAAATTCCAACTTTACTTTCCCTGGGTACATTCCATAAAGTCCTCTGGCTTTAGCAGCAGAAACACCTTTAATTGGATCATCTGGAGATTTCTGACCAAGTCTGACTCCTAACACTGGGAATGTACCCCAATACTGGAAATGTTCCCCAGCTATCACCAGCAGCTGTGCTGACAAGGCAGTAGCCTTGGAAGACCTTGTTTCTTTTTCCTTTTCATTGCAGAGCTGTCTCAAAGACATTCACCTTTGAATATTCCTTCAGAGCTCCTTGGAAACAAACCCAGCTCCAGTCTCCTCCCTCAGGCTGTAATTCAGGAGAAATGGCAGAGTCTCCTCCACAAAAGGAGGCATAAAAACCTTACAGGCTATTTTAATCTTAAATTATTCAGCTTGGTTGAACAGCAGTCATTCCAATGGAATGTAGGCTTGTACTCCAACAAGGGTTTACTGTTTCTAAAATAAATGTCATGGTAATACATCAGTGCTAGACCTTTACTACCTGCACATTCACATTCAACAGTCACTGTCCCAGTTGAACAAAATAACAAAAGAAGGACATTTGCTAAAAGAAGGAAGTTTAACAGCTACCCATCAGAACAATACAAAAATCCCATTCTTTTTGGAAACATCCATCCAATTACATGTAAAAATTAAAAATTAAGGCAAGCATCAAGTAACTGCTACATGCTTGTTCTTTTGATCCCGCTTTTATAAAAAAATGGCATATTCTGGCTTTCAAAAACAATATATAACTGCCAACTGAACTCAGCACTGAATTTCTTAGCAACTCCAAGTATCCTTAAAGTCCATAACCACAGGTATTCCTGAGCTGGAAAAAAACAGATTTAATATCTGCTTTTGTTTTCCAGGGTCTTACATACTTCTCTGGAAAGACAGTCTCCACTTCAAGTACTACATTAAGAGCCCTGGACATTTATCCACAGAAGAGGTTTGCAAGGTTAAAAACGTACTGAGACATAGTTTTCCTCCTCTTGTACCAAGTAATGCACTTTATGAAACAAATCAATCAGATTAAAGATAGCTTAAGTCAGGGAGAAAAAACGTTTCAAGTGGCACCCAAAAAAACTTTACTCCATGTAAAGAAATGTAAGCAATTAATGATAATGATTTCTGCTGCTGAACCTCTGATCTGTCCACTCACCACACTATCCCCACACACAGACAGGAGCTTATTGAATTGACAAGAGACAGATTTTCTGATCATCACCAATGAAAATCCCTGGATTTCACAGGTCTGTGTTCAAGATCACAAGACCTCCTTCACTGAGGAATCCTCTTGGGCCTTTGCACATGCAGCCATGCTAGGAAATAAACAGTGGGAAAGGGAGATAAGCATTCAAAACTCTTCATGTTTTTTTATTAACTTCATTTTCTCTTGCACAAAGGAAACTTATTAGAGGACAGAAGGAGAAAACAAGTCTTCTTCACTCCATGACATCTCTCTCTCTCCAGCAAAATCATCTTTGCAGTGGAATTTGAAGAACTGTTGGAAGGAAAGAGCAGATGGGGACCTGCTTCAACAGCAAGTACCTCACAGCAGAAAACAACCCCACACACCACCTACCACCCTGCAAGATTCTGCTCTAGGAGAATAATTAAAAAACAAGCAAACCACAAAAACATTTGATATGCTAAACTAGGCTTAGTTACAGTTTAAGTACCACAAAACCTCAAAAATTTAAAGGATAAATGCAGTAAAGATCTCAGCATTAGAGAAGATATAAGTTCATAATAAAGTGTTCTCATGCATATATAACATTTCCACAGAACTCTTAAGATTACAGATACTTATTCTTTATGAAGTCACAACTTTTGGGTTTTTTCCACAGATGAATTGAAGGACAATACAGTAAAAACAGGAGCAGCAAGTGACTAGCAGGGGGAGAGGATGGACAGACTGTCTGGGGGGGGAGAAAAGGGTCTCTTCAGAGCTCCATTTTCCCCTACTACAGGGGAAGTTTCCAAACAGTATTTCTTTTCCTAAGTGATGTACACATTATATTTAAACATTTTAAGCACATAAATACGCACATCTTACAATTAAATACATTAGTTTCTTATTTTTTCTTTACAACATGCAAAATGTCATTTCATGTCACTTTCATCCCTGCCTCGAGGTGTCACACAGGTTGGTACCACTTAAAGTTCCTGAATTTATGCAAAATATACAATGGGTCAAGATTATTTTAAAACAAACCATGCAACTTTTGTGTTTGTTTGCTTCCAGATTTTTGCCTCCCATTTTTGAAGATAACACTTCACCTAAGGATGGCATAAGAATGCTGCAAAGGGACTCACTCGGACATCAGTGGCGTCTCCATGCCGGATAATGCTGGCCCACATGGTCGGCTCACTGTTGGTTTCAAAGTAGTGGAAAACCTTCAGGACTCGTTCCATGGCCCCTGGGGATCGTTCCATCCCAGTACTGAGGTGAGTCTTTGCACCTGAACTTGGGGTGTGATTCAAGTTTGGGTCAAGGTAAGCTGCTGCCATGGTTTTGCTGGATGCTAGGTATCTGTCATATTCTAGGGAAAGGGAAAAAAAGAAAGAAATTAATTTTAGTTATGCATGAATCTTATACTTCTTCATACAAGGCATTTACCAGAAAACCATGAAGATTCACTTCCTTTTTGGAAAGCAACTAAAATATTTATGTATCTACAAACATAAAAACCTACTGGGGTGACTACCAGAGAAACTGGTAGTTTCTCTGATAGTTTCTCCAAAGCCCCTTGGAGCGAGTGATTTGAACTTGAACACCACAGTTATTTACAGAAGTGGTATCTTCAGCAAAACCTCTTCCATTTGTTTCCCAGTGACTTAACCCTGGTCTCTGACAAAGCCTTCAACACCAAATACCAGCTTTCAGTTCAAACAGTTTTCATCCTTATAATCCTCCAAGTCTGGTCCTACAACAAGCCTCTAAAGAGGCATAAGGAAACCCCAGCACTGAACTGGAGGCTCTCCACTAAGAAGCCACACACCAACACCAGGCTCTCCTGTTTCAAGGCTAAAACAATGGAATCTTCACTCCTTTTGTGTTGGTTTGGGAACCAGTGGCACACAAACCCACCCAGATTGAAGTTCATTATTCAGTGAGGAACCATTTAGATTACAGCTCTCCCCCGCCTCAGCAATTCCTGAACAAGTAGCTAAGTTTTATTTTCCACCAGCCTGATTTCAAAGTCTGATGGCAAAAGGCACAGACCGTGGTATGAGTCTGCATGTCAAAGGAGAAAGAAGAAAATTGCCTCTTGGCTACTGCTCCTAATTAGTCAGCCACAAGCAGATGGTGTCTGAGAAATCAATGCAGTCCAAGAGAAAAAGAGCAAAGAGCACCTCCTCCCTGCTGCCAGGCTAGAGCATCATTCCAGTATGCTGGCTGCAGAGAGCAAAGGACTGCAGGGCTCTGCTCCAGGCCTTGGACAAGTGCACAGAACTTTCCCTACCTCCTCCTCACAGTGAGGCAGTTCTGAAAATGTGAAGTTAAAAATAAACTAAACTTGATCTTTTTGGCATAGTGCTCTGACCGCCTTGCTGGTAGAAAACTGAACGCCTGAGCCCTGGTTTACTCACTGAGAGGCACAAGAGAGACCCCAGCTTCCAGCTGAGCTCCTGTAATGCCTGGCTGCCCCTCAGAGCTTCAGTCATCATGACCCTGCCACCTGCCACGGGGCTCTGCTGACCTCCCCAAAAAACTGGCTCAGAAAACGATTGGGGGGGAAAAAAAATCAAACCAAAAACCCAGGTGATTTGGTTTTCAGCACTGGCTTAGTTCCATGCCTGGAGCTCTGAAAAGGAAGAGAAGCAGCAGTGATCAGGATGAGGGAGAGCATCTCCCCTCCAGCAGCAGCTGTGATAACACCAGCCACGGTCAAAACACACCATGAGCTCAGCTAACAGGAATTAGCACCAGCAAAATCAAGGCTTGAAATCTTCAGATTGTAGATAACATTTGTGAGGCTAAAACCTGACTGGAAGTATTAAGCATCTATGAAATCCAGACCCACCAGATAGAGAAGAAACAAGAGCCCATCTGGGCAGGATGTCTTTACCTCTTGAATAAATGGTTGAATTGCATTCATCCCAGGGAAAGATAGGAACTTACACTGGACAGACAGAAGGCCTCTAATGTCCTGCCCTCAAGGAAGATGGTAAGAGAAGCCAAGGAGAAGCTTCTCCCAACACTCCCCCAGTGTCTGACCCTTGAGGGACTTCCCCCACCTGCCAGAGTTTCCTATCTCTGTGAAAACTCAAGGAACCACTACAGCTTCATTGTTCCTCTTTTCTGGCCATCAATACAAATGAATTAAGCCAACCTTAGACCCACATTAAAGCCTCTCCTCCTCTTCACCTCTCACAAGAACAGACACAGATCTGGAAACGACAGCAGCCCCTCAAGGAGCCCATGAGCTGTTTTTACACAAACATTGCCTTTAAAGCTGAAACAAGCACCAAAATCTCCCCTCTAGCACACTAACACCAAGACAAGACTATACAAGCTCCAAACTGCAGGACTCCTTTCCTGTAAGGTTAAAATAGCCATTGCTAAACCCCAAAGGTCTGCAGGGTAGGGAGTTTCACCAGGACAAATTCAGGCAGATGAAGCCCATCTTCCAAATGTTGGGAATGAAATTGCACTCTTCAGGCTCAGACAAGGCCACTGACCTTGTGCAGGATGCTCTACATCCTTCAGAACAAACCACTCTACCTCCAGGTCACCGGTGAAACTGCTGAGCTTTATTTAAAGTTTACATAAGCAGACAGCAGGGAGAATTGCCACAACACAAAGCAAAAATGAGTCATTTCTTCACAGAGAATCAGAAGAATGCCTGCTTTAGTATTATATTAATTCACCACACTCCAGCCCCTTAATACACACATTCATCAGGTTTTATGTGGCTGAAGAACAGCTATCGAGGGAGAAAAGCTATCGGGAAACACCAAACCAAGCATTTAGATGTCTAGCCATAGGCTTAAATATGGACAATCCCCATCCCTTGGGAGCAGAAAACAGAAAAACAATGCAAGACTCCAGTACCTACACACTGAAGTGCTCTTACAAGGTGTCATTTCAGTGGACAGGCAAAACACTATTATAATGTTTCCATACTCATCAAAATGTGGAATTAGACATCAGACTGACAGTACTGGGTACGGGGTCAGTTTTCACAAGGTTATATTTCACAGAGGTTTTTCGAAGTAAAACAACCCTATCCACAAAATTAGAATAGCAGTTTTCCTTCAGAATTTGATCATCACTGGTTCCTTACAACTTCTTTTAAAAAGCCCTAGGTTTACTCTATAAAGCACCAAAGCAGCAATAAATCTGATAGCTCCAGGTATAGAAACACATGCCATATCTCCGGTTATGGACCTATTAACATTCCCATTAAAACCAGCCCCTGGGTTTAAGCTTGTAATGTGACTGTAAAACTCTGCCCCAGGCCAAAACTTTGTAAAACACAGCTGCTGTTAAACAACTATTTTACAAGAGCTGCCGGGTTGTTTTACAATACAAAGAAAGCTCAGATAACAACACCACGATGCTTATTTGGGCTGTTCTAAATTCAAACCAGACTGGTGAGTAATGCTGCAATTACACATCTTGGTTTAAATGAGCAGCTTTAATCCTCTTAGTATTAAATAGACAGGTAGTGTGTGCTACCATGGGCCAGAAACAAGCTACAGTCAACTAAAAGAAGGCAGATTTAGATTTCATAAAAATCAGAAATTTTGGACAGAGCAACCTGGTCTAGTGGAAGGAGCTCTTGCTCATGGAAGGGAAGCTGGAACTAGAGGATCTTCAAGGTCTCTCCCAGCCAAAACCATTCCATAACTCTATGACTTAATTCTCCTATATTTTATTGGATATTGTGGTATAAAAAGCTAATGGTCTAAAGTCAAGCATGGTCAAATTTCTTTGTATGCAAGGCTCTGTGCCAGCATCCCTTAGAGCTTCCAAGAGGAAAGACTATTGTTCTCCCAGTGCTTGCACTTCAGAGAAATCCCTGTGCCTTCTCAGTAATGTCAAGGACTACTCCAAGACTGGGGGAGGAGCAAAGCAAACCAGCCCTGGCCTGGTGATACTGAGTGGGTCTGTTGAGATGCTGCTGTTGTACCCAGACTACAACACAAGACAGTTTCCTTTACTGTGGTGGGAGTACCTGAGATTTAGGCAAGTTGAATCTGCCTAGAAGTCACTTCCTCTCAATGTGACTCTCCTGACACGTTCCCACATTCGCTGACAATATCAGAAACAAAGTCAGTGTTATGACTTCCAGTAGCACAATCAAAGTTCTAAGTCACGTTTCACTATGAGCTTTGAGTACTCAGAAATTAAATCATTTCCACTAATGAGACAGTCAAAAGTCATTAAAAAATATTTAAATCAATTAACTGCAAATTGGTTAATAAAGTGATAGTAGAGTCATCTCATAAGGAAAATGGTTTCAATGCAAATAATGTCTGCAACATCAGCAGTTTGATAATAAAAAATAATTTAAAAAAAAAACAACACTTTCTCCTATTAGTGTTGGCTGATGGCCAACAATGCAGAGCTAACAAGTTCACATTACAAGGAACCAAGCTGTAATTATTCACATTATTCACATTGTGACTCCACGTTGTCCTTTGTAGATACCATGAAATCTTATTATTCTTGAACCTCCACATTCTGATCCCCCTCTAAGGCTTGAAGGCACTGACATCTATGAGCTAAAGCCCCTTCCAGGTAGCATTTCTGCAAAATAGCTTGGTCCATCTAAATTCAAACCTATACAAATCTGAAAGAATCTATTGCTAATAATAATAAAGAATATAATAATAATAATTATAAAATCTAAAATAATAAAGATAACAAAATCTATAGTAATAATAAAATCTATTAGAAGAATTAAGAATCTATAAAAAATACAGTTAAGATTCAGAGTTCATTTCATTCTCTGGTCCTGGTGTAATAATCCTTCTGCAAGATTTAAAATACTTTCAAATATTACTTATTTATTAAAGTAAATAAAAGATTAGATTTAGATTGCTTGCACCTTTGACAAACAACGCTGCTTTACTGGACAGACTGACTGGACAGCAGCGTTCCAGAGGACCTGGATGTCTTGGTGGACAACAAGCCAACCACAAGTCAGCAAAATGTCCTTGCAACCACCAGGCTCCTGGGCTTTGTTACAATCCTGACAAGAGAGACATGGACATTATGGAGACAGTCCAATGAAGGACCACAAAAACAGGTCAGGAATTTGTCTGTCATACAAGGAAAGGCTCAGAGAAATGGGATGGTTTGACCTGGGGAAAAAAGCTCAGGGGGATCTTCCAAATGTGTATAAATACCAGTAAAGATGGAGCCAGACTGCTCCCACCTGTGCCCAGTGAGGACATGAAGCAATGGGCATGAAGGGACAAAACAGGAATTCCCATTTTAAGTATTAAGAGAAAGTTTTTGCACTACACAGGTGGCTGAACACTGCAACAGGTTGCCCAGAGATTGTGAAATTTCCATCTGTGGATATTCAAATCACAGCTGGACACAGTCCTGAGCAACCTGCTGTAGGCTGACCCTGCTCTGAGCAGAGGCAGAGGAGGATAAATCTCCACAGGTGCCTTGCAACACCTGGAATTTTGTTACTTGGTGATAAAAACTAAATTAAGGATTTATTTCACACTCTAAAATCATAAAACTATCCAAAATACATATCACATCAGAGAGTAAACATCTTGTGCATTTCAAGCTCAATCCATTTTCACAGCTTGTATTAAATCCTGCTGGAACTCACCTTGCAATTATTAACTTGACTATCTCAACCTCACAGACAGGAAAGGTGTAAAGTACAATTTTAACTACCATCCCCATGACAAAGCCTGCATTTTTGGAGCCTGTGTTGAGAGTCAGCACATTGCTGACTTTTAGTATTCCCATCACCTGATACAAACACATCCACACCACAGCAGAGAAGCAGCAAACATGCCAGGTGTGTGACAAGTCCTTTTTGCATTTCCTTGATGTCAACATCTTGTTCCATATTTAAGGATGAAACCTGGAGAAAACCATTAGGTTTGTGATTTCAAATGAGGGACGGATGCAGAAAGAAAGGAGAAGGGCTATTTTTTTCCTTTTATCATCACTTTAGCCTTCAAAGACATCCAGTAATTTCAGCTATTTCCATAAGTCATGTTGGAATGTCCCTGTTTGTTCCCTGCTGAGTTTATTTTTCTTGTACTTCTTCTTTCAGCTAATGCTGATGTTCAAAAGCAGAAGAAAAAAGGAGCAATCCTTTGTTCCACTTTACCCTGCCTTTCAGCTATGTTCACTGGTTTTGGTAATATTTGCTATGACTACATCCAAGAACACATTTATTTATTTTTTTATTTATTTCTCTTGCTGCCTCTTTTTAATCCCTTCCTGGTCACTGCTTTCTCCCTACTCCTCCAAATATATGTATTTTTAGGCGCAGTACTTGTAGTCAAAAGCATTGATCAAGGCTCTCAGGTCAAAGTATAAAGCCAGACACATTAAAACAATTTTAAAATCAAGTTCTTAGTACCTACTTTGGCTTATATCATCTCACCAAGTACTTCACTGTATCAGTATGAAATGGAAAAACAGTACTGGCAATACCATTTTTTTCCCCTCAGGGAATACTGCCTGAACAGTTACTAAATCTATGTCTCAATACAGCTGAAAGTTAATACAGACCAAAGTCAAAACAAGTATAGCAATACAGATTGCCAATATGGGAACATTTATTTCAATTATAATAATGTTTTAGGAGATTAAATGTTCAAGGGAGCATGAAGGAGGAATTCAGACACAGCGTGAACTACAAGACCCACATGAAGTGAAGCAGTATGACAATCCTGGGCCTGTGAATGTAAGACAAGTATAACTCACTAAAAATCAATAATAAATAGAGTATAAATTAATTAATGTATCACCTAAGTTAAATGAAACCATAGCATATTCCCTGTACAGCTGCTGTGGTTAAAGGCTGCTGAAGAACTCAGAGTGGATTTTGCTGAGTGCCAAAGAATTTTGAACTCAGAGTGCATTTTGCTGAGTGCTGTTTACTGGGGTAGCTGCACCTTGGGATGACAGGATTGAGAAGGTTTCAGGGACAGAACAACTGTTAAATATTTGTCCTGTCAAGCAGCAATGTTCCAAATGTCCCAAGAAGTCTTGTACTCCTCCACCCTGCATTTAAAACACCACCCATGCTTCTCACTAAAAATCCCACAGGATTAAGTCCTAATGTACCTTTAAATACTCAGTTTAACCCAATTTTATTGTAACATTACATAATCTGTGCTATCAGCAATTCCCTTTGGAGTTAGCACCGTTTTCTATTTTTAATATTAAAAAATTAAATAGAGAGGAAACATCAGTTGTGTTGGGAATACAAGAAAATCAATGTCTGTACAAGCTTTAATTAGAACACAGTATCCAGTTAGATACTTGCCTAATTTCTCAACAGCACTCTGAACTTTCACTGTGCTCCCTTGGCACCACTGAAATTCAAATAAACACTAATCTCCCCTTGCATTTTCTGTTCCTTGCTTCTAGCAAGCTCTAGAGAATTAGAGGGGTGAAGTTTTATTTCAAAAGGCACCAGAGAAATGAGCAAGTAAAAACTGTGCAATTTTAAAATAAAGGTTTAAATTAATTTCTGTGTATTTTGCAGCTGCACTACTTGCTGGCAGCAGCCCTTCCTACGAAAATTGAAATAAGAGACTGAAGGAAGCTGTGTGAATTCAAATAATCTTTTCTAACACTCCTGTCTGAAACACTGCTCCAAGGAGGATCCACATAGCCCAGCTCTTCTTCCAAACACCTTTAGAAGCAAATACAAGCAGGAAGAGTTTCCTGTCCTTCTAGAATAGTAAAAACTAATGAGAATTGGTGATGATGATGATGCAAGGGTGTCTCTCTGAAATTAAAAACCAGAAGTCCCTGAAACTAGAGGCAGCAGAGGAGGGCAATGAGGTATCCCAGCTACACACTGTCAAGGCTTAACACATTTGGCTTTGGCAACCATTCGATTTTACCTGGGATTT
The DNA here is from genome assembly GCF_022539315.1 of Serinus canaria. Lineage (NCBI taxonomy): Eukaryota > Metazoa > Chordata > Aves > Passeriformes > Fringillidae > Serinus > Serinus canaria. The sequence goes on from NC_066315.1 coordinate 147,574,402, forward strand.
CCTGGTTTTTTATTACTGAATGACACCATCCCAGTCTATAATTCAAAATGTTCCAACTACCTTTTAATGTTTAACCCCCTTTAATAATTTTAACTGTCAGATAAAAGGCACTTAAGTGCTCAGAAGGAACAGCATGACAACAGCCTCGCTGTTGCTGGCAGGGCAATGGCCTCTTACAAAATTCAATGACCTGTAAAAAGTTTTCCTTAGGCCTATTCTGGCTCAGGTGCTTTTCAAAGCCTCTGGTATATAGGCAGAAATGAAGAAAACCATGATTCTTTACTCTGTACTCTGGCTAAGTCAAGCTAGAAGCAAATAAACATACACTGTATGGACCACTTCAAGATTTTTATTAAAAATAAAACAAAACCCAACAAAACATAACAAAGCCTTAAAAAGGCAATTTTAAAAGCTATTTAGAACACCTCATTCACTCCAAACACATCATCAGGGACCTCTTCAGAGTTCTGGAGTCAGCACCAATGATTCCATACTGCTTTGTATCAGAACAATTTATGGATTCCCCAGCAGTGCTTTCATCCCAGGTGGATGCTCCTGATGTGCTGTGCAGGGCTGAATCCAAACCCAGGACTCACCACCTCACTGCAGCTGGAATTGTCCCTTGGACAGGGTCCCTTGTTCCCACTCTCTCTCCAGAAAAATAGGGACTTCTGTGCTGTGCACTGCCCAGCTGAGGGAAGGGCATTCAGTGATTTTGCTCTTTTCAATCCTGATGAAGATCTGAGGTTTCTGGTGGGGTTTTCCAGTGAATGCATCATTAAATCTCTGAATAGAATCATCAACACTGAACAGCTCTGAAAATTGGCAACATCCAAGAAAACATCTTTGGTGTCCACTCAAAGCATTTTTCAGTCTTTTACCTTCAATCTATACTAACACAGGGCTACTGAACCCTTCTATAGATTAATTAAAGCATGTCTAATATACCACAGGTCCTGAAGTTTGACATTTATGCGATACTGAGAAATAAGGAATTCACAATTTTAAGGAAAAGCTCTCACTTAACTCGATTACAATATAAAGTGGGTTCAGAATGTGTGTTTTGGGGGTTTCCTCAAATGCACTAAACAGAGAGGAGTCAGACTACAGCTTACCAAAAAAGGGATGTTAGAAAAACTAATTCATTTTTCCTAGAACCATCTCCACTACATATGTCAGATCAGCTAAAAATTTGGCTTTGCATGAGACACAAATGACCAAAAGGGTTAAAAGTTTTGAGCTGAAGAAGGTAACAGCTGCAATCAGACCATTCTACTTCCAGCTGAGTCATTACTTCCTCAAGTTTTTAAACCAGGGGAAGAAAGCCATTCCAACTGGTATTAACCAGTCAAAATACATTTAATTTAGGCCCCCGTTCAAGAGAGTTCTCTGAAAGTGGAATTTAGTACTTAAAAGGATAAAATATTGGACCTGTGGTAGAAAAATTAATTAGAACCTGGAGGAGGTGGGTTCAATCCCCTAAAGCAAGATAAACTTCAGTACAATTAAGCTTCATCGGTTCTGTCACTTCCAACTGGGGAAGGAATCATGCAGGAACACCACAAGAATAATCAGCCACAGTGCATGTGGCACTATTTTCAACTCCTCTCCAACCCCCCCTGACAGGAGACATCCTGGGTCAAAACCCCATCATGCTTTGCAACACATGAGCCATAAATACAATACAGCTTGTGCCAAAACCCTCATCAGCCTTTTCCACTAAAGCAACTGTTTTGGGTTACTCCATCTAGTCCATCCCATCCCACCTGAGATGACCCAAATATTTATTTGTTACTGGCAGTTACCTCATTTCAAACAACAGGGAGTGGGGTCAGAAATACCAGAAATATCTAATTCAACTGCTACACATTTCAAAACCATAAGTAAAATCGAGTCTTTGCAGGTTCTGTGACAGCCCATCTGTGGTGAATTAGCACAGACCCAGCAGCAGAGGCCCCAAACCACCAGCATGAGCATATCCTCATCATGGCAGGGGAGCAAAGGAGGCAGGGGTGACTGGTTTAACATCTTCATGGTGGAGAAATTCAGGCACACCTGAAGGCATCAAGTCAGCAGGTTTCACTAGCCCCACAAGAATTTACTGCACCTTTTTAGAATGTATTTGATAATGGACAGGTATTAAGTAAGAAGCTCATAAAGATGCAACTTACTTTACAGTGCATTTTTCTTCTATTCAATTATTTCCCAGGAAACAATAAATCAATTCCCACCATCACAGTGATGAAATATGCAATTGGTGTGTGACAATCTCACCATTTGCAGAAACAGCAGGTGGTAATAAATTAAGTTGGTGTTACACAAACAAGACACCTCCATAAGCTAACACCACACACATAGAGGTATCAATCCATCCCCCTTCAAGTCTCTAATAGAACATACAGGAATATTAATTGGAGAGGGGGGATGCACTTGAACACATGCAGTTTTTAAAAGCTGCACTGACTTGGCCTGAGAACACAATCCAAAAGGATCTGGCAATTAAAACACCTTTGCATATGAGCTTCAGGAAGCAGAGTTCTTAACTATTTGCAATCTGTGCTCTTAATATGCTTGAATTTATTTTGAAATAAATACTTCACAGTAGCTAGAGAGAAAACAGAAGAACAATCTCCTTCAGCAAGGAGTGTGTATGCTTTAGTATGTATGAAAATATTTCTGCACAAAACCTGAATGTTGTGACAAAACACCTTCCACACAACAAACATGCAGCAAGTCAGAGGTACCTGGGTCAGAAGTACCTGGAAACACTTAAAACCCTACATAAACTGAAGAGGAACAAGCATTAGGAAAGACTGCAGAAATGGATAGAATTATTAAATATTCCAAACAAAGATGACAGTATTTCATCAGGTTACCAAATTTTAGCCTGAAATTGGGTCTTTGGGATGTTTGTGACTTGGAAGAGGTTCTGTCAATGCTTACTAAAGGCAAGGGGTAGGTGTCTTCAGCATCACACAACCCCTTGCCAGCAGAGAATTGTGGAATAAGTTTTTTCTATTTTACCCCAAGGTTCAACAGATAAGTCAATGGAATTTCTACAACATCTTTTGCACTGTCCAAAAGTCCAGAGAAGCACAACTAAAATAATGAAGGGGCAGAGCAGGAGCCTTGTGAAGGGAACCTAAAAAAGGCAGGACTCCAGATGGGAGCTTGATCAATACTTACAAGATCCATGAGGATGGTATTAAAAGATTCTCTAAAAGTCTCTAATGCAGTGGGTACTGAAGAAACATAAGGACAGGCTGCAGACAAGAGTCATGCTCACACATTCTCCTGAGAGAGTCACAAGTAGGAGATGCTGTCCAAAGAGACTGAAACACCGATGGGTTAATTCTTTTTATATTAAGAACATCCATAAAAGCTTCACTTTTTGCCTCTGTTATTGAAGCTGAAATACAGAATTATGGAATGGTTTGGCTTGGAAGGGAGCTTCAACATCATCTTACATCATCTCATTTTAACCCCTGCCATGGGCAGGGACACCTTCCACTGTCTCAGGTTGCTCCAAGCCCCCATCCAACCTGGCTTTGGACACTTCCAGGGATGGGACATCCACAACCTCTCTGGACAACCTGTGCCAGGGCCTCACCGCCCTCACAGGGAAGAATTTCTTCCTAATATCTAATCTAAACCTTGTGTCCTTCATCTTAAGGTGGCTCCCCCTCATCCTGTCCCTCCAGGCCCTTGTCCCAAATCCCTCTCCAACTCTCTTGTAGCCCCTTCAGGCATTGAAGCCTCTTCCTCTCCAGCCCCAACTCTCCTAGTCTGTCTCCATAGCCAAGGTGCTCCAGCCCCATGATCAACTTAATAGCCTCCCCTGGACTTGTTCCAAAGGTCAAATATAAACCTTGGGGCTTCCACAAAGTTCAGATGAAAAGACAGATATGCAGCTTTGGCAGCTTTTTCATAGGCTACATATATCAAGTCAATAGATGCCAGTGCAACATGATGATTTCCATACTCTGAAAATCCTGAAATCAATTAATTCCCATCTATGAACACATCCAAAAAGCCTACACTGTATATATTCTGATCCTTTAAAGGGCTCATATAGTTATGTTAAAAACAAAACAAAACAAACAAAAAAACCCAAAACAAAAACTAAGAATATTAAAGCTGTCCCATCACTCAGGCCTTATTTTTCAAGATTTTTGGAAAACTATTGTCTGAGTTTAAGTTCTCATGTATAGTTTAATATCCAAAGATCATTAAAGGAATTTGTCTGGTTTCTTAGACATGCCTGTGTTAGAAGCTGGGGAATTGATATATGATCATTTCTGAACAGCGTATTTGTACAGAGGTTTGAGTTAATTTCTCAGAGGCAACTAAGGTGTCACCAGAGGCTGCTACACCAACTTAATAATTTCTCCTTGCTGCTGCCAAAGCTGCAGAACTTGCTACCCCTTTCCTCCCTGCCAAGCATTTCCTCATCCACTCTTCCCAACCACGGAGCCCTTACTTCCCTCTGAGTCCTCCTGCTACTGCTGCTTAAATGATTTTTGAGTTGCTGTTACACATTAAGACAGAATAAATCAGTCTGGGCTTATTTTTTTCTGGTTTTGGTGAGGGTTTAGTGTTTCTTGGGGTTCACAGTCTAAAACTGACACTTCTAAGCCTCTGCTGCTAAACTATTCAGTAACATTCACTGATTTTCAATACTTGGTCAAGAGAGAGGTGAAGATGAAAGACAAAGGGGGGCAGAGAAGAGGTAGGAGATGAAGAACTATTCCATTGCAATGGTTAAAGAAGGCAAAAACAATTTGGAGAAAACACCAGTATTACAAATTCAGGTGTTATTTCCAACTTCAACCTCCTCTTTTTCCTCTTTCTTTAAAGCCATTTATCAACTCTTAGCTGGTACCCGGACAAGTTTGACCAACTTAATGGACAGATGTGAATAAAAAGACCAAGAATCTTTACCAGGGGCAGAAGTTGATGGAATTCTGCGGGAAACAGGATAGACAAGTAAGGCTTGTTTGCATCTGATACAAGAAAGCTGATGAGCACCTGTAATTTGCACCAAAATCAACAAGACAGCTGATCACTGAGTATTATGGCACCATCCACAGGTCTCCAGCCAGGCACTGGAATTTTAAAGAGGTGACAGGAACTTTGAACAGGTAATGAGGTGCTTCTTTTCCACCAGAGACCAATTGAACACATGGCAGAACAAGTAACTACAATGACATGTAAAGGAAAAGGTTAATTTGAGATATGCCTGGCACAGGCAACAGCAGAATAAGCACAACTAACCTCTAATTATTTCCCATTATTTTGCAAATGTCAAAGTATGGTCTTTAAAGATGCTCAGCATTTGTCAGAAACATGATTTCATTACATTTTAATCAGCTGCAGAATATTTCACTTATCAAGTGAGTTTCATGGCTGACAGGAATCAGACAAGAAAAGCTCACTTAAAACGCAGTTATGTTCTTCTGTCAAAGACAACACCACTCAGAGGAAAATCTGAGACATCAAGAGTTAATACGATTTGCTCTGAAAAAAATGAGCTGCAAATGATTTTCACACTCCAGAAGGAAATTAGTTTTCCCACTTTAAGAGGTGAACAGAAGAATACTTTGCTAATACAAAGAAGAGTACAGAGCAGCATACTTGATGAGACTTCATGGTTTACTCTACCCCTTTAGGCAAAATAAATAAAATTTTAAAAATAAATAAATAAAGATCAAGCCCCTAAACAAAGAGCCCCAAGCCACTATTTTCCACTTACTGCAAGCCTACACATTTAAAAAGTTTTAAGAAAGAGCAAATTCTGATTCATTAATGGGCAACACTAATTCCTTATTTAAGATGTCACTTAACAGTGGCTGAAAACATCCCTGGCTCCACCCTTCTTTGTGGAAAATGCATTTTTCACAGCAAGAACCTGAGCTGCACAGACTGTGACACTTAGAGCAGAAGTGAGATAGGCACAGAAAGGGTGAAGCTGAAAGAAAAATCCCTCCAGGAACAGATCCCGGCAGGTTCTCCAGTGCAGAAGTGGCAGCACAGCCCAGCCCCATTTCCCCACTCACTGTAATGATCCCCTACCACGCTCAAGGTCAGAAAACTCAACTGCTTTCAGGACTTCTTCATCAGATTTGAAGTTTCTGGGGCCAACTCGAACTGTGGAAGACTTTTCTAAACACCAATGCATGCTCTTTTTTTTTTTTTTTGAAAACTAGACAACTCAAGATTCTTTGCTGTTTTAATTAATCAAAAGAAACTCACAGCATAAAGATCTTGGAGATGTAGACAACTAATACCAAAACTAAACACAACCCTGGTTCAGTTTCTATTTACTACATTTTATGATATGCAAGGTAATTTATTAAAAACATCTCTTATCCATCTTCCCTTGAATCCCAAATCAGTCATAGCATTTAAAAAGACCGGACTCAAAAAAAGTTAAATTATTTCCCTGATGAGTCTGCCTTCATTGTTAAATTCTGTCACCGGCAATGTCTGATATAAACCAACCTAAAATCAGAGTTGTTGCTTTTAGAAACTGGACAAATGTTAAGGAAAAAAGCTAAATACTTTTTTCCTCATTTTTCAGATGTAAGACATAAATTTAAAACTGGATTTGTTCTTTCAGAGTCTAATTTAAAGAAGACATTATATTGCTGTACAGCAAATATTAAACATACAGATTGATCTCAATGTTTTAAAAGGCACTTAGCAAAGATGTATACCAATATAAGGTATTTACAAAGAAATTATTTTGGATAGAATTTCTCAGTTCTTACAGGACATCTTGCAGGAAAGGCTTAAATTCCATGTTTGTTTGTTTCAATGCAAGAAAATTAAGATTAAAGGGAGATAACAAATTAGGCTGGGAGTATGACTATAAACATGTTGTTTTGACAGAAAGCTCTGAACTTATAAATCAAGTTATTATAACACTTATATAATCTTCTCTTACATGCTAAACAAAACAGTTCACAGTGATAAAACAAACTGCACCTCTCTGGTCTGAAATGAAAGAGAAAAATGAAAAAAACCCACAAAATAATAATTAAAGTAAAAAATAATAGTCCATCTAAAAACGTAGTGCCAAATTACACAGTACCATCGATGTCAAAGAAAATACAGGCCAGAATTAACAAATCCACAACCTAAAGTGTTCCAGATCCACTTTTCTTCTTCAGTAGGGCCTTAATTCTGCAAAGCAACCCCCACCCCTGTGGATTTCCAGCAGACTGGAATACACAAGTGAGTTGGTGGTGGTGAGGGCTGGAGTAGCTGAGTGCACCTGGATGAGGCAGGAGGAAACATTCAGCACCTGAAAGGACCCAGCCATTCAAAATCTGCCCAGTCAGTCACAAAGGACACATTTTATGAGCAACTTTATTGCAGTGCAGGAGGGTGTCCTTGGGAGAACAGAAGGGCACAGCTCAGTCCTACCTACTGCCTGATCTGAGGGATACTTTTCCTAGCAGAGAAAAGAAATAAAACAGCACATTTTTATTCCCATATACAACAAAGCTGGAGCAACATTAATACTGTAAGTGCAGACTGGATATACAGAGCAAGGAAAGTCCTAAAAAGAGAAGGAAAAATATTCAAGAATTTTGTTGAAATAACCTACAAAAAGTTATAGATCAACTACTGTTTTGTACAATTATTGTAGGGTGGAAGAATCACATGTACCACAGAGAGAAACAAAACTGAAATTCCTTATAATTCCCACATTAGGGAAAGGGAATGACTCTCACTTCCCAAAATGTAGCATTATTCCAAAAAATCACACCCTCTTGTTTATGTTCCTACCACTGAACAGGAAAATACTCACTGGATTGAGACATCAGTGACTGATTCATAAAATAAAATTATTATTCTTGGCAGACATAAAAAACTATTTTAAGTTGAGGTTTGGTGTTCTCCCTCTTGATTTTATGTCTCTAAATACTGCGCTAATCTTTCCTGAATTTCCCAATACCATGCTGAACAAAGACAGAAGATTTGTGACTGCAAGTTTCAAAGCTGTCTTCATTTCTCATTCTTCTGAAGATGCACAAGCCTTCGCAACCACACAAGTAACTTGAGACACCTAGATGTAAAAATCCTTCAGCCAGTATTCTTGACCTCTGTGAACTCATAAATACAGACCCAAGCATGATCCCATCTTACAGCCAGTTCCAAGTATGAGAGTTTTTTCCCCATTTTGATGGCTTTTTCCTTGTTCCTGAATATTTACACCTAAACCCTCCCACTGTGGTTTATTTTAGTTTGGCTTGACTGTGATTTTAACATTAGAAAAACAAACTAGAAATAAATCTGGATTAAACAGAAGTGACTGCTGCCATTGCTTTTCTCTACTGGATAACCTTTGTGTGTTTTAACTTGCCTGGCTTTTCCTACAGGATGGAACAGGAATTTTGAACATGACCTTGCTGTGTATCCAGGAGTACCCAGGGTGTGCTTGTTCCTGATTCCAGATAATCTCATTTCCAGCTGGTTCTCTCTCCCATCTCCAACAGTCACTGCTCCCTCCCAGAACAGACCAGACACAGAAAAAGCACAACTATTATCTCTTCAAATTTTAGGAATTAACAATTTCAGAGATTCCAGAGTGATTTCAGCAAAAGCAATTAAGGACTTGGATAATTCTGAGTAGAAGACTACCTGAAGGAGGGTTTATCACAGAAATTATTTGGCAGCCACAGCAAGTGCTCCTGTTCCTACTACAACACCTTGGTTTTCATCAGTGTGCCCAAATGTATCACAGCCAGAGCTGGAAAGAGAAGTGAGATGTGGCAGATAAGAGCATTATTCCAAAAACATTTTTATTGCACCTCTAGAATGACAAAAGATATTTAAATTATATTTATATGTGCAAGTTTGTTACTTCAAACATGAAGTCCAACACTACTGATCAATACAGGTCACACAGCTTGTTCCAGGAAAACTAAATTAATGCAACCAAAACCAGCAAAAAGTTTGTTCAGTATCACATAAAACCAGAACCCATACAAACACCAAAATTATTCTGGAAAGAAGAAAAGTAATGGATATTTTCCTTCTGAAGACTTGATGATGCCTTGCATTCATATATTCAGTTTATATATCCTGTATCTATAAAATAGTATACATTATATTTTATACCCATATACTTTATACTCATATATTTTATATTCGTATATTTTATATTTTATACTAATATACTTTATATTTTATATTAGCTACTCTGTGAAATACTACATGTATGTATTTTAAAAAATATAAAAGTAAAAGCAAAATATTGAAGAGATAAATCTTTCATTTCAAGGACAGAACAGAACAAGGAAGAAATTCTCTAGAGTGAGGGTGATGAGGCCCTGGCACAGGTTTCCCAGAGAAGCTGTGGCTGCCCCATCCCTGGAAGTGTTCAGGGCCAGTTTGGATGGGGCTTGGAGCAACCTGGGATAGTGGAAGTGTCCCTGCCCATGGCTGAGGGGGTTGGAGTGAAATGATCTTGGAGATTCCTTCCAACCCAAACCATTCTGGGGTTCCATGGCATCCTCCTAATTATTCTGCGTAAGAGAACCACAGGCACTAAGTCCTCACAATTATAACCAGAACAAAATCCTCTTAATTTTAGGTTCAGAAACACATGCAGAAAAGACAACCTTCTGCTAAACCTGGTTAGCTGATAAAACATTAACTTACTGACCTGACAGGCACCACCCCTACGTGCCCATCCCACTTCTGTGCCAGAGGACACTGACTGGAACAGTTCAGGGTGTAAATCTTAATTTCTTTGCCACTCTCATGATAAACATGACATAGGAATCAGCCCTGAACTGGGAACAGATACACAGATCCCTGTCACCTGAGCAGTGCCTTTTCCCTCTGGGGAGGGGATGGGATGGATATCTGCAGCACACACATGCTCCTATTTGACAGGTACAGCTATATAGAACCATAAATCAGAGATCTTTTAATTCTGCCAACATGAGTCAAGACTGCTGCAATCAAACACCTGAATGGACAAAAAGCTGCTGTTTAAGTACCTGGCAATGGAATTCATTGCATGGGAATCATTTGTTAGGATCAAATTGAAAAGGCTGCTCTACTCCAAAGTATCTTTGTTGCAATTCTTCAGATTATCTTGACCAACCATCGCAACACAGCCAAGACAAAACCCCTTTGAGGTGAACACACTGAGATTTCAGGAACATGATTCCTACTATCTCCCCATGCCAGCAAGAACAGATCATTGCTGACTTGCAAACATATTAGCAGAAAAGTTGTGAGAAGAGTTTCAATCCTATTGCCCCTTATCTTCCAAAATCAGCTAAGAAGCTACAGACCACACCCAGTTCTTTCCCACTCTCCTTCCCAGAAACTAAGATGTAACAGGACTGCAGACCATTACTCACCCTGCAATCACTTATGATGAAAATGTTCCTTGCTCCAATGACCTCTACATGGATATTAAAGGAGAAAACTCAAATGGTGGGAATCCATGACCAAATACTGGCAATTAAGTGACTAATTTTGCTTCATCAAGAGGTACTGTTCAAGTGAGTAAAGTCTGGTTTTACTTTTTAGTTCTACAGCACAGCCAACTGAAGGAAAAAGTTCAGCTTTGAGTCCCAAAATGCCACTCTTCAGTTCATTACCCTCATCCCCTCTTGATGTGACCCTGCAGAGGACATCACTGAAGAGCTCAGTTGCTGTGAGCTGCTGTCCCAAGGCACAGCAGAACTGAAGCACACAATGATTTTATTCCTGTATTTACTCAGGATGAGGAGAATTAGGCCATGGAAAAAGATGCTTCTCCTTAGACATTTCCTCAGTAAAGCAAGAGACAATACTTCATTTGCAGATTCCAATTTAAATAGAAAGTACAAACCCCTAGTGCTTGCTGTTATGGATCTGAAATCACTGGCAGGAGAGACACTACTTCAGAAAGCAGTGACAGTGCTTGGGGAGAGAATTAAGCAATCTCCCTTCTGGCAAAGTAACAAACCTCGGTTATCAAATGAATAAATGAAAGACGGGAGTTTGTTTACAGATTATTTTCAATAAAATGACTCAGCAGGATTGAATACACACAGAAATGCTTTACTTAGTATCTATGCTAAGCTACATTAAATATCAGAAGAGGACAATCCTACCCTCTTTCCATAGGCCAATAAATACAGAATCACCCAGTGCTGGGCAACCACCAGTTACCTCCACACCTCAGCAAGCCCTCCATCACCTCCATACCTCAGCAAGCCCTCCATCACCTCCACACCTCAGCAAGCCCTCCATCACCTCCACACCTCAGCAAGCCCTACCATCACCTCCACACCTCAGCAAGCCCTCCATCACCTCCACCTCAGCAGCCCTCCATCACCTCCACACCTCAGCAAGCCCTCCATCACCTCCACACCTCAGCAAGCCCTCCATCACCTCCATACCTCAGCAAGCCCTCCATCACCTCCACACCTCAGCAAGCCCTCCAATCACCTCCATAACTCAGCAAGCCCTACCATCACCTCCACACCTCAGCAAGCCCTCCATCACCTCCACACCTCAGCAAGCCCTCCATCACACCTCCATACCTCAGCAAGCCCTCCATCACCTCCACACCTCAGCAAGCCCTCCATCACCTCCATAACTCAGCAAGCCCTCCATCACCTCCATAACTCAGCAAGCCCTCCATCACCTCCACACCTCAGCAAGCCCTCCATCACCTCCACACCTCAGCAAGCCCTCCATCACCTCCACACCTCAGCAAGCCCTCCATCACCTCCACACCTCAGCAAGCCCTCCATCACCTCCACACCTCAGCAAGCCCTCCATCACCTCCATACCTCAGCAAGCCCTCCATCACCTCCACACCTCAGCAAGCCCTACCATCACCTCCACACCTCAGCAACCCCTTCATCACCTCCATACCTCAGCAAGCTCTCCAATCACCTCAACACCTCAGCAAGCCCTCCATCACCTCCACACCTCAGCAAGCTCTCCAATCACCTCCATACCTCAGCAAGCCCTCCATCACCTCCACACCTCAGCAAGCCCTCCATCACCTCCACACCTCAGCAAGCCCTGTCCTTGACAACCCAGCAGGAAAAACTGGCACTGGCAGCTCTCAACATGGATTCAACAGGAGATACTGCAGGGATCTCACTGGTCTTGCATGATGATGAAATAATCACGAATGATACAATATTTCTGTAACTCTTCTAATCAAATACATTTATGTTGTCCTGTACTTAAGCTTCTTTTAATAGAATATTTACAAAGATATTTCCTTATGTCTGGCTTTTGTTTGTTGTGCTGGGTTACAGAATTCAGCAGCTTGTACAGATTTCCCTATTATATTGTTATAGTGTATATTAACCTATAAAGTCTCCAGTTATTAATAATTCCATTAACAAATCCATATCAGATCATAAATTTAGGAATACTTGTGAGGATTTTTTTTCCAGACAATTAATGAAAAGTACATACTCTTTGCTGGCACATCAACATTTTTACAAGACACGAATTTGCAACTATTCAATTTCAGCAACACTACAGCAAGTGAAGGGTTGAGACAACCTAATAAATTTCTTACAAATACAACACCAGTCACAAAAGCTCATTTCAGTACCACAGTCCTACCAATACAAGCTTCCAAAGGAGACATTGCCCAATGAATCGCATTTGCTAAAAACACAAAAACAGGTAAGAGATCTTCTTTGGTATCCAATGTTGAAGTACTGCAAGTGTTGCCAGGCTAACTGGGCAAACAAATGCACAAATTATGCACATGTCTGCAGATGTATTTTACATACAGAAAATAAATATGCACAAACACACAATGGGAGTTGTGATAAAGAAATTTCAAATATAAACTGAATAAGAAAACAATTAGGGCTATAAACTCCTGGTTAACTTTTCTGCTTAATGCATCATTTCCAACAATAAAACATTCACTTGGGTTCCAACTTCCACACTTTGCTGTTAGACTTGTTTTCCAATGCTTCTTTAAAAAGGATATTTCAAACATTTTGTTTTCCTTACTGAAGTTTTAGGTTTTTTCCAGGCAGCTCAGAATTTAATTCCAAGCTGCTTCACTGGCTCATTACCAGGTGCTACAATTGATAAGATCACACATCTCCATTACCCAGGGAATGCCAAATGCTCCCCCAGCCCTTTAAAACAATCACTTTCCTTTCTTGTAAGAATATCTCAAGCTCCATCTTCCATTCCAGTCGTCTTTGAATACGGAACAATCACCCCAGTGGGAATGCAGCAGACTCCCTGAGCTGCACAGTTCCTGTATTTTGAAGAATATTGAGCTACCACAGGCTGTGCTGTAACACTGAAAGGGAACCCCCCTTGCTTTTCCAGATTATTTTTGACCTTTAAATATATACAGGCATATCAGGAATATGATACTCTGAGCAAACCAGTCTAGTGGAAGGTGCCTCTGCCCATGGCAGGGGAGCTGGAACTGGACAGTTATTTAAGGCCCCTTCCAGCACAAACCATTCTGTGATTCTATGAACTTTTTGCCTTTACAAAGTAGTGGTTTGATGAGATTAACATTATTTTTCTTCTTTCTACAAAAACCTCACCAAAAAACCCAAAGAATTGAAGAGAAGTTTTTCATGGTTTGCAAGTCTCATAGCTCAGGAAGCTACAAAGTTATTACTAAGTTTAACAAAAGTTTAGGCAACCTTACTATTCAGAAGGAAATGGCCAATGTAGCCCATGTGGTTAGCCAACAACAGACTGTCAAATGACAGACCAGACCTTTCCTAGCTGAAGACTTTTCCCAGCTGTTTTCCCCTCAGACACCAAGGGAAAAGCACTAAATGTCACTTCTAAACTACACCTATAGAGCAAAGAAAAAAATGCAAGAGCAGGTGCTTCCCTCCAGTCACTTTGACTGAAGCTCACTGAGAACACTCACACTAACAGAATAGCTTTTCTTCCTTTCTATACACAAGAACAATTATATTTCCATGTTACATATACAATGTCTGCATCAAAGAAGTAGGATATTTTGATTTAGAGATTATTTACCTGCTTCCAACCTTCACAGCAACTTCCCTAACTCCATTTTCTATGACTATGTCCCTCTTAGTGATAACCTATCACATAAAAACTTAAAGGCCTGTTGGACTGAATGTTATCACTCTGTCAGCAAAAAGCAGAGATTTATGACATGGAGATGAAGGAGAAACAGCTCTGACCTCCTCTCTTATGCATCCAACTGTCTTGCTTATATTCAACACATGACCAGCAGGTCCCATCTGAACACACCCCCTCAATCAGCAGGGCTCACCAAAAAACAAACCCACAACATTTAACTTGGAACTGCTTCTCTCTTCCAAAAAAGATTGCAACATTTGCAATAGGCCAAAACTATTTCCCAGCATATTAAATACATTTCACAACACAGGTTAAAATTTTTAATATTTCTTTTAAACAAGACCAGGTTTTTACTGAATTTGGTTCAATTATTTTAAGCCAGTATAGATTTTCCGTGTTAGTTTGAATGGCTGAGTTCAAGAACTGATCACCCTGCAGTAACAACTCACATGGCACACACTGAATTACATCAATTAATTGTTCATAAATGACTAAACCGAGCTCTTCTGGAAGTTATTCAAGAAACTTCCTCCTCCTTGGGGTGGATAATTCACAGACCTATAGCAGAGCCACCCAACTACCCTTGGCTGTCACGTTTACACTGCTTTCACCCAGTTATTGTGTAAGGTTAAAATGGCAGGAATTCACAGGAAACACAAGAAAAAAGTTCACCAGCAAAAGTATCTAGGTCGAAGTGTAATACATTACACTGTTAATGATTTTAACAAATTTCAGAGATGTTAGTGAAAAGTCTTTGATGATCCATGATTACTTTCTAGTCTGCTGTTACAGACAGAAAGGAAACACCCCTGTATGATACCAGCACAAAGTTTCAGCACTTAGCTGGGAAAGGAGTGGTGACTGCTCAAGGATCAAGACAGCCACTTCAGCATCCCCTCGAAGCTGTAACTGAGCTTCAGAATGATTAGTCCACAAGACCTGATATTTTAAGTTTTAAACTACTTAATGAGAGGGAGGAAGCAGCCAAAAATGTCCTATTCCTATCCTGACTAAAGTAATACAGACTTACTGAGAAGAAATATGCCAGCAACAAAGTACACACTTTCTCTTCATTCACCCATCAGAATACCCTCAAATCTGGAGTGTACTGATCCAGACTAAATTATTCAATTCAGTAACACCACTTAGATTAGATTTAGATGTGGAGATGAGGCAAAAAAACAACAACACAGATTTACACAAGTACTTTCTAAAGCAAGCAAATATCTTATTCTCTGTAGCAGTCCTACAGACAGAGCCACAGAATTGGCTGCAATTAGGTCATCCCACGCTATCGCTAAGAAGATTTGACGATTTCAGATTTAAGAATGCTAAAAAAAAGTGGAACCTCTGTATGAACACAGACTCACTGAAATATTTCAAAGCCTTTTCAAAGAACAAACATTTGCTGAGATCACACCTGGTACAATGAAAGCTCAATCTGTCCCATTCAAAAGAGAACAGAGCACTTAGAAAGAAGTTATGGATAATAAAACATACACCTCAAGATCCCATTTTAAGACATTATAAAATACTTAAAAGTTTTATCAGTTTTTGCTACATGCAACCTTACACTTTACCAGAAAAACCAAGAGGCAGAATAAAGACATCAGAACTAAATGGTTCTCTCATTAATATATTACCTTTCTTGGACTGCAGATATCTCACAGCCCTTATCAAAGTAGGCCAGATCCGTCTCATTTCCCTAAGGTTAAGCCGGTGAACAGTACACAAAGTAATCATCGACTAAGGCATGGCCACCATTCAATGACAAATATAGCTCAAGCTATTTCTCATCTGTCCTATTTTTTGGGGAGGCTGTGATGAAGCTTTTTCTAGAAATCATCACAACTGGAAGCTGTGAAGATCCTGGTGCCTTTGTCCTCTTATGCAACCCCTGGTGCTCCCCTTCTCCCCCCAGCAGGAATAACAAGAGATTACAAGGCTGCTCTCCAGATTTTGGGGCAGAGGGGATGGACAAGCAATCTTCCCTGAAGTCATGTTCTGAGAACAGAGGCGACCAGATGAAGAGGTGGGATCATTTTTCATTCATTTCAGTTGCTGGAATGGGGGGCGGGGGGGGGGGAAATCAATACCTTTTATCATGGCCCAATGCAGCAGTCCCCAGCCCTGCTGGGGCATCCTCTGGGACAGGAGTAGGGGGGAGAAATTGATACCTCAATACTAAGCAGCCTGAACAGCAGATGGCAAAAGCTTGCTTTTGCTTTCAGAAGATTCTTTCTCCCTACTTTTAAAAGTTACTTTCTGGAAGGTACCTTCATCCTGACCCTCACAGCAGTCCAAGGAGATGAATCCCAATTTCCTCTAATACTTCTGTTATCCAATTTATGACACACAGATCTGGCACTGTTGTTACCCCCTTCACGGTAAACAAGTTTTACTAGAAGCAAAGGACACTCTGTATTAGCTTTGTTTCCAGCTACCGTTACTCATTGTTTACTAAATATTATTCCCTTGTGAGCTGACAGGTTCTGTACTTCGTGAAACCAGGGTGTGGTGTTCCACTTCTCCCATTTCTAAGTCGATTCTACTCTATGTGGTATAATGTGCCAATGTGTGGCAAGGACTAGTTTAGCACGAATATTTCTGAACGGTGCCGAAAGCAGGCAAAACAAAGTGTTAAATGCTTCTTCGTGTGCCCTCCTAATTACCACACAATAAAAACTGTAAATAAATTTAATGTTTTTCTCAAACAACTAATCAGCAGCTATGCCTATCGAATCCTTAGCTCAGATACGTTTGCCCTGTACTTCTGAAGTAACTGGCTGTCCGTGATCCAAGATCACAGTGACGCAATATTTCACTGCCAGTTTCTCTTCCAAAAAAGAAAGTACATTGAAATGAAAGCAAGCACGAGGAAGGTTATGCTTACAACCAGCAACATTCAACTTTTTACAGTTGCTTTCCATCTAAGGAAGATTTGATTCTTTAGCTACTAACAGAATTTCGACCTTAATCCCTGTACAATCACATCCACAACTCCAATATAGAAGTAACGTTCAGATGATAATACGGTAAATATTAAAGTCTTGGGATGCAAATTAGGATTATCACGTGAATGACTTTCCCAAGTCCATCTAACTATGTTAAGCCTCAATTTCAAGTCCAACCGTCTCACTGTAATAAATTCATGCTCTGTGGCTACTTATTGTCTCAGTTTGGGGGTGGATAATAGCGGTGGCAAATTCAGAGATATCAAGTAAAAACATGTGAGTCTTCCGCTCCCTACGATCAGGATCAGACTTTAAAACTACTTCTTCTAAAATGTGAGTGAAAGCAGAATCACCCTCGCAGCGGCTTCAAACATACAAAGATCACAAACAAAGCCATCAGATCCTCACATCAGTGCAAGTACAAACCAAACAGCTCAAGCGCTCTTTTCATTTCAAATCATTCTTAAAGGCAGAGAGAGAAAAAAAAGAACCACAAAACCCGAAGCATCCCAGCTGTCAGGTGAAGCAGCTCCTGCGGAGGGGCAGCTCCGCACTGCAAGCGCATGACCAGAATATTTATTTTCTAGCTTGGCTTTGCGAGGAAAAAACCATAGAACCACAGGTGGTAAAATGTTAAATAAAGAGGGAGAGAGAAACGCATACATACATACACACACACACACACACTTAGATATAAATAAAAGGACGGAGTACCTTTAGCCCAGCACATGGGGAATGGGCTGCAGCCGCTTTTCTCCATGCAGCCCGCACCTGCCCGCCTCGGGGGCTGCTGCCCGGCCACCTCCAGCAGCCACATACACAGAGCGCGCTCGATGCCGGCCAGCTCCGGCACACAATGTCCCGATTCAGCGCTCCGGGCTCCTGCGGGGGGAGGCTGGAGCCGCCTGGACGTGCCGGATCCCGGGAAGAGGAGGGAGCCCCGGCCCTCCCCGGGGCGGTGCGCCTTCACCTGGCTGCGGGGGGAGCGCTGTCCCCCGGCCCGCCCGGGGCTCCAGCGCGCTCCGCTGCGGGGAAGCCGCGCCGCTGCCTCATCTCCCCCCGCCCCGGAGCATCATCCACCTCCTCGTCCTCCTCCTCCTCCCCGGGAGCGGTGCCGAGGCGGAGTGAGCCCTGCGGAGGAGGGCGGGCAGAGGCGGGAGGCGATTACCCGGCTCCCATTAATATGCTAATCCCCGTCTGCTGCCCGCGCCCGGCCGTCTCCGGTTCACCCTCTGCGCAAAGACAGAGCGCTGGAAATGCCGCCCGGCGCGGCTGCGGACCGGCCTCGCTTCGCCGCCGCTGATGTTCCTGCTCCCGGCTGCCCCGCACCGCCCCTTCCCTGCCGCACCCGCGTTTTGCCATCGCTTTTACACATTTGCTGTGTCCCTTTACCGACACAAGCGCCAGGCATCCTAAAAGCAAAACTTCGCTCTAAGCGCATGGGAACTTCCCTATAAGCGCCGGAGAACTTCCCCCAACTTCAGCAGGAATTGGGGTCACACGCTCCATCAGCACTTGCCTCACTCCACGAGGTTACGGATGGAAGAAGCCTGGCAGTGCTGCTTGGCCCTAAAGAATGAATATCGCAGCCCACGCCAGTCCTTAGTGCCACATCCAGCCCCCTCTAAACCCGGGGCTTCTTAATTGACTTCTCATCAGAAGGCAAAGGTCACTTCAAACATTCACCCCAGATGGGATGGTGAACGGTCTTTGTCTCTTCTTAACTTTGTAGCACCTAACACCAAAACTGCTTATAAACAGTTTTGTTTTTAAATGGTGAATATAAATACTGCAAAAGCCGATGTTAATAATAATCACACAACCAGGCAGAATGTGTGTATGGAAATAAAGCAAATATCCATTTTACAGCAAAGTATTTCACAAAAATTATAAACAACTGTTTCAGCTAGAACACGTATTAAAATCAACAGGAACAAGATTCCCACTTATCATTACAGGTCTTTATATATTCCACGGTTATCTCTTCTCACTCCCAGCCCTTAGCAGTAAGGCGTGAGGCTTATCCAAGACTAGAACCAAAAGGGAATTAATCTAAAGCCAGCAGCCTTCAACTTAACCTATCTATCTGCCTACTTGTAGCAGCATGCACTCCTTACAGCATATGTTTAATTACCATTCTTTACTGCCATCTCATTTCTCAATATACTGACTGGCCTTGCAGAATTAGTGGTGTATGTCAAAATTCTTGATTAAAAAAAAAAAAAAGAAGAAAGGAAGCAGCAACTGCATTTAACTATTGTCTGCTTCTCTATTTAAACGAGAAAAAATATTCCGTGGTAAAAAAAAAAGAGAGAGAGAGATTAGGCCACAACCAGGCCCATCAGATGTTCTGCATCACTGCTCAGGCACAAAGCTCTTTCTGGGGCTGAAGAAAGCCAAAGGGAACTGAAGACATGCCTGGGTGCCTTCCTCCCCCCACCACAAAGTTTTCCAAGCCCCTCAGTGCTACACAGACAGACAAACACTTCTGGTGACAAGGTCGATTATATTTACCTTCAATAATAAAGCAAAACCTGCTACAGTAAATATTTAAACCCCCAATTATTGTAGTTGTGTGGGTACAGAAGGGGCACAGACAGGCTCTGTGCCTCTCTGGTTCATGCTGCAGCTGGCAGGGCAGGAAATCTGCTTTTACACATCCAGCTCTGCCATGGGCTTCCTCAGTGACCTTGAGCAAGTCAGACTTGTTTCCTTCGAAAAAGGAAACTGCAAATACTTCTTCAGTTTTCCTTAAATTGATTTGATCTGTGCTCTAGGGTGTACAAAATATTTTTTAAAGTGTGTTTCTTCCATAAAAAGAAAATGTTTTCCAGAAAAGCAGATTAAAAAAGATCTAGAAGTAAAAAGGGGAAGGTCTAAATTAAATTTTATTTATTAAAAAAAACCCTTTAAATATCAACTGGTAAGTGCATTACCAAGGACAGTTTTAATAAACAGAATGTGTGGACTCTGTATTCTTTACACTTTTAACAGATGAGGCTAATACAGATTATCAATCCAAGTGTCAAGAGATACCGCCTGCTCATATAATACCAGTATTATATTCATTCTTCTCAAGGACATACCTTCATGGTTTTGTATTAGACTACAAAAATGAAGGGAAAACTAAGTACTTCATAACATGAGAATATTTTAAATTCAATTGTAGAAGCTGTCCAACATTTTACACCCTGAATATGTATTTTTCACTTAAACCCAGTGCTTCCCTGATACTTTTTAAAAAATACTTAATATCTCTTTGTTATTATAAGGAGTACACAGTGGACATATGCTCATTCTCTTCTTTCAAATAACATGATAATATTTCTCTGCACAAAAGGAAGAAAAAAAAGGCCAAAAGCATAAAATTTATGTTCTGGAAATGTTCAGAAACCCCAAAATTCCAAGTTGGAGGGAGGAAGGCAGACAGGGATGAAGTAGCAGCAGACAAGGCACAAAGTAAAGAAAAAAAAACCAAACTTGAGAAGTCAAATACATCTCCAGTATACAGAGTATATTGAATATTTACAACATTTTATAAATACTGCTCATCAAGTAGCTATCTGAGCAGCATTTATGTAAAGTAATCTGTTTTAAGTAATGCCAATCAGATTATACCATTTACTGAGGTAAGAAACATCTGTCAGAAATTAGGGCTGTGGAACAGGAGCGTTGGTTCTTGTTGTGCAAGATGCATTTGCTGACACACACTGATAGTATGTGTGTAGTAGTCTCTGTGTAAGCAATGATGATAACAGTTACCAAAGAAAAGCCTAAAAAAAGTATTTATTACAAAAAGAAAAATTCTTAAGTTTTTACTAAGAATTTGTAGAAGCACTGGCCATTTTCCTTAGCACACATTCTAACCAGAAAAAAAGCTCAGACTACCCCAATAACAACAGACAGGCCAAGGTCAGCTAAGAAATGGCATTCTGCCCCAAGGAAATTCAAGTTAAGACTTTTCTGCTATGACTATGATTTTGGTTGCTCAATTTCAGACTGCTTTTAAAGACTACTGATTATCAGCATCAGCTTTTGGAAAGCAAGAGGGGAGGAAAAAAGTCAAATGCTTTTTTTTAAATTGTATCAAGGTATTAAGTTTTTAATTTCTTTTTTTTGTGGTGCTGAGCCTGTCTCTTATTGATGCCACCTTCAAAAATCAAAAAACTCTGGGGAACAAAGGGTTAAACAGCAGGGGGTTTGTTTTTTACAATTGTGAGACATATAAAAGGTTGTCTGTTTTTTTCCACTCAAGCTGATCCAAACAAAAACAAAGATCAGGCCCATCAGACAAACTAGCAAACCTTGGCTTTCTCCATGGTCAAGTCCAGAGCTGGAGATCCTGGGGGCGTTCCAGAGATCTCATCAGCACAGAACTGACCCTAGTTTCTCCCTCAGTAAATGGCATCATTAGGAACTCTCTGCTATTCAACTAATTTTTTTCACAACAGTTAGTCTCTCTCTTCAAATTTTGATCAAACTGGCTGGCAAGTTGGAACATTGTTAGGAAGGGGACCAGGACAGATCCAAACATGTCCAAGTTCCACTGGGCTGAAAAATCAAACTGAACTAGGATTTGGAAACTGTGAAGAAAACAGACAGATTGGTACTGGGGTAGTGATGGAGAACAGAACAGAAATTTCAGTTCCTTTTCAGCAACACCTCAGCCACCAGATGAACAGAACAGGAACAGAGATCTGCAGGGGAGAAAAGAGCAGCCCATTCACTTGTTAGAACAAAAATGAAGAGCTACAGCCCAGAGCACAGCCATGACATCAGCATCACGGCTGGAGGCACCTCTGCTCTGGAGACAGGATGAGAGAGTGGGCAATGTTCAGCCTGGAGAAGGCCCCAGGGAGACCTTGGAGCCCCTTCCAGTGCCTGCAGAGGGACTTCTGACAAGGGCACATGGTGATAAGACAAGGAGGAATGGCTTTGAACTGAAAGAATATGTGTTCAAATTAAGTATTAGGAAGATATTCTTCACTATGAGGATGGTGAGACACATCCAGAGAAATCCTGGATGCCCCATCCCTCTAAGTGTTCAAGGCCAGGTTGGGTGGAGCTTTGAGCACTCTGGTCTGGTATAAGGTGACTGTGTCCATAAAAGAGGGGTGGGAACAAGATGATCTTGAAGGTCCCTTCCAACCTAACCCGTCCTGTGATGATGATGGTGATGCTTATTATTATTTTGGATTCAATAATTCATAGTCACAGCCACTTCATGGGCTACTGTTTATCATTCTAGTAATTACTAGAAGCTGAAGAACAAAGGCAATGTTTTGAAGGAGATCTGCATATTCCTGTAGGAGATGGAGGAAGAGTTCCTTGCATTCATCTAGCTGATAAAGAAAGATTTCAAACCAAGTTTACCCTCAGAACAAGTGCAGGATTCTTTTGGTAAAGCCACAAATGCTTTCTGCCATGACAAGTGCAGCCCATAAAGCTGAGGGTACCTGATGAATGTTCTAAAAATTAAAATATGTTTATTGATTAAGTGACAATCTTCTGCATCTGAATTAATTTGCTTTTCCATGTTGGTATCTGGAATTCCCCAAACGTGCTGTCCAGACACTGTAACTGCACCATAATCTTCCTTCATCTTCATTCCCTCAAGTGAGTTCTTTGTGTGAGTTTTTTCCAAATATTCTAATAATTCTTTGGGTGCATGCATTATTTAAAAGTGGAAAATAGTATCCTACCCTAAGTGTCCTCTTAGCTAAAGTCAAACAAACATCATCTCTGTTCACAGGAACTACTGAAAAATGGTGCATTGTAATTATAACAAATCCAAAATGACAACTCCTGACCTCTGCCTTACTCTAAACTCAGGTTTGCTAAGGCTGTTTTGGAAATCTGCCTTGGATTACCTGGTCTCTAAGTCTATCATCCTTGCCCCCAAGCAGCCCTTTCTGCTCCACCCACACCTCCTCTAGATCAGTTTCCTCCTGAACACCCTTTGCCAAAGGGCAGAGAAGAGAACAGGGTGATGAGCTCCAGGACCTCCAAGGGTCTCTGCAGACTGAGAAGCTCTGGCATCATTATCCTGCCACCAGAGATGGTCTTTCTTATTTAACTCTGAGCATTCTGACAGGCAGAACTGAAAGAAAAATGATATTTTACTTTAAGTGTCAAAATCCAAGCCTGGTTTTTCAACAGAAATGATTCAGCACAACAGAGAAGCAGCATCACCTCTGTAAATTCATTTTAGACTTTGCAATATGAGCAAACTCTAATTCCATGCTCCAGACTACATTAGGCCATTTTTCTCCTGAAGAAGAAAGATAAAGAGCACTTAGATAACTCATTCTAGAATATAAACTGCTGAGGATCTCTGCTTAAGACATTCTTCTGGCAAAAAGTCAGTCCAATACTGAATTTCTGGTTATATTTCTCCATTTGGTGAGCTTTATAGTAGGATAATCTTGGGTATTCCCAAAAAGTTCAGAGTTTTAAAACAACACTTTTGACCTTCTGAACCATGGTCACCTGTTTAGCCTTAGGATCATTTGAGCTACATTTTAAAATAGTAGTTGACAGAATTCACTGGTTTTCTTTTCAAATCTTAACCTATTGGTAGTAGTGAGGTGGGGAGCAAGACAAATCAGGGTATTGGGAGAGAGCAGGAGGAATTTAATGTTAATGTGGTTTCCCACACCTCCCCTTCCCAAGGGATCCTGTGATGCTGTGCAGCAGAGCAGGCAGCAGTGCAGCCTCCCAGCCTGTGCTGTCAAGACAACAGGTGTTAAAAGGGACACTAAGTTAACTTTAATTTTATTATTCCATAAATAAAGACTAGCCATTTTTTAAACCCATATGGGTTGCATTAGTTTTCAGGCATGAAAGTTGTAGCAGATTTCCCTGTGGGTGGACTAAGCTGCTCATCTTCTCCCACTTCCTTCCATTTACTTTTTGAAGACTACTGTAGAGAAGGATAAAGTCAATGCCATGAAAGATGAAAAAGGTTTAAAATTACTCCTTCCTTAGGACACTGCTTCAAAAATCTCTGTTTCTTCTTGTTCTAGGCTATTTACAAAAAAAATCCACCCAACAAAACCATTTCTATCCTCAGGCCATCTTTGAGAAGTTCATTCACTATTCCATTGTTTAAAGCTAAAATCTGCTTCATGGACACCTGGAGAGAAGAGGTGAAAAAATAGAGAAAAAGTGAATCCTACACATGCTATTCCTTATAGAATTTGGTCTGTGACAGATTCACTGTGCTTATCAGTTTGCACTGCATATCTTCAGCCTCCAGTGTGGGGTGACTGGAGAAGGAGTCCAGAAGTAATCTAAATGGTCACCAGAACCTTCCTGGACCTTACAAAACTTCCCTTTTTTAGCAAAAACATTCCATTTACGAGGTAAACACAGTAGAAGGTATCTGAAGGGGATGGACCCCAGCCCTTTGAGCTGTTTAAAGGAATTGCATTCTGTAAGGATTACTTTTCTTCAGTGGAGGGGATCCAGGAGTGGATCAGTTGACCTTACAGATTCTTAAAATCCACCTTTATCAATTCAAGGGTAACCTAGAAATAATTAGCCACAGTTTCTAAGAGGGATATAGGAAAATGAAGTTGCTTCTGGGTCAGCAAATCTCCTCAGTGTCTCATTTTATCTGCTGCTTTCTTCTCTCATCTATCTAAGAAGCAATTAAACAAAAGAAAGTAAGAAAGCTGTGCAGCCACACAGGGTCGGGTATTTACCAGAAATGGTGTCACCTGGACGTGTCTTCCTTGTCCCGTTTCTCCTCCAGATGCCAAATACAAAGCTAAAACAACAGCTCATCAAAACCCTTTTAATTGCAAACATCATTTTAGGAAGAAGTTGAACCTGACTCCCAGTGTTACATAAACCACAGATATAACACCAGTAACTCCTCAGACTCCCAAGCTATTAAATGCAATTACAAACTGAATAAAACAGTAATCCATGACCTCAAAATAATGCAGTATTTTTCCATTTATGTATGAAAACACACAGGGGGAACAGTTCATATTGTATTTCTTAGTGAAGGATGAGCATAGCATAAATCCCTTATATATTAACAAACTCTTATAGGCTGAAGCAAAGAGCTATTTAAGTTTAAAATTCCAGAGTCACAGAATAAATCAACAAGCTAATGCTGCTCCCTTCAAGTCTAAGAAAGCAGAAAATTAAAAATTAATCTTTAATTCTTACAGAACATCTTTTTAAAGTTTTATAACACAAATATTAATGCTTCTCTATTACCAAGGAAATTCAGTGCCTAAGATATCAAGCAAAGAAAAGCATATTTTAAAAAATAAGAAAATATCGTTAAATAGGCACAAATCCCCCTGCCTCTCTGTAATTAGCAAAATTTGGATTGAAACATTTTAAAAAAGTGTTTGAGGCTTTGTTTACAAGAACCTCCAGTACAGGCCAGGTGTAGCTGAGCCTCTAAGACACAGAAAATTCAACTCCTATTCACTTTATCAATCCCTTTTCCTATTTTGTACCAAGAAGGGATATTCACTTTTCAGGAACTTTCAGCTCCATTGCTGCTCCATGGGACCAGCAATAAACTTCCAAGGAACAGCTCCTCAGGCAGTCATTTTATGCTGCTATAGGGAATCAAAGGTCATCCTCAGCTAACACAAAATCTTATTCAACACAAAATCCACCATCTTAAATAGCCTCATTTGCTCCTCCAATTACACAAGACTACACAGTTCTGCTGAACAAGTTCTGTTTACCTAGGAAAATGCCTGCAGAGTGGTGTCAAAGAGCTCAGAAACACAAGAACTTGTTGCTTCATTTTAAGAAAGGCTTCCAGGAGCTCAGCACCAAAAGCAGCTCAAGTTAGTGGAGGTAACCAGCTGTTACAGGATGGAGCAGCATTCAGTGTGTCAAAGGCAGCACATATCCCCTCTCTGCATCCTTTCATAGCTGGAAATTGATGAGCAGACCAATGCAACCACTGCTCTGTGGCTCCAAACTCAGCTGAGCTTTAAGTGTAGTAAGCTTTACCCAGGGACTTGACAACCTCAGCACAAAATGCTTTGATGAAGCTGGAAACAGATGTGCAAGAATGCTGATATAAAAATGAAAATAGGCAAGGCCAAGATGTACAAAACCAACTGATACAGCTGGGAAAGATGTTTGGGCACAGCCCTTCTTCAGATCTGAAGAAAGATGTTAAATAAGTATCCTATGTCTTCAGATGATAAACAAAAGATCAAAAAGCCAAAAAAACTCCTTTCTGATGGCAGCCTGAATGACCTACTTTACCAAACATCACAGGGCCAGCACTGTCAGCATGTAACAGCATCTGACAGGGCCAAGAGCTCATCTCTTGCACAGTTCTGAGCTGCAGAGCACAGCTTCCAAAAAACCTCTGGTACTGCTCTCCACAATCCCATTTGATGCATTTCAAGACTCAGCACTCAAGCTTTTAAATGAACATGAGTCCAGAACAAAGAATTATCAGTGCCTGCATAAACAGAGGAAGAATATAAACCTTGTCCTGCCACACAGACACGAACAAGAAATGGCATAAACTTAAACTGGGAGTAGGAAAGTTCAAGGGCCCTGAAATAAATGCCTAATAAGAATTTTTATATTGCAGAAGAAGATGTGAAACTGTCATCTTAATAGGTTAAATATCTTCAAGGAACGACGTAAGTCAGGTCTGCCTTGGGGTAGGACAGAATTCCTTCACCCTCAAGTTTTGAAGTCATTAGACAAAGCCTGATCACTGTCCTTAAAACTTCTACTTAATACTCTACTTTTAGAAGCTCTATATAAAAATCTCAGTAATTATGTTTCTAATGTTTCCAGAAGCTCAGTGGTAGTCACTACCTCTAACACTTCACTGAATCATAATCACTTCACTCCCTCACCCTTCTCTATTGCAAAGCCTCAAGTTTCAATAATACCTTTTACTCCACCTCTTGGAGGGCATGTAGATGACCAGGGAACAGTCAGCAGGAACTTCAGTGCTAATCAATACATTTTTTTACTGGGACTAAAAGCCTTAGTAGCAGTCTAACCTTTCCTCAGTACCATAAAATACCCTGAGTTGGAAGGCACCCACAAGAATCATCAAGTCCAACTCCTGGCCCAGCACAGGAACCCAGACAATCCCACCATGTGCCGGAGAGAGTTGTCCAAACACTCCTGGACTGTCAGGAGTGGTGCTGTGACCATTTCCCTGGGGAATCTGCTCCAGTCCCCAACCACCCTCTGGGTGAAGAACCTTTTCCTAATATCCAACCTAAACCTCCTCTGACACAGTTTCAAGCCATTCCCTCAGGTCCTGGTCACCACAGAGAAGTGACCTGTAGTGGAGATCAGAGATACTAGTTCAGCTGCTCTTCAAATCCATGAAAATTGGCTCCACTAAGACATCTGAAGACAATGTGAATCACAACATGAAGTCTATTAATCCTAGAAATACAGTTCCAGTATTTCTCTGTATTAAGCCTTTAACAAAAAGAGTTATCACAGATAATTCTCCTCAACTGTCTTGGAAAAAAAAAAAATCAAACCATGTGAAACCATTCCAGTAAGTCATCTGAATGGACAATAACTAGAAACTTCAAAGATCATCTTAAAGGAATAATTAGTGCACAAAGATATAATCTGAAAACATCGTTGTGCCAGAGTTAAACAATGTAAGAATTTCTTAAGAAGTTTCCAATCTATCTCAAATGTAATTCCAGCCCACTAATGGAAGCACAGGCACTTAACAGCCCTCTTCTGTTATCCTGATCCTTCCTCATAGTAAAGTCCTGAGGAAAAATGTACTTGCTACAAGAACAGACTTTGTTGTTGTTAAGTCTGACCCTTCCATATGAACACCTGAAGAACATCAGCTTTATACCTGACAAAAGAAGTTTTGCAGTTTTTCATCTTCAAATTAGTGGTCCCTAGGGAAAAGACCTGCAAGCTATCATATCTTAAATATGTTCGAATTTTAAATATTAAATTTAATATTTTCTCCTGAAAATAAAAAAGGGAAGGGGGATGGGGAAGCCATAGGTATCAATTTTTCTTCTTACTTCCTTTTCCCAGTTTTCACCACACAAAGCCAGCACAAACAAGCTACAAGCTAAGGGCATAAGGAGAAGGTTCAAACTATACATTAAGAATGTAAAAATAAACTAAAGGAAAGATCATATAATCCTTCATTTATGGTCATTTTAGGCGTAACTTACAACAAAACAGTTGATTAAAGTTCACCATGCAATGTTTTTCCTCTTGGTTCACTGTAGTCAGTGATGTTTCTCTTCAAACAAGCTCGTGTGTATTTTGGGAGAAGATCCCAAGCCACTCCCAGCCCAGGTCTTGCAGAACAAAACACACACTAAAAACTAACATTTTGTATAAGCCAACTACACAAGATCCAGCTTGATATTGAGATTCTTTCAGTCACACTGTTATCCCCACCCTTCCTTTACTCCATAGCTGTTGCTGTGAAGACCCTGGGTAGTAACACACTCCAACACTACAGCAAGGGGTTACAGAAATTCACAGAAGCTGCACTTTCTGTGGAACAGTTGTATAAAAACAGTGAATGCATCATGAGCATCAGCAGAACAGACTAAAGAACATGTATTTAGGAACTATGATTATTGGACTCTTCAGTTTCATCTTCTCCTTAAGTAATTCTGCACCAGAACAAGACAGTTTGAGTGACTGTCACTGAAGGTTTTGTGCTGTAAAGGAGCAGCAGAAGCTCATTCCCAAAATTCTGATGCCCTGATTATAGCACACTGCTCTCCATGTGCCAGGCTGGCTCTGTTCTTGGATTTGTTTTTTCTCCTGCAAAAGAAGATAGATGAATTCTCCAATCACTCTTAGCAGATACACATCCTCTACCTTGCCTATACAAAAACTTTTACAAACAAAAAAAACCTGCTATGACAAAAGTAAAAAATAATCCTGAAACCCCTAGCCAGTTATCAAAATCCCTTTAAAATGTGCAACCCCCCAATGTCCCATTTTTGTAACTTTGAAAGAGTCCAGACAAAATTTTAATTCAGCTCTCCAAGTGCATCATTAGAATAACCTTTGCCAACATCCCTCCAGCTGTCTGCACAACCACCAGCAGCCAGTTTGTCAGCAAGAACACCCATGTGGCTGTACAGAGTGCAAAGAACTTTCCTCACTTAGGGAATGCCTCAGTTGAATATGAACTGCCAGGTCCTCCATATCCACCTGCACTTAATGGCACAGGACCCACAAGGAACCATTTTTGCTCTGTATTCCTTTGACACCAAAACAGGTAAACATCTTCTCAAAGTACATAAGCATCCTGTTCCAAGCAAAACATTACTACAAGTTATTTATTTTTTGACAGCATGTAGTACAGAGCTCAAAGTTCTGCTGCAATTCCTCTGATACTGTACCAACACAAATCTGTAGTTCAGTTTCACTAGTTTCTGTCCAAGGTGTCCCTTCAACCCCATAAAAAAAAAAAAATAAACCCCTAAGAATTGTCAAGGTTTTCTTTTTTTATATTTTGTCCAAAAGCTCTGTAACTTGCCTTTTTTTTTTTTTTTTTTTAAGAAGAATGCCAACTGTTAGTGAGTTTAAAATAAAGCACTGAATGATCCCCACTCCTTGCACCTTTAACTACACAAAACAAATTCACAAATTAACCACCTCTCAGATGGAAGATTGACAAATCTCTCCCTGGTAACCTGGCTGAGCACTGTCACCAGGTGCACACATGACACTGAGACTCAAGTTTCTTGTCCATCCTCAGTGAGAAAATAAATATAATCTTATTATTTCTAAAATAAACTTTCCGAACTAGGAATAAAATCACATACACTATCTAAAAGAATGAAGAGTATGTGCAGCTGACTTCATTCAAAGCTGAACTGCATAACTGTAATTCAGAATATTTCAGGTTATCCAAGGTGAAGCAGCCACACCTTTTTCTGCCACTTGCAAAAGAACAATTTTCCCTAGGAAAAGTATCCTTGTCCCTCCAAACAGCGTAATTCCTAAAGATATCTTTTGAAATATGAATTTCTAAGGAAGCAGATAAAAATTTCCTATTTGTTCTAAATGAGAAATTAATTAAAACAAAGAAAAATATCTTAGATACTATACATTCAAGTGGTACATTTGCATACGATGCACCCTTGATTGCTGGAATTCTTCCACTTTGAGATGGCTGCCCAGGAATAAGGCAAGAACAATCTTCACAGCAGTGTGGGTGTCTCCAAAACCATTGGAGCCAGAACTACAGGAAATGATAAGGGAATGTGCTGTACTGCTGATTTGTTTATTTTAAAGTGTCAGACTTTACTGATCCAGCTTGTTAAAATTCATAGGGACATGGGACAGAGGACCTGAAGGACCTTTCATGTAATCAAATCTTACTCCCTGCCTCCTTATGCAATCATGTCATAAGCCCATTAAGTGCCAAATATCAAATTTCACTTTCTTTAAGCATAAAATCAGTCTAGAGCAGGTACTAGTGGTGCCACATCATTCCCAATAAAACTGGCTTATGTCCTGATTTTTTTTTTTTTAAATACATACTCTCAATTCTCTATATTGAAACTTCTTTTCTTCTACCCCCTCTCCTTCTTTTTCCTCTATCCCTATACACAATCCCAAAAAAAACCAATGTTGTGCAGCCAGGGCAAGTTTCTTAACTATAAATCATTTCACAGACTGCCCTGGCAAATGGGGGAGGTTGCTGACAGCTGGAAGAAAGCAAATGGAACTTAAAGAGGGGAGGGTCTGGATGACTAAGGCTGGTCACCCTTACCTCCATCACTGACAAAGTGATGGAAGTGACAACACTGGAAGCCATTTCTAAACAAATGAGGACAATAAGGTGATTAGAAATAGTCAGCAAGGATTTATGAAAGGGAAAACATGCCTGATCAACCTAATGAACTTCTTTGATTAAAATACAAGCTTGGCAGATGAAGAGTTGTCATTTCTCTTAACTTCAGCAAGACTTTCAACACTGTCTCCCATGACAGCACCATAACAGACAAACTGATGAAGTTATGGACTGAAAGAATGGACAGAGAGATGGCCTGGAAACTGTCTGGACTGTCAGGCTCAAATTTCTAAAGGAAAAAAACTACAATTTAGCTAACTTGCAGTTTCTTGAGGTGTTTAATATATCTCATCACCTCAGTATTACTACACAGGTCAGCCTCACTAATAAAAATGTTTTTCATCCCCAATCTTGCTGTTGCTCTTGCCCTGTGGGCAATTAGCCATAAAATACAGATGGGAATGCAGGGAAGAGGGCAGTGTCAAAAGCACAGCCAGAATAAGCCAAGAAAGTTTCACTGGAAAGGTTGGCAAATACACAGATTTCATGTCAAGGTCTAGGCTGTCACCTCCCCAAGCCTTTAACACAAAAACATGAGACACTAGACACTGACAGTTTACAAAGGATAAATACATTGCTTTTCCTAATATCAGAGGCATATAACGATGGGAAAATGCAATTTATGAGGTACAGATGACTAACCTTTTAAAAGAGAATTCTAAAATATGAAGATTTAATGCACAAATAACAAGAGAAACTTCTTCCAAGTGACATTTAAGCTTTGTCAGCAATAACCTCATCCAGCAGTAACAGCAGTATAGTGATAGGGAATTTGGAAATCTAGCAATAACACCTGCCTTGCTGATAGGGAAAAGAATTCAAGCTACAGGCCATATCTGCATCAAAAGAAAAGTCCTCTCACATTTTCAGAGCTGTACAGGGCATGCAAGCAGCATGCACTATTCTAACTCAACAGCACTAATATTTCATAAACTTGTTTTCAGTTCCATACTCATTACACAAATAAAATAATTTCAAATCTATGAAAACTAAGTTTTCTGTTGCTTAAACCCCAGAATTTTTAGTAACATTTTCAAAGGTTCCTAGAAAAAAAAAAATCCTGATTTTTGAACGGATTACTGAAAGTACAGCTTTTAGAGAAGTACAGGTTTCCTTGTGCAATCCCTTCAGCACCATGCTAGGGATTCTAAAATGAGAGGAACTGTTCAGTCTTAGTGCAGCTTGTATTTAATTCTTACTTAATACTGAAGTGACAAATCAAAAAGCCACTATTTTGTACTTTTTTTTTATTCTGCCTACACAGTTGGTTACCTTTTCCCCCCCTTTAAGCAGGGATATTAACAACAGCTCTCTGCTCATGCTACTGAGTTTATTCTCAGCTGCATGAATAATCGTTGCATAATTTATTACCCTCTGTAATACATGTGAACATTTATTTTAAGAATTCTGCATAACCTCAATTCTGTCAATTCTTGCCTACTGCAACTCTGGCAATACCTCAACTGATTTTTAATTTTCTGTCTTTTAACATCGTAGGAAGAACCCAACTCTTTGGGGCTTCTGAAATTCTGGTTGCTGTATTGAGGTTCATCACACAGGCAGGTGTAGGTTTAGGGTAAGGAGGATCTTTTGCACAGCACAACATTAAAACCCCATCTCCTACCCAGTGAGTAAGAGGAAGGGGAAGCAGGAGGTTGTTCCAAGGCTGTGGAAAGTGCCAGGAGATGAATCTGATTTCCTTAAGTGGATCATGAGCAGGCCCTGTGTAAGCAGCAAGGCCAAACACACCAAAAGACTGAATGAGGACATGCCTTTAATTCAGAAACATCTTTAGGTTGAGCTGAAATTGTGTAACTTTTTTTTTTTCCTAAATGAGGACGTGGAAGTAAAAATAGTTACAAAACCATTTAATATTTCAAGATAACAATGACAGTGTGCAAACAGTGCTTACTTAAATTGTACATTATACAGCAAAAAGTGAAGACAAACCCATCAGACTTAAAATAAGCTGCATATCTGAAATAAGACCTAAGCAAAAGATGTGTATTTCCTATTAATTTTTCAATACTTTATGTTAGGAAAGATTTTATTTGACTCACCAGATATTATCTGGAGGAGACATCGAGAACAAACAACTGTACCTGAGATTCAATTTTGGCATAATGTTTTATTGAATTTTAAACCAAAAATCCAGTATATGTTTGTTTCTTGTATTTGTCTTTATTTTCCTCTAGTTGTTTGATACAGTTTCTTGCTTCCTTAATATTTCTTCATTCTGGTAATGAAGACATACTTGCACTGCAGGATCAGGAACAAAGGACCAGCTCTTAGGAAAAGTCCCCTACATCACACAGATGCTAGAGCTGTTTTAAATTCAGAACGAGACAAAATCCAGGAGGGATTGCTTTTAATCCCAACAGTGTCAACAGAGAAAGTTTAACTGCATTTACCAGAGGAAACCAGTCTTTCATGCCCTCAGGCATGCTGTGAACACACTTAGGTTGCAAGAGAACTTCATTTATAGACAGAACTGTGTTCTCTACCCACCTTCAAAATTATAATATTTTAGCAAATTGTTCTCCAAACCCATCCTGGTTGATATTCCAAAAATTCTCTATGCTCATCTCCATAGCCTCAATTGCAAGGCAGTAAAAACCCAAGCTACCCATGAACTTTAAGCAGTGATACAGATTAATTCAGAATAACTCTCCTGAGTAATGATTTAACTAACAACCTCATCAACTAATGCATTCTCCTGCACAGAAACAATCCTTCCTTACAAGATTTCACTATGAAATAAGTGTTCTGGATGACCTTGATATACCACTGCCTATATCAAATTTAGGTATAATCCAACCTCAAACAAGACATAACAATAAAGACACCACCTGAAGAGGTCTCCTTACTGCAAAATCTTTAAACACTGCAAAAGCCTCCCCAACATATTATGATGAAAATTTAGAGCACTAAAACCAGGTGGCAAAAGTGAGAACATTTCTAGTGACATCTATTGTGCACTGCTGAAAGTGGCACTCAGGAGAAAAAAGTTCTTTAAAACTCTAAATAAGAAAATACCATTATTTATTACAAAGATGAGTTTTGATGATTTCAACTTCCCATCCGAATACAGAACCTCATCTTTATTCAACTATATTATATCTTTTATCCAGGCTGCTTTTCTGATTTATCACATTTCTTTTGA
The DNA here is from genome assembly GCF_022539315.1 of Serinus canaria. Classification (NCBI taxonomy): domain Eukaryota; kingdom Metazoa; phylum Chordata; class Aves; order Passeriformes; family Fringillidae; genus Serinus; species Serinus canaria. Next base: position 147,608,438 of record NC_066315.1, read on the forward strand.
ATTTTAATCACTCTTTTTGTGCTGGTATTATTGGCAGATAAAGACAAACCAAGTCCATTTTCATTGTCATTAAAAATACTGTAATACCACAGGACAATACAGACCTCTGTGAGACTCCAGCCTTCCCTTCTGACAACATTTTTGGCATATTTTCAAAACAAGTTTCCTTAGTTCCCTTACCAGGAGGTGCTGCCACATCTCTGCCACAGGTAAGCCATGGTGTGTAGTTTTTATATCCTCTCTGAAGTCCTCTTGCCATGCCATGGGAAAAGCTCCTTTATAAATCCTGGGAAAACTTCTGTCCTCTATCAGTACTTGCAAGACACAGTCTTGGAGTACAATTAGGACACTCCCACACACAGACTCAAATTGAAAAGAATAATCTCATTGTGACTCACATTCACACCAGCCAAACTTTTCAAGTCCCAAATATAAACTCAGAAAAAGTTTCATCACACATCCTTGTCCTTGAAGCTGCAGAAAAAAACCTAACAACAACCCTTATTTTCCTGTCAGCCTGACCTAAACACCAGGTATTTATTTTTCCAATATTTTCCATAAATGCCTGCTTAACAACCACTCTCAGCATTCAAAATAATTTTAAAGACATCATCCTTAAAAGACTTCCACATTTAAACTTCTCTTCACTGCTTCAAGAATACATGACTTTTTTGCAGAGGAGCTGCTCTGAAGTTCTCACAGAAAAGACTACAACATACCAGCTATCAAGCTTTTAACTGAAATTGCCATTTGATTCCAACAGGAAAGAGCAGCTACCTTCACAGCAGGTGTTAATATCAGCAAGAACAAATGAAAGAATAAATACACAACCAAAATCACTACGGCAGAGGGCAAGGATAAAAGGCAGCAGGCCTAACAGCAGATATCCAATCCCTTCATCAATCAGGAGTAAAAGTGCACTTCAGTCAGGATTCCAGAATTCACATTGCAACAGGGAATAGATGGATAAATTCTACCTACTATGGATCGGGAGACAGCCTCACTCTGAGCTCTGCTCATCCTCACTCTCAACTCCAGCCCACAGCACAAATGAATGCATCAATTTTAAAACTTTGTTAAAGGCCAAATGTAACAAACAATAAAAAAAATGCTACTTAAAAAATTAGACCAGCAGGGTTGGGTTTTTTTGGTGGGGTCCATGTTTTTTGGGGTTTTGTTGTCTCTTTTTAGGTTTAGGGGTTTTGGTTTTTTTAAATTTTTAAACACCAGTGATAGAAGAGTCCATTAGAGCAGCTCAGCCACAAGTCACCTGTGACTCCAGCCAAGTGAACACTGTGTCACCTTCCCCACTATGACCTGGGGAGATTCCTTCCACCCATAACCCCCCACCAAGCCCATTTCCCTGCACTCTGCCCCTTTGAACCACGACTAAAACCATTTGCTGCTGCTCCTAATCTGCTCCCCTGCCAGCTGTATCCCACGTTCTGCTGAGTTGCTTTAAGCATTAGCTATCTCACACACATATTTAACAACTGCCTATAAATACACCTCAGTTACCTCCTCCCCTTGTCAAAATACACCATTAAATGGAAAAAAATCTGTACCTCAACAGGTTGTGTTTTGACCTCAGATCCCCACATGACTAAGAGCCATGACAATGCCAGTAAGAACCAATATTCTGATTATATAAAAGCATGACTGTATCGTAAGCAAGCCCTTAAAAGCTGCCTGCTGTCACATCAAGACATAACTGAAAAAAGAGAACTTACCTGCTGGCAATGGAAGTCTTGAAATATCTGTAACAATAAAGAAATACATTTAGAAACAGAAGAAAAAATAGCTCTACAACTGCAGCGACCTCACAATTTTTCAGCAAGGCCATACTTGTTTAATAAAGCACATTATCTGAAGCAATTTGCTGGCTGCTATGAATGCCACATGCAAATCAAAAGCATTTTCCTTGTCTCACCCTGTTCATTAACAGGATTATGCTTTGCTCACCTAACTGAAGGACAAAGATTATACTGAAGGCAATGAGTGTAATTACTGCAGCAGAATACAGGTCACTACACACAAATGAAGTGTTACGTACAAAATTCAGCATCACCTACAGAACTTCAGAGCTCAGAGTGTCAGGGATAGTCTTTGCAAATGAAGAGGACTCTATAAAATGTTTTCTTTATTCTTAAATCTTCAGAGAAGAAGTAGTCAAGCTTGCAAGCAGATAAGCATAGAACACAAGAAATAATACTAAAAGAAAGGACACTGATTTTTGTCACCAACACACATTAGGCACAATTGCTGAACATTTTCATAGTAAATGCTAAGGCTGTCTTGAGCTGCAAACAATGACCACTGTCTCAGAGTCTAAACAGAAAATATAAAAAATATGAACTAGAAAAATAGCCATTATATTAAACTGTAAGTCCTTATATTGTTCCTGCCTGCTTTTCTATTGTCATCTCAGTACACATCATCATGACTGGGACCTGAGGTGCCCATCAGAGTTCAGAAGAGAAACAAGAACCCACAAAGCTAGAAAGAAAGAATTATGCAAGTCTGCCATGACATGGATTGGGGACACACATCACAGGGCATCATAGGGTTAATGAAAATAAATAAATACTGAAATAAATACTACTGGAGGGGGGAATGAGAAAGGGCAATCAGTAAAATAAACAAGAGAAAAACTGAACTGAACCTAACAAAAAGGTCTGCACAGTTATTTGGTTACAGGAAACAGCAAAGCTGAATAATAAATTGTCACACTGGATACAAAATCCACATGGCAACTGAACTTTACCACAGGTGTAGCAGCTGAAACAGATGCAGAGATTATAGGGGCAGATGGTCACTGCTCTGCTACCTATTAGAAGAAATAATGAGGCTTAATAAATTTATTAGCCCTGCTTTCACCAACAGATTGTTACAGTTCATGTCTGTGGCCAGAAAACATGATGAAACTTCAAAAACAAAGAGAATTACAGCCAAAATTTTAAAGCAGCCCACAAAAAATTTTAAAAATTCACTGCACTACTCTGAGGAGATGATGAAACAGCAACACAGAAAGTTGAAATGCACTTAAAGCAGGAAATCAAAGGCAAACAGGACACCACAAAAAACCCAGAGAAAATACTGAATGCCTTAGTCTGGTAGAATTTATATAATTATCAATTTATACAATTTTTATAAAGACAGTAAATTGCATTTAAAAGATGCTCATCATGCTGTCTGCTTAGGATCAAAACCATCTTACATGTAAGCTATGCCTTGAGACAGGTGATGCAGCCAAGGAGACACAGAAACTGCAGGAAGCAAAAAACCCAACAGCTCCTGCACAGAATCCAAATCAGCACATATGGAATGGAGTTTTCATCCATCAGAAAGAGACTTGCAGTGATAATTAATTTGGAAAGTTACATGAAGATAAATGTTGCATCATTTTTTGTTTGTGTATGTTTAATTGTTTCCATGCTCTTCTTTTTATGAAGTCACAGAGAAATTCCTGTTTGCCACTAGGCTATACAATACAACTGCAGCCACATGAGTAAAGCATTTAAAACTGTGGATTAGGAAATACCATTTTTGATTTTAATTTATCTACAGTGACAGAAACATATGTTTCAATTTCAGTTTTAATTAACAATTATTGAAATATTTAAGTTACTACAAACACTTTAAAGTGCATTAAAATCTTTTAATTTTTGTGTATTTGGGATGTTTTATCACAGCATTTATTACTTTTGAAGCAGACTCTTTGGTTAAATGTGCCTACACAACAGATGTCAGGAAAATAATGACAAACATAACCCCAAGAAAAATATGTTATTACTGTTATTATATACACACAGGCAGAAAACAATCACTTACATCTCAGAATTTAAACAGGGAAAAGCTCTGCAGCTAAGACACACACAGAGATTTTTAACTTCAAGAAGACCTGATCATATCTCAGTGTTTGTCCCTAACACCTGAGCCGCTGTTTCCGCTGTCACCTCTCCTGCCAGCGCTCACACAGATCCTGTTACTGCACCAGGACCTTCCCAAATGGGGCACTCAAATATAGCAGCAGTGCTGATGGTGTCAGTCCAACACTGTGAAGATTTCTTACTTCCATGTTCCACTGCAAATTAGTCCCACAAGTGCATTAACTGAAGAGATGCTGCACCCCTGGGACAAGTTTACTGAACAGCTTCCTGCAACTGCACCTTCTTCTATTACAATGTAGTGCAAGAGACTGATTTTTACCATTAATTGACATACATTAGATCTAAAAACAAACTGGACAGAAGAAATTGAAGCCTGAAGGTTGGTTCAGTATACTCAAAAGTGCATATGTGCACTTAGCAGGTTACTTCTATGGCATTACTCAATTATTGCCATTAAGCACAAAGTCCTCTACAGGCTGATGTATTTTAATTTTAGCAAACACCAGCCACTGCAGAAATGTCAATTCATAAATGAAATAAATATTTCACAATTCCAAAGATAACAGTAACAATTCCACTCCTTTGTGTATCCAGACACCACAACAATAAGTGAAATGCTCATTACCTTCAGGTGTTCCTCTAAGTCTGGAGTCACTTTAGGAACTTTCTTATCATTGAGTTTGCCCCATCTCTCCAGCTCACTCTCGTATTTTCTGGCTTGAAACCTCTTAGCTTTATTTGCAAAAACGGTTTTTCATTTAAAATCTAACACTGAAAAAAGATGAGTGGATTCTGGCCACACTTTACAAACTTCCTCCACAGAGAGGTAAACTGAGAGTTTACCTCAGGCAGCCACTCATTTCAGGTAGCTTTTACAAACTTGCCTCCCCTGCTGTGTAAAACTTCCCCCTTTCTGAAGCACACTACAGCAATTCAACCTCTAGAGAGGAGAAATTCAACCAGTGCTGAGTTTTGAAGAGGAAAAAACCCAAACTTAGGGTTTTAATCTGGTTTGTGACTAAAATGAGAGGCTTGAGAGCATTTTGGAGAGCTGTCCTGTTGGGAAGGATTCCCTCACATCAGCGAGGCCTGGACTGACTTTTCTCCTACAACTCAGTTTCCGAGTGCTTGGAGTGCTGTCACACAAACCACATTTACAGCAGCTGTACAACAGGAACCAATCTTACTTTTTTATCTGCTCCAAAGTAGTTCTTCAAAGTGAAATCTAAAATGAATCATATTTCAAGTGCTGCTGCTCCTACTGATCCTTTCAAGGGATCACTCGTGTTCTGCATTTATATTCTTCAGTATCTCCCTGTGCTACTTGGCAGGGAGCAAACTGCCAGTTTGAACAGGCAGAAAGAAAAATTACTTTCACATTATATTCTTTATCATATCCAAACTTGTACATACTTTGTAAAAGCTAATCAGTTCTCAGAGAAAACTGATTTTATCCCATGTAGATATTGGGAGGATGGAGCAGATGGCCTCAAGAGCTCCTTTCCAAGCAAGGTTCCTGTAATATTGGATATAGATGATTGTAGCAGATCAAGAACAAGCTGAAATTACATTAGGGGTGCTACAAAATAAGAAAGATCCTCTGCCAAAGAAAACTTGCCAAGTAAACCAGTTATGAATTCTCCAAAGAACAGAAAGGACAGTATTTTAAAGAAAAAATACTATTATTGCTTCTATATGCACTTAGATGGCTTTGGGCACTACAGTCCCCAAATAGGCTTTGTGGATCCCAGCACCAATAGTTTTTTCTGATTTATGGATGCCTTGAGGACCAGATCTCTCTACCACTGTTTTTGCTTTTATAAAACTGCATTTTACATTGCAGAGTTTTAATGAATGTTTTCTTGAAAATGGAGCTGCAATTTAAAATCTTCCTTCCAAGAGTAACATCTAATCATCAAAACCAGGAATGTTTTGTGAGCTTCCTATTCCTGCCTCAAGGTAAAACCAGAATATGGCTCAGTGCACAACTCCAGAGGCTCAGACTCTGCCCCATCTGCAGCACTGATCTCTTTCCAGAGCTGTGGTAAGCAGCAGACCACAAGAAATTTAATCCTGTTCTCCTGCAGCAGGAGCTGGCTGACTCCAGCCTAACAGCATTCCCTTGAAATTAATTCAGATATTCAATTCACAAACCAATCTCTCTTTCCAGGGAAAAGTGGAGGCTCGCAGCACACAAGGAACCACAGACCACAGTCTCCAAGAAGCCAAGCAGCACATGTCACTGGACAACAATCCTTGCAACTAGATGAGGAATATCACAGACTCAACACAAAATGCCATTTTCCTATTTAGTCACAGTACCAAAACAATTTAGGAATACAGATGCATATTCAGCTTTTAGCCTTTGTGTGGCTGCTCCTGAAGGATGTTGTCTTAGAGGCTGGATCCAACCACCTGGAAGTCTCCTTTCCTGTATTCTCTGGCAGGTTTAAAAGGATGTTCCTCTGCTCTTCCATGAAACTGAGATCTCATAATCTATGTAAAAATATTTTTCTTTTTTTTAAACAGCAAATAAGTAAACACAAAACACAAGTAAACTTTAAAAAGAAAGAGCTTTGTAAAATTACATTTGTTGAGAAACTCAAGGATTTATCCATCTAATCTACTGAACAAAGACCTTGAAGACACAATGAATTCATCCTGATAGCACACCTATTAAGGAAAAGCTATTAAAATTTTTCCAGTATGATTAAAAGATTGTATAAACCACCAGTTGCATTATTTCACCTATGTATTTTTTTTCTCCTTCATGATTAAAAGTGCATCTCATTTGTAACCTACATCTAACCTACTTCTAATTTAGCAATGTGCAGGGCTGAATGCTAACAACCTTTTATTATATCATTTCACATTAAGGCAGCTTTTTAGGGCAATTTTCAATGCAACCCAATAAAATCCTTTCATTTACTAGCCATGTAGAATGACAGAAGTACCTCACTGTAAAGGACCATTTTTCCTAAACATTTTATTATATTTGCAAGTCCTTAAGTGCTCCAACTGTTTTGGCTTTCAGTAGCAGCCCCGTTTTGCAAACACCAATAGCTGACACAGTATTCAAATGTCAATCCTAACAGCACTAAAACCACCATTTGCTTACTGAGATTAGAGTTTTTTCCCCTTATTGACATATTTATTGCATTTGCCTTAAGCACAGCAGCAGCTGAATATCCAGCTTAGCTGCAAATCTTCATCTGTTACCCTGGGGAGAGATGGAGGGGGCACAGTTATAGGACAGACACCTCCATCCACTAAACCTGGCAGCAGTTCCTTTGTGCTTCAGAGATCAGAAGAAATTCAGCATTCAAAACCACACATCTTGTGTTTACAGCCCTACTTCACAGGAGATCCACGTTGCACTGGAGTCCCTTATTATCTTGGTTTAAATCTTTGCTTCAGCTGTGAGTACCAGCAGTAATGATTTAATGCTCTCATTTCTGTCTGCTGAAAAGGTTAACGAGCAAGCAGCCGACAATGAACCGCTGTGACACCCTGCAACGTGCACAGCCTGTGCTGTGCTTTTGAGAAGTTCTCTTTAAGCACTCACTAGTTCCAAGGCAAGCTGCTGCCTCTGAAACACAAAAGCCACACAAAATTTATCAAGGAAAAACGAGAGAACACACTGAAACACTGAACAGAACATGAAGGGTTTTCTCAAATTAAGTGTTTGGTTGATAAAACAAGTACAAGGCAATCTATGGTGTGATGATCACCACATCTGAAACAACTTAAGTGCCTTTAAATATGCAAAAGCTTTGTGGTGCTGCACCAGTACAAGCACCAGATGATTCATCCCACACCTCAGGAACACCTTCAGTTCATATCTGCTTCCATAATTTCTCCATTTGTTGTCAGTTTACTGTCACATTCCTCTAACTACCCCCCTCTTCTGTATGTACCTGCTTTCCTCTTCCTATTTGAAAATAGGAATTGGGTCTCCTTAGCTTACAGCATCTACACCAAAAAAATCATTAAACAGTTTCAAATCTCAATTTCCCCTCTCCTACTTCTCCAAAATCACTCTGTTCATGCTTCTTAAATACAAGAAACTGAAAAAATACAAACCCTGATTAAGACCATCAGAATAATCCACCTGTGTTTTCCTGCATCTCAGCTGAACTCTGCCCTGAACTCTGTATGCACCTTGACACTTCAAATTCATTTACACCACATCACTGAGCATGACCACTGAGTTATCTATGCAGCCACCAGGAGCCAAATTTTCAACCAGGCACACTGAACAGTGGGATATTAACTGAAAAGGTTCTGGTGGAAGTTACATTTAAGGAGATTAAGAAGAGCTAGAGAAATCACTCAGTCATTACTCAGGGCAGGTGGGATCAATCTCATTACATACTGAGTTACAGAACATGCAGTATCTAAGCAACTCAGATAAAGAATTTAGTCTCAGTATCTACACAAGTACTATATGCACCTTTTGCCTATGGGGAAGAGACATTTGGGTAGAGAAGTTTCCCAATAATTGGTTTTATTCAGCATCACAAAATGGGTAAGTGAACTCTGCAAGTCTGCAGGTCATATTAAGCTCTTATGGGTCAGCAAAAGTCATATCAACGGGGGAAAAAACCAAGCATCTCACAAAATTAAGCAAGTTGCTAAGACAGCAGCTGCACTTCAACACAGGGTTGTGATGTAATGCATCTGGGAAAAAATTTCTGAGCAATACCTCCTTAACCAAGTAACACTTGTACTTTCTCCAGTTCCAACTGCGGGAGGAAGGCTGAGTCACTGTTTTCTCTGAAATCATCAGCTCCAACTGGAGTAGCTGGCCAAAGGCAATAAAACATTGTGTCTCATTAGAAAGGGTACTGAAAACATGGCATCTAAACCTATTACTGTGCAAAACAAAAAAGCATCAACATGCTGTGTCCAGTTCTGGTCTCTGCACCAGAAGGAGGCAGAGATGTCTAGAGCTGGGCAGCTGAAGTGATTGAGGGATGGAGCAGCTGCCAAGGAAGGCCAGATTACCAAATCTGGGCCCCCCTCAGCAGGGAGGACATAGGGCTCAGCATGAACATGATCACAGAACAACTGGAGGGGGTATGCAAAGAAGAGAGGGGAAAAAAATAGAAAAACCCAAATCAATGCAGAACCACAATTCAACAAATTCTGCCAGTCTGAGCATTAGGGAGCATTTGAGGAAATTACTGGAGATTAGGTTCAAACCAGTAAGAGTGCCCTCCCCACAGCAGGCACTCAGCTCCCTGCAATTCCTGCAAGAGAGAAGGATGCAGAGAGGTGCCACCAGCCAGTGGGCCAGGCATACAAACTCTGTGTAAATAACATTTTCTGCTGCTCTTGAGGGTCAGTGCTGGGCTGGGCAGTCCTTGGTCTTATTTAGCAGCATCTCCTCTATCAGCAACACCATGGCCAGTGATTGTCTCCCTGTGCTGGGCACTGGGGAGTCCACACCTCAAATCCTGTGCTCAGATTTGGGCCTCTCATGACAAGACAGACACTGAGGGGCTGGAGCATGTCCAGAGAAGGGAATGGAGCTGGAGCACAAGTCTGACAATGAGCAGCTGAGGGAGCTGTGGGGCTCAGCCTGGAGTAAAGGAGGCTCAGAGGGGACCTTCTCTCTCTACAACTCCCAGACAGAAGGTTGGAGGCAGGTGGGGGTGAGTCTCTTTCCCAGTACAAACAGTAGGACAAGGGGAAACGGCCTCAAGTTGTGTCAGGGGAGGTTTAGCCTGGTCAGGAAAAACTCTTTCACAGAAAAAGCAGTGAAACGCTGGAAGAGGCTGCTGGGGACAGGGTTGAGTGGTGGCCTTGGCATTGCTGGGTTAACAGCTGGAACTACCCATTTTAAAGGTCTCTTCACACTAAAATGATTTTGTGATTCTCATGGTCTTCAACTCCCTGTCATAGCTCTGTGAAGTCAGGAGCTTAAACATCACCTCTAAGGACACCTACTCAATCAAAAATACTGAATATTCTTATCATTTAATGGTTTATCACAAAAGGAGATGTGTTTAAACGAGCCCAGGAAACTTTAAAAGCATTTAAGATGTTTAAGGAGGAACATGTGTGTGCTGGCAGTAGTTCAGATTTATCAAGAACATCTCCAGTGCTATGATCTGCAATCACATAATCCTGATGGAAATATTGTGACATTTTATGAACATAACAATTCAGGCCCTCAGGCAGGCTTAGGGAAAGCTGTAGACATGTATTCTATACGTGTGTAGCTACCCCCTATTTGTACTACAGAGCACTCGCTCTTCCAAGTGATACCTTTAGTGGATGTTTTTCTTTCAAGAAACATTGTCTTGACATTGCTTTCTATGATTGAAGCTCCCTTGTCATTTTCCGTGAAGGACTTGTGACACACAGTGTGCCACCACAAGTAACCCACGTCTTCAAAAGGTGACAGGATTGTGTAGTTCCTGCACTGAAATACAAATTAGCTCTACATGTCAGTGAAGGCTGGTTTGTGCTTTGGTTTGACAGGAACTTAGCACAGAGGTGTTCCAGAATGTAAAATAAATGTGTTTCCAGGTACAGAAATGAGCTGTGCCAAGGGCACAACCAGAAGGGGAGAGAATGAGGAGGAATTACTTCAGGCAAAGTATTTAAAAGTTCAAAACAGAGCTGCATATCCCAGACCACAATGTAAACTTTTTTCTTAGAGGGGGGTCAAGTGGGAGTTCTGTTTTGGTTATAAAATGGTAACTAGTTAGAAGACTTTAGAGTAACAGATTAATGATGCAACAAAAAAAAACAAAAAAAAACCACCCAAAGCTTCTTTTTTAGAATATAAGAACAGTATTTTGCAAGTTTTGGGTGGTTTTTTTTGTTAAAACACAAATTCTTAGAAAGTTGGGCGAGTCACTTCCTTTCATGTTTCACCACTGTAAAATTATGCTGTTTCCATGGTTCTGGCCCACACATGGATTCCATTGTTACAGCAGTTTTTCAGGAGCTGGAAATAAAGTTTTACATTTTTCTTATTTGAAGTTACAGATGGGTGAAAGAAGGTTGAAGATAATCAACGCAGGCAGCACAGAGTGGGGACAAAATATTTAAGAGTTTTCCAGTAAAGAAGACACACAAAATAGTTTGTCAGACTTTTATCAGCTTTGCACACACATTGTTCTTAAGTAAAACAAAAAAACACACCAAAACAACAACAAAAAAACAACCAAAACCAAACAAACAAAACAAAAACAACAACAAAAATAAAAACCCAAAGAATCACAAAAAAAGGGGGGGGTTAACACTTCCAATGCTTCTTAGATACTGACATAATGCCTAAGAAATAACATGTTTTATTGCTCACAATGGGATTACTCCAAAGTGTTCACAGCGAGTTTGACAGCAGCTGTCCAAGTTTTGCTCTATACACAAACCTGTCTCAAGAAATAAGATTAAATTCATTTGTAATGAGAATACCAGGGTTTTCTTAGCCTAATTGTGACACCCTGGATGAAGAAAGAATTTGCTTCAGCTGGAGCTTGTTCTGAAAGTGAAGCACAACATCCCTTCACACCAAGTAGGCATTTACAGCCAGAGCTACAGAGGCTGAAATCAGTTCTACAGTGAAAACAAGAGAGTTTTGGATCTTAACCATATATAAGAAATAAGAGAATTAAGGACACTAACTGTGATAGAAAAAGTCCAATAAATTCACCACCATATGCATGGGAACAACTCCCTTAATGCCATCTGGGTGTTTCCACAAGTCTTAGACATCCTCCCAGGGACACATGTAACCCCACTTTCAAATACTGTAGTGTTTGGAGACACAACATGCTGCCAAGTGTCATTCTGCTGGGGGGGGAACGACAACGAAGACACCAATTCAAGAATTATTGACAAATAATTTACTTGACCTAGACCTTGATCTAGGTCAAGTAAATTATTTGTCAAACACCAGAGCACACACAAGGCAATGAGAATTAGCAAGGAGATAAAACCAAATGCTTTTTCTGTCATTTTACAAGAATACACAGTTCTTCATAAACCAAAAAGACAGAGAGCCTACCTCAGAGGGTAAACAGGAGTTGAGGGTCAACAGAAGACAATAAATCAGGAAAGAGCAGAAGAGACATTACAGAGCAATATATTATGTATTCATCTAAACTGACAAAATTCTCTTTTCTTAATATGTTGTATGTTAGCAGTAGTTGTGTTAGGCCGGTTCCCTCCTCACACCACAACATTGATGCACTAAAAGAAATAGAGAAAAAACTTTCCCATGGCTTCTCTTTTGCTTTCTCTGTCCCCTTTTATAAAGTTTTCCAGATGGAAAATAGAGAATTAATTAAGACAGCAAAAAACAATGACAAGTGAGGCCGGGAGGAATTAAAAAAAAAAAGAAACAGGAAAAAGAAAAATACAAAATACACACATACATCAGGACAAAGAAACTCAAAGAGATGAGTGACAACACTAAATTCTGAAGGTAAAGAGGGGGCAGTGGGGGACAAGAGTGCAGACAGAAGAACTGCAGCACACAACATGGGACAGGCTTTCTTCTCCCAATTGGTTCTGTCATGTCGCCGTCGGAGAGCGGCTCAGAGACAGCGGCACTGGTGTAACGGGAAACCCCAACAGTTCTGCTCTGCAAGGACCTGATCAAAAGGGGACCCAGTTGGTTTGACAGAGCACAAGACACCTGCAGCTCCCATTTCCCATTGGCTGCACCTTCCCAGGTCGGCCATTACTCATCTGGGCAAAGGCAACAAGGCAAAGAGTTTGTTTCCAACTCCTCACGGCGCGAAGTCAAGCGTGTATGATTAATGGATTCTCATTTCCACAAACCCACTGAAAAATTTCAGCTTGGCATCATTAAGATTCTATCAGCCCTGAATTGCAATTTAAGATAGCATTTTCCCCCTTAATCTGCTGCTCTATTTAATCAATTTAATGCACAGTAAAAACTTAATTTGACAAAATTGAAAGCATTATTTCTCCCTGCCTCTGGCATGAAACAGATTAAGACCACCAGAAATACTTGCAGAAAGATCCAAGATTCATTACATATTGGGTGGCAGATAAATATTAGATATGCTATAAACTCCAAGTCTAAAAGCTGTGGATTTTAGTTAATGCTGCAATTACTCCCCAGCAGCTAACCCGAGTCACGCTTCCTACACAAGGCATGACTGTGATTTTTGAAGTCAGATCTCCTAAAATACTACTTTGTACCATGCTGACAAACTCCAGACAGCAGGGCAGAAGGAAAAATGCCAGCAACGACAAATTCTCCTGTGTAGGCTTCTGGCCAAACCCAGGCTGGATAAAGGCACAGGTTAGAACAGAACATGTTCTAGGTCCAGGATGAAATACCAGTTTATACCCCTACCCAAATTCAATTTCATCTACTTAGATTATCCACAGGAGGTATAAAGACAGTGACAGAAGGCTGCCACATAAATGTGTTTGGAGGTCTCAACAGACAGTCTGAATCTCCAAAATAACCCAGGTTACAGGAGACACATCCACAGTTCAGTCCCAGAGCTGGAGGTACCCAAATGGTCCCAGGGTGGGAGCTGATTCTCCAAGAAGCAGCTGCTCTCATCCCATGGCCAGGGCTAGAGCACCATGGCACATGGTACTGTGAAAGGAACACTTCTGCCTTCAGGGCTGTCAAACCAATTTTCCTCATAAATAACTAACAAGCCAATTTTATGGGCAGTGGCAGGGAGAGGAATCCTGACGGCGTGCTGCTCACAAAGCACGCTCATTACTTTCTTAGCTAAGAATCACTAAGTCCCTTAGAAACTCTGACTTGCCCTGTAAGTATTTAAGTAGAGTATTACAAGTTTATTTAAAATGGATTTTAAAGCTATGATTTTGTACCTAGACATGACTTCTTAGAAAAATCAAATACAAAATGCATCTACTGTTAAAACAGTCTGAAATATATTATTCCTGCTGATGTTAAGAAACAGTGCTGCTTCACTTGAAAAGTACAAATATTTCAGTAACAGCTTTTCCCATTTATGTCAAGGGATTACATAGTGTATAGCTGTACAATTACATCTTACTTCAACTTGCTTTGTTGATATATAAAATGTAATACTTATGGTGAATACCTACCCTGCTGATGTGTAACAATTCCTTATCAGCAAACCAAGCTAGCTGGAGCATAAAGGAAATCATGATGCAGTCCTTTAAGAATAAAGAGAAAAGAGCCACAAATACCCTAATTATATAAGGGTATTTGGTACAGTCCTGTGTAGGCTGGACTCAGTGAACAAATATTTTCTGCACAAAGGTAAGAATTCAAGACTACAAAGAAGTGTACAGTATAAATGTGGCTTTTGCCTCAGCAATGAGTGCTGGGAGGCAGAAAAACGTAAATCTTTTGTACCACAATATAATCCATAAGAAAGGACAGCAAGAGTAATAAAGCCTAAACCAAAAGAAGTATTGTTAAGCTTTTAAAATTCTTCACTGATACTGCAGTTTATTCCTTGCCCCACCATTTCACAAGAATGAAAATACATCAGTTCACCTCTTTAGTTATTTCAAACAAGGATATATTATCTGAGACTTATTCTCTAAAAAGCTTTTCCATTTCTGATCATTCATTGGGCATTGAAACAGGGAAGATGAGCAAAAAGAAACCTATCCAGCTTTCTCTGCTTCTGATCCAACTTGGACAGAGTCAGATGCCACTGAATTCCACCAGAGTAAGAACAAAGAACTGAACTTGGTCACAATGATGATCCAGAGCAGACCTGACAGTTGTTTCATGCACTTCTAACCTCAGTAACAGGAAGAAGGTGAACATTTTTTTAATTACTCTATAATCTACTTTTCACTTTATCATGTATGAAGTGTCAGGTACCCCAGTACACTAAATTATTTAGCATACATTGTAACTGTATCTTCTGCCTCTCATAATGTGCAGAATAAGTATGCAGTGATTATTTAAAATTTTACATTAAAATACTGAAAAGAACATTTAGTTCATCAAGGTCTCCAGTTCCCCAGTCTTCCCTCTCCAAATTGCTCCTGAACGTATTGTAAGACTCACCCTGTGAGTTCAAGCTTGAGGCACAAATAAGAAAATGGTCCAAATTAAAAACCTTATCCAAATTTCCAGTAATTATTAAAGAGACTCATTTTCAATCCCTTCAAGATCTAATCAGGTTCAGAATGGACATGAACCTAAATTTGCTTGAATACATTAAAATAATTCTGCCACAAAGTCAGGCAGGTACTGCACAAGGATGCCTGTATTTCAGGAACTTCTGAACACATCTTTTTCACTATATGAAGAAAGAGATCAAATTAGAGAACTGCAGTGTGTACTTACACCAGTGTCAGCTCTAGTACAGTTAATATTTACCTCCTCATCCTGCAAACTAAGCATTTGTGACAGTACAAAGGAATTTTAGGCTGCATATAGCAAACAACTTGTCACAGAATTGAAGCTGGAATAAGTTGTATTTGTCTGCTGCAGCCCCACAGAAGAAGAAATGCACAAGTTCTTAGTAACAGGACACTGAAAGCTCAGAACAAACCACAGGAAGCACAAAGGACCAAAAAGAATTTTTTCACCAAAGTAACAGGGATGTAAACTCTGCTGCCACCTCAATGCAATCTAACTAAATCCATTTATCTCCCTTTTCCCCAATTCCTGAATCACAGAGTAACAAAAGTCATGAGGCCCAAAGGAAACCTATGTAGTGTGTCTCCATAGCCAAGAGAAAAACCACAGAAATCCTCTAGAAGAATTTGGGGTAAACTGGGTAACTCTGACCTCCTCAGGTCCCTGGAGCAGATCTGGCTGGATTAGATCTGTCAGATGCCTAAAGCATTCCCCAGTAGCCCAGCAAGGCTGGAATCACAGTGGTTTGGGCTGGAAGGGACCTTTAAAGGTCACCTAAATTCCAACCTGTCCACCACAGACACTTTCCCCTAGACCAGATTGCTCCAAGCCCCCTCCAACATGGCCTTGAACACTTCCAGGGATAGGGCAGCCACAGCTTCTCTGAGCAACCTCAGCCAGTGCCTCACCACTAACACAATTAAAATATTATTAAGAAACACCAAACTTATATTTGAGAAACTTTTCCAAGTAGCTTAAGAAAGCATTATTTACCACACACCCTTATAGTCAACACCATGGCAGTGTTCAGAACACCCCTGAGCAAGAAGGCAGCACCAGCATCACTGTGGCCCCTTTATCCAAAGCCAGCACAGTTCTGAAATTCACCTGACCCCCCAGCCCCCTCCTTCACAGTGCTCTGCAAGGTTCAATGTTCCAAATGTCCCAGGTCTGGGGGACATCCAAGGGGAACTCACAGAATCATCTAAGCTGGAAAAGACCTCTGCAACTGATGATCAGTCTGAAATGTATTTATTCCTGCTGTCATCAGGAAAAGAACAGAGGTCTTTTCCTGCCTAAATGATTCCATGATCCTGGGTGTGAATGCTGCTGTTGCCAGCAGCAGCTCCTTCCAGTTGTGGTTTGAAGCTTCTGCCTTTTGCAGTTTGGTAGGAACCAGTTCATGGCCAAAAAATAGATGGGGAAGAGGATAACAGAGAGATGGCAAGCAGCACAAGCCTTGTTATTTGGGAAACTGAGATAACAGCAGACAATATTGTCATTAATAACACAACCACAGAGAGATGTCAGGGGTGGTGACTGGCAGTGGTTTCATTCTGTCCAAGGGAGTTTCTGTGCTGGGAACAAGAGCAACTTCTGGTCCAAACCACCTGGGACAGAGCACAGACACAAAGGCTTAAACCACTGATGTATGATTACAATGTACCAGCTCTCATTTAGTTCGCCTCACAAAAAGCAAGAACTAAAAAGGATTTTGGGTACTTCCCACACAGACTTTTCTAATGAAGACATTGTCTAATGTCTACAGACAGATGTGACAATGTCAACAGGTTGGTAATTACCAACAGCTCTAAAATTTGAAGTCGACAAATTAATTAGACACTGTTCCAAAAATCACAAAGTGCAGCTTTGAGGCTGGGCAGTGACTTTGCTATGACTCAACTCAAAAGCTCTTGCCAAAACACTTGAATGCAAGACTGCTCAGTTTCACCTTCCTGAAGTGTCCTACATCCAAAATTTCTGATGTCTATTTCTGAAAAGTCTGGCTTTTGTAGAATTTAATACTAATATCATAAAATTCCAACTGCTCAATATCTTCCTCAAAGTACAAAAATACCAAGATATACTGAGAAACAAAGGACTGACTTTATTCTTCCAGGATTTAAAGTTCCAGAGGATTTGATTCCCCACTGCCTCCCTGGCCTCTATTGCAAACCCTAAAACTACAGTCATTCAAAATGCCAATATACTGGGGTTTGCAGTGGGGATAAGGAAATAGAAACTTTTTCCACACAACACTTTCAATGATGCTCCTTTCATATAGATCATGAATGGATAAATTTGTCTCCTTATAAACTGCTGATGGTTGGAGCTACATCTGTTGTCCTCTGGCCAACTCTAACATTATTAAGAACCAAATGAAGACAAATCCAAACACTTTTAAGTAGCATAAAATATTAAAAACAACTCATATGGCCTCAGACAGCAGCCACAAAAATTTATTTTTTGGGACAAAATCCTCTCATTCAAGAAAAACATGACAGATGTTTTTATTTATTTATTAAATTTATTTATTTCCTCTGTATTAAGCTGTGAGACTAAGTGAGTGGAAACCTATTTGGGGAACACTCCTGGGCTGGATTTGCAGCCCTGATTAATGCCTAAATACTGATATTTGTGACTGAAAGCTCCAGAAAAATCTAGGTCTTTTGGGGTCTTTGGGAAACTGAATGACACAAGAGGGACAAGGTCAATGGTAAGAGTGCAGAATTTTCAAAGATTTTACATGCAATTAAAATTATTTTTGCATTAGAAAACTTGCCAGCAGTAGCCTGTTAGTTATTTTGTTCTATCCTTATTCTCCTTTCACATTTACAGGCATTTCAAAGAGCAAATTGCACAAAAAACCTAGTTAATATTAAGTTTGTGAAACTGGTTAAATACATGAACCATGTGTGTAGAACATACTGTAATTTATAATTCAGATCCCTTGGTCTCAGAACCTCCATGTGTTAGTCTGGAGCTGGAGATCAATTAACCACAACTCTTAAGTGTTTTGAAGCTCAAAACCCAGCAATGCACAAATCAATATTTAATTTGCAGTCTGTGTAGGAGTTAAAAATGTATCAGAAGCTATGTACAGAATATATATTATAAACCACAAAATGAAATAAATTCTAACATGCACTACACCAACAGCCTAAGCAATTAGAGATGAATATTTCAATGTAATTTCTATTAATGCCTCCTGAATTTAGCAAAAATTTGTGAACAACCAGCCCATTTAAGTTACAAATGGTTCCTGTGTATCATTATTTGCATCATCCAAGACCATATTTTTCCTGTCTATTTCTCTTTCTACCAAAAGGAATATCGTAGTACTGGAGAGGTTTTCTTGTCCTTGAGCTGTTCACATCCCTGACTCCATCCCTCCTTCAAATTTCGGTATTCTTGAGAAATCTGAGATACAGTGGGCAGATCAAAACATGTCCTTGCTTCAAAACACATTTTAGGCAATTTCAATGATATGAGAGAACTGTAAAATAAGAAAATGCAAAGCTACCAGGATTTCCTGAACAGACTGGCTGTGATGTCAGCCCTCAAATCAGCTACACAGAAAACATAGATGCTTTCAAATGTGAAAATCAGGATTAACTGAACTGGGCCAATTTGCAGAAATTCTACATTGCTGCCACTTAACAGGCCTGAGAAAAACAATAACTCTATCACCCCAAAAGGAACCAACCTTTTGATCAGTTTCTGTAATCTTCTAGAATTAACCAGAAAAATTTTAGCCCTGAGGCTAAACTTTGTGTCCTTCCTACAAACTGCTTTTCAAAAGTCCACATGTTCACAGTCATTTATCTTGAAAAATTATTAAAAAAAAAAAAAAGGGAAAAATAGGTACATACTAAAGCAACAAATTTAAACTCCATCTAACTCACTAAAATTATACAGAAATTGTGTAATTTTGACAATATTTCACAGTTCAGATGCAAACTGATGAATTAAATGTTTTCTTTAAAAATATAAACAAGGTGAGGAATTTGAATGAAGTGACTTCGTAGAGCCATCCAGTTGAGTGCAACACTCCTTCCCCACCTCGGTGCTTCCACAACTTGACCACTAAATTTAGGAAATGCAGAACTTACATCAGAGAAGCATTAGATACCAACAAAAAATTAACTCTGTATTAACATTTCAACTACTTTTTCAATGTGTGATGCTACCCTGAATGTAACATCCGCAGATTTTCTTTGATCCTTTAGTGAGAGTTTTAGTCAGAAAAGCTAAACTGGCATCTTCTGACCCCTATTTCTCACACTCCTGGCACATAGATAATGCAGGGATGGCAGCAGCATTCTCTGGACATATGGATATATGAATACAGAGACCATAAGGATATTAAGAAATGTACATTACTGTTTCCCTTATGTCCTTCTTTCTCCTTTATGGGGAGAGAGGTGCATTAGGTTATGTCTTCAAAGCTACGTGTTTGTTATCAAAAGTAACACCAAAACCACTAATTCTTTATGTTAATATCAATATTCAGTGATTTTTTATGTCACTCTACTCTGGATTTATTGTGGAGGTCTTGCTTAAACCTTCCCTTCAATAAGTTGAAGAGTAGCTGGTGGAAGTTTCACACCACATATGTTTATACACACACACCCCCCTCAAAGAAAATCTTCCAGGTAGCTTTGGCTTGGCTTCTCTTCAGACCTTATCAAGAGGAACACTCTGAACTGAAGCCCAGATTTCACCACCCACACCAAATGTTCTATTCTTCATTGAATACTTACATGACTACAAGAGCTCCTGGAAAAAGTGGGCCTTGAATTAAAAACAAAGTCACCAAAAAAAAAAAAACAAATGTTCCAAAAGGATGCAGAAGTCAATGTTCATTTACCTTCATTCAGGGCCCCTCCTCTTTAGGATTTAGCATAGAGTAGAAGCACAAGGCTCAAACTGGATTCAAATACATCCTATGCCTAGGAAATTTTTTTTTTTAAGGTATCAAAGGAGGATTCATAGAGAGCTCCTAACACCACACAAAAAGGAGGTGCAAATTAACATCCTGCTTGCTTGGGATTTTTTCCAAACCAAAAATAATTATGCAGAGGCTTCTAAGGTAAATTATTCACCATATTAAGAGTCCAATGCAAATTTATATGGAGAGGGATTTATAAGAGTCAGCATCAGTCACATTAAAGGCAGAGGATTACAGACTGAATTGTTCTGTTTAAAATAACTATGATGCAACTCAGTTTAGACTACCAGGAATATTACTACTAGCAAAAAAACACAAAAAGACTTTCAGAAAGGGAAGGAAGTATAACACTAATTTATTTTTTACTACTAGAAAAAGCCTACCACTCCTTTTGGATATTGCTCTTAACAGAGATCATTTAGAAAAAAGGAATGGGTTGAAGCAAGAACTCCGTGATTACAGCTGTCCCAATTTCTTTGGACCTTAAAACCCTCTACAATTCTGCCAAGCTTTTACCATCCTCTCCTGAAAGTTCAGCTGAGTAGACTGATCCTGAAAGAGGGAAATGACAACACAGCCACCTGTTTACAATACATACAAAAATAACCTGGAATGCCAAGCTTGGGGTCCTGTTGACAACCATGACTTTTTGTGTGCCCTTTTGCTCTGCACAATCTAAAATCTAAAAAAAGAAATGACCTTTTTTTTTAACGGGAAACCTGGTTAGTAATTTAAAGACTGCACCTTCCACAACACAGCTGGGAGTGGACTGCTAACAATAAACCTTCCACTTGTTGTTAAAGGGCAACATTTCAGTGGCACCTGGAACACATATTAACTCCTGCCAGGTGATCAAGGCTCCCTCGTGGTACAGAAGATTTCATCTCCTTTAATGCATTTATTTTCAGGTGCAGTTACAGACTCTTGTTGCCTCTTTGTGTACTCTGCATCCTCCTTACTAAAAAAAATGCTTCCCAAGTTGCGTATGTTTGGACTCTTGACAGGGAATTCAAGTTGTCTGTTTTATTTCTTGCCTGGAAAAGAGAGTGCTGATACACAGCTACTGGTCAGAAAGAAATAAAATTAATCATATCACTTCTCATAGTCACCTAGTCTGTACTCAAGACAGCAGTACACACGTGTGGGCAGTACACAAAAGCATAAAAAATAAGCCACTATTTTTGCTAATTCTTGTTATTGAAAATGGATTTCATGAAACTCAAGCACATGAAAACACTGGATTATTTCAAAAACTCAATAGTTGCAAAAGAAATTCGCATCTAAGGAATTGTGATGCAACATCTCAAAGAAACAGAGAATAACCAAACCAAATTATCTACAGGCATCAGGCACAAAGGGGAGTCAGGCTGATTTTAAAGGTTTTACCCAGGGTGTTCATGTGTAACTGATGTGTCTTAGAAACAATGAGAAGGAAAGGAGTCACATCAGAGGCTTCCAACATCATCCCATGATTTCCCACCAGCTTTAAAACTAGGAAAGAATAACCAACCCTGCATAAACAAAATGAGATTACAAGCAAGACAGCAATACCAGAGAAAACAGGGAGGGTTTAGTAAATCAAAAGTGAACAAGGACTGTTGGCTCAGTTGGTCAGGGTTTGATGCTGATAAAACCATGGTTGTGGGTTTGATCCCTGTATGGGACATTCACTTTAGCTGGACTCAATGATCCTTATGAGTTTCTTCAAACTCAGATTATTTTGTGATTCTACTGAGATGAAGGGGAAAATAAATAAAAGCAGTATTTTGTTGGTGCTTGTGAACACCGTGTGCCAAAATGCAGGAGACAAGCGATGGTTTTCACTTTGCACAGGGCTGATAAGGGCTAGGCTAAAACACCAGGCACAGTGAAATTCCCTGCCTCCCAGGCAGTGCTAATTAAAACACGTGTCAGGAAGTGCACTTGAGCCCACTTCCCTTCAGAGGAAGCTCTCCATGAATGTCTGCCCGGAAATAACCCAGATCCTTCCCTTAGCACAGCACACACAAACCAACCTTGGCAGCCCCTGGGCTGGCACTTGCTGGTCCTCCTGCCTATCAAGTTGGCCCTTTTTTTCCCAAATATTTTATGACATGTCAGTACATTTGTATCCCCTAATGTTCCTTCTCTTGTAAGGACACTCATTCCAACCTGCCCCACACTACAACTTGAGATGCTACACTAATAACAAACACTGTCATAAAAGCCTGGAAACCTTCACTCAGTTTTTAAGGTAAAAATGGAAATTTTTAAGCCTTGAAAAGACTTGAATCCATCTGGTTTGAATCTTGGTCTTTCTTATGTTTTCAGAAAATTCTCTTCAGGTTTTCTTCTTACAACAGGAAGGTATATTTGGACATCAAGGTTGTAGGGAGCTGATTCATTAAGTATCTGAAACCTGGACGTATTGGAAAGTTAAGAAATCTACCACCTAGCAGTGAGGAGCACATTATCACTGATTATTTTGTATAAGAATGGTCTTGTTCAAAGATTCAGAATATCCTGCTGCTTTTAGAAACTTTCCTAGGCCAGAGTTAAAAAGTTTTGTGCATTTCCTACACTAAACAGCCAGAGCAGACCTTAACCCATTAACCAAGATAAAGGATCCAAGGCCAATTTTACATAACCACTGAGCAAGCTAAGTGTTCTCAAAGAAGCAGAGCTACAAACTTTACCTCAAGTAATAACTAGAATATCATTACTTACACCTACCATTAGAACAGCATGGAAGGGAGCAGCAGCAGCAGTGCATGGCTATCCCTGGCATCATCAGAATGTGCTGCTCCAGGCCCATCCAAGCTGCATTACCAAGCAGAACTATTTACGGAGTGAGACTGTCTTCTGCTTGATGTTTCCCTATTCACATTTACAAGAGGGCTAACAACCAAAACAAATATTTTGTTTGGGATCAGAAGACCTTTGGCACCTCCAGAGGGGAAACTGAAGCTCTGCTTCATTCTATCTCACAACATATTCCAAGATAATCCAGACAGGCTGAAGTTTTATTGAACTCCATGGAGGGATGAAACAACGCAGGACAATACCCCAAACACTCAAATTTATTCCCCCAAGCCCACTTAGTCTCTGTAAGACACAACAGTTGCTCTAGGGACAGGAGGAGGAGTATCAGCTGTGCCAAGCAAAGGCCAGGACAGAGCTCAGAAAGGCACCAGGCACCACAGAGGGTGGTTTGTGTTCCTTACATTCAAGCTCACTGCTTTGAAAACCCTGGAGTTGCCTGTCAGCACAGACAGAGCACAGAGCCCTTGGAAGGGCCCAGCCTGAGAGAAGAGGATGTTCTGTACTGAACTTGCACACATGCAAGCCCAGCCTGCCTGGAAGACGCTGAAGTTTATCCTAACCTTGGTGGCAAAGTAAATCTTTCTGCAATGATCCAGAAGTCCAGAATAACAAACCAGTCAGCAAGCCCAGCAAAATTCCACTTCCAGAAGCCAGGAGGAGCTATAAGCATGTAGGTCTTCCTGGCAAGGAGCAACATCCATTAATTATCTTTACACTTGAGAACAGAGTGGTTCTTTACACCTTCAAGTGCCAACTGAAATCTTTTGAAACAAATTTTATGTCAAGAGAAAAGCCTCAAATGTATTAAAACAAAATTAAATGCATAATATCCAAAACACACAATAACCCAGATCTCTGAGATTTCACTAGGGAAGTATTTCTAACCATAAGACATAAAAGGGACATTCATTTCTCCATCTGCAGTACTGTATTTAAACAAATGTTATGCTGGATACAAGGTTTCTCATCCAATACTAGCTTAATTCCACCTGAAATAAAACCACAAAGCTGGAAAGTACCTGAAGTCACTTGCAGTAGAGATACAATCCAGAGAACATCCTTTGGAAGCTGCTCCTCAGGTGGAAGGGCTGGCAGCACCTCCTGCCAATGGCTGACCAGCATGTTTGAAATCACACAGTAAATACATGTAAAATGACACATTTTTATCTACAATGCCTGCACCAATACCATGGTCAAACACTGACCTGAGGAGTAAGTCAGAATTATAAACCTGAACAGAACTGCTGCTCATAATCCCTATTTTATGATTTTTTTGTCTTCTGCACTCATTATCTGAGAATCATAGTATTATTTTGGTTGGAAAAGACCTCCAAGACCATTTAGTCCAAGCATCAGCCCAGCACTGCCAAGGCCACCATTAAACCAGGTCACCAAGTGTCACATCTACATATCTTTTGAATATTTCCAGGGATGGGGACTCAAACAGCTCCCTGGGCAGCCCGTTCCAATGCTTAACCATCCTTTTGGTTAAGGCATTTTTCCTAATATCATCTAAATCTCCCCTAGAGCAACTGGAGGCCATTTCCTCTTGTCCTGTCCCTTCTTTCCTGGAAAAAGAGCCCAATCTCCACCTGTCTATAAGCTCTTGTCAGGCAGTTATAGAGAGCAATAAAGTCCCCCAAGCCTCCTTTCCTCCAGGCATTCAGGGATTCTGGATGATGTTAGCAGAGTCATTTTGTCAAGTTTGCTGTTTTTCTTTCATGGCCTTGATACCTAGTGAGTTAAATACAGAACTGCCGAGTGATTTCAGTGCTGTTCAAATCAGCGAGAGGTCTGCTCTGAGTGCAAATTTGAACTGTTACAACAAAAACAGGCATGTCAGAGCCCAGACCCAAAACTGAAACCTTTCATCCTAAGTTCTGTGACTCCATCCAGTACAAACACTAATAAAACCATGGGATGAAGAGGTGAAGGCAGCACTACCACAACACACTTGAAAACTCCATCCTGTAAGAGAAGACTTGAATACGTCCTGAACAGACAAAGGGACTGGGAGCAAACAGGTTGTGATTCTGTGGAACAAAGTATGTGATCACATGATGAAAAGACTATCATAGTACAAGTAACAGCTTGACTTTTTGCAATATGAATACAAAAAGTAAATGTTTATAAAGCAGCTGGATAAGTAAGAGATGCAGTACATTTTTTTGTCACTGCCACTGGAAATGTCTTGGCAGTATTTGCATATACAATACCACTTTCAAAGAGCAAGTAGCACTATCCTTTCCTCTTATCAAATCTCCAGCCAGAAATAAATAAATACAAAAAAAAAAAAATCAGACTTCAATATAAACCTGACAAATCAGAAGTACTTGCAATCTACACTTAAGATTTTCCACCGTTTCCTCTTACTCTACATTATACTTCACAGCCTTATTATTCACTGGGCTGGTTTTTTATGAAGTCTTATCTAGGCAGGTACTGCAAGATATTTACCGAACAAACTAATAAATACTTTGTTGTCATGGTTTTACCAGGATATGACTCATTGGAACCACGTATTCCAGGGAGCAACTGGCTTCACTTCACAAAACATACAAGTGCACTTTTTGCTTTGTGACATCACGACAGTCAGAGCTGTTCCTTTCAAAAGGTCAAACAAAATTAAAGGAAGCATTATAAACCCCCTGAAATCACAGATCTGATTTGCAGGCCTTTATATATGATAAAATGTTTTGTTCCCACCCCCCTGCCCTTGTTTTCTAGATTTCCCACACTATTAGTTTGCCATGTCCAGGAAATATTTTTCAAGTGTCTGGGTTTCCATATGAATCCTAAGTCAGAATTAACATGAGACACAAGGCAACAAATTTTGATTTTAACTGATAAAAATATCAGTACTGGTTCCAACTGAAATACTTTGGGTTTCTTCCAACTTAAGTGAAGGCTACTATTTTTTAAGCCATTCAAACTTTTTCTTTGGAGTGGTAAGAGTAGATTGGAATTCCTTAGAAAAAACTAACTGCATAATATAAACAAACATCATCCCATACCAGAAAAGGGAAGGGAAAAAAATTGTAGAGGAGAAGCAAATATTCATCATAAGCTTGAAAACTGAAGTTTAAGAAAAGCTGATGACATCCAGGAGTAAGCTACTGAAGAATAAAGATATCTATCCCTGCAAATTTAGATGGTCAGGAGACATTAAGTGACCCTCTGCTGATTCCTGAAGATGAAAACAGATTTATATTATGGATACAAGATCACAGCCTGAAGCTCCATTAGGGACCTGCTCCAGGTGAAATGCAAGCAGCCTTTGCTCTCAATTGTATCACAGTCCAGGCAAGAACATTAATGACTCTAAACTCGGTGATATCAAAGCTTTAAATAAGGGTAACCACATCCACAAGAGTTAGATTCAAAAGTGCTCCTGAAGTAGCAGGAGATTAATTTTGTCACCTGCCAAAGCCCAAAAAAAAAAAAAAATTCATACAGGCTCTGAAACCACCAACCACAGGGAAGGTTGTAGAAAGGGGAGGAAACCAAACCACAAAGAAAAAATAAGGATCCAACAAGTTATTCTAGCCACACTCAAATGTAAGAATATTCCAAACATCCATATATATGAGCAGCAGTAAAGGCAGAAGTCAGAAATACCAAGTACAGTGAGAAGTAAAACTGAAATTTTCAAATATAACCATTCACCCTGGAGACGGGGTGTCACAAGGAATCAAAAATATGCAGACCAGAAATAAACTCCTCTAATACAAAGAATTCTGTGGATTGAACTTCTCTACTTCTGCTTTCAGCTAAACTTCTTCAGATTAGGCTATGCACCCCTACAGCAAAGATTTTGTTTTATTGAGACCCATTTCTTCTGTACTACAGAAATGCAGAACATGAGAACACAGAATTATTAGTAGTATTTTGCTCCAAAAGGCAGCACATGGGACTGGTCAGACAATTTTCAGCCAAGTGGCTTTGATAGGTGAGAAAACACCTTGCAAACTCCTCCCTTGTACAGTAAATTAATTGCTGCACAGGTCTGCCCACCTCTGTACCCTCGGGCTGAATGGAAGGACCATGAACAGGCTGTCAGAGAAAAGCCAGTTCTGGGAGGCTCAGGAAAAGAAACAAACCAAGAAATTCTGTTTTAACACCCACTGTTTAACAATCAGGATTTTCAACAATAATTACAAGGAAACAGCAACAACAAAATCTCATTTTGACCTGCTTTACCCAGAATAAACTCAGTGTGAAATTGAAATCATTAACTGCTGTACATACCCTAAGTAGACTTTCCAGCTCTCAGCAGCAGGTGGTCAATACAGGATGAAACAAAAATCTGAAACAAATATTTAGAATTCATTAGGGTGTTTTCTTAACTAATTTTAAAGCAGTCAAACATCCAAAAAACTTAAGAACAAATTAACTGATATTCATGCTATGAAGACAAGATATCCACCTGCAATACACATCCTGTTTTACAAGTGCAGATTATTTAGCTGGACGTTCTTTTCTTAGGAAAATAACAAAAAAACTCACCCTAAAATAAAACACAGAAGAAGTTTGTAGAAGCCAGAGATTTATATCTGAACTCAAAACAGACAAGTTGCCTGAAATCCTGTTGTTCTCATGAAAGCAAACTAAAAATTTCCCAAGTTATAGGGATTTGCTCTTTTGAAGAAGAAGGAGGGTTAAAGCATCACAAAATGAACCTCTATTACTGAAAATATACATTTAACAGCAAAAACAAGTGAGTGCTGAAAACCATGATGAGTGATTCAAAACATTAGCAGCATCCAGATCTAGAATTAGAAAGTGCTTCCCTGGAAAATGAAAAGTGTGTGGGAGGAACTAGTGAAAAGCATTTATCTCCTCAGGGTATGTGCACCACAGGGCAGCCAAGCCAGCTCTCAGCTGAAGTAACAAATATATAGATATTGCTCAATGCACACATAACAGACAGAGAGTTGTGGGTTTGTTTCTTAAAGAAAACAATTGATCTATAGGAATTCCAGAGCCAAGCAATGTACAGAGTTGAGTGTATTACTTTGCTAGTTGTTTTTCTTCTTTCCCTTTCAAACAAATATATACTATAGGGACAAAGACAGTACCAGAAGAAAGCCCAAGCTTATGTACTATGCTCTTAAAACTAGATTTCTAAGAACTGGTTCCCAAACTTTATTTACTTCAGATACTTCATTTTCCACACACATAAAGGCCACCAGAAGATTTAGGGAAAAAAAATCTCATGAGATAAAGTAATATTAAAAATTAAAATAACCTCTGCACAGTTTCTCTTAAGGTTTCATCTAAGCTGTAATACACTGGGTGCAGGGGGGAGAAAAATGAAATACTTCAATTTTAATATAAAAACCAGAAAAAATAATCACAGCATTTACCTGAAATACACATCCATACCCCAGAGGAAAAAAATCACCAAGAACTTGAACTGCTTTTATGGTGCTCCATAAGATGAATGGCACTGCCTCCAAACCCTGATTTTATGGTTAACAGAATCTGCCAAGTCAGGCTGTCCCACCATCTCTGCCAGACTGAGGGGCAAACAACAGCTTTCCCCAGAATCACGCCTGCTCTGAACGTTTCTATGGAATTAGTCATGATTTGGGCCAATTTGTAAAAACACTGATAATTAACACAATGGGAATGATATCATTGCAAGTCTTTTATGAAAAGGCAAATTGCTCATTAGACTGTTTCTCAGACTGAGAAACCCATGCACTGATTGATTTAACTGAAGATGTTTTCTGATAAGGCAAAAGCTACTTTTAATCTCCAATGCCAGTAGTAATGACCTTTCCCTACTCTGGGAAGTTATATCAGAAACACCCTTGAAGTGCTTGTTAAAATAATTGTGTATGTAATACCACAGGACTTACATACAGCATCAAAAAAAAGCACCAAATGCTAGAAAAATATTATTTTAATTGCTGAGGCATCAATAATGCAAACACTTGCAGACATGTTAAATTTTCCACACAAGTTCTCTCACTGATTTTCAATGGAAGCACCCACGTGTGTAAAATTCAGTGTACAAATGCATGGCCCTGTGACTGCATTTGATGTTGGAAGGCAATCCCAGAGGACAGATAAAGGGCCTCTCATTTGCTCATTAGCTGCTTCAAGTAATGCAGTCAGGACAATCCAAACATGGGATCATTTCTTCTCCCTCACACCAAAAGCCTTTGCCAGGCACACCTTCCCAATATTTGTTTTCACAGGTTACTTACTGATTTACTTCACTCAACAATTACTTTGGAAGCAAGTGGTAACAAGAACTCTCCTATGCTAAACTCAAGTCCAAGCAGTTGTAACACTTCTTAAAAGACCAATTAGTCTCCTTCTAATAGGGATAAAATGCTGAAAGCTTCTAAAGTGGCCAAAAGGACATTAAACATTAAAAAAAAATTGTTTGGCTTGAAGATCTATGGATCTTACAAAACGGTTTCTTTAAATAAAATAAACCCAAACAGGTACATCTGCTCATGGGAAAAAATTTAGGAGGGAGGGGGATTTTTCATAGCTTTTGAAATTTCAAAACCTTTTTCCACATGAGAAAGGTTTTCAGTAAAGTGGTGTTTAAACATTAAATTTAACACTTTTTGTGGTGGAAAACTATTCCATTTCAGACTTTTCCCAACCAGCTGCAAGTCACCCACTTGGTCCAGTTTTGCTTCCTTATTTTTCCATATTCTGTTTTACCTACCCCGTAATCCCTTACTCTCCTCCTAAAATCAACACAGAATTCTACCTGTTTGTAATTAAAAGATAACTTATTTGTAGATCTAAATGTCCACATACAACACCCGAAAGTTTAAGTTTTGTCCTCCAGGATCATTCTATTCCCTCTCTAATTTGACTCCTTCCCCAAGGACATCATTGAACCAATAGACAACTACCAGTATCCAGGAGTAAAAATCTTAATTTATCTTCCAGGCATGGAGCTCCTTTCTCAGCTTCCTTATGTTTTCAGCTACCTTTAAGTTCTTTGATTGTTCTCTTCAAGAAAATTTGTCCTCTTCACTCTTTTCACAAACAAATACCTCCCCTTCCAACCCCTTCCCAGATTCCCCACTCCATTTCAACACTGCAGTGACCTCAATGACTTCAATCTCCACAAAGCCAAAGATGGACCACTAAAGGCCAACATTATTTGTTTCACTTCCCTCTCCTAACCCTGTGTAGTGGTTCCACAAACTGATTCACAGCAACAAAGCAAATAAACAATTTTATGCACTGCAGCATTATATCCTTGCAGAACACTTAATCTGGTCTCTGCTGATGCCCCTTTGGCTCTAGAGTGAGTCAAAGGAAAACTCCACAAAGATCACAGCAGACAGGAAAGGCTTGAGGAGCTGTGTCAGTGCAGGGAAGGAACAAGAACAGCAACTGCTGGGCACAAGTAATATCTTCTGTAGCAGAGATGAGACAATTATAGCCAAGCTATCTGCAATGTTATTCCTCCTGTAGCTGTACTCTCCTCTATCTTCCACAAACAACTGAATCAAGTGAATTTTGGCAATCACTGAGCAACCACAAACAAATTTCCATCAGTGAACTGTACACTGTTCATAGGGAATTATTCTCCAGCCACTTGTTTTAAGGAGGCAGAAAGGACCTAAGATTTAATGTTTTAACAAGATGGGAAGTGAAGCATTCCATAGGTCTTTTGAAAAAACGTAGTCTATGAACATATATATTTAGGACACAAAAAAAGGGGGATGAAGCTGCATCAGTGGAAATTCAGATTGGACATGAGGAAAGGTTCTTCACAGGAAAGGGGGTCAGTCACTGGAACAGGCTCCCCAAGGAAGCAGTCATGGCACTAAGCCTTAGTTGGACTCAGTGGTCCCTTTCCTCCCTTCCAACCTGTACATCCATGCAACCCTAGATTATCTCACCACTGCCCAACACCTCAAGCAGTGAACTGGGCAACAGACCTGTCTGGAGCACTTTCAGCAGCAGCACCAAACCACACCCATGCAAAAGAATAATTACAACACAGCCCTGAGTATAACCTATTAACAAATGACCTCAGGAGAAGCCCCAGAACAGTCAGGGCAGCTACTGAATCCCAGACTGACTCAAAAGCACCATTTGCACAGACAATGCTGTGAGGATTTATTAGTCTTGCTTCAGAATAATTAGCATACAAGCACTAAATTCATCTGACCATTGCATACTGGTTTGGCCACATGAAGAATCTAGTCCATAAAGCAGAATCTGGACACCTCACATAGAACCCAAACATAGAGCCTAAAAACATCACCCCAAAACACACCCTCCTATGGCACTGTCAGCTGCACCACCAGTACTTCTGCAGAAAATTTTAACCAGGTTGTTATAACTTAATTGGAGAAAGAAGTACAAACATCAGTAAGAACTCAATTCCATATCATACTAAAAACACACACACAAAGAAAGAGGCCATACTTACTATCACCTCCTATTCACATGAGCCATCAGATAAAATCGGCTAAAAAGACACAGCTTTAACAACACAGAACACAAGTTTAACATAACTCTTCAAACTGCTGTAACACAGACTCAGTTCAAAAAACTATCATATTTCAAGCAACAGCTGTGCATTAAGTACTCACATTCTATGCACATGGGCACCACTCTCCCCCTCCCCACTTCATTTTGACTGTGCTCCAAATCCTTTCTCAAACTCACCACTTTCATCTTGCCTTTCCAAAACTAATCTCAACCTAGCTACCCACAAGGTCTTGCCTTGTTTGTCTACTTCCATCAAATTCAAGAGTAAGGTATTCACAGAAATGTGTTTTATGTACATTTATTTTCACAACTTGTACAGTCCTCACCCTTTTTATACTTTCACTCTATGATCTCTTCCTCGGTATAATTTGACCAATGTTCCTACTGCCACTTGAGAATACTGGTGCTCAGTATCTATTTCCACAGAGGTACCAATGGCTTTTGAAAGAGGGAACTTCAGTGCAATCCCCATTTAATACCAAAAAGCCACACAGATAAATAAATTACAGAACTCCAAAATCTGTTTCCGAGGAAGGGAAGCGCTGTTCAATACTCTCTTCAGACTGTAAAAACAGTTTAAAGGTTTTGTTTGCCTTTAAGAGAAGAAAAAGCTGATTCAGTTGGAAAATGAAGCCAATGTTACACACTCCTGTCTTCAAGAATTCCCTCTCCTCTTCTGATGAAAGGAGAGCAAGGCCCAATGCTGGCTGCTGGCAGCACTGGAACAGCGTGAGAGGAGCACAAAGAAACCCCCCCCCACCCCCTCCACTGAGCTGAATCAGCAGGGGCTGGGAGCCTGTGACACAACTCAACTCTGGCTTCATTCAAATCCCCATCTGAGGATTAATCGTGTGCTGCACACCAGCTTCCTCTAAAGGGGCCTAATCTTCCAAAAAAAATCACTTGGTTATTTAATAAATTCATGTAGGTAGCAAATTCCCAGAGTACCAAAGCTCAATTTCCTATCCAAATGAAATACTGTCAGGAACTCCAGGCAGGAAATGGAACAGAAGTGAATTCAGTGGTACATCCCACTCCTCCTTTTGACTCCACTCTTTGACTAAGTTTTACAGAGGTTCTGACTGAAATTTTTTTCCTATCCACAACCCAAGAAATAGAGGGACTAAACTGAATCTGATATTCACAAAGCATTTGAGAAGAGACCAAGTCAGACTATTCTTCCCAAAAAACTTATCCCATTTACTTTTTTTGACTATTTCTCTTATAAATTTCAATCCTCAAATTGTACCATCAAAATACATGGGCAAAATAAAAACAGTATTTTTCACCTATGGAAACGGATTGATTTTTCCTGATAACCATTGGTAAATATGTATAAAACAATGTCTGTACATATTCACTAGGGAGTACAGTAACTGCAATTCTCCTCCTTGGTGGAGATTCCCCTCAGCCACCAGCTGAAATCCTACAATTTACAAAGATGATCCTTAACAAGAAAACCAGTTTTTCAAACAGATTAAACAGGTTTTAATGCAGATGACAAGAAAAAAGGCTTCCCTTTACTTCCACACAAATTGAGGTGTTCTTAAATGACATTTACTTCCCCAAACCACAGCAGTTTACACTAATTCCCACACACTGCACAGATCCACACTCTTAGCTTCACCTTTTAGCCTAAAGGCACCATGGAAACTCAGATGCAGCACTGAAGTGTTAATTTCAACAGCTTCTGCCTCGAATTTTTAACCTAGAGACTAAAAAGCTACCAGACCCATGCATTTACTCTATCCTAAGGATCATCTCAAATGCAGGCTGCTCTGTGAATCCCAACTTTCAGCAGCAGCTGTACCAGGTACAGCCAGCCTGGATTACATTTTGCCTTCACACATATTTCCACTAAAGATCACTTAATTTTGCTTCCCAATCTCAATGGCAACTTGTTCCTTCCATGGCAAAATGCAGACAAACATTCTGATTTGCTTTAAAACAGATTAATTTGAGTTATGATTAAGACAAAGCCTAGTGGTAAAACATCAAATCCAAACTATCATGGTGAAGAGTGAAAGACTGACAGAAAAACAAAGAGTCAAGAGACGTTTCTATTATTCTGAAAATAAAGCTCATCTTGTTAGTATATAATAAAATATTGTAACTAATTAAAGGGCAATAGTAAAAGAAATAAGAAAAGTCATCCTAAGACCACTTTATCAACTTGTTTGTAGAGTTAAAAGTCTTGCATGCTTTCCTCCTTGAAATTAGATAAAACAGCAGCTAAACTAATAGCTGTAATATCAGTAACCAGTTTATAGTGCTGTTTTCCAAGTCCTGTGTAGGTAATATCTGCAGAAGAACATGAAAGTTTCATTTGCAGAAAAGTTTTTCTCCCCATGACCTTTCCATCCTTCCACAAAGGAAACACAACCTGCTTTGCCTGGGACAGATTCATATGAGAGCTGCATGGTCTCAGAAACTGCAGAGATAACAGAGAGCACAGGAGCTCAGAGAGAATTCTCAGCAGCTGGGCTTACTGTCAGTTACCTTTTGATTATCACCATAATTCTGCAAATAACAACCCCACATTCTTTACCTGCTCTCATCACTAAAATCAGTCCTGGACAGGATTCAAGAGGTCACCTTGTCAGGCTCACTCCTCAGGTAGGAATGAACATCATCTCCTTTCTGACAGATGCTTAATTTGTTCTTGAAGATTGTCAGGGATGAATCTCTTCTCTAATCTATTCAATTGGTTTGTTATTCTTGGAATTACAAGTCTTCCTCCCCAAGCAGCAAACCAAGTCTTTGGTCCAATTATTTCAATCAACTAATTCTCACTTTAGTCCTTGTAATCCGTTATCATCTTTATCCTTGTAGTAGCATAATGCATGGGAATAACTTCTTATCTCTTGTTAAGTCTTAGCATCTTAATTTGTTCAGTTCTTGGATGTCATATTCTCAGGCATCTGCTACTAAAAGCATCCAAAAAAAGAAAACCTCTTCTTGAAGTCCAGTGCCCAAAACTGAACAGAATTCTAATTAAATCCTACCAGTGCTGAATCCAGCAGAAAAATTATTATTTACCCCCTTGCTACACCACAGCAGAACATGTCTTTACGTGCACAGCAGAGGTTAATCACAAACTGAGCACCCATCAATCAATAACCTGCACACCCCAGTTCACTCAGCTCTTGCAGGATTTTAAAAGCATATTTTGGGCAGAACATTTGAACAACACAATTCAAAATGCACTAAACATGGAGTAGTAACAGAGGCTGTAGAGCTGAACAAGTGCAGAAAACAGCCGGCTTTGTGATTTATACAAACTGAAGTGGAAATGACAAGATAATTAATAAACTAACTGAAATCTAGAAGCCTCTAGGATATAGTGCTTAAGCCTGAAATAGAAAATGAGAGCTGATAAAAATTCAGAATTACTTCTTTAGCCATTAATTAACAGTGTTCCCATAATGGAGCTGTTAACACCAGAGTAAGAACTGAAACTGTAATTTGTAACATTTGCAAAGAGCTTCACTGAGAGCGAGAGACCAACACATGTCAGCAGTCTGTGAAGGTTTCCTGGGTGAAAGCTGGCAATGGAAAACAAGTTAAAAATTAAACAATATTAAATAGTTTTTGACACAATTAAAAATGGAACTGAAGTGATTTTAAAACTTCCCAACTTGTGGCTCATTAATTGGGAGGTACAAGTCTGTGTACATATTATCTATCAGCCCTTTTTCTGCCATACTTATAAAATGAAATGTATTTTATTTAGCAAACAGTTCTGAGTTAGGGCATGATGAGGGGTAAGGAGCACACTGACAAACATGGATTAACTGCTGTGGCCATGCCAAGGTTCATCCCAAACTGTAAGATGGCACCTTAAATTTACAGCTTGGATCCAACATCACCGTTTGTGCTTCTCCGGGTGATGGGCAATTCAAAGCCTCCACAGAAAGCACCCCAGAACTGAGGTGGTTTTGTGCCAGGGCTCACTGTCCTTATATTAAAGGGAAATAACAAACACAGCAGCTGAATAATCTGCCATTGAAAGGTAAAGAAGCCACAAGAGGAGAAATAAAATGAGTCCAAACTTGGGATACTGTGACTGTGTTGGTGGTTCCCAGTTGCTTGCACCTCACCTGGTTGACAACACCAACATCATCAGGCACGAAGGGTCCTAGACAGTGGCAAAAATACAACACCACCTCCAAGTTCTGGAACTTGGGAGGGGAAAGTGTGAAGAAACAGGGGTAAGGACTTGTACCAAACTAAAGTATGAAATTCACCTTTTTACAAAAAGTTAGTTCCAACAACTAAATGACAAAGGTACCTGTTATACATCGCTTTTGTGCCAACACTGGGAAATCCATTACGAATCAACTCTGTCTGTAAAGAGCTTCCCCTACAAGAGCATCAGTAAAGCAGCAGTGGGGATGGAGGAGCAGACTGCTAAAACCTGAGCTACACCAAGTCATAAAAGAACCACAAGAGCATTCAACCACCAGCAAAAGGAATTTCTGCTTGAAAAGTGTATTAGAAACAGCAGGGGGAAAAACTGGTAAACAACTTGGTTGGTTAACCAAAAATAAAAAGAAACTGTACTCTTTTAAACACTAACTTTTTTTTTCTTCTTTCTGTATTAACCTTTACTTGAAAAAAGGAGGCAATAAAAATGCCAGCATACTAACCCAGAACATACACTATTTGCCCCTGTGAAGACAGAAAGTCTGGAACTGCCCAGTTAAAAAAGAAATCAAGAGCAAATACCTATGTGCAAGTAAGAAAATGGTGGCAGATTTTATGCTTTCCTACTACCTTCATAGAAAAAGAATTTAAGAGATTGCCTGAAATCAGTAAGAGGAAATTCTCTTTTGAAGATCACAGAATTTCTGAATCTCAAAGCTGCAAAGTATTACTGAGAACAAACTTGCCTCAGCATTCATGCTGAACATAAAACCTACAACACACAGCATGAAACAGGTATTGATTGATGTAAATCTCCACCACTGGGTGTAACTCAGACATTGGGATTTCTAAGTCTCTCACTAGTACCTTCAATAGAGTAATCTTGGATGCACTGCTAGGAAATTACCTATTAAATGCTGATGGAGCAGAGACCTTACTGGCTGCTGTACATCTCATGGATTATATCACTGAAGATTCCAGGCAGTGCTTAAGGCCTGGGCAAAGAAGTGGGTACCTGGTTAAAAAGGTGCATTCACAGCTGCAAAACACATTATTTAACTCATTCTGAGCCTCAGCTAAACCAAACTTCTGGTTTTGCCCCAAAACCTAATTATTTGCAGCAAGAAAACAGGAAACAAGATTAAAAAAAAAAAAAAAGAAAGAAAGAAAAGAAATCCTCTGCTGTTTCAAATCCTTCCTCCAAACTTTAATGGGACTACAGGAAAAATTATCTCTGCCTTCCAAAGACACTTTAGAGGCTCAGATAGTCTGCTCCCTCTCTCCTCCTCCAAACCAATATAAAACAAAAGCAGGAATTGTGAATTTCTATGTGTGGGTAAACAATGCAGGATCCAAGCATGGCAGCAGGAAGCAGGAGCAGTTCAGAGTCAGCAGAGCCCTCTGACCCCTTTCTCACTGTCCCAAGCACTGGAACAGCTTCAGCTCACTTCTATCTCTGCAAAGGCCACGAGTGCCTCATTAAAGGACTCTTGACACATACACAGGCTAAATATTCCACATTTATTGTACAACATAGCTGGATCGACAGCAGTGGCTGCAGGACACTGATGCAGAGGGTTTGCTTATACACTTCTGGGCAAAAGGAAGGAAATTATTCTGGGGTCTCGAGTTAAATTACAGTTCCATGAGCAGGCAAAGGGCCAACATTAGAGGGACTAACTCTAAACTGACCTATACTACACTGTTACCAAGTGGGAACTCTGCAGCAAAATGAAACAGAGCTGAGTGCTTGTCAGGTTGCCTTCCCAGAAGAAAAACAAAAAGCAATGCTTCCATGCAACAGGAAGCTACCAAAAACTACTTACAGCTCCTTTCATATGCCGCTTCTGCACTGAACGTGACAAAAAGGAGCAGAGGAGTAATGCAGAAAAACAGAGGGCAGAAGAAAAGTCCTGAAGTCATAAGCAAAAAAGGAAATCCAACCCAGGAGAGTTTTGCCAGTTCAGCCAAGGATTGCTGCAGAGCTGAAGAACATTTAAATACACCCAGAATTCAGAATAATGCAAGTGAATCAGAGGTCCTCTAACAAAGCCTGCTGCCTTCAGCACTTGTTAATGCCTCTTCCATTCGGACTTTTACTTGACAGAAGTTGCATTCAAACCCTGTAGACCAGATTTCAGAAACTATCTATCTTCCATTTTCTTCCTAATCCATAAACCACAGACACCACCAGTGAGCTCCATGTTTCAAGCACTGTCAGAGCCAGAGAAAAATCAGTTTCTGTGATTGTCCTGCCACCTCAGAAACTTTTTCTTCCACACACAACTCCCTGAGTCAATTCTCTCCACAATACATCCCTCTGATGTGCTGAAAGGTGTTTGAACTGCTGAAATTTGCATGGAGATGCTTGGAAAGCTACCACACACCTGGGCAATCACAGCTGTCTCTCTTCTGTCTGCTTTAATACAAATCCAGAAAACCAGATCAAGCCACACAAAGTTTTTGTGGTTTTGGTTGTTTGATTAAATTTTTGTGGTTTTTTTTTTTTTAATAAAAGCCCTAACATTCAGAGGTCTGCCCAAATACAAGATTTTTATCCCAGCATCAGGAGCACAATGCTGGACAAGCAATAAACTCCTATATGAAGAGAAAAAAAATACAGGAATGGGGTAGGGAACATGAAAATTTAAGCCTACAACCCCAAACACATAGGTTTTTAAACTGTTCAGCCCCTAAATCACCACTTTTTTTTAATAGTTTTTCTTATTAACCATCAACCACTGCCTGAACATGGAGAGCAAGACATGAGGAATGAAAGCTTTCAGAGAGATCTACTCAATCATCTCCATAGAAGTCATTGCTCTCCTACACCCAAAAATCCCCTATTGAAAACCAGGTATCTCTCTGGATACCACGTTTTCAACTTCATTTCCCATTCTTGCAGCTTCCTGTCTTTGTGACAGACACAATAAACCACATTCATTGAACACTGGTAGAACACACAACTTTCAGGGCTTCTAAGTGGCATTATATACACACCAATAGACTCACTTGAAATTGCTAACAATTTATAAACTCTGCTCTTGCATTAATCTGCATCAAGGTTCTAGGTTTGTTTGCTTTTTTCCCCCAAACACTTAGACAGCTTTTAGCACATATGTATCCTGCAGAAGTTACCATTCAGGGAGACAAGGATCACTGTAGTTCAGGTACTAAATAAATGCATTCTGAATTGACTTTTAGAGTGTTTTCCCATCATTTCTGCTCTTACTCTACACAAGAACTCAAAGTGATGCAGTAAGGATTTCTTTGTTGCAGTTTTTAAAATCCTGACCTGTAACTAAAACCTTTTGAAGAAATTAAGTCAATATGTCCACATTGTCTGTGGTACCTGAAACTTTAGAATTACACTAACATGAGATGAGAGGAAACACACATTTAGTCTGGAAACCACATCTGATGGAGCTAAATATCAGTCACACCAGGAAATAGATCTGGAATATGAATTCCAGTATGAATTCCTTTTTAAGTACCTTCTGCCCAGTTACTGACATTTATCCAGAATGTGAAAATACACTTTAGGCAGTAATCTACATAAAATGTAAAGATATAAAGATCCAAAGACAAATAAAAACACATGAGACTATTCAAATTTTGTATGTTTTAATAGAGATTTAACAGCAAAATTACAACCTATTTATAGTTACCAATATTCTTCAAAACTACACTTTGAGAAGACAGAAAGTTACTTTTTATAGGAAAAAGCATTTTTACATAAATCCTAAAAGATGTAAAATGGACAAGAAAAGCCTGCATTGTTATTATTATTATTATACCAAAATAAAGACCATACTACTACTCACAGCAGTGCCTAGCAGGTTGAAAAAATCATTTTGTTATCCAAATGGCAAGAAATAAATTATTAATTCTTTAGTTATCTCCTAATGGAGAAAAAAACCAACCCACCACATTCATAGATGCATTAAAAAAACAGAACACAATCTCCTAAACCATCAAAGCCACCTCTTGTACTACTTAATCTCTAGAAAGCATTCCTGACTTTTCTCTACTGCTATCATCCTCCCCAAAATATCTATTAGCTTGGTGGAGTTGACAATACTGAGCGTTCCCATTCGATTATAACTCATATGGCAAACCATTATACTAAAAAAAAAAAAAAAAAAAAAAGCCCTTTCCACAACAGGTAACACACTCTGAAGCAAAGTCACATCACTAGGTATCTTGAAAAAATTTTTAAATCTATTCCAGCAAATTACACATTCAAGACATGAGTGCTGTCCTAAGAATATTCCTTTCTGGATGAAGTATTCCAATCGGCTACTAGTTGATTGCTGTGTCCCTGCACGTGCTTAGCACCTTTAAAACCCAAGGCTGAGGCCAAGAACAGCACAGAGTTTTTGACAAATAAGCACTATGTCATTTTCCTCTCATGTATGCATTTTAACCTTCCTGCAAAACAAAAGGTCAACCAACACAAACATCAATCCCAGCCACGTTCCACAAAAACTGCATTTAAGACATAATAGACATAATAGCACAAAAGACAAATTAATTTCAGAACTGTTTTTCTCTTGTTGAGTTGACTGCAGAGTTTTACAGTCCTGAGAGAGACAATATGTCCAGCAACCAGCGTCTCTTCCCTTTTTGCTCTGTTAACAGGATCTCAGATTTTAGGTCCATTAAATTTCCTGCATGGATTGATCTCAAAGATGCACACACACATTCTGTACAGAATTTCAGCCACAAACCCTGCCTAAAGAAATCTAAGGGCTGTGTTCCCCATCCATAAATCACACCACACAGGCAAAGGTGTTCCCACAAAGGGGGCAGGGTAACAGCCTGATTTCAGGGGTAACAAAAAAAGGACAGGTGGAGAAAGGAGGTGGTGGCATTTTGGACGTGGACAACATCAGTGAGACAACAAACTGTTACAAATAACTGTGTAACATTTAATATTTTCTGGCCCAAATCCAGTTGCCCTCCTGACCTTACCCAGGTTTAACAGAACCACAGCCGATAAAGGCAGATTAGCTTTGAGGAATGTAGGACTTTTCCAATTAATCCAGGACAGGGAAGAAATATATCAAACAACCTAATGCCAAAGGAGTGTGAATTTTAAAGGGACACTGCAATACCACTTCACTCTTACACTAACATTTGCATTAAATATTTCAATATGAATTCCCAAATGTTTCTCTTTACAAGTGAGCCTTTTGTTTAATGCTTTTACTAAAGGACTGGTCTTATCCCAGTGAAACTGCCAAAAACTGGGCTCCAGGCTGATGCTGCTCCAGTGCCAGGGCCTGCAGGATACGCTGCTCCCAGAGCACTGGAATAGGACTAACACAGAAACAACACAGCCAACACTGTTTCAGCCAGAAAACGACAAAAAAAAAAAAAAAAAAAAAAAAAAAGGACGGGAAAGCAAAGAGTAAAGTCTAACCCCTGTCCCAAAAAAGCATCCTCAGAGCACAGGAGGTCTGGGAAGAGAATAGATGTGAGAACTGGACACGTACAGCATATGCTTCACAATTAGTCGCGGGGATTTGAGGAGAACGATTCTCTGTTACAGCTGCAATTCTCACTGTACTGAAAAATCATGTTTACAACCGGAAAAAAAGAAAAAATATCACATTTCTCCAAGAAGTGCAAAGGCTGCTCCGCGTGATCCAACTTCTGTGGCACCCCCGGGCCGACTAGAGCCGCTCTGAGGGGACGCCGCTCCCTTCCCCGCCGGGGGCTGTCCCCGGGTCAAGGGACCGGAGTGCTGCCCCGGTTCTCTTTGGATCACACGGTACCAGCGAGGGCAGCACCAGAACAAACCAAAAATAAACCCCCAAAGCCCACACACCTAAAAAAAACCCCAAACCCTAAAGAGAGGAAACCTCAAACACTTCCCCTGCGC
The DNA here is from genome assembly GCF_022539315.1 of Serinus canaria. Taxonomy (NCBI): domain Eukaryota; kingdom Metazoa; phylum Chordata; class Aves; order Passeriformes; family Fringillidae; genus Serinus; species Serinus canaria. The sequence goes on from NC_066315.1 coordinate 147,649,702, forward strand.
TACCGCTCCGGCTCCAAGAGGCAGCCACGGCTTTACGCGCTCGCCTGAGGAGGGGAAGGGGCAAAGCCAGGCGGCCCGGCTCCGGCGGCGAGGGGACACCTCCTTCTCCTCCCTTCCCTTTCCCTTTGTTTACTTTACGGACCGTCCCGCTCCACCTCGCCGCCTCCCGACACATCCGGTGGGACCGGCCGGGGCTGCGGGGCGGGCAGGGCGCAGGGGGCGGCCGGATCCCCCAGGGTGGAGAACGGGGCAGGCGGGGCACCAGATGACCTCTCCCCGCAGCCTCCTCCTCTGCCATCCCCTTCCCATCCTGCTTTCCAGCGGAGGGAAGCGGCTCTGCCCGGAGAGACCCCCAGCCCACCGCGCGGTGCCTCCTGCGCCCCGGTGTCCGCGGCAGCCCCTCCCCGGCGACACAAGAACGGGCGGCACTAGGGACAATCTTCCCTTCCCTGCGGAGCCGCCGCCGCTCTCCGAGCCGGGGGCTGGGGCGGGGGACACGGAAGGAGACGCCACTGCCCCTCTACACCCCCTCCCCGTGATGTAAATCGGGGCCGCTTCGCCCGCCCCTCCCCGGGCAGCGCTCGCCGCCGGCACTCACCGCGCTGCGGGCACGGCCGCCTCCGGCGCCGCGGCGAAGAGAAGCCGCGGTGGAGGAGGAGGAGGACGAAGAGGAGGAGAAGGCTCCGGAGGGTCTGCGCGGGCAGTGCCGCCTCCCTCCTCCTCCCCTCCCTCCCTCCGTCCCTCTCTCCCCGCCCTCCCGGCGCGCTGCACCATGGGATGCGGCGCTGCCCCCCCCAACATGGCAGTGGGGGGGTCACGGTGCCGCCCCTCAGGGAGCGAGGCGGGGGAGGTGGGGAAGGCGCGTCCCGTCCCCGCGCCCGCCTCAGGGGCTTTCCCCTCCCTCCCTCTTTCCCTGCGTCTCTTGTTCCCCGAGGCAGCGCAGATCCTGACGGGATCTGGCGAATTTGCTCGGGAAGAGGCGAAGTTTAACCCCTTGTCCTGGCAGCGGCTGGCACAGTTGTTCTTCTATTCTAACACTGCGATATTCCGGTTGTGGAGCCTCCGTCCCTGGAGTTGTCCCTGTGCCTGTGCTCTGGGATGACCCTGCTTGAGCACCAAGCTCTAAGCAGAGCCTTGGCTGCCAACGACAAGGTTGTGGGTTCGGTCCCCGTGGGGGCCATCAGAAGTTGGGTGAGTCTCTTCCAGCTCAGAATATTCTGTGTTCTGCGACCCACTGTGGTCCCTTCCAACCTTCCCAAGTGTGTGGTTATGTGAGTCTGTGATAATCTCTTTCAAGGAAATAATTGAAAGAAATTTTTAAATGGCCACAGTGCTTTAATGCCCATTAGTCTTTGTGTATATTTAATTAAATGTAAGTCTTAAATCGCAGGATCATGGCATGGGAAAGGTTGGAAGGCATCAAAGTGGGGTCATCTGGTCCAACCTCCCTGCTCAAGCAGGGTCATCCCAGAGCACAGGCACAGGATTGTGTCCAGAGAGTTCTGAAATACCTCCAGTGAAAGAGACTCCACAGCCTCTCTGAGCAATGTTAGAGCTTCCTGGGATCAGTTCCTGCCCGTTCCTCTTGTCCAATTGCTGGGCACACCGAGCAGAGCCTGGTCCATGCTCTGACCCCTCCCTGCAGACACTGACAGACAGGGATGAGATCTGTTTTCACTCATACCTTCTTGAGGCTGAACAGCCCCAGCTCCCTCAGCTTTTCCTCAATAAAAGAGAGATATTCCAATCCATCATCTCTGCTGAACCCACTCCAGGAGCTCCGTGTCTTGTTCTGAGGAGGCCAGAGCTCGACGTTCCGGACGAAAGGTGGGAGTTGGCCTCTTCTCCCAGGCAAACAATGACAGGACAAGAGGAAATGGCCTCAAGCTGCACCAAGAGAGGTTCATGATGGACACCAGGAAGAATTTTTTCATGGGAAGGGCTGTCAAACATTGGAACAGGTTGCCCAGGGGCAACCTGTGGAGTCAAAATCCTTGGAGATGATCAAGAAATGACAACATGGCGCTCTTTGCTGTGGTTTAGTTGATGTAGTTGTGTTTGCTCAAAGGTTGGGCTCGATGATTTTGGAGGTCTCTTCCAACCCTAATGATTCTGTGATTCTGGGAAAGAGCCATTTTAAATGTCTCTGTTAATCTTTCCCTTATCTCTTGTGTCAGCTGAACTCAGTTTTTGCTCTCCTGCCTGCCCCAGGCAGCTGGATCTTGAGCAGATCCCAGATTTCCACCTCTGGAAGTTACCGTGTGTCTGGAAACTGGAAACTGGAGACAGGGCCACAGAATCATAGAATATCCTGAGTTGGATGGGACTCACAAGGACCATGAAATCCAGCTCATGGACTGCAGCTAACAAGGGCTGATAGAGAATTACTCAATATAATCAATGGTATTTGGAATGTGAACTTCACTGGTAAAATCTGGGCAGTTTTCTTCAGGCTAAGTCCCACTCTCAAACTTATCTACATTTATTAGTTTACCATGCACCATAAGGAAACTCAAGGGGGATGTGGAACAAGTAAAGATCTAGATTGTAAATGCAGTTTTTCAGGTGAATCTCACCTGAAAAGCCCCAAGCTCCTCCAGGAGCCTATCCATTAGGTAAGCTCTGAGCATGATACAAATGCACTGAGCACCATAAAAATGATTCTTAGAAACTCTCTTTTAAACAACAGTCCAGTATTTCCATCCATCTTTTCCAGAAATGCTGGGACATAACCATAAGGCTGTTGGATATCCTGGAGACAGGATACCATAACCAATTTCTACTGACTCTGGATCACTATGCAGTAATCAAGGGAGGAAGGGAGGGAAGAATGATTTCAGTTATTTTATAATTATTGGTCTTGGGTTCACTATTGGTGCTCTTGCCAGAAAGGGTAGAAATGTACTAATTGAAATTACTGATGCCAGAGGGTTGGGAAACATCAATAAAGAGATGTTCATGGTAACTCACAGGAAAAATCAGATGCTCCTGAGGACTGGAATGGTAAAAATGGAAGGAAATGACTGAGAGAAATAGGAGCATGTGTTCTGATTAATATACAGAGAAGGGGTGGTATAAATACTGGAAACAGAAAATGGAAAATGGAGCTTCATAAATTTTTATGATACAGTTATTACCAACAGCAGGGAATTGCACTAAATGACCCTTCCCAGAATTTGATCCCAATTACTGGTCATATCTCCTCTGTCCCTGCTTTCACCCAAAGATGTCAGAGTGCTGAAGCCTCTGAGCAAACTTGTGAAGAAGATAGTTATCCCCATTTTTCACATTGGAAAGCTGAAACAGTATTTGAGTTGCCAAAACTACAAATAATTTGCTGGATGAACAGGCCTAAAAGCAAACATCTCCTCTCCAGGGCTGTATCCTGTGCATTCAGGACAGCAGCAATACCTACTTTCTGTCATGCATTGGATGTCCAATTGATTTCATATAAAGATTTAATAAACATTCTTCATTTAGGCATTTTTTCAAATGTCCTTGCTTTAATAAACAGTCATTATCCCTCTATTTTTAGAACTTTGTGCTCTGCAGATTCTCTGAACAACATCAGTGTACCAATTCTCTCCAATTTACAGGTGGAAAACCTATTAAAGAGTTATTTAGGTGATTTATTGAGGAAAGAGAATAAATCCAGAGCAGTGGTAGAGCTGTGTATCTGATTCTTACATTCTGTTCTATCTTCTAATAGTTTCACTTTTTCATATGGAAAAAAAAAAAAAAAATGTTATCTGAAGTCCCTGGGAGATTTTCCATTGGTTCTAATGGGATGAAGGCAAGCCCAAAATAATCTATCAAATTGATGGTTTGTAGTAAATCCTGAACATTCTGTTTCAGGTCCTGGTGACATGGTTTTTGTTGGTTTCTTGTTGCTTTTCTTCATCAGAAAATTGCTTGTAAAAGCAGAAGCCTTCAGCAATATACTGACTTTGATAAAAATGTGAGACAATCTCCCTTGAGTTACAGAATACAGGTTTTAGTCAAATATAAAGAAAGCTCCATAAAAGCTGATAATTTGAGCTCTTAGCTGGGAGAGGGGAGCTGTGGTGATGTCCAGTGAAAATCGAAAATCTCAGCAGAAACTCGTGAGGCACGAGCAGGGTGATAGTCAGGGTTTCTGTCAGCACTACAAGGCACCCAC